>NC_138203.1:269204350-269804350 GCF_964194415.1 Vipera berus | reverse complement strand
AGATGCAGGACCTTCTTACATGTAAAGCAGGACACTATTTTCTCTGTGTTCCTGAGGAAAAAAAGAAAGAAGAAGGTGAACTGAGTGAAAATCCAACAACAGAACTGTGGGCAATTTTGAAAGAACACACACACATTCCTAACAACCACCTGTTGCTTCTAACCTTCAACATGTGCCTGATCCCACTTATCCCATTGCCATTCCCTTATACTTAGGCAATATAAGCGCGTTTTGTGACTTGATTTATTGAATCCATTTTGTTTTGAGTCTGTCCTTTCTTAACCAGGAAAATGAAAATAGTGCTCAAGGCATCTAGCGATTAAAAACCCATCAAAAGGGCAGAATTCTGAGGAAAACCTCCTTAATTTGTCAAATTAAAAAAAACCACCAGCTTATCTGAATACAGAATAGGAGAGAGCTTTTTTTACAGATTCGGTATTTTTAGATTTATATTTTATATATAATACAGGTTATGAAAATAATCTATTTAAAAAAAACCCACATGAGAATAAGCAAAAAAAATGTAGGAAATTAGCAAGCAATCTGATGGGGAAAAAAAGCAGGTTGAAGCCTGAAATTGGGGAGAAAAAAACAAAAACAAAACAAGAACTTAATTCACATTTAATTTCAATCCCGAGGAAAGGGGGGTGATCAATAAGTTCAGCCCTATTAAGAGCAGGACCAACTGCCATCCGGAGAAAAATCTATCACTGTGATCCATAGGAATCCCAAATGACTTGATGGCACTTGACCAATAAATCGGTCTTGAGCTGAACCTGAAAAGGCTCTTCTGCCAACTATTACCGTAAGAAGAGCAGCATTCTGGGAACTGAGGTCTACCCATCTTCAAATTGCCAAGGTTGTGAAACGCTGATTTAATCTAACAACCAACTTGCCAAGCACAATCCTGCTCCCGAGTTCTTCTTCGTTTTTCTAGCCCCATCAATTCGGGCCCCATGAGTCCCAGCACCAAATTTATTTATTTATTTATTTATTTATTTATTTTAATCCCATTTATATCCCGCCCTTCTCCGAAGACTCAGGGCGGCTTACAATTTAAGCACAAACCAATGTGCTTAGCAATAGCCTTCATTCTATGTATATGCCTGCTTATTAGGGCTTTCGCCCCCCCCCCAAAGCGGCATTATTACAAAGTCAGCTTAATTGCCTCCAACAATCTGGGTCCTCATTTTACCTACCTCAGAAGGATGGAAGGCTGAGTCAACCTTGAGCCTGGTGGGATGCGAACCTGCACTAATTGCAGGCAGCTGGTGTTACTTAAGGAGGCATTAGCCCATTGCTAATGCCTCCAATAAGCCTCCTTATTGGAAGTGGCTTATCTGACACACACACCCAATCCGCGGAGGTACCAAGGAACACAACCCAACCGGCAAATCCAGATGCGCAAAGTCGCCCCCCACCACCACCACCTCCGCCCAACCTCCGATCGCCCCGCTTAGGTTCCAGTACGACATGAGCATTCACCGCCCCCGCATGCCGGACCCTTTCGAGCTCTGGCTGAGCAAGATGGGACTTGTAATCCAAAGTCCGAGCTGGGACAAGACACACACACACCCCCGCCAGGTCGAGATTAGCCCCAGTGGCGTAGCGTGGGGGGTGCAGGGGGGGCCGGCCGCACCGGGTGCAACATCTGGGGGGGGCGCATTAGATGCATTTTACTTTAATTACATCAGTATTTTCATAACAAACAATACATGTGCTTAGGGGGTAAGGGTTTCTTTAACTAATCTAGTGGAAGAGACTTGAGTGCTAAAATCCACGGGTTAAGGGGCGCAAATTACTTGCCTTGCCCCGGGTGCTGACAACTCACGCTACGCCACTGATTAGCCCTCCCCACGCCAGATCCTCCTTGCCCCTCACCTGAAGAGTCCTTTCACGCATCTCCGGCAGTAGCGATGCCCGCATTCCGCCTGTTGCGGGTTGGTCAAGAGGAATCCGCACGCTTGGCACAGCAGCCCCACTTTGCTCAGAGGATCCATGGGCATCACGGAGCCGCGAAGCTTTCCCATCATCCACGAGCGCTGCCTCGAGCCGAGCAGGTCCCACGCCACAAAGTTCAGCCTCGTCCCTGGCTCGATCTGCCCGTCAATCGGTCCTCCCGTCAGTCAGTCAGTCAACCAACCAATCAATCAATCCTTCCTTCCTCCCTCCCTCCCGCTTGCTTCTCAATCTGACTTGCCTGCAAACCAGGCGGGTGGAGAGTTTTTATATACGGCGGCGCCGGGTTGACGCGTGAGTCATCCGAAGACGCACGATTCCCAGGGCCAAACGAGCGTCGTCAGGGCAGCAGGGTGAGGTTGCGTGTTTGGAAAAGGCCGGTGGGCGGAGCCAGGGAAAAAAAAATGCCTCGACTTGCCCGGACTGCAGAAGACGTGAGGAGAGACGGAGTAATGGGGGGGAAATGCCGCTTGGAGGGTAGAAAAAAGGAAAGCGAATTATCTAACAGTCCGGGAAAGCGAAATAGGCGAGAATAGGGGGAAAAAGAAGCTAAAGGGCGTGGCGAGGGAAATAGGTTGCCTCCACGAAGGAAGCCAATCCCGGTGGGAAATAACAGGTCCCTGCTTTGCCTTCACGCTGTCCTACCTCGCAGGGGTGTGGTGCCCTGCGGTGAGAGGAGGAAGCGATCTGTCTGCAGTCCCGGGCCTCTTTGGATCCACTTTCTACCTATCAATTAGGAGGCTGCTTTGCTCTCAAACTATCATATCTCGGGGGTGGGGGTTGCCAGTCTTAACATTTTTCACCATCAGATCAGATGTACTCTAGTGCCCTATCAGGGCTACAGCTCCCATTATCTTCAGCTGACATGGCTGTAAGCAGTGCTTTTCTTTGTAAAAGAAAAAGGTGCCGGAACTCACACATTGTTCTGTACCAGCCTGCTACCGGCCCTGCAGATAAGGCAGGGAGAACCTCATTTACAAGAAGGCAAGAGGCTGGAACTAAGCCTGCCAAATTTATTAACATAAAAATATAAAGAGAGCATACACGAACCATGAAACAGGAGCTATTCAAACGGTTGCCTTCAGCAAACCAGCCCTCCCACGCATTCCCCTTTTAAACAGTTCAGGGCATGGCTTCTCTCTGCCTCCTTCCAAGGTGCCCCATTGCCTTCCTCTGTTTACTCCTGATTGACTGCCTCCTGCGTGGGGCGTCCTTGAACAGGGCCAGCTGTGGGTCATCTTGATCCACGCTGTCAGGCTCACACAACTGGGTCTGTGTCATGACCAGATGGGAAGGGCCTGGCTGAGGGCTCTGTGGAGCCTCAATATTCTCAGCAAGCTCTTCAACACCCCCCTCCTCCTCCTCTGAATCGTCCGACCCAACTGCCGAATCCACAGGCTGACCCTGAATCACAACACACACCATACAACCCGCCTTGCCTACCCTACAAGGTTTCATCCAAAAAAGGTGCCGGAACTCCGTTCTGAGCGTTCTATGAGGAAAAAAGCCCTGGCTGTAGGTGACTGCTTCAGAAGTGTTCAGTGGAGCAGGCCTATAGGAAATGACAGCAGGGCATCCTAAAAGCCTGTTTCAAGACACATGCTCAGTGGTGGGATTCAGCCAGTTTACACCAGTTCGGCAGAACCGGTAGCTAATTTTTTGTTGCCCAGGCCCAGAATGGACTTCCGGAAGTGACATCCGCACAGAGAACCGGTTGTTCACATATTTGAATCTCACCACTGCAAACGTTACTAGATCAGTCAGAGAGAGAGGAACTGATGTGGAGATCCCAAGGGAGCCTCTGTGTCTAAAGGGGAAACTAGAACCTGTGTCTCCCTGGTGCTAATCCAATACTTTCACCACTAGACCAGGCTAGGAGAGAGAAGAACTGGTCCACATCCCCAAGGGAGCTTCCATAACTGAAGGCGAATATGGAACCTGGATCTTCTAACTTCTATTGAAGCATCTTCAGTGGTACCCACTTTGTTTCTCCATAATCCTAATCATCATCATCACCCAACCATTTAGTCCAACCCCCTGCTCAGGGAGGAAACCCTATACCATTTCAGGCAAATGGCTGGCCAGTCTCTTCTTAAAAACTTCCAATGTTGGAGCATTCACCACTTCTGGAGGCAGGTTGTTCCACTAGTTAATTGTTCTAACTGTCAGGAAGTTTCTCCTTAGTTTTAGGTTGCTTCTGTCCTTGACCATTGCTTCTTGTCCTGCCTTCAGGCGCTTTGGAGAATAGCTTGACTCCCTCTTCTTTGTGGCAGCCCCTGAGATATTGGAAGACTGCTATCATGTCACCCCTCGTCCTTCTCTTCATAATATTGTCATATAGTGATATATTAATTGGAAGACCATTTTCCCATTTTTTTTCCTCTATACCCTTCTCAAAAGAGTGCCTGGACATGACAAAATCAAATCAAGGTCAATTATTTTAATCATTGAAATTTTTCACATTAAGGAGATTATCCAGAGTGATCAATTATTTAGAATTGAATGATAATTTGATGGAGGTCCTTAAGATTACATCTCAATCCGGTTTATGCCTACACAAAGTCAAGGTTCACATGTGAAGGAAGCCCCACATTAGAAGCTAACTACAAGGCAAGCCTATAATTACAAGTGTGTGTCAGAAAACCCCTCACGGAACACAAGTTGGAAATAGCAAGCTAATGGTTTCCCTGAAACTTCGATTTCTTTTTGCTTATCGTAAAGGAAATAAGTGCTTCAAATCAGACGTGTCTCCCACGCTTGCTGGAGAAATTAGGGGAAGGAAAAGAAAAGGAACGCTCTGGCAATATATCTGAACACAGCTGTTATTTATTATTGTTTCGTGGAAATGATTCATTTATGTTTGGTAAAAATTCTTGGTTTGCAAAATAAATAAGCCATGTTATTGGAAAGATTCCCCTATCGATGGACGAGTCAACCCCCCCCCTTTTTTTTCTTCATCAACTGCGTGTTTGGAGAAGAGGTTTTAAAAAATCTTCATTCGCTGGACTGCTTTCATCTTCACTGAGGCTGCTACTGCAAAAAAAAAAAAATAACATGGCTAACAACTGGTCACAAGATTATTCTTGTGATGCCCTCTTTTGAAAGGAAATGGCTCAGTTCCCATATTACTCTAAAAGATGGTTTGCTTAATCATAGCATGTTATCTGAACTATATTTGGTTGGATTCTATCGATGCACTAAGCCAGTGTTTCCCAGACTTGTCCGCTTTAAAACCTGTGGACTTCAAATCCCAGGATTCCCCAGCCAGCTGGGATTTTAAGGCCACAACTCTTAAAGTTACCAAGCTTGAGGGACACTACACTAAGCCACAGGTGTCCCCCACCATCCCATTTAATCCCCTCTGTAGCCCCCCCCCCCAATTGCATCATTGAATGTGATAACGAAATGGCTGATTTGGCATGACCTGATTTCTAAGTCAATCCATTGGGGGGGAATGGAAATATAAGGTTTATTTGAGATGAAATGCTTCCATCTTTAAAATTGCATGCCCTCCACCCCTCCCCCACCCCAATCTTCTGGAGAGCTGGCCCAAAATAATTCTGATAGGGAAATCTGCTGGGGGGGGTTGTTCTAAAAATAAAGGCAAATGGTGGCCACAACTATGTGATCAAATCAAAATGTATGTGTACATAATACACATGTAAAAGGGTGGGGCTTCAATCATAGGGCTTTTTTTTTAGATTTGCGTTTGGCTATGTATGTGTGTTTATATGCTTTTAATTTTTTTTTAAGTTTGTATGTTTTGTATTTTTTTTTTTTGCTTTTTAAAATTATTAATTGTATTTCACTCTAAGATTTAATCTTGATCATGTTGCAAGCGCCATCCTGACTTTTTTGACCAGATGTTAGATAACTTTGGGCTCTGCCCTGAAAGCCTCCCAACAGCTGGCTGATAAGGAGGGTAACATGATGCATCCCTCCCTTAAGCCATTCACCGTGTGGCTGATCCACAAGGGCTGAGCGGCACAGGATATTTATATTTATATATTTATTAAATTTTTATACCGCCCTTCTCCCGAAGGACTCAGGGCGGTGTACAGGGCAATAAATGTTAAAATACGATAATACAAAAGTTAAAAACATTAAATAATTATGCCCGATATAATACATTAGTTAAAATCCATGTTAAAACCCAAACCCCAAACCCATCAGACCAGGCCGGCTTGTTCAAATAAATAAGTTTTTAGATCACGTCGGAAGGAGCGAAGGTCGGGAGCCATCCGGAGCTCAACCGGTAAGCGGTTCCACAGGTCTGGCACGCCCACAGAGAACGCCCTCCCCCTGGGGGCCACCAGTCGACATTCTCTGACCGGTGGCACCCTGAGGAGGCCCTCTCTGTAGGAGCGCACTGGACGGAGGGAGGTTGACGCCGGCAGCAGGTGTTGCCGTAGGTAATCCGGACCCATGCCATGTAGGGCTTTATAGGTCATCACCAGCACCTTGAATCTCACCCGGAGGGCAACTGGAATCCAATGCAGCTCACGGAGCAGAGGTGTAACATGGGAGTATCGGGAGACCCCCAACACAACTCGCGCGGCTGCATTCTGCACCAGTTAAAGCCTCCGAGTGGTCCTCAAGGGCAGCCCCATGTAGAGAGCATTGCAGTAGTCTAAACGAAAGGTCACGAGCGCATGAGTGACTGTACGCAAGGCATCCCGGTCCAGATAGGGCCGCAACTGGCGCACCAGGCGAACCTGGGCGAAGGCCCCCCTAGTCACAGCTCTTATATGATCTTCTAAGGAGAGCTGTGAATCTAGGAGGACCCCCAAGTTGCGAGCCCTATCTACGGGGGGTAAAAACTCACCCCCCATAGTAAGAGGTGGAATAGTCTGAATTTCCCGAGATGCCGACACGCACAGCCACTCAGTCTTGTCAGGGTTGAGCCGAAGCCTGTTCCTCCCCATCCAGACCCGGACCGCCTCCAGGCACTGGGACATCACGTCGAGGGCATCACTGGATGGACTGTATTAAACTGATCCCATTCTGTCTTGGCAACCATTTGCTTTTAATAAACTCGCCCCGTGAAACAGAGCAGCTGAGTTTTTCCTGAACTTGTTGACTTGCGAGATGGTGCAGGAGCCACAGTAGGAAAGCAGGACCATGGAAAGCTGGGCTGAAATTTGCAACCAGCCCTGGGTGAAATTCAGTGGGCAGAGCCTCACAGCATGTCATGATGGTAATTCTTGGATATATGGAAAGAACAATGAGGGGTTAGTATTTTCTATTAAGTAGAAACCAATGTCCCCCCCACCCCATCCTTGTTCAATATCTGAGAAGGTCAAGGCAGCATATAGAGTTATCTGTGTCCAGTTTTTGGTTTTTTTGTTTTTTAAAAAAGTGAGAACCTAAATTATGTAGTCATGGCTGCCATCTTGACTTTTTCCGACTTCCGGTATCCAGAAAGAAATTTTGTCATACAAACTGACATTACAAATATTCTATGGAGACGTTGCAAGAGAGATATAGTACACTTGTCAAGCTGGAATGTTTTTTGTCTTTTTCTTCTCCACCAACATCTGGTTGGATGGCGACATCAGCCTAAAACAAGGGAAGGAGGCAGAAAGTTTAAATTTCTCCTCAACCCAGAAAGTTTTTCCTCAATCTCTCCTTGCCTCGCAAGGTGGTTGTGAAGATAACTTCAGAGAGAGGGGAGAACTATTTTGATGCCAGTAACGAAAAGATAGGGATCTGAAGGAAGTAGGTCAAAAAAGTCAAGTCGGAGGCCACAATCGTGATCAAACACCCCTACCCCACCCCCAACCTGTTTATAGACATTAAAAGGGACAAGGAATGGGAAATCCCTGTGCGTTCCCAAGAAACAAGATATACGTGTGATAAATCCATAGAAAGTATCATTCCATGTGTCACCCTTTTTAAAAAAATCAATTCAACAAGGAAGTCAGACAAATCTGTTTCAAGGAACGGAGCTAACTCTTTCTTTTCTGTTACTGATCCTCTAATCTGTTCCATAAGGTGGGATGATTCATATCCAAAACACTCTTTAAAATCTGCACATTCATCCTTACCCTACACTTAACAGGCAAAATCCAAGGAGCCCCTAAGACATTTACGTAACAGTACTTCTCAGCAAACAAATAATAGCTGCCTCAGGCTTATAAAATTGTAATCCTTAGCCTGTAAAAGAAACATGAGAAGGCAACCTATGCCACAGATGAGTAATGCACATTTTTCTTGCCCATAAAACATGAAAATTCTGGAAAAGTCCCTCTGGAGCTTTTTGAACATTCAAACGTTCAGGAGAAGGTAACAGCAAAAAGGTAAGCGAGTTCACAGTGACATCTGAGTTTTTCACAGGGAAATCCCAGGTCCTGAGTTACTCCAGAGGTCTGCTTCCTATGCCAAGTAGATGGGCGGGAAAACCCGGTGACTCTCCTAACAACAGAGCTGGCTGGAACACAAGAAAAAAAAATATCACTAACTTCCTAGAGAAGCTGAGAAGATCCGGCTGCAGTTACTGGAAAAGTGATTTGAGATCCTAATATTTATATTTGGGGAGAAGGATTACTTTGAAACTGGCTATTTGGGAAAAGATTAAGACATTGGAAAACGAGGAGAGGGGTTATTGGACAGAAGGCAGGAATTAGGCAATGCAGCAAGAGAAATCCTGAGAAATACTAGTCCCCCCCCCCCAAAAAAAAGAATATTAAATTATTTTGGAATTTTAGATTTAGGTTGAATTCTTTCAGGAAAAAAAAAGGCTGAACACAGTGGTAGTTGAAAAATAAAGGCTGTGTAAACAACATGCTGAAGTTGACTGCTTCGTTCCTCGTTTTTTACAGTATTATGATTACTATTACTGTTATTATTATTATTATTCAGATTTGAAGGATGTACTGAAGCCTAAGCTAATCTTTATATAAGCTTTATATGTATACAAGTGGTCCTCAACTTACAAACACTAGTCACCCTTTGAAGTTACAGTGGTATTGAAAAAAGCGACTTATGACTGTATTTCGTACTTACAGCCATTGCAACATGCCCATGGTCATGGGATCAAAATTCAGATGCTTGGCAAATGGTTCCTATTTATGACGGTTTCAGCTGTGGTGGGATTCAAATACGTGAACAACCAGTTCTCTGTGTGGATTCCGCTTCTGGAAGTCCATTCTGGGCGTGGGCAACAAAAAAATTAGCTACCGGTTCTGACGAACTGGTGCGAACCAGCTGAATCCCACCACTGGGTTATAGTGTCCAAAAGTCACGACATCCCCTTTTGTGACTTTCTGACAGGCAAAGTCAAAGAAAGGTCGTAAAATGCAGCAAAACTCACTTAATGACTGTCTCACTTAGCAACAGAAATTTGGGACTCAATTGTGGTCGTACGTCGAGGAATACCTGTGGTGAGCTTTGGAGAAATCGACCGGTGCTACTTAGTTTGCATGATCCAATCACAGATTATCTAAAAGAAACACATACTGGTAGTCCTTGATTTACAATTATTCATTTAGCAAGTGTTCGAATTTATAACTGCACTGAAATAAAGTGACTTACGATCAGTCCTCACAGTTAGAACCACCAAGGCATCCTCACAGTTATGTGGCCAAACTTTGGTTGCTCAGCAACCAGCATGTGTTTACAATGGTTACAGTGTCCTGGGTTTATGTGATCACCATGTTGTGACTCTTCCAGCTAGCTTCCAACAAGCACAGTCAACGGGGAAACCTGGATTCACTTAATGACTATGTGGTTCACTTAATAACCACAATAATTCACTTAACTACTATAGCACAAAAGGTCATAAAAATTGGCACGATTCACTTAACAACCATCTTGTTCAGCAATGGAAATTCTGGTCATAAGTCAAGGACCACCTGTACGGTAAATTAATTGTTTTTAGTGATCAACTGGCTTTGTGATAGTTGCAGAGGATCTGAATCAAATCTTGGTCGTCTTTCTAGATCATAACCTCCTCAACTCAAGAGGCCCCCTGAGATCCATAAGATGAGCAAAGTTTTGCATGTGGATTTAATTAAGAGAACAAATGGCACCCTGTGAATTCTTCTTAACGTGAATACATTTTCATTTCTTCCATAGTCTTCCACACCCGTACTGTTTTTATGTAGATTATTTCTTGTTATCTGATTTTCTGAAAGTGAAAGCTTATGATGTAAATGCTCAGATGATTTCAGAGCGTGCTCCTAATGCTCGGGTTAATAATAATATGCTAAATACAAATTATTTTTTCCCCTTTTGGTACTGTCCATGGGGTTTTTGAACTAAAGAACCTCTTGTTGAGAGTGAAGAAGGAGAGTGCAAAAGTTGGGTTGAAACTAAACATTAAGAAAACCAAGATCACGGCATCCAGCCCTCTCAATTCCTGGCAAATAGATGGGGAAGAAATGGAGGTAGTGACAGATTTTATTTTCCTGGGCTCCAAGATCATCACAGATGGGGACTGCAGCCAAGAAATTAAAAGACGCTTGCTCCTGGGGAGGAAAGCCATGACATATCTAGACAGCACACTAAAAAGCAGAGACATCACCCTGTCAACAAAAGTGCATATAGTCAAGGCTATGGACTTCCCAGTTGCAATGTACGGCTGTGAAAGTTGGACCATAAGAAAGGCTGAGCGCCAAAGAATTGAAGCCTTTGAACTATGGTGCTGGAGAAGACTCCTGCGAGTCCCTTGGACTGCAAGGCGATCAAACCGGTCAGTCCTAGAGGAGATCAACCCTGACTGCTCTTTAGAAGGTCAGATCCTAAAGCTAAAACTCAAATACTTTGGCCACCTAATGAGAAGGAAGGACTCACTGGAGAAGAGCCTAATGCTGGGAAAGGTTGAGGGCAAGAGAAGAAGGGGACAACAGAGAATGAGGTGGCTGGATGGAGTCACTGAAGCAGTAGCATGAGCCTAAATGGACTCCAGAAGATGGTAGAGGACAGGAAGGCCTGGAGGAACATTGTCCATGGGGTCACGATGGGTCAGACACGACTTTGCAACTAACAACAAAATACAAATTTATCTTTTGGAAAAGGCAATATTTTCTGCCAATAAGATGATGCAGCAATATGTGTTACTTTGGCAAACATTCTATGGTGTCTTACAATAATGTCTTCTATGGTTCAAATTATAATACAGGTAGTTCTTGACTTACAAGAGTTCATTTAGTGACTGTTCGAAGTTACAACAGCCCTGAAAAAAGTGATTTATTTTGACCATTTTTCATACTTAGCGACCGTTGCAGCATCTCCATGGTCATGTGATCAACATTCAGATACTTGGCAACTGACTCATATTTATGACCGTTGCAGTGTCCTGGGGTCATGTGATCACCTTTTGTGACCTGACAAGCAAAGTCAATGAGGAAGCCAGATTCACTTAACAACCATGTTATGAGCAATTGCAGTGATTCACTTAACAACTGTGGCAAGAAAAGTTGTAAAGCGGGGCAAAATTCACTTAACTATCTCACAGCAACAGAAATTTTGGCCTCAATTATGGTTGTAAGTTGAGGACTACCTGTAGTGAATTCATTGAAACACTGGTAACTATTGATAAGGGTAAAATATAAGATACACTAGATTATTATTTTTTCTTTTCCTTCTTTTTTGTATATTGACTTTATGCTTGTAATATTTTTTAAGTTTCTCTTTTTTAAGATCGAGGATGGTTTGCTGTATTTTATATTTTGATAAATTAATACAATGTTGAAACTCAAAAAAGATTGAAGATAGTTTTTACATTTAAAAATATGGCAAGTACATATTTTAAAAGGTCTGCATTGCTTTTTTTCTTACACTGCACAACAGAACAACACAGGTGAAGGAGAAAATTGTACAATTATGTGATTGGATGTTAGACATAAACAAATTAAGTGACATGAGGGTGACCCATACTTACTGTAGATCTATTAATCATTGTAAAAAAAAGTATTCCAATGAGAGTCACGATTTGTCATCACAAATGAGGCTATTACACTGAGTGCAGAACCAGATCAAAAACTGCTTGTCTTCCCTCTTTACAAGAAACTGTAATCACAATTCTATTTATAAAATTGGAGAACGGTAATCTGGATTTTTTTTTACTTCAATAATAATACCCTAGTTCAATAATAATGTCAGGGAGCAACCAAGAATGTACACCTCTGCACCCCATCTTTTTAACCTGATATTGGATGATGATCTGGATGGAGCATTCTCTCTTGAGGTGATTGCGTAAAGGTAAAGGTTCCCCCGCACATGCGTGCTAGTCATTTTCCAACTCTAGGATCCGGTGCTCATCTCCATTTCAAAGCTGAAGAGCCAGCGCTTGTCCGAGGACGTCTCCGTGGTCATGTGGCCGGCATGACTAGATGCCAAAAGCGCACGGAACGCTGTTACCTTCCCACCGTATTGGTCCCTATTTTTCTACTTGCATTTTTACGTGCTTTCGAACTGCTAGGTGGGCAGAAGCTGGGACGAGTAACAGGCGCTCACTCTGTTACGCGGCACTCGGGATTTGACCCACCAAACTGCCGACCATCTGATTGACAATTGTGGGTAATGATATCTGGGAATGACTGTGGAAGATCCACAGACTAGACCAGGAGTAGGCAACCTTGGCTCTTTTATGACTCGTGGACTTCAACTCCCAGAATTCCTGACCCAGCCATGTATTGTTACAAATGTGTCTTTTCTTCTTAATTGAATACATGTCATGAAACATAGCGAGCATGCTTTTTTCATTTCTTTTGAATTGGGTTCTAGAACTCTGATTTATAAGTTTTTTTATTAGAAGAATTGCAGTAGGAAAGGAAGAATCAGATGTTTTTAGATGAGTCAGAATTTTCAGTTCTAATTCTTATACAGGAGTTTCTATGGTGAAGGTATGGAAAAAAAACTTCACACTGGTAGGTGTGGTCATATGATTGATATATTGTATGGAAAACCAAATTTAAGCAAGAATGTCTTCTAAATATGTACAAAACTTCGCACAGCATGGCAAATATAATCCTTTATATTTTAAGAAGGTCTGATTGTTTATAAACATTACAAATTAGCAAAAAGAAGGGAGTCAGAAATCAGTGGTTTGTTTTTTAAAATTATTATTATTATTACCTTTTTCTTTCTATTGTTCAGGTATTTTAACTGGTTACATTTGTTCCTTTTGTTTCCTTTTATCAATATGCAAACACAAAGTAATAATACAAGAGAACTTAACATTAAATCATTAGTTTCAGATTGAAACTGCTGCCCCACAATGACTACTTTGATATGAAATACAAGAGTCCTTTTTTATGTTATTTTCAATTTTGGTTGAAAAATTAAACAACTTTTTGCTTGCAATATTGACATCTGCTATTAACATTGACAGGCATTTTACTTTTTCTTATTTTCAATATTTTAAGCTTTGTAAATAATGGTGTTCATAATTTATAATATATATATTTATGATATATAAATATATATTCTTGATATAATATAAATATATATTCATGGTATTATGTTCTAAATATATATTCATGGTATTATGTTATAAAAATCATTATAAACTGAAAAATAAACTCCATTATTTAGAAAGCTAAAAATATTGAAAGTAAAAAAAGGTAAAATGTCTGTCAGTATTAATAGCAGATGTCAATATTACAAGCAAAAACATAAAAAGCATTCTTGCATTTCATATCAAGGTTAGGACGCTGAGCTTGCCGATCAGAAGGTCGGCAGTTTGGCGGGTCGAATCCCGAGTGCCGCGTAGCAGAGTGAGCGCCTGTTACTCGTCCCAGCTTCTGCCAACCTAGCAGTTCGAAAGCACGTAAAAATGCAAGTAGAAAAATAGGGACCACTCCGGTGGGAAGGTAACAGCGTTCCGTGCGCCTTTGGTGTCTAGTCGTGTCAGCCACATGACCACAGAGATGTCCTCGGACAAGCGCTGGCTCTTCGGCTTTGAAACGGAGATGAGCACCGGCCCCTAGAGTCGGAAACGACTAGCACGCATGTGCGGGGGAACCTTTACCTTTATGTAAAATATAATAATTATTTATATATTTATAGGAATATATAAATATTCTTGCAATGAAATTTGTACTGAAATAATATAATGTGTAAAGATTTATAACATTACAATAAAAGGAAAAAAGGGGGGTTAATCATGTGTTCACGCCACTATCTTTACATTTTTTGCCGCCCTTCGTGGATCTTGTAAACTTTATTAATATGTGAATTTGGTGTCCTCTATGGTTATTCTATAAATTAGACATTGCAAAAGGAGAGCTATAAAATAATGGGAAAAAAATAAGAAAGACAATGGGACTAACATATTTTGCTAAAAGGCATAGATTTTCATGAGTTGCAGTTCATTTATGCCTTTTTGTAAAATCTTAATAATTTAATTTAATCTATGCCTTTTAATAACATTTGTTAGTTGGGAAAGGTGCTGTCAGAATCCTTCTATAAAGTAGAATAAATAATTTTTGATAGCACTAGAGCTCAGAAACCATTTTGATCTATCTAGGAATCCTTATCTTTTTTGTGATATACTGATATAAAGTTTCTCATCTAAGAAATTTGAATTTATTTCTTACTTTATCACAATGAAAATACCATATTCAGTCACATAGGTTACAATTCCTTTGAGATTAATATGATGAAAATTCATTTGTCTGATACCAAATAATATTTTAAGACATCTTTCTGTTTAGTTCGTGTTATTTCATGAGAATTTTTTTTCTTAGTGCACCATTATGTAACCATCTGTGGGAAGGGAATCCTTTGAAATTTTCCCTACATGGATTACAAATGTTGATTGGAAAGGTTGATCAGCTTTCCACATACCATACTTATCAGTTTTAAAACTGGATCAAATTACTGTTTGGAACAACTGTATCTGAATTCATTTCCTCAGCTTGAATGCTGCTCTATGACCTCACTGCAAGGTTGTGGGATCTCTCTTTTTCTAAGGATCAAGTTCAGTGTGTGAACTTAATGACATTTGAGGGTGTGTCAAAATCTGCAGGAAGGTGGGTGCATTTTCAGAACAGGTCCTTTTGTACATATGTGTGTCCCCACATAGAAAAGGGGTGTGTCTTTGTTCATGACACTGCAGCTATCTTGCTTTGCTTAATGTTGAGATAGATAGATAGATAGATAGATAGATAGATAGATAGATAGACAGACAGACAGACAGACAGACAGACAGACAGACTTATTTACTTACTTACTTACTTAAAGGTAAAGGTAAAGGTTCCCCCGCACATGCGTGCTAGTCGTTTCCAACTCTAGGGGCCGGTGCTCATCTTCGTTTCAAAGCCGAAGAGCCAGCGCTTGTCCGAGGACGTCTCCGTGGTCATGTGGTTGGCATGCCTAGATACCAAAGGTGCACGGAACGCTGTTGCCTTCCCACCGTAGTGGTCCCTATTTTTCTACTTGCATTTTTATGTGCTTTCAAACTGCTAGGTTGGCAGAAGCTGGGATGAGTAACAGGCGCTCACTCTGTTATGCGGCACTCGAGATTCGACCCGCCAAACTGCCGACCTTCTGATCGACAAGCTCAGCGTCCAAACCCACTGAGCCACCGTGTTACTTACTTACTTACTTACTTACTTATAAAATTTACTGGTTGCCCATCTTACCAGACGGTAACTTTGAGCAGCTAACAGTCATAAAAATGTATTTATACAATACATTAAAACATAAATAAATTAAATTACAAGTAAACATTAGAATCTGATGACACGTGGGGAGGATAGGGGTGGAGAGGAGGGATGTGGGATCTGTTGTTAATCAACCACCTTCACAGCACTGTTCTCCTATTGGGGCCCCAAGCAACTGGGAGAGCCAGGGCTTAAGGCCCTTAAGAAAAGAAAGTAAGGTTGGGACCAACTTCACATTGCGGGGGCAGAGATGTTCCAGAGGGCAGGAGCAACAGCAGAGAAGGCCCTCCTTCTGGACTCACCAGCCGGAATAATCAAACTGATGGACCGACAGCATGCCTCTTCTGCCGACATGAGTGTGAAGGGCCAATCCCAGTGGGCGAGATGGTCCCTCAAATAGCCTGGATTTATGCCATGGAGGGATAGATTATAGATAGATGATAGAGAAGGGGGGGAGAGGGGGACGGAGGGATGGAAGGAGAGAGGGAGAGAGAGAGTAGATAGATTAATATGGGAGCTAGTGTAACAATAGAATAGAATAGAATAGAATAGAATAGAATAGAATAGAATAGAATAGAATAGAATAGAATAGAATAGAATAGAATAGAATAGAATAGAATAGAATAGAATAGAATAGACCTTGGAGGTCTTCTAGTCCAGCCCCTTGCTCAAGCAGGAGAACCTATACCATTTCAGACAAATGGTTGCGCAATCTCTTCTTGAAAACCTCCAGTGATGGAGCACCCACAACTTCTGGTGGCAAGCTGTTCCACTGGTTAACTGTCCTCAATGTTAGGAAGTTTCTCCTTTATTCCAGGTTGCTTCTCTCTTTGATCAGTTTCCAACCATTGTTTCTTGCCCTGCCCTCTGGTGCTTTGGAAAATAATTTGACACCCTCTTCTTTGTGGCAGCCCCTTCAAACACTGGAATACTGCTATCGTGTTGCCCCTGTTTCTTCTTTTCTTTAGACTAGCCAAACCCAAGTCCTGCAGCCGTTCTTCATATGTTTTAGTCTCCAGGCCCTTGATCATTTTAGTTGCTCTTCTCTGAACTTTTCCCAAGGTTTCAGCACCTTTTTTGTAGTATGGTGACCAAAATTGGTTGCAGTATTCCAGGTGTGGTCTCACTAGGGTTTTATAAAGCGGTACTAATACTTCGTGTGATCTTGATTCTATGCCTCTGTTTATACAGCTCAGGAATGTATTAGGTTTTTTGGCGGCTGCTGCACACTGCTACCTCATAGTCAAGTTATTGTCTGCTAGGACTCCCAGGTCCCTCTCACCGTTTCTATTTTTGAGCCAGGTCTTGCCTAATCTGTACTTGTACCTTTGATTTTTCCTGCCTAAATGTAAAACTTTGCTTTTCTCCACATTAAAACTCATTTTGTTGGATAGGGCCCATTGTTCAAGTTTGTCAAGATCTTTTTGGATCCTGAGCTTGTCTTCTGGGGTGTTGGCTATTCCTGCCCGTTTGATGTCATCTGCAAATTTGATGAGTTCCACTTCTATTCCCTCATCTAAGCCATTAATGAATTTAGTGGTAAAGGAGGAGGAATGTCCCTCTTAAGCTGAGAAGCCAGCTAGGCTTGTCACCCCTAACCTGGGAAATAAAAAAATAGAATCTATTCATCAACAACACTGGACAAGCATGGTAGATTAACATCCATAAGCTTTAATGTAGAATCTTCATTGGGTTGATTGAGACTGATAATAAAGGATGGATGCATTGATTTTATTTCTTTCATTCATTAAAAGTCTGAGTTACATGACAACTGAACCTTCAAACCCAGTTGACTATTCTTGTAAGAAGTAGAAGGAATTGGGTTAATTTTACATTAATCACATATTTTATTATTTATTTATTTATTTAGATTTATATACCGCCCTTTCCCGAAGGACTCAGGGCGGTTTACAGGGCATTTAAAAGAAAATCAATACAAATGTTAAAACAAATTAAAAAAGATTAAATAAAACCCTGAGAAAAATAAAAAAAACCAGTTAAAATTAAAATTAAAAAATTCTCAGCCTGGGCCAGAGAGCTCGAAGAGCCAGGTCTTCAGGTCCCAGTGGAATGAACGGAGGTCGGGGGCAGTCCTAAGCTCCGCAGGCAGCTGGTTCCACAGGGCAGGCGCACCCACAGAGAAGGCCCTACCCCTGGGTGTTACCTGCCGGCAATCTTTAACCAGCGGCACCCTGAGAAGATCCTCCCTGTGGGAGCGCACTGGACGAAGGGAGCTTGATGCTGGCAGTAGGTGTTCCCTCAAATATCCCGGACCCTCGCCATTTAGGGCTTTATAGGTCATCACCAGCACCTTGAATCTCACCCGAAGGGCAACCGGAAGCCAATGCAGCTCGCGGAGTAGAGGTGTTACATGGGAGTATCGGGAGACCCCCATCACGACTCGCGCGGCTGCATTCTGCACCAGCTGAAGCCTCTGGGTGGTCCTCAAGGGCAGCCCCATGTAGAGAGCGTTGCAGTAGTCTAAACGGGAGGCCACGAGCGCATGAGTGACTGTGCGTAGGGCATCTCGGTCCAGGTAGGGTCGCAACTGGCACACCAGGCGAACCTGGGCAAAAGCACCCCTGGTCACGGCTCCTATATGGTCTTCAAAAGTGAGCCGCGAATCCAGGAGGACGCCCAAGTTGCGAGCCCTATCAACGGGGGGTAACACCTCACCCCCCATCGTTAGAGATGGAATAGTCTGGTTGACCCGAGATGCCGGTATGCACAGCCACTCAGTCTTGGCGGGATTGAGATGAAGCCTGTTTCTCCCCATCCAGACCCGGACCGCTTCCAGGCAACAGGACATCACGGCGAGGGCATCGCTGGGTTGGTTTGGGGCGCATATTTATGTCTGGAACAACATTTGAATATTCCATTCTTATAAATTATAGTGAAATGGGTCTCCTTTGATCCTGAAGTGCCATTAACTCAACTGTAGAGGTGCTTGGTGTATATAAGACATCTCATTGTTAATAATAACATATATTAATGAATGCCTTTTGACTGGAGGTGCCGTTCAGAAGTAATGTTAATTCACCCAATCTGGGCTTGTCTAATATTGACACATTTGGGGCTGAAATCCAGAGGACCAGTACTGTGCCTTTAAACCACTTGATATAAGTCATGATGGATATATTCTTCTCAGCTATATCCCCATTATTGGGAAACGATCAAGACATTGAGGCGTTTCATAAATGTGGACTGCCCCAAGAATCCCAGAAGGAGAAGTTGACGCTTAATTGGCAGCAAAAGATAGTTTATACATATCAATGTACTTGATCTTTTTTTTTTATTGAAAAGTTTTATCATACATTTTATCTTTGACAGTCCCCCCTACCCCTCCCCTATCCCTCCCTCCTTACCCCTCCCCCCCTCCCCACCCCCCCACCCCCGACTTCCCAGAGCTAAGTACAAGGTATAAAAAACAAAAAAAGAATCATAAACAACCATATGCTAACAACCATAGACTCTAAAATCTATCACTCTCTAGCTCACATAGGATAACTACAAACACTATTAATATAGAATATATATAAAAAAAACAGAAAAAAAAGAAAGGAAGACTTGTTCAAATACTACCTGAAACTTCTTAATCCCATATTTGTTCTGGATATACTCAATCCATTCCTCTTAACAGTTTAATAGCCTCCTTAAACTTCACAACCTCTAAATTCAAAATCCAAGCCTTTTCTTTTTCCTTTATTTCATTCCCCAATTCTTCCCTCCTAGCTTCCACAGCACATCTATGTTTATTGTTCATATATATCAACACCCCTCTCAAATAGGCCTTGCTAGCATCCCAAACCATATCCATAGAGGTGCCCTTATTCATATTAATTTTAAAAAAAAAACCCTTCATCCGCTGTTTACATTCTTCCACATTTCTCTGGTTTCTAAACAAATTCTCATCTACGCGCCACGAGCGCCTATCTCTATTGTCCTTATAAATCTCTAGCCCAACTGGGCTATGATCAGAAATAGTTCTTACACATATCTTCACCTTCTTAATCCTTAAAAAAAAGTCATTTGTCAACAAAATAAAATCGATCCTGAAAAAAAATTGATGTCTGTCAGAAAAAAAAGTATAATCCTTTTCATGCGAATGTCTTTCACGCCAAATATCTCGCAGTTCCAAGTCATCCTTCATTTCAAAAAAGGATTTAGACAGTCTAGCATGACTTGGGCCCCGCTTAAAAGCTCCAGCCTTGTCCATCTGTACATCCAAAACACCATTCCAATCCCCCATAAAAATAAAAATTTTATAATCCAACTGGGTAAACTTTGTATGAAATAAACTAAAAAAGTCAACTTGTTGTTAATTAGGAGCATATAATCCAACTAAAAGCATCTTTTTACCTACTAGTAGCAAGTCTATCATAACGTATCTTCCATGCTTATCTGCTTCAATTAAGTCCACTGTTAAAGCACTTTTAAGATAAACAACCACTCCATTTTTCTTATTCATTGCAGAAGCAACAAATTGCGTGCCCAACCTTGAGTTCGATAAATACTTTTGGTCCACAACCCTAATATGCGTTTCTTGCAAACATATAACATCTATCTTGAATTGTTTTAAATATTAAAAAAAAAACTTTCTTCCTCTTCTGTGATGAATTTAGTCCATTAACGTTCCAAATTAAAAATTTAGTTGCCATGCATATCATCCCAAAGCTCTTGGAGCACTGCTTAAATAGGACTATCTTTTTTAGGCCGTGCTCCTCCCACTACTTGGCTGTAAGTACATTTTGGAAATTCCATAGACTTCTGCTGATCTTATTCTTTTATTTTTTTTTGATCGTTTTAAAGCAGCACGCATCTCCCTCTGCTCTCTAGAATCATCCAAAGAAGTTGTAGCTTGATCTCCTCCAGCACCATTCTCCTCTGTCTGTCCATCTTCAGCCTCTTGGTGTTCTCCTTCTCCAGATCCCTTTGCAGCTTCCAGAAGTGATAGTGGGGTTGCTTTTAAAACGTTATTGTAAAAATCACACGCCTGCATCACAGTAGCCAAACGGTACCTTTTACCTTCATGCATCACCATCAACCCAACTGGAATCTCCCATCTGAACCTTATATCTCGTTGCTTGAGCTCTTGCACTAAAAATGTAAAATCCTTCCTTCTCCTTAAAATCTTTGGAGGAATTTCTTTTAGAACCAAAACTTCTTGATCAGCAATCACGACTTTAGTACCATAAGCAGCTTGAATAACTTCATCTCTAATTTCCCTCTTTGCAAAATAAACCACCACATCTCTAGGTAGCTTTCTCTGTCTGGCAATCCATGAATTCACACGAAACACTTTATCCATGCCTCCCTTTATTTCAGATGCTGGCTGACTCAATACTACTTCCAAAGCCTCAGAAATCAGCTGCTTTAGATCTTCCTTAATATTCTCTTTTAAACCTCTGATTCTAACAGCGTACTGCATCTGGTAATATTGAGCAAGACTCAATTCTTTGTCCATTTTCTCTCTTAAATCTTCATTTTCCAGTACTTTTGCTTCTAATATGGCATTTTTTTGAATCAAATCTTCCACTTTTTCATCCAAATCTTCCACACATTCAGCCACTCTATACACTGAAGACAAAATGTCTACCTTCATCACTCTGAACTTCTCTTCCATCCTCTCTTCTATTCTCTCCTCCAATTTCTCCAACTTCTCCTCCATCTTTGCAAATTTATCACCCATTGCTTCCAGAATTACCTGGGCATATTTTCCAAGAGCATCTTGTAAATCCTTCGGTGTCAATACATCAGGAAGAAGCAATGCTTGCAATGATGACTGTTGCACCGGAGAAGTTCCAGCACTCCAAAGAGCTTTTGGAGGAGGTTTAGCCGCCATCTTTACTTTCACTTACTATGCACTTTCACTTTTAAATTCATAAAATCCATTAAGCTAGAAAGCAGCAATGAGAATCATCTTCACCTTTTCCTCCTGTACCGCTCTGCCTGCTCCTTTTATTCCATGGTCTTTCCTTCTGGCAGGGGTGGTCGCAAACGCCTGGCTCCGCTCCAGAAATCACGGAGCAGAGACGCTGACCAGCTGGGAGCAACCCAGGCTACGGGGGAGTTCGATCCTTCAGCCGCCCAAGCTTTAAGCTCAGGCGGCCCCGGAGAACTCAACCCCTACCTGGGGGCTCACCCCCTCCTCTTCTCCCAAGGAGGGGGCTTCAAATCCACCCGAACAGCTGATCGGTGCTGTTTCGGGTGGAAATAACACAGCTGAGCCACGGGCAGCCCGAAAGGGCTGTCTCCGGCGCCGCGCCGCCACCGGAAGTCTTTTTTTTTTAAAATAAAAAGGCAAGAAAGAAGACTTTGCAGAAATTGGATCTACCTTTTTAGATTTAAGACAAATTTCTCAGATTTTCCATCCCATCCTTTCTTAATATTGCTGTTGCATCACATTGTAATTATGGTTCAATATATGAAGGGGTGTCTGTAGGGGCTGATCAACATCAGTAAGGTATTGCAGTTGAGCCCAGTATGTACAAAACATTTTGTGATTCAACCCTGTATGCACAAAGTGGTAGGGCTTTGATCAAGACACCACAACTATCATCTTGCAGATTCCCACATGGATATTCCTTTCCTTTCCTTTCCTTTCCTTTCCTTTCCTTTCCTTTCCTTTCCTTTCCTTTCCTTTCCTTTCCTTTCCTTTCCTTTCCTTTCCTTTCCTTTCCTTTCCTTTCCTTTCCCTTTCCCTTTCCCTTTCCCTTTCCCTTTCCCTTTCCCTTTTCCTCAGAAAAAGGTCTACTCAAACTTCTAAATTATATGTAAGTCAAGTATTCAGTCATTAACTGATCTAGCTACAGAATGTTTGGGACACTATTAAAATAGCAAGTTTAATATAATGTCCGACACACACTAAAACAACAAAACTTACTGAAGATCCCAACCTTTGAGCCAGATATTGGTCAAAATGTTTATGTTTGCAAAGTATTTAAAATGCATGCGCTGCTCAGATCCCCAGCCTCAACATGGATCCGGTGAAGCTGCTACTGATATGGAAAAGGCAGTTTGAAGTCACGCAGCTTCATTACTTAAAAAGTGTCACCATCATCAGAATAAAATTTGGGACAAAATGAGTCACTTGCCCTAAATTGAACAGGGCATGATTAATATTTGTTGAGAATCTAATCACAAAACTAGAAACAGAAATTTAGCAAAGGTTTGAGAAATACTGTAGCTGCTGATCAACATGGAATCTGCAAGTGTTCCGTTTCTTTATGAAAAACACCCTATCGAACAAACTCACATATTTCCTCCCCCCCCAATCTCGAGAACAAACTGCACGTTATTTCCTCACAGCAGCTCTCGGTGTCACTTGTTCAAAATGACAGATGATGACTCAGAAGCAGGGGAGTGTGTGTGCTTGTGTTCATAGTGCAGGAAGAAGATGTGTTCATACATGAGTTCTCGTGACTTTCTGGGAATTAATGACATGTTTAGATCTTGCAATGGAGGGCTACATTTCTGTTTGCAACTCATATGTTCAGTTTTCCTGGATTGATGTCAAGTTGGGCCTACCAGTATGATGCCAATAAAGACCTGTAGATGTTTCCTTTGGAGTCCATTAAGCTCCCTTTTCCATCTGTTCTTTTTAAAACCAGTTCAATGGGTGCTGCCAATGGGTGAAGATTTTATTGATTGATTGATTAAATTTATTGGCTGCCCAACTTACCACAGTATAACTCTGGGCAGTTTACAATCTATCCAGACCATCTCACTAATAAAGATGATTAGAGGGCTAGAGACTTTAAAAAAATGAAGAACGATTGCAGGAATTAGGTATGTCTAGTCAGGTGAAAAGAAGGACTAGAGGATATGATAGCAATGTTCCAATATTTAAGGGGCTGTCACACATAATACTATGGTACATGTATGATGGAAATATGTAGTCAGTTTTGTAAGGTTTGAGGTATTTAAGAAATTATGTATAAGTAAGCTATAGGTTACATTTTATATATGGTGTGCTTGTGGATTCATTTAACAATTATTCAAAAGTTAATTAGAACATAGAATAATGGAGTTGGTAGGGACCTTGGAGGTCTTCTAGTCTAACCTCCTGCTTGAGCAGAAGACCCTATACTATTTCAGACAAGTGGTTGTCCAGTCTCTTTTTGGAAAGTCTCCAGTGATGGAGCACCCACAACTTCTGGAGGCAAGCCATTCCACTGGTTGATTGCTCTCACTGTTTGGAATTTTTTTTCCTAGAATTAGTTCTATGGTGATTCTCTCCTTAGTCAGTTTCCATCCATTGTTTCTTGTCTTGCTTTTTGGTGCTTTAGAAAATAGTTTGATCCCCTCGTCTTTGTAAGAGCTCCTCAAATATTGGAACACTGCTATCCTGTCTCCCCTAGTCCTTCTTTTCATTAGATTGGACGTACCCAATTCCTGAAATTGTTCTTCATATGTTTTAACCTCCAGCCCCCGATCATTCTTGTTGCTCTTCTCTGTACTCTTTCCAGAGTGGTGACCAGAGTAAGTTATTGTGGTGACCAGAACAAGCTGCAGTATTCCAAGTGTGGTCTTGCTAAGGTTTTGTAAAGCAGTACTAGAACTTCCTGTGATCTTGATTCCACCCCGCTATTAATGCAGCCTAGGATTGCATTGGGTTGGTTTTTTTGGCTGTTGCTGCACACTGTTGGCTCATATTTAAGTGATTGTCCACTAGGACTCCGAGATCCCCCTCCAAGTTACTGACATTAAGCCAACTTTCTGTACCTCTACAGTTGGTTTTTCTTGCCTAAGTGTAAAAACCTTACTTTTTATCTACACTGATTTTCATTTTGTTAGATAAGGAGGTAATTATGTACCTCCAAGTCAGATCACCTTATTTGTTTATCATATTTAATCAGTAATTGGTATCATGTCAAAGGCACATTGTTCTTCTAGAACAGAGTTTCTCAACCTCACCCACTTTGAGACGTGTGGACCTCAGAATTCCCCAGCCAACAGGTTCCTGTATCTTAAAGTGGCTGAGATTGAGAAACACTGTTCTAGAAGATTTACAGCACCTGCATACTGTACACACATTCTCCTTTTATTTGCACAGAGGGACCTGTTCTGATCACTTAGGACAAAGGTCTCCATGCCAGCTCGTAAAGGTTACTAGAGTTTACTTCAGGAGATTCCTTCAATGCCATCTAGTTCCTGCTACTGTCCACGTAACCTGCTTGCTTCATATTTTTCCCTTTATTAACCAAGCTCCTTTCTCAGTTCCTTGTCTTTGTCACTCATGTTCCTATGTTCTCTCCAACTAACAGTGACAAAGCTTAACAATTTTTACACACCTCAGGCTTGGCCTTGGGTCAGAATGAGGAGGAAAATACCAGAGAGATCTTGCATTTGAAAGCTTTAAGCCAGCTTGTCTCCTAGGAAGAAATCTGGTGGAAATGAAATTAGGTTGGGAAATCAATGTCCGGATTTCAATCTGTTCTCCAGTATTGGCACTAACACCTGTTAGATACTAGACTGCTGGGGTCTCACTGCTTCTTTATTCCTGCCACCTCTGGTGGGAAAGCCCCTTTGCTTTTTATAGGTAGGTGTTTTTTTTAAGAAACAACTTTATTGAATTTCAAAAAGTGATAAAATACAGAATATAAAAAGTTTGAAAAAGCAGAAGCGAGAAAAGTTAGAATTAAAAGTGTAACAAGAGAAAAAAGAAATGAAAAGAGGACACAGAAACAGTCGCTCCCAAATTTCTTCATTACAAAATATATAATAAAGTTACATCTTACCCTTAAGTTTAAACAAAAAAAGGCATAACATATGAATAGGATAGGATAGGATAGGATAGGATAGGATAGGATAGGATAGGATAGGATAGGATAGGATAGGATAGGATAGGATAGGATAATAACTTTGTCACTTTGAATGTACACTAATTGGCATACATTAAAATGAAATTTTGTTGCATACAGCTCACAAAGCTGTATGAAGTATACGTAGCAAACAAAACAGTAATGATGCACAATATCTCTATAATCAAAACAGATATAGTTATCAAATCCCCAAATCAAAGTTTCATTTCTATCTTTTTCAACCAAGAAGTCCAAGAATGGTGTCCAAAATAGACCACTGGGTTTTTTTTTTAGTCAGAGTGGTCTATTTTGCCCGTCCAGCCAGCTCCAGTCATTTCATAATCCATTCTTCCATCTGCATATCCTTCCTCCTCTATGCATGTAGAAGTCTTGTTGCTATTATCCTGCATAAAAATAAAGTCCCATGTTCCCTTTCAATCCATGTATCCATCATATCTAAAAGAAAGACCTTTGGTTTTATTTGCACATTGATGTTTAGTATCTTCTGAGTTAAAATGCATATATGGTTCCAGCATTTGGTCTTTGAAGATATGTGAGGAATTCTGGGAGTTGAAGTCCACAAGTCATAAAAGGGCCATGTTTGAAGACCCCTTTTCTAGTCCTACTGCCTGCTCAAGCAGGAGACCCTATCATTTCAGATGTTTGGTTGCCCAGTCTCTTCTTAAAAAACCCCAGTGTTGGAGCATCCACAACTTCTGGAGACAAGTCCTTCCACAGAATGATTTTTCTGTCAGGAAATTTCTCCTCAGTTCTAGATTGGTTCTCTCCTTGATCCCTTCTTCCTCAAGGAAAAAAAAACAGTCCAATTTCCTTTTGAAGAAAAATCCCCCCACCTTTGAGACAAATATGACCTGGATAACTGAGAATCTCCACAGACAAACTTCCTTCTACTCATTATCTTTCCCCAGCACGTCTATCAGTAGCAGAAGATGTTATGTATAGGGATAATAAAATATAGCAGCAGCTCATTGTGACCATCAGGTGGCGCTGTACTGTATCTGGATTGGCTGGTAAGCGCCTGGCCGGAAAACCCAAATAAGGGATTGGCTGCCAGTGCACCTGGTCAAGTATATAAGGGGGTACAGGTAACCCCTTTGTTCGTTCGGTACTGCTTCCAATAAAGAGCTGCCATGCTGAATCCTTTGTCTGTTGTCTGACCATGCGGCCAAGAACCCACTACACAATAGTGGTGACAAAGGTGGGATCTTGTTCCTCCTGAAGAGCTGAAGTCACTAAGGATCGGTGGAAAGCAATTCCCCGAACATTCCTCGGCTGGCTAAGCAAGAGTTTGCAGTCAGCAAAACGGAGAAACAGGATGGCCACAGCGCAGTATGGACAGGTGCTGCCGTTCGACATGCGGCATCCCGAGAGATGGGCTTCACACCTGAGCCAGGTAGAAGGGTTCTTGCGGGCTAACCAGATCACTGATGACATCCAGAAATCTGCATTCCTGACCTGCCTGAGCGGCCCCACAGTCCACGACCTGGCCGTTAGCCTCTGCACGCCGACAGCGATCAAGACCGTGTCGTATAAGGACGTCGTGGAGAAATTGAACAATCACTTCAAGCCATGAATATCTGAACTGGCATGGCGAGGCCAGTTCGACCAACGGTGCTAGAGGCCAGGTGAGATGGCTTCTGAATATATTGCAGCTCTACAGGAAGCCGTGCGCCTGTGCAATTTTTCTAATTTGGAAGAAAGGTTGCGGGATTAATTGGTGTGTGGGCTCAGAGACAAGCGGCTGCAGCAGCGCTTATATGCCCGGCTGGCGATCACATTACAAGATGCTCAGGATGAGATCTTTGCCAGCGAAGCCGCTGGGGAAGCTGTAAACGCGACCCCCCAAACTCAACCCAGCAGCCAAGGCAATTCCATTCATCACGGAGCGGCTGTGGACGGCGAAATTGGAGAAGCAGCAGAGGAGGCTGAGATTGATGCTGTGCATCAAAGGCAGGGACGACAGCAACCGCGGCATGACAACAATGGAAGACACCAGAAGACACCATCGACTAGCAAATGCACAAGTTGCAACTGCAAAGAATCTACTCAAAAATGCGCTAGCTGCAAGGGAAACCATCCAAGGGCGACCTGCAAGTTCAGATCTGTTAAGTGCCGGTCCTGCGGTAAGACAGGACACATCGCGGCTGTCTGCAGAAATCGCACGTGGGACAACTTGCACGAACTTCAATCGGTGGACGCGTGGCAAGGTACTAAATCCCCTCATCTCAAATCTCCTCTGCCCTCCCCTACCAAACTCCTCGGGAACAAGGTGACCATCTCTCACAGAGACATTCACCGGGTTTTCACACCAAAAATAACATTAGAGGTCCAGTTGTAAGGGGTACCTTGCAAGATGGAGCTCGACTCAGGATCTGCAGTCTCCATCATTTCTAGTGATACATTTAGAACAGTTTGCGGCCAGAGTAAATGGTAGGTTTCTTTGAAGCCCACCAACATTCAGTTAGCTGATTTCCAGCATGCACCCATTAAAATTAAGGGGGTGGCCACGATGTTAGTGGGGTTCAAGAATTTCCAGGGTCCGTTGGACGTCCTGGTAGCCGAGGGTAGGAGGACCAGTTTAGTGGGGCTTGATTGGTTTCAGGCTCTGGGAATAGGGATCTCAGGAATCCATAGCACCCAGACCAAAAGCCTCAAAGCCGTCTGCAAAGCATTAGCAGACATATTCGATGGCAAGCTGGGTAAATACACAGGCCCCCCCAATTAAGTTTAAATTGAACCCCAATATTCTTCCCGTGAGAATAAAGCCCCGCAGAGTCCTCTTTGCTCTCAAACGCAAGATTGAGAGCGAATTGGATAAATTAGTGAGTCAAGGGGTGTTAGAACCCGTGGACGGGGGAGAGTGAGAGACCCAGATTGTCACCCCACTCAAAGCCAATGGGGAAGTAAGAATTTGTGCTGATTATAAGGCCACGGTGAATCGGGCCCTAAATCCGCATGCTTACCCGGTGAGAAATGTCCTCTCTGCACTCCAGGGAGGCACCATCTTTGCCAAGTTCAATTTGGCGCAAGCGTATCAGCAGCTCTCTGTTACCAAGGAGACAGCTGATGCACAGACTATTGTAACTCACAGAGGAGCCTTCAGAGTCAACCGACTGCAATTCGGAGTCTCTGTGGCTCCAGGCATCTTCCAGGAGGTGATGGAAAGGACTCTGAAGGGCATACCTGGAGTATGCCCATACTTTGATGATGTCCTCATTGCTGGAGATTCTGAGGAGGTCCTGGCTGACAGGTTGCAGGCTGTGTTAAACAGATTCCATTCTTCAGGGCTGAAACTTAAGAAGGATAAATGCAGTATTGGAGTGGCATCAACTGAATTCCTGGGGTTCAGAATTGATGCCAAAGGAATTCACCCTACTGATTCAAAGGTAAGAGCAATTAAAATGGCTCCTACTCCAAAGAACAAAGCTGAATTGCAAGCTTTCTTGGGGTTGCTTAATTTCTATCATGCTTTCTTACCCCACAAAGCAGCAATTGCTGAACCATTACACAGGCTTTTAGATAAGAAAACTCCTTGGAATTGGACCAAGGTCCATGAACAAAGTTTTAGGAATTTAAAAGACCTATTCTCATGTAACTCAACGGTCACACATTTTATTGAAAACAAACCCATCTGCATTGCATGCGATGCATCCCCCTATGGAGTGGGTGCTGTTCTAAGTCACATAGAAGACAATGGGGAGCAGAGATCTATCGCTTATTACTCTCGGATATTATCAAGGGCAGAAAGGAATTACGCCCAAATAGACAAAGAGGCCCTGGCAATAGTGTCAGGGGTCAAGAAATTCCATGATTACTTATATGGTAGGGAATTCACTATTTTCACGGACCATAAGCCCTTGTTGGGGTTGTTCACGACTGACAGACAAACCTCGCAAATCCTATCTCCAAGGATGATGAGGTGGTCCATATTCCTTTCTGCATATACGTGCAAACTGGTTCATAAACCAGGAAAGGACATGGGTCATGCTGCTGCATTAAGCAGATTACCAGTTGCCACTACAGAACCAGCACCTGCTGAACAGATTATGGCAATCCAGGACCTGCCAGAATGCCCACTCCACGCTAAGGACATTGCTGCAGGTACCACAGCAGATAGGAGCCTCAGCAGAGTACTGGTGTGGGTGGCCTCCGGTTGGCAAGAAAAGAGTCCTGGGTCAGAATTCCAGGAATTCTTCATGAGGAGACATGAGCTGTCTTCTCATAAGCGATGCCTATTGTGGGGTAGCAGGGTCATCATTCCCGAGAAATTTAGAGACAAGGTTTTATGGCCATTACATGAGGGGCACCCGGGCATAGTCAGGATGAAAACCTTGGCCAGGAGTTATTTGTGGTGGCCGGGCCTGGATAAAGCTATTGAAGAGCAGGTAGCGGGATGTTACACATGTCAAAAATCTAGGCCAAATCAGCCACACGCACCGGTTCACAAGTGGGAAGTGACTCACAACCCCTGGTCCAGAATCCACATAGATTATGCTGGTCTGTTTCAAGGCCAGACTTTCTTAGTGGTAGTGGACAGCTACTCCAAGTGGCTAGAGGTGGTACCAGTGACCAGTATGACCACAGCCAAAACGGTTCAGGCTCTAAGGGCACTCTTTGCTTCTCACGGCCTGCCTGATGTGATAGTTTTGGATAATGGCCCGCAATTCACATCTGCTGATTTCCAGGATTTCATGAGGGCCAACTTGATTAGACACATCACCTCCACACCCTTTCACCCGTCGTCTAATGGGCAGGCAGAACGTATGGTGAGGACGACGAAGGATGCTCTGAGACACATCATTACTGGAGACTGGCATCAGAGGTTGGCCCAATTCCTTCTGGCTCAACACACTACCCCGTGCACAACCACAGGCAAGAGCCCAGCGGAACTGCGTTGGGGCAGACGTCTCATCACAAAGTTGGACAGACTCCATCCTGACAGAGTGGCCCCAGAGACGGAACAACCTTTGCCCCCTAGGGAACTTCACACGGGAAACCTGGTTTGGGCCAGGAACTATGGGCCGGGACATGTGTGGGTTCCAGGGAAGGTAATTGACAGAACAGGGCCGCTGTCTTACATTGTAGAGGTGGAAGGGGGTAGCCAGGTCAGGAGACAAATAGACCAAATCAGGAAATGGGTTCCTGAAGGGTCACAGGGCGACCAATCTTCACAGCCACAAACTTGGGGTTTAGGGGAGGAAGAAGATCTCCAGGACTCTGTAATGTTGCCTGAGGATTTTTGCAGGCCGGAACAGCAAGGGGTTGCAAGGCTCCAGGGCCAGGACTCAATGCATGCTGCTGCTGATCAAGGAGAAGAACAACCCATGAGAAGGTCAACCAGGACTCATCGGCCACCAGCTTATTTAGAGGACTATGTAAGGACATAAGGAAGGACGCAAGGTGTCTAAGCAAGACCAAGAAGCTTGTGTTTTAAAAAAATAAAAAATTGTTTATTGTTTTTTTATTATGGGGGAAGGGGTGTTATGTATGGGGATAATAAAATATAGCAGCAGCTCATTGTGACCATCAGGTGGTGCTGTACTGTATCTGGATTGGCTGGTAAGCGCCTGGTGGGAAAACCCAAATAAGGGATTGGCTGCCAGTGCACCTGGCCAAGTATATAAGGGGATACAGGTAACCCCTTTGTTCGTTCGGTACTGCTTCCAATAAAGAGCTGCCATACTGAATCCTTTGTCTGTTGTCTGACCATGCGGCCAAGAACCCACTACACAATAGAAGAGAAACAAACCAATATCATATATTCCTACAATTGTTACTCCTGCTATATGGGCTTGAAGGCAAAACAGGCAAAACTCTTTGTCATTTTCACCTGCTTAAAAAAATGAAGGTTCACAAGAGCCAGCATTTTACCAAAAAGGTCCCTTTAGAAAAGAGCGGATGGTTCTGCAGCCCGGAAGGAAATGTTCAGGAACCTCTGAGCAAAAGGGACCCAATACATTGCACACAGTAGCCAAGGAATTCATTTCTTTCAAAGAAATGAAATGTACTAGGTCTCACACACACACCTCATGCAGACAGAAGTTGGAAAATGCAACCCTTGATGCTCAGCGGGAAAAACCAGTGCAGGTGACCTTCATGATGAGTTGAAGGTGGCTTGAGGACAAGACTGTGTCTTTCTGTCCTAGAGAGACAATTAGTAGGTTGCCTTCAGGCTGGGGTCAAGCAGAATTGAATGACGAATGCTTTAACAGCAATACAGATAAGGATAAACATAAGGCTCAGGGCTTGTGGCTTGAAGTCAAGATGAAGCCCCCTCCCCAATAATAATTAAACATATTGGCTGGCTCTCAGGGATGTCTGAGGTGGGGAGGGGGTAAGGTATAAAGTCAAGATATCAATAACATATGGAGCCAGTTACACAATAGCATGAAGATCTGATATTGCCATTCCACAAATGAGTTGTTTATATCCATAGATTATATATGGACAGCCTCAATGAAATATGATGGGTTCTTAATTGAAACTGTTACATATAGAGTTTTCATAGATATCTATATACACATGAGAAACATTTATGTTTAAAACTTATTTCCTTCCTTCCTTCCTTCCTTCCTTCCTTCCTTCCTTCCTTCCTTCCTTCCTTCCTTCCTTCCTTCCTTCCTTCCTTCTTCTATATCAATGAATCTTTTTTTCTTTTCTGTTCACTTTTATTTAATAAACAAAGGGTAAAAAAGACCGTCACAACCACTTAATTGCAACTGTGCTCTTTTTAAAGGGATGTGATACTTGCAATACATATTTTAAAAGTTAAGAGTTTCAACTGGATGCTCATGATTTCCATCTTGACCCTTTTGACACACACCCCCACACTCCCAACCCCGGTGTTCTCTCTCTGTCTCTTTCTCTCACTTATAGATGCTTATAGGTTTTCCTTGCAGGTAGCATGGCCTGAGCTGTCTCTTGAAACTTGCAATCTTCATAATGCTGCCAAGGGGATTTTTGGTGCCTTCAGCACTGCTCCATCACAGGGGAGACTTCCTCTCTTGCGCCTGGTCTGACTTTAACAGTCCTCTTGATGCCCGGCAGTTCAAGGCTGGGACTTCAAATACGGAATTTCATTTCCCGATCGTCATCACCACCTCTGGAGTGACTTTAAAATAGTAAATCTTACCCGTAAACAGCCAGCCGGGGCATTACATGCTATACTTTCACTTCCCCATTGCATGAGAACAATCTCAGGCTTTGTTGGTCAACAAAGCCACCTCCTTCTTTCACTAGTATTGGCTGTACTTCCTACTTTTAGACCTAAACTTCCGTCAGCATATCATTTCAGAGACAGGCAACCTTACACTGGGCACACTCAAGTAAAAAGAATTTCCCCTTGACCTCACTGAGTTCACTTTAAAAAAAACTTAGGATTTTTTTTAACAAGATAAAAACAAAACCAATTTTAGAGAAGAAAGAAAAATAGTGAATCGATAAGAAAGAAAAGATTTATTTATTATTTCTATTTTATTCTTCTAAACCATCTATCTCCTTCAAACAGGGTCTCTGGGTGGTGGGGGAGAAAAAGAAAAAAAGATAGAAGAAAAACAAAAGGAAAAAATACTGAATAAAGAAATGGTTTCCAATCTTCCTAACAGTGGTTATAAATGGGGTTTATGTTTTACCCTCTCTTTCTAAGTTTACATCTCAATTTCCTTCTTCCCATAGTCTACCCTTTCTAATTGTCAGACTTATAAATCGTAAGTCCATTATTATTATTTCTTCTTCTTCTTCTTCTTCTTCTTCTTCTTCTTCTTCTTCTTCTTCTTCTTCTTCTTCTTCTTCTTCTTCTTCTTCTTCTTCTTCTTCTTCTTCTTCTTCTTCTTCTTCTTCTTCTTCTTCTACAAATATTCCATAAGGGGTCTCCAATTACTAATAAATATGGTCATTGTCCCTTCCCTAATCAGACAAGTCAATTTTGTCATCTTTGTTATCATCTTTGCCAGCCATTCTTCCTGGAGTTCCAAGTGATTAGTCACAAGTACATCAATATGTACAGTATAGAAAGGCAACAGAAGAACCAAACTGATGTTTTGAGGTATCACCAAGTTTTGCTTTCCAGTGTTACATATCAATTATCTCTCAGAGCAAAATGAGAGCTGCTGAGGATAAAAATAAGTTGTAGGGTCTTTGTCAGATCAGCTCCTGTTGTCCCTTGAACCAAATTGCACTTACACTTAGGCATGAAAAACCAAAAGTACACATATATGTTGGGTGGAACCAGACTTAATAGCAGCAACTGTGAGAGGGATCTTGGAGTCTTAGTGGACAAGCAATGAAATATTGTGTGCGACAGCAACCAAAAAAGCCAATGAGGTACTAATATCACTCTATAAAGCCTTAGTAAGACCACACCTAAAATACTGCAACCAGTTTTGGTCTCCACACTATGAAACAGATGTTGAGACTGTAGAAAAAGTGCAGAGAAGAGCAACAAAGACGATTGGGGACTGGAGGCTAAAACATATGAAGAACAGTTGCAGGAACAGGGCATGGCTAGTCTAGTGAAGAGAAGGACCAGGGGAGACATGATAGCAGTGTTCCAATATTTGAGGGACAAAGCACCTGAAGGCCAGACACAAAATAATGGATGGAAACTGATCAAGGAGAGATTCAACCTAGAAATAAGGAGAAATTTTCTCACAGTGAGAACAATCAACCGATGGAATAGATTGCCTCCAGAAGTTGTGGGAGTTTATCATGGGAAGCTTTCAAGAAGAGACTGGACTGTCATCTGTCAGAAATGGTGTAGGGATTCCTGCTTGGGCAGGGGGTTGGACTAGATGACCTACAGGATCCCTTCCAAGACGAGGTGAGTGAGTTCAGCAAAGATCATGGTTTATTGCTTGCAGGATCTGAACTAGAGAACAGGGCTGCAAATGCAGCAATTTATACCCTGGCCTCTAGGCAGCGGCCAATAGGTTTGAAGCAACCTATTGCCACCCTAGGGGCAACCAATAGCAGTGCTGGAGATGGGTTGTCTGAGATGCTGGGAGCCGTTAGCTAGCTCCCTGCTCAAGCAGCCTACCAGCCGTAACCACGTGGTGTTAACAAGCAAGCCCAATACATTACACCCCTCCCCCCTTAGAATGAACAACATTATAGCAACAACAGAAAGTAATCACAGCAATACAATTTACAAAGACTTAACACTGGTGTGAATAGGGCCTTGGTAAGGACTTGTGACGAAGTCCTCGCTTTGTGGCTGTTCTGGGAAACGCTTCCTAAGCTGATCGATGTGGTGCCGGACAACTCGCCCGCCCTCCAGCCCCACTACATAAGAGAGGGGGCCTGACGTTTTAGTAATTTTTCCAGGCACCCACAAATTCCCATGCCTATAGTTCCTGGCCCACACCCCGTCGCCCACTTGCAGCCCCCTTGGGGGTTTTGGGTGCAAAGCTTCTGCTGCCACCCTATCTGGATGCAACCTGTCCAGTTTCGTGATCAGTCGCCTCCCCCAGTGCAGCTCTGCTGGTCTTTTCCCTGTAGCCGTGCAGGGCGTGGAACTCTGGCAAAGTAAAAAATCTGCCAATCTGTGATGCCAGTCCCCAGTCCCTATACACTTCAGTGACTCCTTTGTGGTCTGGACCATGCATTTGGCTTGACCATTAGAAGAAGGGTAAAATGGGGCCGATGTTGCGTGCCTGATGAGGTTTGCTCTCAGGAATGCCTGAAATTCTGCCGCTGTAAATTGGGCTCCATTGTCAGATACTATGACATCTGGCAGCCCATGTGTGGCAAAGAGTTTCCTCAGCACCTGGATGGTCCTAGGAGTAGTCATGTTTGAGACTGGAATTACTTCAAGCCATCTAGAGTGGCTGTCGACCACTATAAGGAAGAGCTGTCCCTGAAAGGGCCCAGCGAAGTCTATGTGAATTCTAGATCAGGGAGTGTGAGTCTCCTCCCACCTGTGAACTGGAGCATGCAGCATTTCAGGCCTTGATTGTTGGCATGTGTAACATCCATGCACCTGGGCTTCAATGGCCACCATAAGTAGGTTCTAGCTAAAGCTTTCATACGGACAATACCTGGATGACCTACATGCAGTGATTGTAAGACCCTGTCTCTTAGTGAGGTGGGGACTATGACCCTGTTCCCACATAGGATGCAACACTTGTGAGCTGATAGCTCGTGTCTTCTAGTGAAATAACTCTGAAATTCAGGGCCTGGGCTTTTATCCTGCCACCCTGTGTGCACCCAAGAAAGCACTCTACTTAGTGTCTTATCAGCTGCTGTTTCTGCAGCTATATCCCCTGCATGGAGTGGAAACTCTGGCAAGTCATGAATGGATAATATGCTGGCCACTGGGGCCGGATCTGGTTTGATTTGTGGCAGTGGAAGCCTACTCAGGCCATCTGCATGGCCCATTTTTTTGCCGGGTTTGTGAATCAGCTTAAACATGTACGCTGATAAAAAAATAGACTACCTCAGCATTCTAGGGGATAATATATGGGGTGTCTGTTTGTCTGTGGTGAATAACCCCAGTAGCAGTTTGTGGTCTGTGAAGACCGTGAAGTCCCTGCCATATAAGTAGTCATGGAATTTTTTAAACTCCAGCTACCATGGCCAATGCCTCTTTGTCAATTTGAGCGTAGTTACACTCAGCAGAGGACAGTGTCCTCGAATAAAATGCAATGGGAACTTGAGTTCCATCTTTCTCTAAGTGACTCAAGACTGCACCCACGCCGTATGGGGATGCGTCACATGATAAACAGACTGGTTTAGACTCCCTGAAATGAGTGATAGTGGAACTGACTGACAGAAGTGCCTTCAGGTCCTGAAAACTGTTTTCATGAATGCTGGTCCACTTCCAAGAAGCATTTTTATCTAAGCGCCTGTGAAGCGGCTCTGCCACTGCGGCCTTGTTAGGAAGGAATGTGTGGTAGAAGTTGAGGAGGCCCAAGAATGCTTGCAGCTCTCCTTTTGTTTCAGTACTAGGTGCCATCTGAATGGCCTTCACTTTGGACTCAGCTGAGTGGATGCCATTAGCATCAATGCGAAACCCCAAAAATTCAGTTGAGGGAACCCTAATACTGCATTTGCTCTTTTTTAGTTTGAGGCCTGCTTCATGCAGCCTCTGCAGGACAGCTCTGAGCCTCCTTGTTAGTGCCTCTGTGGATTCTCTGGCAATAAGCACATCGTCAAAATAGGGGCAAACCCCTGGAATGCCCTTGAGAGTGCGTTCCATGATTCCTTGAAAAATGCCCGGGGCTACACTGACTTCAAATTGCAAGCGCTTTACTCTGAAAGCCCCCCTGTGGGTCACAATTGTCTGTGCTGCGGGCCATAGCCTTATCAACAGGTAGTTGCTGATAGGCCTGCGCCAAATCTAATTTCACAAAAGTGGTGCTACCCTGCAAAGATGCCAGGATGTGGCTCACCACTGGGACTGGGTATGTGTGCTGTTGAAGGGCCCAGTTAATTGTGCATTTATAATCTGTGCATATTCTGACTTCCCTGTTGGCTTTGAGTGGTGTTACAATAGGAGTTTCCCACTCCCCACCATCTACTGGTTGCAAAACACCCTTTTCAACAAGCTTGTCTAGTTTCGTGTCTATTTTGTCATTGAGGGCAAATGGGACCCTGCGGGGCTTAATCCTGATGAAAACTATGTTTGGGTCTAGTTTGAATGCTATAGGCGGGCCCATGTAACTTCCTAGAGCTAAATCAAATACGTCTGCACAAACTGTCGCTAGACTCGTGACTTGTGTCCGGTTGATTCCGGTTACTTGGATACCTAGTGCATCAAACCAATCGAGCCCAATTAGGCTCGTTCCCTGGCCCCCTACTACAACAACATCCAGGTGCCCTGAAAACCCCTTAAATTTAACGGCCAAGGTGGCTTCACCCTTGACTGCGACTTTTGCGTTCTGAAAATCTGTTAAAAGTATGTCAGAGGGCCTCAGCTTGGCCCATCTCCTACTGCGACTGCACACGAAATTAAATGTGTCCAGAGAAATAATGGAAACGGCGGAGCCTGTGTCCAGCTCCATCTTACAGGGGACCCCTTGCCGCTCCACCTGAAGTCTATACTTGGGTTTAAGGGGCGTTGGGCCCCAGTACGGGAGACACTTCTATGGCTTGAGCAAAACCTCACGCTGAATGGCCCCGGGGCCCCAGTACCTCTCCTGGTCAGGTCTTCCGACTGGTGATTCGATGACCAGTCCCTCTGGCAACCTCTGCAAACTGATGCGATGTGGCCGGTTTTTCCACAGGCCCAGCACATGGCTGTCCGGAACCTACAGTCCAAGTGGTGGTGGCGGGCGCCACAACCTGGACATCTAGGCAAGGGATCTGCTTTGTAAGTAGTCTCTTGTTGCTTGCTGCTGCGGTGCTGTTGGTCGGGCTGTCTGTGCAGCTTGTCAACTTCAGCGTCTTCTTCTGTGTCCTCTGTGAGTTCTGTGTCCTTCTGGTGGACAGCTTCTTCGTGTTGTGTCGTTTGGCGGGCTGGATAGCTTGGACGGCTCCTCCGGCGGCTTCATCTGCCATGACTTCTTGCTGGGCATCCGCAAATGATAGGACCTCTCTGGTGAATAGTTTCTGTTGCAGCTCTCGGATGCGAAGGCCACAGACGAGCTGGTCTTGCAGTCGCTCTTCGAGGTTTGAAAATTGGCACAGGCGTGCAGCCTGCCTCAAGGCCGCAATGTACTCGGATGTGGTCTCTCCCAGTCACTGTATTCGGTGTTCAAAGGCGTAGCCATGCAATCACCGACAACTTTGGTTGGAAGTATTTTCTGAGCTTCTTCTTCAGTTCGGCGTAGGAGATGGATTCCAATGGCATGGGCGCAAACAGGTTTCCCACAAGATTGAACATCGCTGGGCCACACACCCAGAGCAGCGTGGCGGCATTCAGTCTATCCTCTGCGACCTGGTTCACCCGCAGGTAGTTTTCAACCTGGGACAGGTACGAGGGCCATTCTTCTGTTTGCCTGATGTTAAATTCTCGCAGACCTCCTACCTTAGGCATTGTGCTGGTCTTTGTGGCTGGCTTCCGCATCTTCGAATCCTGCCTCTTCGTTGCTCAGGGAGTGGTCCTCTGAGCGCGTGGTCGCTAGCGTGGTTTAGCTAGCTGACTGTAGGGGGGGGAATTGCTTTTCCCGCCAGACGTGTGCTGCCTCTCCCCTAGTGACTTTCAGCTCCGACGGAGAAGCAGGATCCCACCTTCATCACCAGTGTTGTGTACTGGGTTCGTTGCACAGGAATGAAGACGAGGCGAGTGAGTTCAGCAAAGATCATGGTTTATTGCTTGCAGGATCTGAACTAGAGAACAGGGCTGCAGCTGCAGCAATTTATACCCCTGGCCCCTAGGCGGCAGGCAATAGGTTTGAAGCAACCTATTGCCGCCCTAGGGGCAACCAATAGCAGTGCTGGAGACAGGTTGTCTGAGAAGCTGGGAGCCGTTAGCTAGCTCCCTGCTCAAGCAGCCTACCAGCCATTACCACGTGGTGTTAACAAGCAAGCCCAATACATTACACTATTCTATTCTATTCTATTCTATTCTATTCTATTCTATTCTATTCTATTCTATTCTGTTCTGTTCTGTTCTGTTCTGTTCTGTTCTGTTCTGTTCTGTTCTGTTCTATTCTATTCTATTCTATTCTATTCTATTCTATTCTCAGTATGGACATCTACCAAGCCACAAGCTGTAATAGTGTGTGGGTAATACCTTGGGAGACAGGGTGAGGAGAGGGAATGGTCAAGTAAGAGAAGGCATAGCCTACAACTGGATAGTGGGTAGAAAAAGAGGCTCAGAAAGGACCCTCCCTAGTTTGTTTCTCAGGCTGTAAAGGAGATGGTGGGAGATTTGTAATTTCAGACTTGCAAGATGATAAGGAGGGTCTGTCCTGAACCTTTCGCTCTGCCTATGATCCAGCTGAGGATATAACCTCTCTTATCTGGCCATTCCCTAGGCAGCATATCTTCGCCCCACCTCCAAAGGTCTTTCCTAAGTTCCATTACATACTCCTTTCTACTCTGGATTAATGGTATCAAGTGGTCCTTCCTGGTGACCTTGCCAGCTACAACAAACCTCATGTTAGCTGGGGAAGGAAAATGCTCGATTGTGAACATGTTGACCTTTCGAAATAATCCAATAGGTGGGAGGATCTGGCTGAACAAAGTTCATTATATGTACACAACTCCTGAGTTCCATGAACTTTTTAGTTGAGTCTAAACTAGATTTCATAGTCCACCCTGAGACTTTGGCTAAGCCTTTGTTGATTTTCTTCAAAATAAATGAAACGTCTTTGGATAATTACCCAAATCCCTGACTGGGTTTTAGATCTTTGGAATAAAACAGATGAGTGAAGCATTGGAAAATATATTGCAAAAGAGAAGAGCTTCTAGCTGGTTTTTTCAATTCTGTTAATTGCTTCTGATGCTGTGAATATCTTGAGAAATTAAAGGGTAATCAAGAATGAGTGATATCTAAATGATGGAGCAAAACACGAGAGGAGAAAGAATAGAAGGTTTGGATTGGCAATATGTAGCAGACTTCGTTCTCATAAGCAGAAGTGTCACAAAGGGAATGTGGGTGGCAAATTAAATACTTGCCTAACAGAGTATGTCATTTCTGGGCCAACTTAGTTCACGGGATCCAACATTTCCAATCACTGTTTAATTCATACAAATGCTACTATAATTTTTGTGTGATTTTGTGTCTCTGTGTGTGTGTGTGCATGACCCTAAGACCCTTTGAAACAGTGTTGATTGCTGGCAACCACCTGGAGTAATCCTTGGTGGGGAGGGGGTTGGCAAGATTTAGTTTGGGAGAATGGATTACCCTTGTCTCTTTCTTCCTAGGGCTGAGAAAGGGGTTATTAGCCCAAAAGTACCCAGTTGGCTTTGTGCCCAAAACAGGACTAAAACTCATTGTCTCCTGGTTTTTAGCCTAGTGCCTTAATCACTACACCAAACTGGCTCTCTTGCTATAAATTAAGATATGCTAATATAAGGAAACAGTGACCCACTTTTACCCCCAAGTTAATTGCTTTATTGCATTATGAAACACAGATAATTATTGAGTACAGTAATATTTAGAAACTGGAAACTGTTAGCACGCTGATGATTACATAAAATCATGTCATTAAAGAAGAGGAAAAAAGAGATATAGCAATGTTAAATATGATTTCCAAGGTGTAAATGAACCTAAAGTTGCTTAGTAGTGTAATTAATGTTAAATGGAACATTAATAAAATGTTGCAAAATACATTAAATTATTTTATAATATGAAAAAAGTTTAGATCTTAGTCCTTAATACTACATGCTTAGTACTAAAGTAATACTAACACTAAAGAATTATTATTTACTGTTATTTGTGAATATTAAAGAAAGAGATGAAAGGGGGGAAAAAGAGCAAGCTGCTTAGAAAAAGTTGATAGGTATTTATTACTCTGTACTCCAACAGATTTACAGTGTTTATAAATATTTGGATACCCTTAAAAGCTTTACTATAAATATTTGCATTTGCCTTGCTGTGTGATGTATTGCTTGAATTTGGCGAAACTTTTGTCTTCTTTTTTTGGTATTGTATTTCCTCATTTTGGTCAATGTGGTAAGGACAATGGTGGGAAAAACCCTGCATTTGTTCTTATCAAATTCTTATCTATCCAAAATATTTACCAGAAACATGAAATAGTAAAAATTATATGTTGGCTAATTAAGTGTACATTGTGTGATCGGGACATTGTGTATTTGTTATGTAAAAATGGAAATTCAGCCTTTAAAAAAAATCAGTGCTTTTCAAAGGTTACCTTCGTGGTTTTTTAAATGCGTCAATTCCTAACTGCTAAAGGGAGACTTTCATTAAAACACACGCAAATAGATGCAGGTAATCCTCAATTTAAGGTAAAGGTTCCCCCCGCACATGCGTGCTAGTCGTTTCCGACTCTAGGGGCCGGTGCTCATCTCCATTTCAAAGCCGAAGAGCCAGCGCTTGTCCGAAGAGTCTCCGTGGTCATGTAGCCAGCATGACTAGACGCCCAAGGCACACGGAACGCTGTTACCTTCCCACCGTATTGGTCCCTATTTTTCTACTTGCATTTTTTACGTGCTTTCGAACTGCTAGGTTGGCAGAAGCTGGGACGAGTAACAGGCGCTCACTCTGTTACGTGGCACTCGGGATTCGACCTGCCAAACTGCCAACCTTCTGATCGACAAGCTCAGCGTCCCAACCCACTGAGCCACCGCATCCCTTATCCTCAATTTACAACAGTTCATTTAATGACCTGGGTGGCCCTGAAAAAAGGGACTTCTGACTGCTTTTCACATGACTGTTGAAGCATCCCCATGGTCATGTGATCAAAATTCAGATGCTTGGCAATTGATTCATATTTATGAGGGCTGAAGTGTCTCAGGGATCCCCTTTTGTGCCCTTCTGACATGCAAAGTCAATGGGGAAGCCAGATTTACTTAACCGTGTCAGTAACTTAACAACTGCAATGATTCACTTAACAAGTGTGGCAAGAAAGGTCATAAAATGGGTCAAAATTCACTTAATGACTTTTGTCTCACATAACAACAGAATTTTGGGGCTCATTTGTGGTCATAAGTTGAGGACTACCTGTAATAAAGATTATCGATCCTAAGGCTGCAAATACAAATAAAATGCAGAACATTTCTGGGCTTTGACTTTGCTTATTTTTTTAATGGAAAAAGCTCTTTGAAGCTCCAAAAGCTGGTGGAAAAGAAGTAGATGAGATTTGGCCAGGAGATGACCCTGGGCTGCTTGATAATTCTTATATCTAGGCTTGGAAATTAAGAAGTGAGAATTGGTTAACATTTGGATAAGAACATTCTAGAAGAACATAATGGTAGGCCAGTTCCATAATGCTGCCAAGAAAACAGTACAGATGATGGTCCGTTCATGACTTGTGGACTTCAACTCCCAGAATTCCTGACCCAGACCATGCTGGCTCAGGAATTCTGCGAGTTGAAGTCCATAGGTCATAAAAGGGCCATAGTTCCCCACCCCTGATTAGCATCTGTCATGGGGAGTGAAGAGAGGGGAGTCGGATGGTGCAATGACATCCCTTTATATACATGTTGTGACACTGGATACAAGTACAAAAGGGAAGAAGTTGTGCTGAAATTACGCAATGCTGTCTTTGTCATTTGCTGAAAGGAGCTTCTGCAGATGCCCATCAAAGTCCATAAAGAACAAGCTTGACTTAAAATCTGACAACAAGGTGCATACAGGAAGTGAACATGTAAAACCATTTTCGTAGCTTTGTTCTAGTCCAGCCTAACAAGAAAGTAACTAAAGGAGTCTAGATTTATTAACAAGTAGAAGATATTCTGTAGTCTTTGCTTAAAAGAGGCTTTCTTCTTAAGAACGAACAACTGCCATGCAGCTAGTCCTCAGCTTATGACTGGTCCCTGACTGGTTATGACAGACCCTGAAAAAGGTACTTACGATCTGGATGCAAAGTTCTGCTTCCCCCTCCCCCATGATCATGTGACTGTATTTTAGGCACTTGGCAATGGATCCACATTCACAACCATTTGTGACATCCTCTGGTCACATGACCATGATTTACATTTTTTTTTCTGGAAAGCAGGGTTTACTTCCAATTTTCCAAAAAAAAAGGCTCCATAGCAAACATTGGGTTCAATTAATGACTGCGGTGTTTGCTTTGCAACAACCACAAAAAAGTCATAAAACCATGTGTAGTGACATAATTAACCACTTAATGACTGGACTTGTAGGCTCAATTACAGTCATAAGTCAAGGATGGCCTGTAGCATAAAATACAACTGAGCTTCAGCCTTCTAACTCCTGCCCGTAATCTTCTTCTTATCCGTGAGGTTTTTGATTCCTATACCAACTCTTCACTCATCACAATTTTGGGGTGTGCCTTTCCCTCATCTCTAAGTGCCCTCCCCTCCCCCACGAATTTACCATGATTTCAATATTTTATTGTATTTTGGTTTGCCTTGGCCCTCCGGAAGCATTGCCTGAAAAAGCTGGGGAAGACATAAAGATATTTTCTAATCAGCTGCAAGAATTCTCCATTTGAAGGAGAATATTTGTAGTTCAGGGTTGAAATGAGGAGTCCTTGGTGTTCTCTGAGCTTGGTTGTTTTCTTGCAAACGTTTCATTCCCCAAACTAGATAACATCATCAGTGCATAGTGTTACCTAGTTAGGGTAATGAAACGTTTGCAAGAAAACAACCAAGCTCAGCAGTGGTGGGATTCAGCCGGTTCGCACCACTTCGGCAGAACCGGTAGCTAATTTTTTTTGTTGCCCAGGCCCAGAATAGATTTCCAGAAGCGGCATCCACACAGAGAACCAGTTGTTCACATATTTGAATTCCACCACTGAAGCTCAGAGAGCACCAAGGACCCCTCATTTCTCCATTGATAAAGAACAGGGATTCCTCTCTATGCGTCAAGGAAACCATGCTCTTGGGTAAACAGGGAAATTTTAAACAAACAACAAAAAAACAGTTAGAAGACAATAGTTGCCAGCTACTTCAGGTCCTCAACTTACAACCATTCGTTTAGGGATTGTTCGTTTAGGGATTGTGACTTATGACCGCTTTTTACTCTTACAATGTTGCGGCATCCCCTAGCCAGTTAATCAAAAGCTGGATGCCTGGCAACTGGACTTTATTTAGGACGGTTGCAGTGACCTGGGATTATGTGATCACTTTTTCCGACCTTCTGACAAACAAAGTCAATGGGGAAGCCAGATTCACTTAACAATCGCACTTAACAACTGCAATGATTTGCTTGACAACTGTGGCAAGAAAGGTTGTAAAATGGGGCAAACCTGACAACTGTCTCACTTAGTTACTATAAATTTTGGGCTCCATTGTCATCGTAAGCCAAGGACTCCCTGCACAGTATAGTTGCAACACTGAGCTGCGATAGGAGATCATGTTGAATCAATGCTATAAACTGTGTGCTTTGTGATATGAACGTCATGCACGTCATGCTGTACTCTCTCTCCTCTGTGACACACCCACAGCGACTCCCCTTAGAAATGGAATTTTTAATATTATGCCAAGTTATGACTAAGTGACTTTACGGCTCACGCCTTGAAAGAGTCAACAATACCGTAACTGTACAACAATATTACAATCAGGATCTTGGTTTGACTTATTGATCAATCTTACTATGCTTCCTTTTTTAGGAATATTTCTGCAATGACTTCCCACTTTTGTGGGAATCCTGTCTCTCCTTTGTGGTTATCTTGTTTCCTGATTAGCTATAAGGCTTGTGTGTATTGGGAGGTTTTCTGCTACAGACTTGAACTTTCTTCGAACCATGTTCTCTAGAAGATCTATGTAACCATGTGACTTTTGTCCTTGGCCTCTCTAGATGCAGGAGATCAGGGACTTGCTGTAACCTGCTTATTTTGGGGTAGGAGATTGCCATCACATTGCCAAGAAAATAGTATCAACTATCCCAAAATGTCATGAAGAGCAGAACTCAACTTGAGGGAGATTTTGCCATCCATAAATGCTGCAGTACTACTGCAATGAGGTTGAAGGGCTAGGGTTAGGGAACCCTTGATACATGCCGTTCATGAGGCGGGCAAGTGATTTTTGGGGGGGTAGTCCGTGTTCAAAGTAACAGGAGGCTGAACAAAGAAACTTACAGCCAGTCTTCAGAGTTGCAGCCATGTGATTGCTGTCAACTGTCCAGTTGGCAAATCCAGAAAAAGAAACTCCTGGGACATTATTTTACCAAGAGTACAAAACTTTACTGAAAAAAACTACATTGGCACAGAAGAAGCAAAACCAGCCCTGGGTTTCCCATGCAAAAACAAGCATGGTTAATTCCCTCTTTCCCTACGAGCCACCCACAATCCATGATATCTACCAATCACTGTTCATTTTGTTATGGGAACCTGCCGGCCACACTGAAACACCTGCTCGGGGTGTCCTTGGAAATGCCAGCAATGTCTCGGTTGCTTAGATACCATTCCCACACCCTTGCATTCCATTCCACCCACCCACTGTCCCTGTTATTGTCAAGCCGCGAGCAAAGGAAAAACGTAGGTGAAAGTGTGAGTAAGTCTTGACAATTGCAATTCAGACAATTGACAACTGGCGCACATTTACAATGATCACAGCACCTTGTGGTCACATGATCACTCACTGTGGAGAAAGAACGTCAATGGGGAAACTGGCAGGAAGCAGCAAGTGAGGGTCACTTATGTCACACTCAACTATCCATGGTGAGTTGCTTATTGACCACAGCCAGAATTGACAAACCACCATCATAAGGTGAGGAAAAATGTCTATGGAGATTCTCAGTCAATCCAGGTCATGGTTGTCGCAAAGGTCCTTTCTTAAGAGGTAACTGGAGTTGCTTGTTTTTCTTTGAAGATGTTTCACTTCTCATCCAAGAAGCTTCTTCAGCTCTGACTGGATGGTGGGGAATGGAAGGATTTATATTCCTTGCAGACAACCGGGCATTTGTTTTTGTTTTTTTAAGAGTTATTGAGGCCACTTGGAGGTTTACCTGTGTTCTCAGGGTCACCTGAGTAGTGCAAAGGTGTGTGGAGCCTTCTTGGCTGCAGGATGTTTTCCGCCCTGTTCCCCTTCACTGTTAAAGACAGGTGCAGGCTGTTGGGGATGAGTCTGTGTTGTCTGCATCTCAAACTAAAGGGCCAATATAGTCTGCAATGTTTTCTGGAAATCCATTCATACCCCTGCACCATTCGAAGGGTTTTCACCCCAAAGTGAATGGCTAAATGTCAGTCATCCAGTTCATGGTTGTCTCAAACTTGCTTTTTCAAGAGTCCTTGACTTACATTTAGTGAACCTGTGAAGTTACACTGGCACTGAAAAAAGTGATTTATGACTTAGGATTTGCTTGGCAACCAGCAAAATATACAGTTGCATCATCCTAGGGTCATGTGGTCATCCTTTGGGACTTTCCCAGATAGCTTCTGATGAGCAAAGACCCTGGAAGAAACTGGATCAACTTAACGACCACCTAATTCATTTAACAACTGCAGCAATTTGCTTAACAACTGTGGCAAAGAAGATTGCAAAATCAGATAAAAGTCACTTAACAGCCACCTTGTTTAGCAACAGAAATTCTAGTCCCAAGTCTGGACATAAATATACATGATATAACACATATTTATGTGATTTATACAATGCCATCATGACACTCGAGACATTGCTGTGACTTTCAGTGGGGGACCCATACCAGGACAATCCTGGTTAATCAATTTTTCCTTTATTTTCTTAAAGTCACTCCCCCAAGCTACCCACGTCACATCCCTAGATTAGGGATCTCAAAATTAAATCAAGGGATCCCTGCTGCTACCTGAGCTTGCTTGTTTCCTTGGAGATGTTTCATTGCCCAAACTAGGTAACATCATCAGTGCTCAATAAATCAAGGAGTTTCCTAACAGATCCCTTGTGCCCTTTGACATTAAGGAAAGTTGGCAAAATCTACCAGCTGCAGAGTAAACAAGAATCAGCAACTGCATGCAGAAGAAAAGAGGTCATGATTTAGGGCAGGGCCCTTTGGGGTGGGGGAAAAAAACCTCTGGAGAACACAGGTTGGCAAAAGAGCTTGCAAAGACAGAGATGATACGGTTGACACTATAAGATGCACATTGAAGTCACTCTAGAGGAGAATATTTGTAGCTCAGGGTTGAAATGAGGGGTCCTTGGTGCTCTTCTTGCAGATATTTCATTACCCAAACTAGGTAACATCAGTTGCCATTTTTCCTGAATAAGAGAAGTGATGGGGTGCACAAATGACTTGGGGAGGGGGGAGGACTTTGCTGCTCCCTGAACTTGCAGACATTTCTTTACCCAACTAGGTAACATCAACAGTGAACTTAGCAACTAGGTTAGCAACAAAGACTATCAGGGATCTGGAGGCTAAAACATACAAAGAACAGTTGCTGGAATTGGGTATGTCTAGAGCCTTGGTGGAGCAGTGGGCTAATGCCTCCTTAAGTAACACCAGCTGCCTGCAATTAGTGCAGGTTCACATCCCACCAGGCTCAAGGTTGACTCAGCCTTCCATCCTTCCGAGGTAGGTAAAATGAGGACCCAGATTGTTGGGGGCAAAAAGCTGACTTTGTAATAATGCCACTTGGGGTGTGTGTGAAAGCCCTAATAAAGCAGGCATATACATAGAATGAAGGCTATTGCTAAGCACATTGGTTTGTGCTTAAATTGTAAGCCGCCCTGAGTCTTCGGAGAAGGGCGGGATATAAATGGGATTAATATAAATGGGATTAACATTAATGAAGGAAGAGGGGTGACATGATAGCAATCTTCCAATATCTCAGGAGTTGCCACAAAGAAGAGGGAATCAAGCTATTCTCCAAAGCACCTGAAAGCAGGACAAGAAGCAACAGATGGAAACTAATCAAGGAGAGAACCAGCATAGAAGTAGGGAGAAATTTCCTGATCAGTGGAATAACTTGACTCCAGAAGTTGTGAATGCTCCAACACTGGAGGTTTTTAAGAAGAGATTGGGCAGCCATTTGTCTGAAATGGTATAGGGTTTCCTGCCTAAGCAGGGGGTTGGACTAGAATGGGGTCCCCAACCACTGTCCGTGGATTGGTACTGGGCCGCGGCATGCCAGCAACTAGTCCGCACAAACAAGCAAAGTCCTATCCATGGGATGCAGGCAGCACACAAAACCACGCACTCTCAGGTCTGTGGAAAAACCTTTCTCGATGGAACTGGTCCCTGGTGCCCAAAAGGTTGGGGACCTCTGGACTAGAAGACATCCAAGGCCCCTTCCAACTCTGTTATTCTCTTCTACTCTACCTAGCTGGATAATGAAATGTCTGCAAGAAAATAACCAAGCTCAGCAAAGTTTCCCCCCACCCAAAAAATCATTTTTGTGCCCTATCACTTCTCTTCTTCATGAAAAATCAAATGGGGATGTGTGTCATATTCTTTGTACATGTGCACACAAGCAGGCATCTTGCTCCAAATAAAGGGTCTGAGTAAGTCAAATCCCGAGTGTCGCGTAACAGAGTGAGTGCCTGTTACTTATCCCAGCTTCTGACAACCTAGCAGTTCGAAAGCACATAAAAATGCAAGTAGAAAAATAGGGACCACCACGGTGGGAAGGTAACAGTGTTCCGTGCGCCTTTGGCATCTAGTCATGCCGGCCACATGACCACAGAGATGTCTTCGGACAAGCACTGGCTCTTCGGCTTTGAAACAGAGATGAGCACCAGCCCCTAGAGTTGGAAACGACTAGCACGCATGTGCAGGGGAAACTTTACCTTTACCTTTTAAGCCACTATCTTAAAAAAAAAACTTTTCTGCTCCTCTGCTCTATTGCTCTAGATTAGGAAGTGGCATGGTTTGAGTGCACGATGTACTTTTGACGTATCACCTAGGGAACCAAGCCTAAGTTTGCTAAACAACGCTGCTGAGTCACAAAAGAACATTGGTGTCACAATAAGGGCGTCACAATGTGGAGCCCTGCACAATGTAAAAGGCTTCTCCTATAGTTTCTACTTGCTGCAGCAGGACAATAACTCGGAAGTACACACAACATTCCAACCAACCAATCACAGAGGGAAAATTACTGACGTTTATGGTGTTAGGGCTCCTGGGCTAAATCGGTTGCTGCTTTCAACACGCACTCAAAAACATGCACAAAATATTCAGTGGAGGGTATGTATGCATCAGAAGCCATTATCAAACCCAAAAGGTTTCAGGGCGGATGGTTTGCACTCTTGAGCTGCTCACAGTAAGCAAGCCTGTGCCTTTGATGATGAGATGTGCCTGATGCCCACAGCCATTCCTTAGGATAGGATTTCTGAATATTTCTTGACAACTTTAAGACATCAACCCTGAACCTGCTTGGCATCTGTGAACCTTCTTCCCCTGGGTCTTCTTTTAAAATATGGGCTTCTCATGCTGGCTGGGGAATTCTGACAGTTGAAGTCCATGCATCTTCAAGTTGTCATGGTTGAGAAACACTATTTTAGCTCCTAGTTTCCAAGTGTTGCGTCTTCAGTGCTGCATTGAGAGCAAAACAAGCGGATGGAACCTGCTCTATGCAGTCTTGGGGACAGAAGTGATTTGTGCTGTTTGTTCTCTTTGTGGCCTGCCTGTGACTCCTCATGAACATCTGGATAATACCTGGTGAAGCAACAAAAGGCTCAGCTTGGTACATCCCCTTCTATGTTGCTAATTCAGGAAGTATAACAGAATAACAGAAGATTGTTGGAAGAGTGTTGGAATGGACTGTAGGAAGTCAGCACAGCCCCACAGAGAAGGAAATATTTGGGGGGATATTTAAAAAGACAGAATATTATATTTTCCCAAAGGAATAATGGGAGAAAATCTTAAAAGGCAGAAATTTCTCCTTTTCCTCCAAGCAGAAACTGAGCAGGCCAGCTCTGTAGAAATGCAGATTTGATCCTTCTATTCAGAAAGACACCTACTCATAAGCAAAATGCCTTCAGCCCCAGGCCCAGAGAAGGTTTGAGCTGATGGGATTAGGAAAACAAAGACTCCCAAGAACAGAACATGACCTTTAGGACATAATAGGAATAGGATTAACCCATCATCATTAGAATACCAAAAGCTCAGGTCAAAGTGCATGACACAGGAACAGGAACAACCTCAAAGAGCCTTGGTGGAGCAGTGGGCTAATGCCTCCTTAAGTAACACCAGCTGCCTGCAATCAGTGCAGGTTCGCATCCCACCAGGCTCAAGGTTGACTCAGCCTTCCATCCTTCCGAGGTAGGTAAAATGAGGACCCAGATTGTTGGGGGCAATAAGCTGACTTTGTAATAATGCCACTGGGGGTGTGTGTGAAAGCCCTAATAAGCAGGCATATACATAGAATGAAGGCTACTGCTAAGTTTGTAAGCTGCCCTGAGTCTTTGGAGAAGGGCGGGATATAAATGGAATTTAAAAAAAAAACAGGAATAACTCGAAACACAAAACTCCAAAAAGGTATAAAAACCCATCCACTCCCAGCTCCTTTTTGTCTGCCACTGAATTTTCTGGCATCTAAATAAACTGAACCTTCTTTTATAAGCAGTCTCCATTTTATTTATTCCCGGCTTGGGCTGGACCCTGAAGATTTTTTCTTTCAACAGGACCTCGGAGGTCTTCTAGTCCAAAACCCTGCTCAAGCAGGAAACCTATGCTACACATACTCCTTGGCTTACAACAATTCATTTAGTGACTGTTCTAATGGCACTGAAAAAAGTGCCGTATGACAATTTTTCACACTTACAACCTTTGCAGCATCCCCATGATCATGTGATCAGAATTCAGACACCTGGCAGTTGGTTCATAGTTATGACCATTGCTGTGTCCCAAGGTCATGTGATCACCTTTTGCAACCTTTTGACAAGCAAAGTCAGTGGGGAAGCCACCAGGTTACTAACTTATCAACTGCAGTAATTCTCTTAACAACTGTGGCAAGAAAGGTCGTAAAATGCCACAAAACTCACTAAACAAATGTCTCACTTAACAACATAAATTTTGGACTCAATTGTGGTCGTAGGTCAAGGACTACCTGTATTTCAGACAAATGGTTATCCAATCTCTTCTAAAAACCTCCAGAGTTGGAGCTTCCACAACTTCTGGAGGCAGGTTGTTCCACTGATTAATTGTCCTAACTGTCAGGAAATTTCTCCTTTGTTCTAGTTGCTAGTCTCTCGTTGATTACTTTCTATCCGTTGCTTCGTGTCCTGATTCATAACAACCTCTGGTGCATTCTCAAGAGATAAACTGGCTCCTGACTACAAGTTCTCCTACCATGTGCTCTGATACCAGATTCAAATCAGCATGCTGCTTAAAATAGATGACTCTGATGCATTTCACAGAGCCTTTCAAGTCAACCGCACCAAAGACAAGAATCTGTGGCCTTCCAGAAAGTAAGAAGCAAGCCATGTAGAGGGGCTTCCCGTGGAGTCAAAAGGGGACAAAAATCCCCTTTGTGACATTGTGATATTGTGATGCAAATCTCCTCTCTTTTGTGCTTGCATCATTGATGCTGCAGGCAAGTAGGCAAGGAGTGAACAACACTGAGTGAACAGCAACCACATTACAATGTTGTGATGCACATTTTGACTCCCCCCTCCCCCATGTAGTGGTTTGCTTTGGACACCTCTGACAATAAGATCTTTCAAAACATCTCCTAGGGCGTTTAAAATTCAAAGTTTGGGAGCTTTTTTAACCTTCATTTGGATTCCTGCTTTGAACTGCAATTTGGCTGCCCTAAATTGTTAAGTCGTGGGCTCTGGACCGCATGGCCAAGATGGACGACGCAGGACAACAGGGTTCAGCATAACATTCTTTATTGATGAAGCACAGACTTGGCAAACAAAGGGGCAACTGCCCCTCTTATATACCTAGCCAGGTATACTTGGAACCAATCCCATTGTCCGGATTTCCCGCCAAAGACTGTCCTGCCAATCCTGCCAGGGCACCCTGCCACCTGGTGGTGTCAGTGGCTATCTCTGTGAAACATCCCCTATATACATATATACGTACATAACATAAATAGTTCTTTCATATTTTAGATGATCATATAAATAGCTTCATCCTTTCAGAGAGGAGGGGACAAATTGATTGACTGTCTTCTGGTAAGCCGATTCTATTTCCCCTAGCCTAGCTTAGCCTAGCCTAGCCACTGTCCCTCGAGTCTTTTAACTGAATGAAATTTAAATCAGAGAAATGAAAAGTTCAGAGGAAAGTGAAATTGAATGTACCAACTTAGAATGGGGGGTGCCAGAGTTAAGAGCAGCCTGTGTGAAAAGGATTTTGAAACCGTAACTCATTATGGCTTGAATGTGACTCAGAAGTGTTTATAAGCTAAAGAAGTCAAATCTAATTTCAGCCTGCCCCATTTTTTCTCCCTAGTAGTCTTTTCCTGCAAATACAAGGTCTTCTTCTTCTTCTTCTTCTTCTTCTTCTTCTTCTTCTTCTTCTTCTTCTTCTTCTTCTTCTTCTTCTTCTTCTTCTTCTTCTTCTTCTTCTTCTTCTTCTTCTTCTTCTTCTTCTTCTTCTTCTCCTTCTCCTTCTCCTTCTCCTTCTCCTTCTCCTTCTTCTTTTAGATCAACTGAGTGTTGATCCACTAGTTGTGATAGGAATTGATCGACTGGCTTGTCACTGGAGCCTGATGCCATGGACTTAGAGAATCATCCAGCCATCTTTCACATCTAAGGCAGGATTAGAATTCAGTGTCTCCCAGTTTCTAGCCTAGTGCTGTAGCCACTAGACCAGTGTTTCTTAAACTTACCAACCTTAAGGTGCGTGGATTTCAACTCCCAGAATTTCCCAGCAAGCCATTTTTTTATTTCATGAGGACACTGCGCCAATTTAAAAATAGCTCTGGATCTCTGGGATTCCACAAAACAGGTAGTCCTTGACTTACAATTAATTGTTCATTTAGTAACCATTTGAAGTTGCAACTGCACTGAAAAATATGACTTATGACTGTTTTCCACACTTACGACCATTGCAGCATCCTCATACTGTAGTCATATGATCAAAATTTGGATGCTTGGCAACTGGCATGTATTTATGATGGTTGCAATGTCTCAGGGTCATGTGATCATCTCATCAGCAAAATCAATGGGGAAGCCAGATTCACTTAACAAACTTTTCACTTTGTGTTAATTGTTTTGTACATTCTTTTATTTCTATCAGTGAGTATCAAACAATCCAACTGAAAAATAATTATTTGGTGCTGGCGGGTTAGAGATGAAGGTCAAAACAAGACAAAACGGTGGTCCAGCCACACAATTGAAAGTCCTGCCCCTTTTTACAAAAGCCATGCATGTAATACTTATTAAAAGGGGTGGCGTTTCAATCATGTGGTTCCAGATGTCAGTCTGATTTTTTTTTGATCCCCTTGAGAACAGCCCTGAATTGGCAGAAAAACCTATATTCCTTTTTTTTATTTAAAAAGTTTTACAATACATTTTGACTTTAATCCCCCCCTCCCCCACCCCTATCCCTCTCCCCCACTCCCCCCCCCCCGACTTCCCAGAGCTAAATACAGGGCATAAAATCAAAAAACAAACATAAACACCCCTATATTATCAACAATAAACTATAAATTCTATCTCTCTCTAGCTCATATAAAATGAGTACAAACAATATTAATATTACAAATAAAGTAGAAAAGAAAAAGAGGAAAACAGAAAAAGATCTTTACTCAAAATAAATTGAGAAAAGAAAAAAAAACTTTCACCTGCTATTTGCATTCTCCCACCTTTCTCTAATTTCCAAACAAATTCTCAGTTACGCACCAAAAGCGCTTATCTCTATTAATCTTAATAATCTCCAACCAAACTAAACTATAGTCAAAAATAGTTCTTGCATATATCACGCCAAATGTCTCACAGTTCCAAATCATCCTTAAGTTCAAATAAAAGTTCAAATAAAAAGAGTATATATAAAAAAAAATTAGGCAATCTCTAAGACAACTTGTTGTTAATTAGGAGTTTACATACCCACTCTTAGTCCAACACATACTTTAAGTCCATAACCCTAATATACTTTTCTAGCAAGCAAATAACATCAATCTTAAATTGTATAAAATATTAAAAAAAAGAAAAAAAACCTTTCTTTCTCCTCTATAATAATTTTACTCCATTGACATTCTAATCTAAAAATTTAATCAGCAATCTTAACGCCCCAAAACTTTTGGAGCACCTCTGTCATGACCCCCAAAACTTCTTTAGATCACTCTCCTCCTACATCTTCATTGTAAACACACTTTGAAGATTCCATAACTTTCCGCTGGTCTTGCTCTTGCTCTCGTCTCGCTCTTCTTAGGGCGGCACGCGTCATCTTCTGGCCTCATGCAGCAACCGATGAGACTGTAGCTTGATCCCCTCCAACACCATTGTCCACTGTCTGTCTATCTGCAACATCTTGAAACTTTCCCACACCGTATCCTTTTGCAGCTTCCAAAAATGATAGGGGGGTTGCTTTTAACACATTACTATAAAAATCACGTGCCTGAGCCACAGTAGCCAAACGATGTCTTTTACCTTCGTGCATTGTCACCAACCCAACTGGAATCTCCCATCTGAACTTAATATCACGTTTCTTAAGTTCCTGTACTAGAAATGCGAAATCTTTCCTTCTCCTTAAGATCTTCGGAGGAATCTCTTTTAAAACCAAAACTTCTTGCTCAGCCACTACCAAATTAGTATCATAAGCAGCTTGAATGACTTCATCTCTAATTACTCTCTTTGTAAAATAGACCACCACATCTCTGGGTAACTTCCTCTGTCTTGCAATCCATGAATTTACACGAAAAACTTTGTCCATATTTCCCTCAATTTCAGATGCTGACTGGCCCAGTACCCCTTCCAGAGCCTCAGAAATCAGCTGCTTTAGATCTTCTTTGCCATTCTCCTTTAAACCCCTAATTCTAATAGCATTCTGCATCTGATTATACTGAACAAGGCTCAATTCTTCGTCCATTTTATCCCTTATATTTTCATTTTCTAATACCTTTGCTTCTAATATAGAGTTCTTTTGACTGAGATCCTCCACTTTTATATCCAGCTGTAGCACACATTCAGCTACGGATTCAACCATAGACAAAATGTCCACCCTCATTGCTCTCAGCTTCTCTTCCATCTTCTTCTCCAATTTCTCCATTTTCTCCTCCATTTTCTTCTCCAATTTCTCCTCCAGCTTTTTCAACTTTTCATCCATCATATCAGACATCAGTTGTGCGTGCTTTCCAAGAGCATCTTGTAAATCCTTAAGCGTCAATACCGGGGGAGATGCAGGAGGAAGCAAAGCTTGCAGTGAGGTCTCTTGCACCAGGGAAGACCCCGCATTCCGAAGAGCTTTAGAAGTTTTAGCCGCCATCTTCCCCCACTTTCACTTATTACGCACTTTCACTTTAAAGCTATAAAATCCATTGAGCTAGAGAGTAAAGATAAAGAGTCCACTTCACCTTGACCTCCTGTACCGCTCTGCCTGCATCTTGATAATCAAAAGTATTTCCTTTTGGCAGGGGTGGTTGCTAACGCCTGGCTCTGCTCCAAGAATCCCAGAGCAGAGGCGCTGCGCAGCTCGGAGCAACCCAGGCTTCGGGGGGGCTCATCTTTCAGCCGCCCTAGCTCTCAGCTCAGGCGGCCCCAGAGAGCTCAACCCCTACCTGGGGCCTCACCCCCTCCTCTTCTCCCGAGGAGGGGGCTTCAAATCCATCTAAACAGCTGATTGGCGCTGTTTACGATGGAAAAACACAGCTGCGGAGCGGGCAGCCCAAAAACGGCTGTCTTTCGACGTCGCGTCGCCACCGGAAGTCCGAAAAACCTATATTCCTATCTGATAAGTACAGTATACAAGTGTCACAAATGTACACAATATTTATTTTTATCTATCCAAATTGTAGGGCCACTCTGGGTGGCTCACATGATTTTAAAAACAAAACAAAACAAATAATGCAAGCAAGAAACAAAATGCACAAATCAATAAAAAATAAAAATTAAATTAAAACTAGATAACAAAACAAAATTAAAACTAGAAGACGTAACTGGAGGTAATTGGAAGTCATGGATTAATTGGTAGAGTCATCTAACAGGCTTCAAACCACAGCTGAATCCCCAGGTGTGTTGATGCCAGTATTCCTCTTCGTTGGTTGCTTCTGTGATTATTTGAAGTTTTCAACCATTTGTTGAAAGGAAAGGGTCCAGTCCAAGCCGGGAATAAACAAAATGGAGACTGCTTTAGAAAGAAGGTTGTAGTTTATTGAAGAGATGTCGAGACTCTAGAAAGGGTACAGAGAAGAGCAACAAAGATGATTAGGGGGCTGGAGGCTAAAACATATAGGGAACGGGTGCTGGAATTGGGTATGTGTAGTTTAACGAAGAGAAGAGTGAGGGGTGACATGATAGCAGTGTTCCAATATCTCAGGGGCTACCACAAAGAAGAGGGAGCCAAGCTATTCTCCAAAGCACCTGAAGGCAGGACAAGAAGCAACGGATGGAAACTAGTCAAGGAGAGAAGCAACCTAGAACTAAGGAGAAACTTCCTGACAGTTAGAACAATTAACCAGTGGAACAACCTGCCTCCAGAGGTGGTGAATGCTCCAACACTGGAGGTTTTTAAGAAGAGACTGGACAGCCATTTGCCTGAAATGGTATAGGGTTTCCTGCCTGAGCAGGGGGTTGGACTAGATGACCTCCAAGGTCCCTTCCAACTTTATATTATTATTATTATAGCTGAGCCACACACAAAAGGTGACTCTGGGAAAGCTGACCCCATGGAGCTGGGAGTGGTGGGGTTTTATACCTTCTTGGGCTTTTGACGTTGTTTCCTGTTCCTGTGGCATGAACTTTGGCCTGCACTTCAGTGTGCCTTTCTGGTATTCTGATGGTGGTGGGTTAATCCTATTATGTCCCAAAGGTCATGTTTCCTGTTCTTGGCATTTGGATGGAGGATGTAGATTTTAGGGGTCTTTGTCTTTTAAAAATCTCATCAGCTTCTAGCTTCCTGGCTCCAATTTTTATGAATAGGAGGATTATCACATCTGTATTTCTAAAAGCTGGTCTCTGCCTAGTTTCTGCTTGGGGCTATTAAGAAAAATTGGGCTTGCTTTTCTGCCTTTAGGATTCTTAGAGGAAATATAATATTCTGCCTTTTAATAGTCTGCAAAGTATTTCTTTCTCTGTTGGGGGGAGGTGCTGTCCTCCCACACATGGATGATGAGTTTAATGGTGTGAACATGTCTTTACAGTGGGTAAAAAAATAAAAACAAGTTAATGATGATAATAATGATGGATACTTGACCATCGAAGATGGAAGACCATTCTACAGTAGTGTTTTGAAAGACCTGAAAAGGACAAGAAATGTAAGGGTTGCAATTTCTTTGGAACTGATTGTAAGTACTTTCTGTTCCTGTAAATCTTCACCAAATGCTTTTAGCTACAGAATCTCAATTGTCAGCAATATAATTCACACTAGAAACCAAAAGCAAAAGCAATCCAAAACCAGCAGAAAGATTCTTGTGGTTTACCATCCTTCATGCAAGGTCTTATAACTCAAAATTGGAAAGGGGAAACACCAGCCAGCAGAACACAAAAATCACTGTCCATTTGCTTGTATAGGAAATGTAGTTCTTCAAGACAACCACAATCACCCGTGGAGATCCAACAGGTGGTTCTGATCAAAAGCTTCCTGTGAAAATGTAAGGGAGAACATTCTCCGGATGGAAGAGAAAACCAAGAACACTGTGGATTTCATATACATGTAGTCCTCGACTTACGACCACAACTCAGCCCAAAATTCTGTTGCTAAGTGAGACATTTGTTAAGTGAGTTTTGCCCCATTTTACGGCCTTTCTTGCTGCAACTGTTAAGTGAATCACTGCAATTGTTAAGCTAGTAACACCGTTGTTAAGTGACCTGCTTGTCAGAAGGTCGCAAAAGGGGATCACATGATCCCAGGACACTATAACAGTCATAGGAACATGCCAGTTGCCAAGCATCTAAATTTTGATCACATGGCTATGGGGATGTTGCAATGGTTGTAACTGTAAAAAACAATCATAAGTCAGTTTTTTCAGGGACGTCGCCACTTTGAATGGTCACTAAGTCGAGGACTATCTGTATAGGAATATATACCTATGCGGGCATACTGCTTTCTCTTGTTTCTCACTATCCTATTTCCCAAAGCTTTCCCCAGAGAGAAGTCCAAATAGGCAACTTAATGAAAAACATGCTTACAGCAGCAAGAACAAACTTTGCTCAATCCTGGAAGAAATACACAATTCCAACAATATCTGAGTGGGAACTTAAACTGTGGAGAATATACAGTGGTGGCGAATGTAATGTATTGGGCTTGCTTCTAACACCATGTGGTAACGGCTGGTAGGCTGTTTAAGCTGGGAGCTAGCTAATGGCTCCTAGCACCTCAGACAACCCGTCTCCAGCATTGCTATTGGTTGCCCCTAGGCGGCAATAGAATGCTACAAACCTATTGGCTACCGCCTAGGGGCCAGGGGTATAAATTGCTGCAGCTGCAGCCCAGTTCTCTTATTCAGATCCTGCAAGCAATAAACTATGATCTTTGCTGAACTCACTCGCCTCGTCTTCATTCCTGCGCAACGAACCCAGTACACAACAGCGAAACTAACAGTATGTTCTACTTATGCAATAGAAGCTTAAATTTAAGAAAGAATGGTTCCCAAACATACAACACATAGTATGTACAGGTAGTTCTCGATTTACAACAGCTCGCTTAGCAGTCATCGTAGTTGTTAGGATGGACTTCCCCAAAGCTACTGATGACCCAGATTCAAAGTCCTAGCAGCTGGTTTTATGTCTAGCTTCTGACACAGAACACCCGTGGCAGACAATAGATTCGCTTAACAAACAGGGCATTTGCTTAATTACCATAATATTCAGTTTACAAATGTAGTGTTCACTTAACAATCATCACAAAAAGGTCATAAAATTGGATGCGGTCATGCAGTAAAGCGTTCAACAACTGGCATGATTGAAAATTGTAATTATGGGCTCAGTTATGGTTGAAAGTTGAGTACTATCTTTGTGTGTGTGTATGTGTGTGTGTGTATACATACCTGTGTTGCCCCAAAAATAAGACTGGATCTTATTATTATTATTATTATTATTGCTTCCAAAAGAGGCACGAGGTCTTATTTTGGGGGGCTGTCTTTTTTACTCACCTCCTGCACCGACAGCCCTGCCCAGCCAGTCCACTTCTTCTGCAGCCAAAGGAGCAGCTACATTCTGCAGCTACATTCTGGCCTGTGTTTTGCAGTCAGGCTTTTCCGGAAGGCCTCTGCAGCTGAGTACCGAGCTATGGATTCAATCCATAGCTCAGTTCTCGGCTGCAGTGGCCTTTCCAGAAATGCAGGCCTGGCTGAGAAATGCAGGCCTGGCTGCAGAAGACACCTCGGAATAAGTGGGCCAGCGAGGAGAGGCCTGGCTGCAAGGTAAGTGGGTGCGGGGTGCGTGGGACAGATCCACCACCCCACCCCCGCCCTAGCTTGATTTTTAAGTGTGTGCCTCACCCCCAAAACTAGGGCTTATTTGGGGGATAGGGCTTGTATTAGGCCCACTCCCCAAAATCAAGCTAGGGCTTATTTTCGGGGTAGGCCTTACTTTCAGGAAAACAGTGTGTGTGTGTGTGTGTGTGTGTGTGTGTGTGTGTGGTAAATAAATCTTTCAAATACATAAATACATATAACCACTGACAAGTTGACTTTCAAAGGGAACCAACATTTTTTAATGTTTTAGGCTTTCTAACTTTGGTTAAATTTGCTTCATCTATCTTCATTTTTTATTTCATCAATGTGTGTGTGTGTGTGTGTGCATGTAACAATATAACGGAGATTTTAATAGTAAGTAATTAGATTAAAATTGAAACCATTATCATATCATCAATACTTTGATGTGAGCTGCAGAGGATGTCACATTTAACTCTGTACAAAAAACAACAAATGATTTTATTCTTGTAATATTGATGTTCTAAATGGGCATTAATATTGATAGAATTGTTTTTCTTTTCTTTTTCTGAGATCTAAGTAATAAATGTTACTAGTCTCTAGTCATATTATATAATCTCACTGTATAGAAACCATGCAATGTACAGGTAGTCCTCAACTTACAACCACAACTGAGCCCCAAATTTCTGTTGCTCAGTGAGACATTTGTTAAATGACTTTTGCCTCATTTTCTTTACTTTTCTTTCCACTGTTGTTAAGTGAATCACTGCAGTTGTTAAGTTAGTGAGATGGTCATTAAGTGAATCTGGCTTCCTCATTGACTTTGCTTATCAGAAGTTCACAAAAGCTGATCACATGACCCCAGGGCACAGTGACCGTCATAAATATGAGTTAGTTGCCAAGTATCCGAATTTTGATCATGTGACTCATCATTATTTTTCGCATTCGTGAGAAGAACAGGAATAAGTCACTTTTTTCAGTGCTGTTGTAACTTTGAACAGTCACTAAATGAACTTTTGTAAGACGAGGACTACCTGTATCAAGATTTATAACAGTATAATAGAAAGGGAAAGTATTTGTTTTTAAATCCTCAAGATTTTTGAAAGCAGGACAAGAAGCAACGGATGGAAACTAGTCAAGGAGAGAAGCAACCTAGAACTAAGGAGAAACTTCCTGACAGTTAGAACAATTAACCAGTGAAGCGACTTGTCTCCAGAAGCTGTGAATGCTCCAACACTGGAAGTTTTTAAGAAGAGACTGGACAGCCATTTGCCTGAAATGGTATAGGGTTTCCTGCCTTAGCAGGGGGTTGGACTAGATGACCTCCAAGGTCCCTTCCAACTTCTTCTTCTTCTTCTTCTTCTTCTTCTTCTTCTTCTTCTTATTATTATTATTATTATTATTATTATTATTATTATTATTATTATTATTATTATTATTATTATCATTATCATTATCATTATCATTATCATTATCATTATCATTATCATTATCATTATTATTATTATTAAGATAGAACTTTATTTATTTTTGTGAGCATGGGCAACACCATACATTCACACAACAGGAAAGGAGCTTGGATTGTGAAAACACACCCATCATCTTGCAGCTTACAAATATCCCCCACTCTTTCCTGCATGCCCATTGCTCTTGCACAGCATTTTTTAATCTATTTGTCCACATTTGTTCTTTGTTTTGCGAAACTAGTTAGAAGCTGATTGAAATGATTACTGCTTGACCGCAATGTTTGCTTAGATTTTAAAAACCCTGAAGGCATTTTTTTTAAAAAAGAGGGATTGCACAATTGACTAGAATTAAAATACAGTTTGTTGCTAAATGCTGCTTTTAGGTAAGCTTGGAAATCAAGCTGGACAAGTTTGGTTTCTTTGTTTGTTTTAATTAGGAATAGCAGAAGATGAAGTTCATGGAGAGGGTTGCTGGTGAAATCTATTGTCAGAATAGAGCTGGAAGGGATCTTGGAGGTCTTCTAGTCCAACCCCCTGCTCAGGCAGGAAACTCTATACCACAGGTCTGCAACCCGCGGCTCCGGAGCTGCATGTGGCTCTTTCAGCCGTCTCCTGCAGCTCCCAGTCCTCTGCCATGTGCAGTCCAAAAACAAAAAAAGTGGGACTAAAAAAGTTCAACCAATCAATTCAAATATGCAGGGTAGGTGCATATCTCGCCTTGGCTCCCCTCTTCAGTCAAACCCTGTTCTGCACATGCACGCATGTACGCGCATGTGCACACATTTTTTTGCGGCTCCCAGTTTTTCCTTTTGTGAGGGAACCGGTTCCGAGTGGCTCTTTCACTGTTTCAGGTTGCTGACCCCTGCCCTATACCATTTCAGACAAGTGACTGTCCAGTCTCTTCTTAAAAACTTCCAGTGTTGGAGCATTCACAGCTTCTGGAGGCAGGCTGTTCCACTGGTTAATTGTTCTGACTGTCAGGAAGTTTCTCCTTAGTTCTAGGTTGCTTCTCTCCTTGATTAGTTTCCATCCATTGCTTCTTGTCCTGCCTTTGAGCGCTTTGGAGAATAGGTTGACCTCCTCTTCTTTGTGGCAGCCCCTGAGATATTGGAACACTGCTATCATGTCACCCCTAGTTGTTTTCCCACCCCATTAAACTAGCATACCCAATTCCAGCAACCGTTCCTTATATGTTTTAGCCTCCAGTCCCCTAATCATCTTTGTTGCTCTTCTCTGTACTCTTTCTAGAGTCTCAACATCTTTTTTTACAAGCTGTTCACTCTCCTCATCACCAGTATCCCACCCAAACCTTTCTTGTCCCTAAGGAACTCCAGCCTTTCTCCCGCAAAAGGATATGTAGCTGAAACTTTCTTCTCAAAGCTTTCCCTTGGGCCAACTGAGCTCCTCTATGCAGCCACAGAGAGTCAAAGTTTGTTCAAATTACCAAAGTCTGTGGAGAATAATAATAATAATAATAATAATAATAATAATAATAATAATAATAATAATAATAATAATAATAATAATAATAACAATAATAATAATAATAATAATAATAATAATAATAATAATAATAAAGTTGGAAGGGACCTTGGAGGTCATCTAGTCCAACCCCCTGCTCAGGCAGGAAACCCTACACCAATTCAGGCAAATGGCTGTCCAGTCTCTTCTTAAAAACCTCCAGTGTTGGAGCATTCATAGCTTCTGGAGGCAGGTTGTTCCACTGGTTAGTTGTTCTAACTGTCAGGAAGTTTCTCCTTAGTTCTAGGTGGCTTCTCTCCTTGACTAGTTTCCATCCGTTGCTTCTTGTTCTGCTTTCAGGTGCTTTGGAGAATAGTTTGACTCCCTCTTCTTTGTGGCAGCCCCTGATTCTCAGTGATCAAGGTCGTAATTGTCCCAAAAGTGTTTTTTTTTCCCTTCGGAAGGCAACTTGACTTTTTTTCTCTTGAGGAAGAGGAACAAAATGTTTTGTTTCTCATCCAAGCAACCTCATCAGTTGTGATGGTGAGATGATGGTGGCGGTGGCCTCAAGAGCTCTGAGCTTTAGCTCAGAGTGCTAAAGCAGGGCTTTTCAACCAGTGGTACAGGTACCACCTGTGGTACATTGGCACCTGGCAGGTGGTACGCGACCATCCAAGAAAAGTGGTAGCGGGGGAGGGGAATGAGCTGAACTGGTGGCAGCACCGCAGAAGCCTGAGCAAGAGACGGCTGGAGCTGCAGGGCTGTCAGGGCTCAGTGGAAGTCCCAGGATCCGTGCTCCTTCGGGGCTGTCTGGGCTCAGTGGAAGTGCCAGGCTCCAGCTGGAGCTCGGCACTGATCCCGGCGCTTCTGCTGAGCCCAGAAGAAGCGCCGATCAGCTGGAATGTTGCAGCATCTCCAGGGTCTTGTGATTTATATTCAGATGCTTGGCAACTGATTCATATTTATGACACTCACAGTGTCCCAGGGTCATGTGAAGTGACCAAAACCTGCTGCAACCACCCAGCAGACAGGGAATAAAAACCAAACACCCCCCACCCACAGCCCTGCTGCCAATCCTCAACAGAAATGCTCACAACAATGAAAACCTCGGACAGAGGGAAGAGCGCCACCGGACGGGCAGGCAGGTGTCTTGCTCGGCTGTGGCTTGGGGGGCACTTTTTTCAGTGCCATTGTAACTTTGAACAATTACTAAACAAACTGTCGTAAGTCAAGGACTACCTGTACTTCATCACTTTTTTCCTTTTTTTTTGGTCATCAAGTTTTTGACACCTTGGTAGGCGTCTGGTGGTACTTGGATGTTGCCATATCCTAAAAGTGGTACAATGGGTGAAAAGGTTGAAAAGCCCTGTGCTAAAGGACCAGATGACTTCAAAGAAATACAATTGTTCCATTGCTCCCCTCCCACCATCTGGTCAGAACTTATTCTTCCACCTTCCCCACCCCCCCAGTCTCAACCTTTCCTTCCATTCCCCCCCCCCCCAATCACAACTAATGAAGTTTCATGGATAAGAAACAAAATGTTTTGTTGTTCTTCCTCAAGAAAAAAACAACAGTCCATTCTCTCCAGGGACACAAATTCAGCAGTGAGATTCAACCAGTTCGCACCACTTTGGCAGAACTGGTAGCTAATTTTTTGTTGGAGTTCCGGTGTCAAAACTCGTCCTGCAGCAAGCAGGGCAAAGTACCGAACACAGGAACGAGAGACCTCCGCTGCGAACTGAAAGCACTTTATTCCCCAAGGCAACAGCCGCAGCAAGAAACAAAGCCAGCGTTGGCCGCTACCTGCAGCCAACGCTGCTATATACACACCCGAAACACCCACCCATACTCCACCCAAACACGCCCATGCCCTCCCATTCCCTATATCTTTCCCACCCCTCCCCTACAAGCCCCTTCGCCCAGCGCCTAACCAGGTAAGCCCCCTCCCGTGCTCTGCCGCCACCATGCTCCACCCCCTCACCCCCTCCCTGCCGCGCCCATCTTCGGACCCCCCTGTGGTCGTCTACGTTCGGGGCCCCCAGCCACCCAAGCATTGCAACGGGGAGGGACCCGTCCCCCAACAGGCTCGCCGGCTCCCGAGAAACACAGTCCCGCGCATGACCGTCCAGTGCCCCGGGCTGCTCCGCTGAACGTGGTCCCGGCAGCCGAAGCCGGGGAAGGGCTCCCGAAGCGGCGGTCCCACTACCAGCTGGTCTGGAGCTTCCGTTGGGCGTGCCACCGGCTGGGGAGCCCCGTGCAGGCGTGGCGTCGGCCGGAGGAGACAGCCGCAGCAGCGCGGTCTCCGAAGCCTCCTGAAGCGCGGCCGAAACTCCCGAAGCCTCCCAGGCCGCCGTGACGCAGAGTGGGTCCGGGCCTCTGCCGGTCGCGCCGTGGGCCGGAGAGACCTGCGCAGACGCGCCGCCGGGTGAAGACGGCAGCCGCGGCGCGGATGGGGAAAGCAGAAGCGGCGCCGTGGCCCCCGGAGCCTTCTGGGCCACCGCGGAGCTGGGCGAGTCTGGCGCGGCCTCCGGAGCCTCTCGGGCCGCCGAGGAGCTAGGCAAGTCCGGCGTGGCCTCCGGAGCCTCTCGGGCCGCTGTAGAGCTGGGCGGGTCCGGCGGGTGCCAGGCAGGGGGTGCCCCCCTCGAGTGTCGGGCTCCCGAGGCCCGACATCCGGAAGCGCCATCCACACAGAGAACCGGTTGTTCACGTATTTGAATCCCACCACTGCACAAATTCCTGGGTGGCCTTGCACCAGTCACTCCCTCCCAGCCCAATTCAACTCACAGGGTTGTTGTTGTTCTGGGGAAAATAGTAGGAGAAAGACGTGCTTGAATACATTTGTTGCCTTGAGTTATTTGTAAAAATAAAAAAGGCAGGATACAAACATATGAACATGTAAACAATATAACTTGACATTGTTTACCCTGTTTCCCTGCCAATCCCTTGGCCTTTGATATGTTAATTTTCAGATCCATACTACTCACTGTATTTTATGCCAACTAAAATTGACTGCAAATTATTCTATACACACACCCACACATTATACATGTACACATATAAATCATTTTAGCTATTGCTTATCCACTGCAAGATGAAAGCCTCTTCCACATGTTTCCATCTACTACACTCCTGGGCTTTCTTTTACCACTTGAGCCCGCAGTACTTGCTGATTCATTGCTCCATCTTGTTTTACATCTGTTCCGTGAACGCTTTTTATCAAGTGGGATCCATTCTTTGATTGCCTTGATCCACCTGCCATCAGTTCTACTTGCTATGTGACCAGCCCATTTCCATTTCAATTTTTACTCTCTTGATATACACATACACACATACATACACACAAACACACACACACATACATACACACACACACACACACACACACACACACACAGAGAGAGAGATATAGACAATGGGCCTTTTTCTAAACAGAAGTTCTTAGTCAACCACATGGCATGAACCTCCCCAGCCAATATGCAATGCATCTAAGTTCTAACCTTGCATGTCATGTCAATCACTCAACTCTATATTCAGGCCACAGGTTCCTTAATCCCCATTTATTCATTTTACAGCTGGTCCTCAACTTACAGCCACTCGTTTAGTAACCATTCAAAGTTACAATGGCACTGAAGTGACTTAATGTTGTTTTTTTCATACTAATGACTGTTGCAGCATGCCTCTGGTCAGGTGTTCGGAATTTCAACGCTTGGCAATTAGCATGTATTCATGACAGTTGCAGGATCAGGAGTCGTGTGATTGCTTTTTGCGACCTTTGGACGAGCCGTCAATGGAGAAGCCAGATTCTCTTAACACGTGCAGTGACTCATTTAACAACGGTGGCAGGGAAGGTCGTAAAATGGGCCAAAACTCACTGAACAACTGTCCTGCTTAGCTTAGCAATGGAAATTTTGTGCTCATTTGTGGTCGTAAGTTGTAAGACGCAGTTGTGGTCCTCCTAAGTACTATACATTTTTTTCCCCACAGTCCAGAAAAATGTACAGAACGCGTTCTCTCACAATCATGCATTGCTCAGTGAGCAATTGTAAAAGAAATATCTGGCCCCTACAGCCTTCCCAGCTTAAAACCACTTCCTTGGGAAACCACATCCGTGTTTTCACACTTCTCTAATTACATCATCTTTATCTGTGGCATTACAACTTTTCATCATTCTCATAGCACTGATCACGCTAGAGTATTTTTTTTTCTTGGATTCTAACGTTTCTAGCTGTCATTTTAATCCCGCCTTCATTCCCATTCAAATCTCTAAAATTCCCTTTTAGCATGCTGTGTTCTTAATTCAGATTCACTGCTTTTATTTTTCGATCAATCAGAATAGAGCTGGAAGGGACCTTGGAGGTCTTCTAGTCCAACCCCCTGCTCAGGCAGGAGACCCTGTACTATTTCAGACAAGTGGCTGTCCAGTCTTTTCTTAAAAACCTCCAGTGATGGAGCACCCACAACTTCTGAAGGCAAAGCTGTTCCACTGGTTAATTGTCCCGACTGTCAGGAAGTTTCTCCTTAATTCCAGGTTGCTTCTCTCCTTGATTAGTTTCCATCCATTGTTTCTTGTCCTGCCTTCTGGTGCTTTGGAAAATATGTTGACCCCCTCTTCTTTGTGGCAGCCCCTCAAATACTGAAATACTGCTATCATGTCACCCCTAGTCCTTCTTTTCTCTAGATCAGGGGTGTCAAACTCAATTTCATTGAGGGCCGCAGCAGCATTGCGGTTGCCCTCAGGGGGCCAGGTGGGTGTGGCCTGGGTGGGCATGGCCTACTGGGTGGGCGTGGCTAAAGTGCATATGGCCTACTGGGTGGGCATGGCCTGGACAGGAGTGGGACAGATCTGAGGGTCTCTGGCACGAGGAGGGTCTCTGGGCCAGGGCCAAGGCAGCGGGGGCCGTTCCCTCACTGTTTCCAGGATGGCTTTGCGGGCCACATGAAACCACTTCACGGGCCGGATCTGGCCCCCGGGCCTTGTGTTTGACATGTCTGCTCTAGATTAGCCAAATCTGTTGTTCATATGTTTTTGTCTCCAGGCCTTTAATCAGCTTAATTGCTCTTCTTTGCACTTTTTCCAAAGTCTCAACATCTTTTTCTGTAATATGGTAACATTACAAAATTACATTTGTAATGGAATTTTGAATGGAATTTTGATATGGATAATTTTGAATGAATGTAAATCAGTCTCTTACATGCAATTTAGTCATTTTTCATCCCTTCACCAAGTGTTTTTCTAATAATAATAATAATAATAATAATAATAATAATAATAATAATAATAATAATAATAATAATAATAATAATAATAAAGTTGGAAGGGACCTTGGAGGCCTTCTAGTCCAACCCCTTGCTCAGGCAGGAAACCCTATACCATTTCAGACAAATGGCTGTCCAGTCTCTTCTTAAAAACTTCCAGTGTTGGAGCATTCACAGCTTCTGGAGGCAGGTTTTTTCCACTGGTTAATTGTTCTAACTGTCAGGAAGTTTCTCCTTAGTTCTAGGTTGCTTCTCTCCTTGATCAGTTTCCATCCGTTGCTTCTTGTCCTGCCTTCAGGTGCTTTGGAGAATAGCTTGACTCCCTCTTCTTTGTGGCAGCCCCTGAGATATTGGAACACTGCTATCATGTCACCCCTCACTCTTCTCTTCGTTAAACTACACATACCCAATTCCAGCAGCCGTTCCTTATAGTGTATGTTAATTCCACACACTTCTGTGGCTATCTCTAATATATACTGTGAACATATGACTGTAATTGAGCCTGGAATTACAGTTATAAGTCGGGATGGGATGTTAAGCAGGTCACCATTGACCATGCCCAATTTTGTGACCTTTTGCGCCATGGTCATTAAGTGAATGCCAGTGGGCATTTGTCATCAGAAGTAAATGCCGGTTTCTAGCAAAAAAAAAAAGGCAAACGTTTCAGTCATGTGACCATGGGATGCTGCAAATAGCCATACATGTAGGCCGATTGTCAAGTGCACAAAAGGCGATCACATGACCCTGGGTTGGGAATGGGCAGTCTTTGAAACTTCAAACCACATTGTAAATAGCTCTGGGGAGGTCTGTCATAGCTTCTGAAGGTCTGTAAGTGACCAGTCATAAGTCAAGGACTACCTTTCAAGAAGTAGTCCAATTCCTCTTTAATAACGGAACAGACAGACATCTGGCCCACAACATGCCTGGATTCATTATTGTGGAAAAGAGAAAAAAGTCTTGTTCATTGATATTGCAATATCAAGTGATGCATGAAGCTGGAAAAAAATAACAAAATATTGTGATTTGCAAATTTAAGTTGAGTGGCTATGGAGGAAGAAATCGATGGTTGTACCAATAGCAATAGGAGCCCTTGGAGCAATACTCAAAGGGCTGCCTAGATCCATGGGAATTTTGAACTTATTAGACCTGAATATCCTGACTTTGCAAAAAAAACCAACCCCACTGTACTCAGAGCTGCCTATATACTCAGAAGTAAGGTTCTACATTTAGGCAGGAAAAACCAAATGGACAGGTATAGTATAGTGGGTACCTTGCTCAATAGTAGCTACTGTGAGAGGGATCTTGGAGTCCTAGTGGACAATCACTTAAATACGAGCCAGCCGTGTGCTGCACCTGCCAAAAAAGCCTACACAGTGCTAGGCTGCATTAACAGAGGGATACAATCAAGATCATGTGAAGTGTTAATACCACTTTACAATGCCTTGGTAAGGCCACACCTGGAATACTGCATCCAGTTTTGGTCATCACAATGTAAAAAAGATGTTGAGACTCTAGAAAGAGTACAGAGAAGAGCAACAAAGATAATTAGGGGACTGGAGGCTAAAACATATAAGGAACGGTTGCTGGAATTGGGTATGTCTAGTTTAATGAAGAGAAGAACTAGGGGTGATATGATAGCAGTGTTCCAATATCTCAGGGGCTGCCACAAAGAAGAGGGAGTCAAGCTATTCTCCAAAGCACCTGAAGGCAGGATAAGAAGCAACAGATGGAAACAAGTCAAGGAGAGAAGCAACCTTGAACTAAGGAGAAACTTCCTGACAGTTAGGACAATTAACTAGTGGAACAACCTGCCTCCAGAAGCTGTGAATGCTCCAACACTGGAAGTTTTTAAGAAGAGACTGGACAGCCATTTGTCTGAAATGGTATAGGGTTTCCTGCCTGAGCAGGGGGTTGGACTAGATGACCTCCAAGGTCCCTTCCAACATTGTTGTTGTTGTTGTTGTTGTTGTTGTTGTTGTTGTTGTTGTTGTTGTTGTTGTTATAGATGCTACTTAACAGGTCTTAGGTCCTTGGTTAGGACTTCAACTGTTAGGTTTTTACCAGTCGCAGACTGTGAATCCAATTGAAGATTAACCATAATGACAGAATAGCAGAGCTGGAAAGGACCTTAGGTCCATTCTCTATTCTTTCTTTTGGGAAGCTATTTTGGCCCTCTGTCACTATAGGTTGGATAGCTTGTTTTTCGGCCCTGCAGTCACAATTCGGTGATGGTACATAGGTTATTATCCTCAATTACAATTATGCCCCAAGCAGCATTCCCTGCTAATGGTAAAGGCTAATAATTTCAATTTTGGCTATTGAGTCACAAGTACAACTACAATCTAGACTTTCCCTAATCAAACTCCTGCTGTTTTGCCCAAGCTAAGAACTCTAATCTAGAGGCAGACAATTATTTTATGCAATTTCCCCAAATAACCATTTCTCAATGTACAGGACTCTTCCTTCTAACCAGTAATTACTAATGTACACACTTTGCACAATGTTTTTAGTTGAGAAATTCAACACAAATTTTGCATATTGCATTGGCAAAGCGTGTGAATTAGCTTAAAAATGCAGGAAAAAAATTCTTCCCATTTGCGGAGTAATTATTAGTGTTGTTATCATTATTATGATTTTAACTATTGTGAGAACTTTTTCTGTGCATCTACCTAGCTAGATGTTTTTTGTGTCCCTTTAAGCATTGTCCATCTTTGTCTGTACACACTGAAAGGGTGTTAAGGAAGCAATTAAGAAGCTTTAGAGGGCCTTAGAAAGACAGTGGGACCAAAGCTGTACTTGATTTCACTCCAGAGTTCACCCTTAATTAATCCAGCTGCCCACTGGACTTGACATCACACAGCAGAAGTTGAAATTGTACCTTGGAAATAAGTCAGACTCAGATTTTCCCGCAAGTGAAGCTGGGGAAGGAAGAAACACATTCCTTCCCACTTTCTTGGGAGTCTGTCTGTGAAAGCGCACCTTGCTTCAAAATCAAGAACATGCCCATTTTCACAATGCCTGGCAAGATCAGAGGAAGTGCTGTTTTGCTTACATTTGCTCAATGTTAGCCTTTGGGCGCTCTGCAACACAGCTGCATTTACCACTGTTTGCAGCATCCCACAATCACATGACCGCATTTTATAATGTTTTTAGCGAAAACTGGCACTTCTGAGTTTTGGCAAACTGTACCCATAGAGAACCATTGATTTGCTTAACGACCACTGCACTCACTTTACAACGGCCATTTTTGCCTAATGACTGCTGGAGAACAGGTTGCAAAATCATGTGACTGATCTGTTTTATAACAATTATGACATATGACTGTAATTGGCAGGCTCCATTATAGATATATGCCAAGGACTATTTGCATGATTCCCCTCCCCGAGAAGGAGATGTTAGAGATAGTCCACAACTTACAACAGTTCATTTAGTGACCATTCAAAATTACACCGGCACTTAAAAAAGTGACTTATTTTTTATTTATTTTATTTTTATTTTATTTTAATCCCATTTATATCCCGCCCTTCTCCGAAGACTCAGGGCGGCTTACAATCTAAGCACAAATCAAATGTGCTTAGCAATAGCCTTCATTCTATGTATATGCCTGCTTATTAGGGCTTTCGCCCCCCCCAAGCGGCATTATTACAAAGTCAGCTTATTGCCCCCAACAATCTAGGTCCTCATTTTACCTACCTCGGAATGGAAGGCTGAGTCAACCTTGAGCCTGGTGGGACTCGAACCTGCAATAATTGCAGGCAGCTGGTGTTACTTAAGGAGGCATTAGCCCACTGCTCCACCAAGGCTCATGGTGGTTTTCCACAGTTACGCCCTTGCAGCATCTCCATGGTCACGTGATCGGAATTCAGATGCTTAGCAACTGCTTTGTAGTTATGACCACTGCTGTGTCCCAAGGTCATGTGATCAGCGTTTGCAATTTTCTGACAAGCAAAGTCAATGGAGAAGCCAGATTCACTTAACAACCAGGTTACTAACTTATCAACTGCAGTGATTCACTTAACAACTGTGGCATGAATTGTATCGTAAAGTAAGGCAAAACTCACTTAACAATTGTCTCAGTTAACGACAGAAATTTTGGGCTTAATTGTGGTTGTAAGTCGAGGAATATCCGTATTTTCCCAGTAGGTTTTGGGGAATGATCACTCGTGTCCCCATAGAATTCTGGTAGAGACCTACTTAGCTCTCTGAATCCCACAGTGTAACTGTAGGCTTGTTAATTTTTTGCTTATCAAGACAACCTAGTCTTCCTCCTCATGTCTGACTGGATGAGAGAGGGGGTGATGATGAATCATCTCAAAGCACCCTGTGAACCATCTTGGGTTATTTTCTCTCCCACTGAGAGATATCGCTTGAATAATATAAACTATCAATCAATTCCTTTGTTATCACGTCTTAACAGATCATTATCTCAAGGAAACCCAACCATAAATGTTGGAAGGGGATTTTGAGCCACCGCAAATGTTATTTCAGTATGACTCCTCTCTCAGATCCTTTCACAAGACTCTTGTTCTCCTTTTTATGTGCAGCACAAATCCTTTGCCTCCTGAGGCCATCTCTGCAGGTCGTTCTCGACTCACTAACATTATTGGCTCTAGAACTTTCAGTTAATAATGTGGTCATTAAGTGAGGCATCACAGGAGGGGTGCTAGCATCTGACTGATTTCCTGAACTTGGAAATTAAGACAGGTTAGCCTGACCTTAGCCTGGCTAAGACTTGGATGGCTGGCCACCAGAACATACCAGCATTGTAAGCTAATCTCTGTGTGTGTGCATTCAAGTTTTTGACTCCTGGCGGTTGCCTGCACTACTCCCTACAGTTTTCTTGGCAAGAATTTGGTATTGGTTTGCCCTTGCTTCTTTCTTCCTAGGGCTTATATTTAAGGCAGGACTAGAACTCACTGTCTCCTTGTTTTTGGCCTGGTGCTTTAGTTTAAAACACTACATCAAACTGAGTTTCTCTGAGCTAGTTGGGAAAGTATAAAATCATCCAAAAAGAAGGCAGTGATAAATCACCAACCATTTCCATGAACTAAGAAACCAGAACCAAGAAAAATGTACGGTTGTGTCTAGGGAAGTGAGCTTGGGTACACCTGTTTTCAGTGAAGAACTATGGACAGAGGTTCGCAACATTGTACAAGAGGTAGCAACCAAAACCATCCCAAAGAAAAAGAAATGCAAGAAAGCAAAATGGCTGTCTGAGGAAGCTTTGCAAATAGCTGAGGAAAGGAGGGAAGCAAAAGGCAAGGGAGAAAAAGAAAGATATGCCCAATTGAATGCAGAATTCCAGAGAATAGCTAGAAGAGATAAGAATGCCTTCTTAAATGAACAGTGCAAAGAAATAGAAGAAAACAATAGAATAGGGAGGACCAGAGATCTTTTCAAGAAAATTGGAGAGATGAAGGGAACGTTTCATGCAAAAATGGGCATGATAAAGGACCAAAATGGCAGGGACCTAACAGAGGCAGAAGAGATTAAGAAGAGGTGGCAAAATTACACAGAAGAACTATACAAGAATGAGCTTAACGTCCCTGATAATCACAATGAGGTGGTCACTGACCTCGAGCCAGACATCCTAGAATGTGAAGTGAAGTGGGCCTTAGAAAAGCTGAGCAACAACAAAGCTAGTGGAGGTGACAGTATTCCAGCTGAGCTATTCAAAATCTTAAAAGACGATGCAGTAAAAGTGCTACACTCAATTTGCCAGCAAATTTGGAAAACTCAACAGTGGCCACAGAATTGGAAAAGATCAGTTTACATTCCAATTCCAAAGAAAGGCAGTGCCAAAGAATGTTCAAACTATCGCACCATTGCACTCATTTCTCATGCTAGTAAAGTTATGCTTAAAATCCTACAAGCTAGACTCCAGCAGTATGTGGATCGAGAACTACCAGAAGTACAGGCAGGATTTCGAAGAGGCAGAGGAACTAGAGATCAAATAGCCAACATACGCTGGATCATGGAGAAAGCTAGAGAGTTCCAGAAAAACATCTACTTCTGCTTCATTGACTATGCTAAAGCCTTTGATTGTGTGGATCATAACAAACTGTGGCAAGTTCTTAAAGAGATGGGAGTACCAGAACATCTTATTTGTCTCTTGAGAAACCTATATGCGGGCCAAGAAGCAACAGTGAGAACTGGACACGGAACCACTGATTGGTTCCAAATTGGGAAAGGAGTCCGGCAAGGCTGTATACTGTCGCCTTGCCTATTTAACTTATATGCAGAGCACATCATGAGAAAGGCAGGGCTAGATGAATCAAAAGTTGGAATTAAGATTGCTGGAAGAAATATCAACAACCTAAGATATGCAGATGATACCACTCTAATGGCAGAAAGTGAAGAGGAACTGAAGAGTCTCTTGTTGCGAGTGAAGAAGGAGAGTGCAAAAGTTGGGTTGAAACTAAACATTAAGAAAACCAAGATCATGGCATCCAGCCCTCTCAATTCCTGGCAAATAGATGGGGAAGAAATGGAGGTAGTGACAGATTTTATTTTCCTGGGCTCCAAGATCACTGCAGATGGGGACTGTAGTCAAGAAATTAAAAGACGCTTGCTCCTCGGGAGGAAAGCCATGGCAAATCTAGACAGCACACTAAAAAGCAGAGACATCACCCTGTCAACAAAAGTGCGTATAGTCAAGGCTATGGTCTTCCCAGTTGCAATGTATGGCAGTGAAAGTTGGACCATAAGAAAGGCTGAGCGCAAAAGAATTGAGGCCTTTGAACTCTGGTGCTGGAGAAGACTCCTGCGAGTCCCTTGGACTGCAAGGCGATCAAACCGGTCAGTCCTAGAGGAGATCAACCCTGACTGCTCTTTAGAAGGCCAGATCCTGAAGCTAAAACTCAAATACTTTGGCCACCTAATGAGGAGGAAGGACTCACTGGAGAAGAGCCTAATGCTGGGAAAGATTGAGGGCAATAGAAGAAGGGGACGACAGAGAATGAGGTGGCTGGATGGAGTCACTGAAGCAGTAGGCGTGAGCTTAAATGGACTCCAGAAGATGGCAGAGGACAGGAAAGCCTGGAGGAACATTGTCCATAGGGTCGCGATGGGTCGGACACGACTTCGCAACTAACAACAACAAAAATATATAGATCTTTCCTGGCTGAATTAGGAATGGCTATCCACGAACTAGAGAGGACTTTCCCACCATCTCATGTTTTACCTTGACATCTTTTGCATGTCTTGTTTGCATGTGGTTTACTAGTGAAGCAAGTGCTGTTGTCAAAGAGGTATAGCACTGGGGCTCTCAAGAGCCAAGAAAATCCTTCCTTCATTGTTTCCTGATGATGACAAGTCTGGGAAAATTTATAAAGCCTGAATCATATTTCTTTAACCCAAGTTATAGTTCTGTCTTTGTGGTTCATTATGTCATTCCTGTCTGGTAAAATGACTTCTTAATTCAAGGGTGGATATATTCTCCCATTTCACAATGCCCTATTCACCATTATGCAGAAAGACCTGATGGTGTTAGTCCACTGATTCTCAACCTTGGCAATTTTAAGATGTCTGGACTTCAACTCCCAGAATTCCCCAGCCAGCATGCTGGCTGGGGAATTCTGCAAGTTGAAATCCAGACTCTTAAAATAGTCAAGGTTGAGGAACATTGGCATAATCATAGTGGTAGACTCTCATAAGTCTACTCTCAGCCATAGAGATTTTCAGTCTCTCTCACCCTAAGCCATTTTTCAGATATATTTTTTGTGTGTGTGTGTGTGTATGTGGGGGAAAATTGGAAGGTATCTTGGTGGTCTTCTAATTCAACCCCGTGCACAGGGCAGGAATCTTCACAACATCCCCAGACAAATGCACGTGCAGCCATTGCTTGAAACCCACCAGCAGTCCATATAATTCTAAGAGACGGGATCTTCCACTGCTTAATAATATTCATACTCCTTATTCTGAGTTTAGATGTTTCGGTGTAAAGTTTCCACCCATTGGTTTTGCTCCTACCTTCAGGAGTTATGGAAAATAAATCTACACATTCTTCCTGGGGACAGCATTTCAAATATTGAAAGACCTAGTCTGCCTAAAGCCTTCTCTTCTTTCATACATTTCCTTTCATTCTTAGTGTAATGTATTGGGGCTTGTTTTACTGAGTGTAGCACCTGGGTTTTGAATACTGGATGGTTGTTTAAGCAAGGAGCTGGCTAACGGCTCCCAGCTCCTCAGACAACCCGTCTCCAGAGCTCCCATTGGCTGCCTCTAGGGCGGCAATAGGTTGCTTTAAACCTACTGGCCGCCACCTAGAGGCCAGGGTATAAATAGCTGCATTCGCAGCCCTGTTTCTCAGTTTGGTTCCTGCAAGCAAATAAAGAATGTTCCTGACTGAACTCACTCGCCTCGTCTCTTCACTCAAGCAACGAGCCCAGTACACAACACTTAGGATTTATGATGAGGAAGGAAAAGTAAATCTTGAGCACCTCCAGGAAAAACTGGATATAAATCTGACAATATTAATAGAAGTGTGAGAGGGAGCTGCAACCAACTGAATTGGCTCCAGGTTTTTGCAAGATGCAGTTGACGCTGTTATGCGTTGTAAACATGAACCTTAATAAACTGGTAGCCTCCCGACTAGAATTCCCCTTAATTTTACCAAAGCATTTGGCAAAGTCACCCATGAGAACTAAAAGGGAAGACGGCAAAAGATGATTTGGTTTATGCGATCATAGATGAATCAAGCATGAAACATCCTATCCTCAGTGGTTCAATCTGGAGCTGGAAGGAAGTTCAGTGGCATATCAGAGAGCTCTGGCTAATTTCTGTGCTGTTCAGTGTATTCCTAAATTATTTCATGGGTTAGAAAATACGATTATAGGTAGTCTTCAACTTACAACCATTCATTTAGTGGCTGTTCAAAGGTACAATGGCACTGGAAAAAAAGTGACTTATGACTGATCTTCACTGTTACGACCACTGTAGCATTTCTGTGGTCATGTGATCAAAATTTCTAACCTTCCCAGCTGGCTTCCGACAAGCAAAGTCAAGGGGGGGAGGGGAGAAGCCAGATTCGTTTAATAACTGCATGGTTCATTTAACAACTGAAGCGATTCACTTAACAACTGTCATGTATTTATGGCATGTATTTATGACGGTTGCAGCATTCCCCAGGGTCACGTGGTCAACATTTCTAACCTTCCCAGCTGGCTTCCAACAAGCAAAGTCAATTGGGGAGGGGGAGAAGCCAGATTCGTTTAATAACTGCATGATTCACTTAACAACTGAAGCAATTCACTTAACAACTGTGGCAAAAAAAGTTCGTAAAATGGGGCACAGCTCACTTAAAAAAAACTGTCTTGCTTGGCAGTGGAAATTTTGCACTCAGTTGCGGTCGTAAGTCGGGGACTACCTGTATCCGATTTACAAACGACAAAGAGCCAGAAGGAATTGCAAATAATCTAGAGGACAGCAGTCAGTTTCAAAGCCGTCTTGTGAAAGTTGAAACAATGAGCGGAAACCAGAAAGATAAATTAACGAAGTTAAATTTAACTCCTATACTTGAATGGGAGAAATAAAAAAACATACTGTAGGTATAGGGTGAGACTGGGGAATCATAACTGGGCAACGCTATATTTCTAATGATTTTGGATGTCTGCTAAAGATATCAAGACAAGATGAGCCAAACAAGTGCTTGCAACTCCAAAACAACATTTTCACTTTCACCTAGTAAAATAATTTTACAGAAGGGCAATAGGGTACAGGTATAGGTGTAGGTACATACATTTGTAAGTATGTAGCATGTTTACATGTGTGCACTTTTGAGAGCAGGCAACAGAATTTCATTTTTAATGGGTGCCAGTATGCCTACAGTAAAAAAAAATGACAATAAAGGTTATCTTATCTTACTTTATCTTACAGGTAGTCCTTGACATACAACCAGAATTCAGTCCAACATTTCCATTGCTAAACAAGTTGTTAAGTGAGCCATGGCCCATTTTATGACCTTTTTGCCCTGGTTGTTAAGCAAATCCCTGAAGTTGTTAAGTGAATCATACAGTCCTTAAGAAAAACTTGCACCCCTAATTTGCTTGTCAGAAGCTCCCTAAAAGTAAATTATAATCCCTGGACCCTGGAATGCTGCAACTATAGGTAGTCCTTGTCTTACAACAGTTCATTTAGTGATGGTTTGAAGTTACAATGATACTGAACAAAATGACCGATGACCATTTTTCACACTTATGGCCATTGCAGCATCCCCATGCCCATGTGATCAAAATTCAGACGCTTGGCCACTGTCTCGTATTTATGACGGTTGCAGTGTCCTGGCATCATGTGATCCCGTTTTGCTGCCTTCTGACAAGCAAAGTCAATGGGGAAGCCAGATTCACTTAACAACTGTGTTACTAAGTTAAATTGCAGTGACTCACTTAACAACTATGGCAAGAAAGATCGTAAAATAGGACAAAACTCACTTAACAAATGTATCACTTAGCAACAGAAATTTTGGGCTGAGTTTTGATCGTAAGTCGAAGACTATATTTGTCTTATAAAGACATGCTGGTTGCCAAGCATACAAAGTCGTGGGAATACCGCAACAGTCATGAATGCGAAAACTGGTCATCTGCCACTTTTTCAGTGCTGCTGTAACTTTGAACAGTCATTAAACAAATGGTTGTAAGTCAAGGACTACCTGTAATTCATTGTACCTGTCCTGTGTGTAGGGGCCGCATCAAATTATGGCTCAGGGTTTGAAATAATCAAATGGGTTCACACTTCACCTTCATGATATTTAAGTTATTTAGCTAAATGCAATCCCAAGGATCCACGTAGTTGGGATTTCCCTTCACAGTTTGTGTGAAGGAATTGTGAGGGAGATATCAGATTTTTTCTCCCTCTCTCAATGGAGAGAAAGAAAAAATCTGACATCTTCCCACAATCCCGCCTTCTGAAAGACTTATAAATGCTTGGCCACGATTGTATACATGAATTCGGAAAGCGCGATGGCTTTGCTAAAAGCTTTCCTGAAACTTGAGCTCTTGGTTAGAAGCAACATTAAAGAGATACGCTCTTCCATCATGTTTTGTCTTTCTTGAAAGGATGAGTCCAGACAGCAGTTTCCTTCCTTCCAGGATGTCCTTTTAGAGATCAATATCATTTCTCGGACTGTTGTGAAATGGAGGAATTACTTCTGGCTTGCAATCAGAGAATTTTTTTAGATTCCAGAGACACTTGCCGCAGTCCTAAAGAATGTCAGCTATTTGACAGTTTCCGCCATCATCCCTAGTAATCCCTCCTCCCCGTCCGTTTGAATCCTAACCAGATTCGGAGTGGACAATTGATCTTTCGCATACACACATCTCCTCTGTGGTTTACTCCAGATGTCTATGGAGATTCTTAGTCATCCAGGTCATGGTGGTCCCCAGTGGTGGGATTCAAATATGTGAACAGCCGGTTCTCTGTGTGGATGCCGCTTCCGGAATTCATTCTGGGCCTGGGCAACAAAAAACCAGCTACCAGTTCTTCCGAACTGGTGCAAACTGGCTGAATCCCGCCACTGGTTGTCCCAAAGATGCTTTTTCAAAAGGCAACTGGACTTTCTTGCTTTGTTAGAAGACATTTTGCTTCTCATCCAAGAAGCTTCTTCAGTTCTGACGGAATAGTGGAGAATGGAAGGATTTAAATTCCTTGCAGTGATGTGGGTTGTTAGCCCTTTTTCTGAAAGCTGTTGAGGCCACTTGGAGGTTTATCTGTGCCCTCAGAGTCACCTGAATCCAGATGTTTTTCTCCAGATGTTCTGAACCAGTGTTCCTCAGTCTTGGGAACTTGAAGATGTGGGGACTTCAACTCTCAGAATTCTGGAAGTTGAGGTCCATACATCTTCAAATTGCCAAGGTTGGGATACACTGTTTTGGACAAGTCTCTTGTCAATCTGCTCACTATGCATGTGAGGACAAGTTTCTTGGCCAACCCCAACAAAAGATCATCATGAGAAGTTGCCACCAATTAGGATGAACCTCTTGATCTCTCCAGTAGGAGAATCCTCAGGCTTTCAACCTATCCAGGATGGTTCCCTTTGGCTCACATCCTGAAGGAGGATGGGCTTAATTACCCTGCCCAAAGGCCCAAATCCAGAACTCAACCTATAGGCAGCCAGTTCCAGAGCACAAGAGTTAATCAGCTGTGTGATGCTGCATACCTGCATGTAGGTAGATTTTAGTGAGCAATTCCCTTTGAAAACAATGAAGTGAAATTTCCAGATAGAATAGAAGTTTATTGGAAAAGGACGATAGGAAGAAAACAAAGGTAGGGAAGAATCGTACATAGGGAATTCCAAGAAAGAAAGATGAATACAGTCAGCTTAGCTTCCTTCTTGAATAAACTAAATTTCAGCTCATACTTATTGTAGAGAAGTTCAGAGAGAAATATTATGGGTCTTTTGCTTGAATATCCTTCCTTCCTTCCTTCCTTCCTTCCTTCCTTCCTTCCTTCCTTCCTTCCTTCCTTCCTTCCTTCCTTCCTTCCTTCATCCTTCCTTCTGTATTTCACTTTTTTGGAAGGAATTCCTGAAGAACTCTGCAGTTTTAATTTTCCAATTTGTTCTAAAATAGACTTCAGGCTCTCTAACTTCTTTCTTCCCATAATACCGTGGTGCAGAAGGTTTTTTTTTCCTTGCACAGGTAAAGGGGTCTTTGGAGAGAGTACAGCTTGGGGAGAAAATGGCTTCTTCCCCTCATCCTTATTTTTTTCAAATAACTCAAGGTGAAGAACATATTTAATACACCTTCTTAGTCCTATTTCCCCCATAACGACGACCCTGTGAGGTGGGTTGGACTGAGAAGGAATGATTGGTTCAAAGTCACCTAGCTGGCTTTCATGGCGCAGGTGGGACTTCTGACCTTTATTTGAGAACTACAATATACAAATAACTAGAAAAATATGTTTTTAAGAAATATCGGAAGAAAAACAAAGGAAAAGAAAAATCAGGATAAATGTGCACATGTTTAAAAGTGAAAAATGTATCAGTGCCTGCTTCCCCTTCACTTGATCTCCATATTCTCTTAGCTTTTCAACAGGGAGTTGGAGGGCAATATGAAGAAGTAGAATTTCTCTATGGCTGCAAACAGCAATTCAGGCTGCTGGTAGGGAGTAGTTTAAGAAATGTGGGATCTCAGTGCAACACCATGCTTGAAGCAATCCTCTGAAGAAGGAAATGTTAAATCTGCTAAACATCCTGGGCTTTTGTAAATGTGCTGCCTGGAAAATTTCCACTAGGTTAAAGTAAGAGGGACAGGTATGCAACACGGCTTAGAAAGGGGATGGCTGACTTACTATAAAGGTAAGGTAAAGGTTCCCCCGCACATGCGTGCTAGTCGTTTCCGACTCTAGGGGCCGGTGCTCGTCTCAGTTTCAAAGCTGAAGAGCCAGCACTTGTCCGAGGACGTCTCCGTGGTCATGTGGCCGGCATGACTGGACGCCAAAGGTGCACGGAACGCTGTTACCTTCCCACTGTAGTGGTCTCTATTTTTCTACTTGCATTTTTACGTGCTTTCGAACTGCTAGGTTGGCAGAAGCTGGGACGAGTAACAGGCGCTCATTCTGCTACGCGGCACTAGGGATTCGACCCGCCAAACTGCCGACCTTCTGATCGACAAGCTCAGCGTCCTAACCCACTGAGCAACCGCGTCCATATATTACTTATTATATAGATGGTTAAAAAAATGATAAGTGTTAGTAGTGCACATCAGCATGCAAAAGTATATAAAAACATCACAGAACTTTTGGTGTGAATTCCTAATTTGGAACCATGCCCACTCAGCTGATTGTAACAGAACTCTTCTTGGAAAGCGACCCTGACTCCAAGGCTATTCCCAAAGAGAAATCCAGAGCAAATTTCTACCCAACTCTGGAATAACCTTGTAGATCGATTCCAACAAAATGAGACCCACAGAACCTGAAGGAAATATTGCACATGCATCATATTGTATATTGCACATGCATCATATTGTAGCTATGACTAGGGGGGCCTTCGCCCAGGTTCGCCTGGTGCGCCAGTTGCGGCCCTATCTAGACCGGGATGCCTTACGTACGGTCACTCATGCGCTCGTGACCTCTCGTCTTGATTACTGCAACGCTCTCTACATGGGGCTACCCTTGAAGACCACTCGGAGGCTCCAACTGGTACAGAATGCAGCCGCGAGAGTTGTATTGGGAGTTTCCCGATACTCCCATGTCACACCTTTGCTCCGCGAGCTGCATTGGCTACCAGTTGTCTTCCGGGTGAGGTTCAAGGTGTTGGTAATGACCTACAAAGCCCTTCATGGCATGGGTCCGGAATACCTTGGGGAGCACCTGCAGCCGGCGTCAACTTCCCTCCGCCCAGTACGCTCCCACAGAGAGGGCCTCCTCAGGGTGCCACCGGTCAAAGAATGCCGACTGGTGGCCCCCAGGGGGAGATCTTTCTCTGTGGACGCCCCAGAATTATGGAACCATCTTCCGGTTGAGCTCCGGATGGCGCCCGATCTCCGCTCCTTCCGGCGCGATCTTAAAACCCATCTCTTTAAACAAGCTGGCCTGGCCTGATGGGACGGGGTGGGATTTTTATTAATGAATTTTAATTTTAAATTTGTATTAATTTTATGGGCATTGTTTAATTATGTTTTAATAATTTTAATTTTTGTATCTAGTTTTTTATGTATTGCCCTGTTCACCGCCCTGAGTCCCCTGGGAGAAGGGCGGTATATAAATTAATTTAATAAATAAATAATAAATAAATAAATCTACATAGGGTACTCGTCTTATGGCCAAAATGGAGCCTGCCCATCATGGTTGTAAAGTGGTAAACGGTTATAAAATGGGTCATCCTCGTGACTGACGTGATATTACAATTTGTTTTGCGGCAGCTGTTAAGTGACAGCTATGGTTGTTAAGCAATCACGGGGATTGTTAAGCGAACCACTGATTTGCTATGGGCCAGTTTTGCCCAAAACTGGACATAAATGCTAGGTTTTGGCAAAAAACATGGTAAAATGTGGTCACATGACTGCAGAATGCTGGGGGGGGAAGAGTGTAAATGCGGGCCTATTGCCAAGTGTGGTCATGTGACTGAGGCAGGGGGGAGGCAGCTGAACTGTGTCATAAGTACTGCCAGCGAGGTCCATTATGGAATCTGGAATCTCCTGATTGCAAGGAGATTCTTAAGAAGTTGGAAGGTGATTTCCATTGCTTTTGTTTTTGTGTGTTTGACCCCCTCTCAGAGGTTTCTTCCCTTGGACCTGCAGCAGAAGTGTTCCTCTGTGTGTTACTTCTGCTGCCCCGACAACGCCTGCATGTTGTCGCATCTTGGCATCTTCCACGTGCAAAACTAAAACATAGAAGATGAAAAGAGATTATTCTACCACTCCCACAACAGGAGAAAGTCTGCAGTGGTGCCTCCTTTGAGGTCAAACCTGCTCCAAACAGACACACACACACACACCATCTGACCAAAAGTCTCAAAGGCTTGTTTCTTTTTTTCCCCAAAGCCTTAAAGTTTCTCCTGCTAATTATCTCTGCAATTAATCCAAAGTGAATTCTGATTCTGGTTTCATCAAGAACCAATGTGTTTTCCTGTGAATCTATCTCTGTTACCACCTTTTCAAATCCTCCACTGATATGGGAACAGGGTGCTGCAATCCAAGGGCTTTTTCTAATGTACAGGTAGTCCTTGACTTACAACAGTTCATTTCGTGACCGTTCAAAGCAGGGGTATCAAACTGCCGGCCCATGGGCCGGACGTGTCACAACGAAACCACGCCCACCTCATTGCCAGAAATGGGGAAAAAGTTCCGATACGTCACGCGACGTCATGTGACATCGCGAGTTTGACATGCCTGGTTCAAAGTGACACAACGGCACTGAAAAAAGTGACTTATGACTGTTTTTCACACTTAATGACCATTGCAGCATCCCCATGGTCACGCGATCAACATTCGGATGTTTGGCAACTGGCATGTGTTTATGACAATTGCCATGTCCCATTGCAAACTTCTGACAATCAAAGTCAATGGGGAGAAAACTCACTTTACAACTCTCTCCCTTAGCAACAGAAATGTGGAGTTCAATTGTGGTCATAAGTTGAGGATGATCTTGTACTTGTAGATTCTGATGAATGATATGAAAAAAAAAATATGTGTGTATAAACTTGAAAAGATATCTTGGTCTTTACAACTGACATCTCCCTCTCCTTCCATTGTTGGCTATCTGGAAGTTTCTTCCTCAAAATGCATCCTTTCTTTATTTCTCACACCCTTCTTCATTCTCTTTTCCTTCTCTTTATTCTCTCTCTCTCCCCCCTCTCCCTTCTTCATGTGAATAATAATGATGATAATAATAATAATAATAATAATAATAATAATAATAATAATAATAATAATAATAATAATAACAATAATAATGATGATGATAATAATAATAAGAAGAAAAAGAACAAGAAGAACAACAACAAGAAGTTGGAAGGGACCTTGGAGGTCATCTAGTCCAACCCCCTGCACAGGCAGGAAACCCTATACCATTTCAGGCAAATGGCTGTCAGTCTCTTCTTAAAAACGTCCAGTGTTGGAGCATTCACCACTTCTGGAGGCAGGTTGTTCCACTGGTTAATCGTTCTAACTGTCAGGAAGTTTCTCCTTAGTTCTAGGTTGCTTCTCTCCTTGACTAGTTTCCATCCATTGCTTCTTCTCCTGCCCTCAGGTGCCTTGGGGAACAGGTTGACCCCCTCTTCTTTGGGGCAGCCTCTGAGATATTGGAACACTGCTATCATGCCACCCCTCGTCCTTCTCATCATTAAACTAGACATACCAAATTCCAGCAACCGTTCTTTGTATGTTTTAGCCTCTAGCCCTGTAATCATCTTTGTTGCTCTTCTCTGTACTCTTTCTAGAGTCTCAACATCTTTTTTACATCATGGTGACCAAAACTGGATGCAGTATTCCAAGTGTGGCCTTACCAAGGCATTGTAAAGTGGTATTAGTACTTCACGTGATCTTGATTCTATCCCTCTGTTAATGCAGCCTAGCACTGTGTTGGCTTTTTTGGCAGCTGCAGCACACGGCTGGCTCATATTGAAGTGATTGTCCACTAGGACTCCGAGATCCCTCTCACAGTTACTACTATTGAGCAAGGTACCACCTATACTATACCTGTGCATTTGGTTTTTCCTGACTAAATGTAGAACCTTACTTTTTTCACCATTGAATTTCATTTTGTTAGATAGCACCCAGTGTTTGAGTCTGTCCAGATCCTCCTGTATCTTAAGCCTATCTTCTGGAGTATTGGCTATTCCTGCCAGCTTGGTGTCGTCTGCAAATTTGATGAGTTCCCCATCTATCCGCTCATCCAAATCGTTGATGAAGATGTTGAAGAGCACTGGGCCCAGAACAGAGCCCTGGGGCACCCCACTACACACTTCCTTCCATGTAGATGCAGTTCCATTGATATCAGGGTAATTAAAGTCCCCCATTACTATTGTGATGTGCTTCCTAACATACCTTAGTTAGCTGACTAGCAAAAAGTTCATCTATTGCCTCTGCTTGGTTGGGCAGCCTATAGTATACACCTATGGCAATGTCTTTCCCCCCCCTTTTATATTGACCCAAATGCATTCAAGTTTACAGGTTTCATCATTGTTGTGCTCTATTTCTGTAGAGATAAAGTTATTTCTTATATATAGAGCAACTCCACCTCCTCTTTTGTTTAGTCTGTTTCTTTTAAATAATTTAAATCCCTCTAGCTGTGTGTTCCATTTGTGGGTTTCGTCCCACCATGTTTCCGTAATGGCAACAATATCATATCCGCCCTCATTTACCTGAATTTCTTTTCTGTCACTGGATTCCCAGGCAGAACTCTGCTATTTTCAGATTCTGTTCAAAAGTTGGACCAAAACATGCATCCATTTCCTGCTTCCTTTACTGCTATTTCCTATCCCTCATTAAAGTCAGCAGAAATAACAATGACCCCAAACTAGTAACAACCGGAAACTCTTCCTGAATTTCAGTTTTCCAGAGTACTTCTGAGAACATGTTTTTAATCATCTTTTCCCCTTTTGGATTTTCTTGGGGAATTCTTCAAAGCATGTCTCATCTCTTGCCAATCAAGTGTTCCAAAACTTCCTCTTCTTCTAAGGATTCCGCAATAAAAGATATTTACGATGGACTGTTCAGGAACAATCTAGACCATTCAGGAACAATCTTCTAACACGTCTGTAATACTGGGAGTTATTTGCCCTTCTATCTACTGAGAACTTTTGAGTTTTAGGGTGAGAGGTTACACCTTCTCATAGCTTCAGATTTAGTGTCTGTATACACTAAATGTCCAAATTGTGAAGTGAGCAGTGAAGTAGGAATATTTTCTTAAGAAGGCACGGTCTGACCTCTTCACTGCACAGTTCAAAGCAGTTTCCTTTTTCGTCATCTGGAAATATTCTTTGCTGACTCATGAAATATGATTAAATGCCATTAACTTGTCACAATGAAATTGTCTACTATATAGGAGCGCTGTAAAAATTCAGGGAAAATATCCTAATCTACCACACATTCAGACATGAAAAATATCCGTCCCTTCGGGTAATGTTAAAAGTATTCTCATTCACAGCATCAAGGGAATCTAATGATTTGAGTAATTCTTGAAATCTAGAAAGGTCACCATTAATTCAGACCCAGGAGAAAACTCATCCAGAGTGAAAGCCAGTGCACAAATTAAAAGCTTGCCTCAGATTTGTGATATCTGAGCATGTGGCCAGGTGGGTGGTGTGAATCAGTGGCCACAGGCACCATGAAAGATTTGGGGATCGATCAATCAATCAATCAATCAATCAGAATAGAGCTGGAAGGGACCTTGGAGGTCTTCTAGTCCAAGCTCAAGCAGGAAATCCTATAACATGAATGCTTGACTGAAAGTCCCTTGGGGAGAAGGTAAGTATGCTATAATGGTTTCATGAATCGTAATCAGATTAACCCAGGGCAGGGTGGCTTAGATCTTCAGGCTGGATTATCACTCATGAATCAAATCAGAATAGAGCAGACATGTCAAACACAAGGCCTGGAGGCCAGATCCGGCCCGCGAAGTGGTTTCATGCGGCCCGTGAAGCCATCCTGGAAACAGTGAGGGAACGGCCCCCACTGCCTTGGCCCTGGCCCAGAGACCCTCAGATCTGTCCCACTCCTACCCAGGCCCCCATAGGCACCCTTGATGCGAATGATGTAGAGCTGGCCATGCCCACCCAGTAGGCCATACGCACTTTAGCCACGCCCACCCAGTAGGCCACACCCACCCAGCCCCCTGAGGGCAACCGCAATGCTGATGCGGCCCTCAATGAAATTGAGTTTGACACCCCTGGAATAGAGCATCCACAGCCAACCACTGGTTTAATTAACAACTGTAGATTCATTCTAAAATCGTACTGATTTGCTTAACCACTGCCACAAAAAGGTGATAAAATTGGTCATCGACCAGTTTTACAACCATTATGAGTTACAACTGTGATAGGCAGGCTCCATTATGGTCATAACTTGAGTACTACCTCTATAGCCAATTGGAATAAATGAAGTTTTAGCCTTTTTGTGGTGCTGATTTCCTGGTCTGGACTATCTATTGGGGCTCTCATAGGGTGAGGAGGCTAAACTATTGGGCTTCAAATGCTGATCTCCAACTCGGATCCCTCTTGGAAAATAAGGAACTTGGTACAATAAATGTGAGTTGCAAGATCAAATGCCAACACAGCTAGTGGGCATCACATTTTCAAACCAAGATATCCATGTGGAGAAGGCTGGAATTGGCTGTATGTTTGCCATATTTTTAAAATGATTTTGGCTTCGATATATTTTTTAAAATGATCTTGGCTTCAATATAAAACTCAACCGTAGAGGGTGTGTTCACAAAATAATTGCCCTCATCAAAAGAACCTTTTTTTAAAAAAAAAATAAATCTATTAAACTTACTCAGCCTGCCTAAACTAATCAAAGACATTCAAAAGTTAACACTTTATAATTTATAAACAATGCAAGAAAACAGGACATCTTCTCTCTGCTCAAGTATCCTAACAGATTTCAGCCATACAGACAGTGTTTCTTGACTTCAGGGAGTTTTTTCTTTTTTTTAATCCCATTTATATCCCGCCCTTCTCCGAAGACTCAGGGCGGCTTACAATCTAAGCACAAATCAAATGTGCTTGGCAATAGCCTTCATTCTATGTATATGCCTGCTTATTAGGGCTTTCAGCCCCTCCCCCAGCGGCATTATTACAAAGTCAGCTTATTGCCCCCAACAATCTGGGTCCTCATTTTACCTACCTTGGAAGGATGGAAGGCTGAGTCAACCTTGAGCCTGGTGGGATGTGAACCTGCAATAATTGCAGGCAGCTGGTGTTACTTAGGGAGGCATTAGCCCACTGCTCCACCAAGGCTCCTTTAAGACAGGGGTCCCCAACCCCTGGTCTGTGGACCGGCACTGGTCCACGGCATGCCAGAAACTGATCCATGCAAACAAGCGAAACCCCATCCACGGGATGCAGGCAGCATGTTAGGACTATGTCTGTTGCCTAACTGGTTGGGTTGGCAATATATAAACCAAGACTGTATGGTTGCAGTTAAAGCTGTAATGTATACCTTTAATAGTGAATGCACTGCGCTATAGTTTCTGCTGATTGGTCAGCAATGTCCCCAATGGCCATAAGAGGGAGCTAGAGACATGGCTTCTCTCTGTTACAATTCATGTCTCTCTGCTATTGATTACTGTTTGTCATGGTTTGTGCTTTGCTTTGCTACTGTATGCAGAACCTGAAGAACTGTGATTAATGTGTTTTGACTTACTGCCTGGTAAGACGAGTCTGCAGTAGATAATCCTTGGACTGTTGCTATCGGCTATACTTTAAGTATCTGTGTATGACCTGGACTGTTTCTTGGACTGTGCTATTACTTTATCCTACAAGTAAACTCTTTACACAACTCAGTGTATCTGTGTGGTTGCTGTACACAATTCATTACTCCCACAATCCTGTTTTTTCCATGCAAACTCTTGTGTTTTTCTTAAGAGTAGCTCTGCACATCCTTTTCGTAGCACATGAAACCACACCCCCTTCGGTCTGCAGAAAAACCTCTCTCTACGGAACTTCTGCCCCAAAGGTTGGGGGCCACTGCTTGAAGATGTGTGAATTTCAACTCCCAGAATTCTCAACCAGCATGCTGGCTGGGGAATTCTGGGAGTTGCAAGTCCACACATCTTAAAAGTTCTTGAGGTTGAGAAACACTGATGTAGACAAGCAGCAAGGTTTATTTGGCTGCTTCAGCCAAGCTATTGAAAGCTTGGGACAATGCTGTGACAGTGTCCAATATCTGATGGCGATCCTGTTCAGCCAAGCGTGTGCCGCAACGTTGTGCAAACTTGTCCGGATGCCACAGAGCCTGCTGACGCCGGAGGAAGCGCCGATAAGCTCTTTTTTCTGAAGGATCTACACCACGAAGGGCTGCTGCGGCCATTTCCTCAGGAGTCCCAGTTGAACTTGGCCAGGGAATGTCCTTGTAAGACAATGGACGTGAACTGTCTGAGGAGAAGACTCGGCTGCAGCCTTCCTCGTAACGTCTTCTCTTGGCTGACTGAACCTCTTCCTCCTTGGCTTGGGCACGTTTTAGGTACTCTAGATGCTCTTGCTCCAGGAAGTGCTGGAGGTGAATGGAAGACTTTGGAGCTTCTTTTTTGGGCCTTCGGTGACGCTGTTCCTCTTCTTGCCTACGTTTTTGCCTGTATTCTCGGTGTAAGCGATCAGCCCATTCCTCGAACGTTTCTGAGTTGGGACCAGTAGAGAAATCTTCTAGAAAAGAACAGGGAAATAAGTCAGGGGGGGGGGTGCATCATGCTCCATGAAGGTCCCTTTCAAATCTAGTTATGCCACAACTTTCTTACTTTCTAAGACAGTAGAACAAGTGATAAGATAACCTTTATTGTCGTTTTTTACTGTGGGCAGGCACAACGGCACACATCGAAAATGAAATTTAGTTGCCCGCTCTCAAAGTGAAACACATACGTGACACACACCTAACCATACTATATACAACATATGTGTAGACCCACGCCCCTACATATACATAACAAATAAATATTAAATACTGTCCATCTTGAATATATAACGGTAGGTGGAAGCTTGAGAGTTCACAAGGTTGATGCTGTATGGAATGAAACTATGGCTGAATCTGGATGTTCTGCTACGGACACCACGAAGCCTCCTCCCAGAAGGTAACAAGGAAAACAGGTCGTGAAGTGTCCAAAGTCTAAATGCTGCAAAATTACTTAAATAATAGCAAAATGGGTGCTTCAGAAAATGAAAACCAGGCAGAATCTCTGGTCAAACTGATTGAGGGAGTTATTTAAATTTTAAAAGAAGTGTAGGAGGCCTGAAAACGTGTCTCAGCAGCAATAGCAATAAGACTTATATACTATTTTATAGTGCTTTACAGCCCTCTCTAAGTGGTTTACAGAGTCAGCATATTATCCCCAACAATCTGGGTCCTCATTTTACCAAACTCAGAAAGATGGAAGGCTGAATCAACCTTCAGCTGGTCAGGATCGAAATCTTGGCTTTGGGCAGAGTTAGCCTGCAATACTGCATTCTAACCACTGAGCTAACCCTTCTTAGTGGCAACTCCACAAATTCATCTGTCATGATCATGGCTCAGACCTCCACAGAGGAGAGCACCTTATGGACTGTGAGATCTTCACTTCTAAGGAAAGTCTAGCTTCACCTTCATGCTGCCATGGGGTCTCCTGAAACTCGTCCTCCCATTCATTGAGAAGCTTGCATCTCCACTCTCTCTCAGCCTCATGTTCTGCCTGATTTTCTTCAAGTGTTTCCTTGGGACACTGTGGAGAATTAAAACACATCACTCTATATCTGAGAAAAGGTGACAAAACCAAATCAGTTGATGATCCTTCCCTTCTTCCTTTCCTTTCCGCCCTTCCTTCTTCCTTTCTTTTTTTTCCCTTTCCCCTCCCCTCCCCTTCCTTTCCTTCCCTTCCTTTCCCTTTCCTCCTTCCCTTTCCCCCTCTTCACCAAAAGGAAACACACAAAAATGTAATAGAACAGTGATGGTCCTAAAAACAATCCTACTACAAAACATAAAAGTAATAATGATTAAAATAAATGATACAGATCTTTTTCTCTTTCTTTTCTCTCTCCTCACTCTCCATTAAAGTTTTCATTTATTTCAAGTTCCAACAGTCTCCTCCCTCTGATACCGTTACTGATGGATTACTGATACCCATTTCTCTTCTGCTGCTGTGTTCAAGAGATCTCCTGGAGTTTTTCCAGCTTTATTCTTGATGCTCATGGCAGATGGACAGTGGATTCGCAAGGGTACAAACAGATCTTCATACACTGAGAAAAAACAACTTTAATGATTAGCACCATTTAGTGGCTTCTGAGCAAATTGCAGCAAATTGTGTTCGAATTTTCATAGTTGCTACACCCACTGTAAATAGTGTAGGAAAACGGGCTTCTCTATTTCTAGATTGTAAAAGCCAGTGTGTTAGACCATTAAGCAAAGTGCTTCACAAACCCTTAAAAACTAATAGTATAACTCTGCATAACTAGCATAACTCTGGTATACCACAAATTGCTTCTTTAGATGTAGGGGGTATTATATAAATAATAATAATAAACCTTTATTGTCCAAGTACAACATGTGTACATTGAGATTAGCTGAGCCTCCCCCCGTACTCTCTCCCCCCAACACACAGTGACAACAAACCCTCCATCCCACCACACCATGTGAACCAACTACACCACACACCGGCCTCCCAAGTCAATTCTGCATAAGATTATGTCCCATTTATAACCTCTGGATACCCTTTAATAAATCTGATGAATTGAATTACAGGTGAAACTCGAAAAATTAGAATATCGTGCAAAGGTTCATTTATTTCAGTAATGCTACTTAAAAGGGGAAACTAATATATGAGATAGACTCATTACATGCAAAGCAAGATAGTTCAAGCCGTGATTTGTCATAATTGTGATGATTATGGCTTCCAGCTCATGAAAACCCCAAATCCACAATCTCAGTAAATTAGAATATTACATGCAATCAATAAAATAAGGAGTGTACATAGAACAATATCGGACCTCTGAAAAGTATAAGCATGCATATGTACTCAGTACTTGGTTTGGGCCCCTTTTGCAGCAATTGCTGCCTCAATGCAGCGTGGCATGGAAGCTATCAGCCTGTGGCACTGCTGAGGTGTTATGGAAGACCAGGATGCTTCAATAGCGGCCTTCAGCTCTTCTGCATTGTTCGGTCTCATGTCTCATCTTTCTCTTGGCAATGCCCCATAGATTCTCTATGGGGTTCAGGTCAGGCGAGTTTGCTGGCCAATCAAGCACAGTAATCCCACAGTCATTGAACCAGGTTTTGGTGCTTTTGGCAGTATGGGCAGGTGCCAGGTCCTGCTGGAAAATGAAGTCAGCATCCCCATAAAGCTCATCTGTGGAAGAAAGCATGAAGTGCTCCAAAATCTCCTGGTAGACGGCTGCGTTGACCCTGGACTTAATGAAGCACAGTGGACCAACACCAGCAGATGACATGGCTCCCCAAATCAACACAGACTGTGGAAACTTCACAATGGACTTCAAGCATCTTGCAGTGTGTGCCTCTCCATTCTTCCTCCAGACTCTGGGTCCTTGGTTTCCAAATGAGATGCAAAAGTTGCTCTCATCATAAAAGAGGACTTTGGACCACTGAGCAACAGACCAGGTCTGTTTTTCTTTAGCCCAGGTAAGACGCTACTGACGTTGTTTGTTGTTCAGGAGCGGCTTGACAAGAGGAATACGACATTTGAAGCCCATGTCCAGGATCCGTCTGTGTGTGGTGGCTCTTGATGCACTGACTCCAGCCTCAGTCCACTCCTTGCGAAAGTCCCCAACACTTTTGAATGGCCTTTTCCTGACAATCCTCTCCAGGCTGAGGTCATCCCTGCTGCTTGTGCACCTTTTTCTTCCACACTTTTCTCTTCCACATAACTTTCTATTAATGTGCTTTGATACAGCACTTTGGGAACATCCAACTTCTTTTGCAATTACCTTTTGAGGCTTTTCCTCCTTATGAAGGGTGTCAATGATGGTTTTCTGCACAACTGTCAGATCAGCAGTCTTCCCCATGATTGTGATTCCTACTGAACCAGACTAAGAGACCATTTAAAGGCTCAGGAACCCCTTGCAGGTGTTATGGCTTAATTAGCTGATTAGAGTGGGACACTTTGAGCCTAGAATATTGCACCTTTTCACAATATTCTAATTTACTGAGATTGTGGATTTGGGGTTTTCATGAGCTGTAAGCCATAATCATCACAATTATGACAAATCAAGGCTTGAACTATCTTGCTTTGCGTGTAATGAGTCTATCTCATATATTAGTTTTCCCTTTTAAGTTGCGTTACTGAAATAAATGAACTTTTGCACGATATTCTAATTTTTCGAGTTTCACCTGTATTGTCTACAAAACTTATACTATAATACAGCAGCTTATCTTAAAAGTGTCAGAAACATTTGCTCAGCAATTCACATTAACCAGCATCTGTTCTATGACACAGAACTAAAAATCTGAAATAAATAAAGAGAAAAACATTACCAGAATTTCTGTTCCTCTCTGAATCTTTTCCTACACTTCAACTTTTTTGGGAAGAAGAAAAATATTGAATAAAAGCAATTAAGGAAAAATACCCTTGAAAACTGATGGAATATCTAGAACTATTATATGTTTTGGCTCCTAATCTTGTAAAGATTTCTATGATTGTGTTCCTATTTTATTGTATTTGCTAGACTTATATGGATAGTCCTCAGCTTACATCCACAGTTGGGACCAGAACTTCCTTCGCTAAGCGATTCCATCATTAAATGAGTCATGCATGACTTTTGACACAGTTGTTAAGTAAATCACTGTGGTTGTTAAGCAAATCCAGCTTCCCCTGTTAACTTTACTTATTGGAAGGATCCTGGGAAGGTTGCAAGTGATGATCACATGACCCAGAGATTCTGCAAATGCCATAAATACATGCTGGTTGCCAAGTGCCTAAATGGCAATCATGTGACTGTATGGACACTGTCACAGTCATAAATGTGAGGATTGGTCATAAATCACTTTTTCCAGTGCTGTGGTAACTTTAAATAGTCACTAAACAAATGGTCATAAGTCGAGGACTACCTGTAGCTCACTTTTCCTCTAGTACTTTAAGACACCTCATAAGGGGTCTCCACTCACTTTATCTTAACTTTTTGTCATTCAAATAACAACCTTGCAAGGAATGTTTAGCTAGGCTGGGCATGACAGACTAAACGTCACTGTCAAAGTTGAATTGCTAAGATGCCTGCTAACTTCTATTGCTACTCAGCTTGCCACAGAAACAGGGGGGAGGGGGTAGAAAGCATCGGGAGGAAACGGGAGTCTAAGAAGCCATCCAGGGATCGTGGGAACCTACAAGAATGCCAAGATCACTAATGCAGGTGTCTTGACGGAGAGGTGGACCGTTCTCATAATAAACCAAAGACATATGATTGGGCAACATGAACACTCGGTGGGTGGGGGTTAAGGGAAGCTATTGTTAACTAGGCAGATTTTCGTATGGGAAAATCAGAGCTGGTTTCGCTTCTTCAGTTCTGAGATGTGTAATCAAAAAAGATCTATCTTTTATGGCACTTCAAAGCCTTGAAGATTCCTTGGATTTGAGTTTGTTAATCAGACAGTTGACAGTCACCCAATGACTTTCTACAACTGAAGAGGGACTGGAATTTGGACCAGGAGGAGACCCAATAAAAGATTGTTGTTGGGAAAAATCTGTAGAAGCACCATGTACTTCAAGTCTGAGGTACTAAATGAAATGTAATCCTCTATGTATCTATGACAAATAACCAATTTGCTCCAAATGAAGCTACTACCACTGATTCTATTGGGGCCTCCTGGCTCCCACCCAAGTGAGCAAAAAATAGGAATGGTTTCCACACGAATCCTCTGCACCCAAGGGGCATCTCGGAACAATAAATTAACATTTATTGTGGTCAGAGGGCACTGACCCACAATATGGCACACAGTCTGCTTTGGAGCACCCCAGCTATATCCCAAAGAGGATACTATTCCCCATTTATGGAGGACCTGCCATGTTGAGTCGTAATCCTATTAAGGACTGACCAGGTTTTACAGGGTAGATTAAATAGGGTTTCCTGCCTGAGCAGGGGGTTGGACTAGATGACCTCCAAGGTCCCTTCCAACTTCTTCTTCAACTCCTTCTCCTTCTCCTTATTCTTATTCTTATTCTTATTATTAGTATTATTAGTTCAGCTATAAAGCAGGGAATGTTGTGACACTCTGAAGGAGCAGCAGAGGACCATACTTGTGTTGAGGGCTAAAGCAGATTGAAGTTGTTATCCAGCAAATTTCTAGCTGTCCTAATTAAAATAAAAGACTGTGAATGCTCCAACACTGTAGGATTTTAAGAAGAGACTGGACAGCCATTTGTCTGAAATAGTATAGGGTTTCCTGCCTGAGCAGGGGGTTGGATTAGATGACCTCTAAGGTACCTTTCAACTTTTATTATTATTATTATTATTATTATTATTATTATTATTATTATTATTATTATTATTATTATTATTATTATTATTATTATTAAACAGACAATCTGTCCTATTGCTATTTACTATCTCCATATGATAGATGAGAGATCTCCATTTTTTGGAAGCCGATGTCCTTATATTTTAACTAAGCAGCAAAACAAAGTTCTAGAGTTTTGTCTCACCACGGTCTCCTCCATGTGCTACATGTCGGGCAGCCAAATGCAGAGCTGTGTCTCCACGGTGGTCTGGGAGAGAAGGGTCTGCCCCATACTTCAGTAAAAGGATGGCAGCTTTGTGGTCCAGGAGGGCACAGCATCGGTGCAGGGGTGTGTGGTTTCTGTGTCCCTTCATTTCGCCCAGGTCCAAGACTTTTCTGTGATGCCGCAGGAGTCTGCGCAACTTGTGACGGCGGCCACATTCCACGTAGCGCCATAAGCGACGCTGGTACCTCAATGCCATGGAACCTGACGGGCAATGGAAGTTGCTGCTCAACAACAAGCTGGGGGGAAAAATATAATATTAATTCCTCTGACTCAGCCTGCCCATCTTTTACAGGATTGTTGTAGGGAAAACAAGGGGCAGCAATATTAGATATGTCTGCTCTCTTGAGTTACTGTATGTGTGCGTATGTGTGAAGGACTGAGGTTGGAATTAGGAAAGTTTGTTAAAGGAATCACTGAGGCAGAAAGTTGCAGCTGCAATGAGTGTAACAAATGGTAGGGACACTACTGCCTAGCAACAAGAAAGTTACAAGTTAGAAGGATGCTAGCTAAGGCATGTAGATTACATAAACTTTGGTAACCTTTGGTAATAGTAAAAGACACACCTCTTTTGATAAGAACGCGTATTAACAGCGTGCAATGAATGAAGAAGGAGGGTAAAGCAGAACCCAATCAAAAGAAACATGTGTCAAGGAACCAATGAGTGATTCTTAGGGTGTTGGCTTCCTTAATCATAACTGTATAAAATTTGTGCTAGTTCATTGTTCAAGGTCTTGCTTCCTTTAACTGCTGAGACCCTTTTGCTGGAGTACTCCAAAAGTACAGAAGAAGCTCGAAATACCATTCATCATATCTGGTGGACTTTATTGGCTTTGACACCAGGCTAGGACCCATTTTGGGTACAACATGTGTGTGTGTGTGTGTGATAAAAATATAAAATAACAATAAATAGTTCTGCAAAACTATTTTGAAAAGCAGCAGTTGTAACCCACTGGGTTAGTTGAGTCCTCCAGCTCCATTATCTCTCCATGCAGAATGCCAAAATTCCTTCTCTGGGCTGAGTGATAAAGGAGAAAGGAAAGGGAGTGATTGTGGGGGGAAAAAGCCACCTAGAACTAATGAACCCCCAAATTAATCAAAACAGCCTTGATCTTCCTGGACCAGCTGCAAAAAGGGTGACCCTTGCACTTTATAAGAAGCACCATCCTAACTCCTGCTGCTTTGAGAGTTGCCTGTAATTCTTCAGGCACCTTCACCTGTTCCTCCCCATTTTACTCAACCCTCTTCTGCTTCTGAAGCAGAAGCCTCAACTCTTCCTTATTATTCTACCATTCTTAGTATAAAATGAGGTCCTGAACCTCACTGAGAGGGAATTGACTCTATTATTGGTACAAGGACTCAGTTCTAACACCAAAGACTTGGCCAGGGTTGACTTGTGAAACAGATCATGAACTGCTCATATGCAAGTACCAAGTGAAGCTGAATCAGCAGAAGAAAGCCAGGTTTCCATGATCTTGAGCACACAACTACCATTTTCAAGAAAAACACCAGGAAACATTTTGAGGTCCTGAGCCTACGGATAGGGAACTAAAGGAAGTGAGGAATGAAATCAAAGTTATTAAGGAGGAATGTGAAAATGCACTGCCAAAGATCAAGAATTAGGGAAAGAAACCCAAAACACGCACAACTACCAGCTTTAAGCAATGACGGTGAGGACACTAAAATGAAACATAGCTAGGTCTTCATTCAGTTTACGTCCGTGTGCATCAGCGAGAAAAGGGACCGGGAGGTGGGGAATGTTGGCAGGGAAGGGAAACGGTAAAGCCTCTGTGCTTCTGGTTGCCCTTTCGCCCTACTATTTGTAAAAAGGTTGAAAAAATACACTGAATTGTACTTTCGAACTGATGTCTAATTCGAATCGCTTCCTTGCTAAGGAGTGATAATCCAGCCTGAAGATCTAAACCAGGGGTCTTCAAACTCGGCCCTTTTATGACTCATGGACTTCAACTCCCAGAATTCCTCAGCCAGGCACACTGGCTGAGTAACTCTGGGAGTTGAAGTCCATGAGTCATAAAAGGGCCGACTTTGAAGACCCCTGATCTAAACCGTCCCCTCTCCCCAGGTCAATCTGAATACGATTCCCGAAACAGGAAGAGAAAGGGGCATACTTACCTCCCCAAGGGAGCTTCGATCAAACATCTGTTATGTTATTTTTCTGTAAGTCCTTAAAATTGTCCCTTAAAAGTAAAGCATTGTGCTGCATTTAATTCGCTGAAATGCACCTTTTCTTTATTCACTCTCACTCTGGATTCCCGGGCAACTAAATTCGTCCCCTTTCCCTTCCTGTTCCTCCCTCCCCGTCCCAGAGCACCCCTCTCCTTTAATTATTGCTCTTTCCTTTCGTAAACAAACTCTTCAATACACTCTCACTTCCTCCATAAATTAAAATTAACAAGTATCCAGTACTATATACAAAAAAAGTCCGGCGTCTATAAAACAAAACGGAATAAAACTGCCGCAAGTAAGGGCGGAAGTACTAAGGGGTTCTCTTAAACATCAACGATGATTTCATTATGCCCGTACTTGGTGTTCAACGTTTAAGAGTCCGACTGGGAAACCAGAGCCGTAAGCACAAAGCAGGCGGTTGGAGGGGTGGGGGAGGGGAAAGAAAAGAAGCAGGCTTTCTCGAATCGGATGTCCTCCAGATGTATTAAAGCGCAGTTCCCAGCAGGCGAACATATTGTGAGGTGAAAGGAATGGGGATTAGAAACTTCCTGTGTGCCTGAATCACTTTCTTAGGTTTCTGTAGGCTACTATAGCCGGAGTGCAAAATTTGAGCAGGAGCAAATTGACGGGGGATAAAACTTCACTGCTGCCATCTATTGGTTACCCAGGTATTTTTTTTAAAACTCAAACAAGGTGGTCGTAAACCAGGGGTCTTCAAACTAGGCCCTTTTACGACTTGTGGACTTCAACTCCCAGAATTCCTCAGCCAGGCATGCTGGCTGAGGAATTCTGGGAGTTGAAGTCCACAAGTCATAAAAGGGCCAAGTTTGAAGATCCCTGTCCTAAACAGATGGGTTTGGGATTAGCATGTATACTTATAATACAAATATCTGCCAAAACGAAATGTGAAAATTAGTACTATAAAATAGGAATTCATACTGAGGACGCCTGACCAGAGGGGCTTTTGTCCAGGTTCGCCTGGTGCGCCAGTTGCGACCCTATCTGGACCGAGATTCCCTACACACAGTCACCCATGCACTCGTGACCTCCCGGTAGGACTACTGCAATGCTCTCTATATGGGGCTGCCCTCGAGGACCACTCGGAGGCTTCAGCTGGTGCAGAATGCTGCCGCGCGAGTTGTGATGGGGGTTTCTCAATACTCCCATGTAACACCTCTACTCCGCGAGCTGCATTGGCTTCCGGTTGCCCTCCACGTGAGATTCAAGGTGCTGGTGATGACCTATAAAGCCCTAAATGGCTTGGGTCCGGGATATCTGAGGGAACACCTGCTGCCGGCATCAAGTTCCCTTCGTCCAGTGCGCTCCCACAGGGAGGGCCTTCTCAGGGTGCCGCGGGTAAAAGATTGCCGGCGGATAACACCCAGGGGGAGGGCCTTCTCAGTGGGTGCGCCTGTCCTTTGGAACCAGCTGCCCGTGGAGCTTAGGACTGCCCCCGACCTTCGGTCATTCTGCCGGGACCTGAAGACCTGGCTGTCTGAGCTTTCCGGCCCAGGCTGAGAGGTTGTTTTTTTTCCCCTCAGGGATCAAATTTAATTATTTTAACTGTTTTTAACTTTTGTATTGTATTGATGTTTTTAAATACTTTGTAAACCACCCTGAGTCCTACGGGAAAAAGGGCGGTATATAAATTCAATAAACATAAACTTCTAAGCCATTGTTGTTTGAAATAGCAGAGATTCTTGTGTGTGTGTGTGTGTGTGTGTGGTTCAGGCAGACAGACACACAAATCCATTGTATTATTTCGTTTTGAGACAGGCAAGATTGTGTAGAACACAGAAAAGGAATAAGAAACAGTAAACCAAAGAAACTAAATACCTGAAAGAAGAAAGGGAGGAGAAAGAGATCGGAAAATATAACTAAAACTACATCAACACATTTCACTATGCCTCTACTTTTCTGTTCTTTCAAATAGCCTTTAGAATTGAATGTTCTTTCCTTCCTGGCAACCGAGAACAAGTTGACCATTTTCTACACTTGCATGTCTTGAACTTTCTCATTTTTCAATTTATTTGGCTCTATTTTTGCCATTTATATTAACATCATCTCAATTTGAAATGATAATTTTCAGATTCAGATTCTTTTATACAGTCTGAAATACACAGAACTTAAAGGTCTTATCAAACTGTAAAAAACGTTTGGATGTCTAGGACACATTTTATCAAGCGGTAGTATATATATTATCTACTCTTCCAATTCTAAGTGCTTTATAACCTGAGATCCAGGTTAAAAAAAGGTATTTCCAAGTAGCTGAAATAACATGCAGTGGGTCAACCCACTTCTTCCCAATTGTACATTATTTTCCTTCCCAATTCCACAAAATAGTTCAGATTGTGAAGTTGTTTATTCATTTTTAAGGCATGTAAAGTATATGTTAAATTGTACGAAGTCAAAGAACCAGTAGTTTCTTCTTTCCTCCTCCTATGGATGTCTTCCCTGTTTTATTCTGTTCTCTGCTACATATTAGTCCAGTGCTTCCCAACCTTGGCAATTTTAAAATGTATGGACTTCAATTCCCAGAATTCCCCAGCCAGCACGGGAATGCTGGGAGTTGAAGTCCACACACCTCACAGTTGCCACGGTTGAGAAAGACTGAATTAGACTAAAAAGAGAACAAGGACTTAGTGGCTGGTCACACTACACATTAAATAACAAAGTGGCCAAGACTGTTACAGTACACAGAGCCAATGTTAATATATTCAATAAACCATGATTAAGCTATACTTTATTATGATGTATAACTCATAGTTGGATATGCGATTATTATGATCACCAATTGTCCAAAACTGTTCAAAGATCAAAGTTCATGTAAGTACGGAGGTTGCGTTCCCAAGCTGCAGCCTTGGCCTCCCTCCGGCGGGCCTCCCGTTTCCCCACGGTTGCTGCTCGTTCTTTTCTGGATTGCCGCTTCACAGGTTCCTCTACAGCACAACGGTCATTAGGTCTGAAGTGGGTAACCTTGGGTTTAAGGTTACTGCAGAAGCCGAGGCCCTTCTGATCTCTCTTGAGGACAGTCTTAATAGGGAACTTGCGACCAGCACCACTGGGCCCCAATCCAGTTTCTTTATCCCAGCCACCTTTGACCATCAACTGGAAGCCCACGTTATTCTCAGGGATGCAGTACCGGGTGGAGGGTAACGGATCACGTCGATTGAAAAGATGGGCCGTGGAACGCTCGTGGAGAGCCACGGTGTCCTCACTGTAGTGTGCCTGGCATACTTCACAGTATCTTCTCTCAGCTGGTAACTGTAAACTGCAGAAAGAAGGGAAATTATTTGAAACAAGGCAACCCGACGTTTACACAAATTGAGTCAAGCTGAAAGATGGTAATGGGGGATCGAAGGAGGGCTGTAGTTTTTTCTTGAGAAAAGTTCATCTCTTTTCTGAAATTCTATCTATGAACAGTGTGAGAGGAGCATGGCAATCTTTTTCAAAATTAACTTTGCTTAGTCCAGAGGCCTCTGATATCATCCCAGGTCTACGTTGGTAATAATTATACAGCACAGTAAGATTCACCCTTCAGAATAACTCCAGGGGAGGAATTAAATGCTACTTACTTTTATCTAGCCAAACACTGCCCCAAATTCAGTAATTAAAAAATGTAATTAATCTTCATTGATATAGTAGATGCAGCTGACAGCTATAGGGAGGGCCGTAAAATCTTCTGTCTGCTGGCACCCTGGAAAATCTATATCTGGAATATTCAGTGATCTGTTTTCATGGTTTTGTAGCCTGAACCAGTTTAGAACAACCTTACACGTATTTAGGGTGATAAGATTTTCACTTATGAACTTGTAAATGTTACTGAATAGTGTTTCAGAAGGAAGCGATGGAAGAAACAGGTTTTCTAAAGGTCTGGTTACAGTTGGACACTGGTTACAGGTAGTCCTTGACATATAACAGTTCATTTAGTGACTGTTCAAAGTTACAACACTGAAAAAAAGTGAGTTATGAACATTTTTCACACTTCTGACCATTACAGCATTCCCTAGAGCACGGGTCTGCAACCTGCGGCTCCAGAGCTGCATGCGGCTCTTTCAGCCATCTCCTGCGGCTCCCAGTCCTCTGCCATGTGCAGCCCCCCCAAAAAAAGTGGGACTAAAAAAGTTCAACCAATCAATTCAAATATGCAGGGTAGGTGCATATCTCGCCTTGGCTCCACTCTTCAGTCAAACCCTGTTCTGCGCATGTACGCGCATGTGCACACATTTTTTTGCGGCTCCCAGTTTTTCCTTTTGTGAGGGAACCGGTTCCAAGTGGCTCTTTCACTGTTTCAGGCTGCTGCTATTAACAACTGCAATGATTTACCTAACAAATGTGGCAAGAAAGGTCAGAAAATGGGGCAAAATTCACTTAACAACTGTCTCCCTTAGCAACAGAAATTTTGCACTCAGTTGTGGTCGTAAGTCAAGGACTACCTGTATTTGAGTTACCTAAAACTATTTGCATTGTATTTCATCATTTTTCTTGTGGTATATTTTATTTATTTATTTATTCATTTTATTTCAATTTTTTGGCCACCCAACTCCAGAGGACTCTGGGCAATATACAAAATATAAATAAACAAATAAAGCAAGAAACATTAAATCAACATAACATATTAAGGCCTGAAGAGCAGAAAAACTGTTCATGGCATAGAATGGATTTAATGGTCTTTGCTTGTAGCCTGTAGCCATTAATGCAATAACTATAAATCAATATTAGGGCAAACTTTTAAAATTTTGACGATATTTGACTTGCTTTTGGCCTACAATTATGTCAGTGAAATAATGCATAACAACATTCAGAAACCTATCCACTCAAAACATTTCCTCCTAGAGGAAAATTGGATGAACTCACAAACAGGAGAACTCACCTAGAGGATTCATTCTTTGCTTGAGGCCTTTTGCTCTCCCGAAGGATGCTGACCACCTCTTCATGTCCAGCTTCTTCAGCTAGATCCATAGCATCCCGGCCTTGTGATTCACAAATCCCCACCCAGGCAGCCTCATGTCTCAAAAGATAACGTACCGCTTCCCCTTGTCCAGCATAGGCTGCACACATGATGGCTGTCCAATAAAACCCATCTTTGTAATTCACATCACACCCTTCCTTCTCCACAAGCCTTTGGAGAGACTTTATGTTGCCATCTTGAGCGGCTTTCAAGAGCTGATTCCCTTTGCGGGTGTCGGTTTGTCCTGGGCAGTTTGGGATGCAAGGAGACACCTGCGCTGGCCGATGGAGTACATGAACTACAGTTGGTTTCCTCTGTAACACTCTTTTAGAACCACTTGTAAGTGCCAGGCTCTCATAAAAGTTACGCACGGCTTCACCAGCTGCATTCTCTTCTTCCTGGGTGGTGAAGCAAGAACTTCTGGTTTTTTTCTGAATGTGTCCATCTCTCCAACGATCTGACTCCTCTTGGGCACGAGTGAAGGTGATCAGTTGTTCACCATGGTTCATGCTGAAGCAGAATTGTTCTGGCTGAAAAGTTGTAACTACACAAACTGTTGAAAGAAAAAAAACACCAAGGTATTTACATAAAAAGATCGATTATTTACTACAAACATGTATAATCCTTATGTTTCACAGTAGTGCAGATTGTGGCATCAAGCACAGAAACATTGTTTTTTTAAATTTGTTTTTCCCCCTCTCATTAAAAGACTCTAGCTATCGTGATTAGCTGGATTTAGTGACAATTCAAACCGAACATTTCTAGAGGGTACCACGTAGGCATAGTTATAGTCTGTACATTTAATTTCTTTGATCCTTTCTGGGACTCCAAACAGATGCCATCCAGAAAAGGGTCCACAAACTACTCTAGAGGACTGGACATGCATGAAGTAAGTAAAGAAAACTCAGAAAACAACCTAGTCTGTTATTTTGCCATCCCTTTGTTTTTTGTTTTTATTGACCTGTTTTTCTCTTTTAAATCTTGGGAGTCAATATTATTAATAAAACTAATAATATCAAGTGGGAATATTAATAATAATAATAATAATAATAATAATAATAATAATAATAATAATAATAATAATAATAATAATAATAATAATAATAATAATAATAATAATAATTTGGAAGGGACCTTGGAGGTCATCTAGTCCAACCCCCTGCTCAGGCAGGAAACCCTATACCATTTCAGACAAATGGCTGTCCAGTCTCTTCTTAAAAACTTCCAGTGTTGGAGCATTCACCACCTCTGGAGGCAGGTTGTTCCACTGGTTAATTGTTCTGACTGTCAGGAAGTTTCTCCTTAGTTCCAGGTTGCTTCTCTCCTTGACTAGTTTCCATCCGTTGCTTCTTGTCCTGCTTTCAGGTGCTTTGGAGAATAGCTTGACTCCCTCTTCTTTGTGGCGGCCCCTGAGATATTGGAACACCGCCATCATGTCACCCCTCACCCTTCTCTTCGTTAAACTACCCATACCCAATTCCAGCAACCGTTCCCTAGTCTATAATATTAATCATCATCATCATGTGTCTAAACCGCTCCATTTTTTTGAAGGATATGCTAAGGACCAGTACCGGGCCGTGGCATGCCACTAACCAAGCCACACAAGAAAGGAAAGCCCCATCCACAGGATGCAGGCAGCACACAAAACCGTGCACTCTCCGGTCCGCGGAAAAACCTCTCTACATGGAACTGGTCCCTGGTGCCCAAAAGGTTGGGGACCTCTGTCCTAAGGGATGTCAAATCTTGGCAATGTTAAGATTTGTGGACTTCAACTCCCAGAATGCTGGCTGGGGAATTTTGGGAGTTGAGATCCATAGGTTTAAAAAAATGGTAACGTTTTGACATACCGGCCCTAGAGCAATCATTCTTCAACCTTAGCAACTTTAAGACAGGTGGACCAACTCTCAGAATTGACATATCTTAAAAGCTGTCAAGGTTAAGAAACTCAAATCCAGAATAACAGAGTTGGAAGAGATCTTTCGAGGTTTTCTAGTCCAATCGCCTGATCAGGCCGGAAGCCCTGGCCTATAACAATACAGACAACTGGAGAAAAATAATTGCAATTCCCCCTTAAATTGTAAAAAGAACAATGGGTAATATTTTCTACAATATGAAATATCAGCCCTTTTCTTGCACAGCGGGAAGTGTTAGCCACAGTTATGAAAAGCGGAAGAATCCTACGAATTCCACATTATTATTATCCCTGAAAGTGGATCTGACAAGTTTTATTGGGAGGGGGGAAAAAAGGTCTCTCTTAACCCTGAAGTTTACCCTTGCGTGTCATTTTAAATTTCTATCTCTAGGAATTCCTATTTAGACCTCATAGCAGCACGCGACCACCAGACAAGATTTTTCAAACGGAAGCACCCGATTCGGTCGCCTGGCAACGGGCGGGAACGCTACGCAGGCGCAGCGGAGGCTCAAGTTTACACGGAAGCTCGACTTGCCCTCCAGCACTTTTTTTGAAAACGGGGTGGGTGGATTAAAAGCACAGAATAGTATAGAGTAGAAATGTAAAGGGAGCCTTCCGCGTAGCAGAGGAAAGAGCTCGAACTGTCGGATCCTTAGGCGCCGTTGAAGCTGTAAGTCATGCGCAGTCGTCACGCGTGTGCTCTCCTTCACGCGCATGCTCACTTTGGCCCGCAAAGGCGCTTACTTTTTCGCGCCTTTTTCCGCCCGACTCATTTCCTTCTCTGAAGGTTTGCCCTAAATTCGTACCGCTCGGCCCAGTTTTCCAATACTATGCCTTCTTTTCAAGCATCGCTTTTCTTAGTGGAGATTTTAAGAGAGCAATTACTCTAAAAAGTCGACACTGTGCCACCTTTCACTTGTAAGAAAATAGATTACCAAACGTTTTAAAAGAGGTGCTTCAAAACACATTTTCTGGAAAAAAAAATAAAGGGAAAACCAGAAAAAGGAGGGAATCTGATAAAGATTCATAAGGGTTTTTAAAAATGTTTATTTATTTATTTATTTATTTATTTAATGGGATTTATATCCCGCCCTATCTCCCGAGGGACTCAGGGAGGCTAACAACAACAGAACTTAAAGGTCTCTGTACAGTAAATTAAAAATAAAAATTTGAAATAAACTAAAAAAATGTTTATGTTTATAGCTTTGGTTTACAAAGGAAAATTCAAGAGCAAAAGCCCCGAAATAATAAATTAAAGTGATTATCTTTCTGAAATAGAGCTGGAAGGGACCTTGGAGGTCTTCTAGTCCAGCCCCCTGCTCAAGCAGGAGAACCTATACCATCTCAGACAAGTGACTGTCTAGTCTCTTCTTAAAAACCTCCAGCCCACAATTTCTGAAGGCAAACTGTTCCACTGGTTAATTGTCCTCAGTGTTAAGTTTCTCCTTAATTCCAGGTTGCTTCTTTTTGATCAGTTTCCACCCATTGTTTCTTGCTCTGCCCTCTGGTGCTTTGGAAAATAGTTTGATGCCCCTCAAATACTGGAAGACTGCTATCATGTCACCTGTTTCTTCTTTTTTTTAGACTAGCCAAACCCAAGTCCTGCAGTTGTTCATATGTTTTACTCTCCAGAGACCTTTCATCATTTTAATTGCTCTTCTCTGAACTTTTTCCAAGGTCTCAACATTTTTGTTTGTAGTTTGGTGACCAAAACTGGTTGAAGTATTCCAGATGTGATCTTACTAGGGTTTTATAGTACTGGGCCTAAGACGGAGCCTTGTGGTACCCCACTGCTTACTTCTCTCCATGTGGATGTAGTACCATTGAGGAGTACTTGTTGAATACGGTTTGTCAGCCAGCTACAAATCCATCTGGTAGTGATGTTCTCTAGCTCACCTTTTTCTTACTAAGCTGCAGGTTAAGCTCTACTTCAGGCATGTCAAACTCCTGGCCCACAGGCCAGATGTGTCATGCCGAAACCGCGCCCACCCCATTGCTGGCAATGGGGAAAAAGTCACGATATGTCGCACGATGTCACAAGATGCTGTGAGCTTGATATGCCTGCTCTACTTTGTCAAATGCCTTACTGAAAACTGAGTATTCTATTGTCCACAGCATTTCGCTGGTCTACTAATTTAGTCACTTTATCAAAGAATGAAATAAGATTGGTTTGGCATGATCCGCTTTTAACAAACCTATGCTGGCTACTAGTTATAACTTTGTTTGCTTCTGGTTGTTCGCAGGTCTGTTTTTTGATTATCTTTTCCAGGATCTTCCCAGGTATTGATGTTAGACTGATTGGTCTGTAGTTTCCTGGGTCTGTTTTTTTTTCCTTTCTTGAAGATGGGAACTACATCAGCCCTTTCCCAATCCTCAGGTACTTTCCCAGTGCTCCAGAGGAAATAAAGGGTTGTTCTATTATAATAATAAAAGACATATGGCCACTGCAGCCACAAGCCACAATTGATTACTAATTTTTTGAATCTTTAATTTTTTTTAAAAAAAAACCCTCTCAACAACTAAAATTCCGAGCAGAGTACTACAATTTTTAACTGCCTGATTTTCAGCATTAAGCCAAGCAACTTTCAATATAAGCAATTTAAATAAAAATACAACATAGGTAGTTTGCATATGTAGAATCCATCTCAGCAGTTGGTGGTTAAAAATGTCCCAAGTAACCCAAACATTACTTATATGTGATGATTGTTATCTTACTGTACATATTGATGACGGATCTTTTTCCCATTTTTCCATCAAACAGGCATGGCTAATTAATAGCGAAAACATGACAGCCATTTTGAGAACTACTACTGCAGATAGGATGAGCCGGCGAAGCAGCACCAGCATCCGTGATGGTAACTTGTTGGGGGAAGGGAGGTCAGCACTGATTTCGGGGAAATGGATTTGCTTCCTTCTTATATAGTCTTTGAATTAAAAGTGAGACAACTCTGTTTTTTGTTATCCCTCTTAGCTACTGTATTCTTTTAGAATAATAATGGTTTGTGATTTCAAGAAAGGAGAATATTTGTAGCTCAGGGTTGACATGAGGGATCCTTTGGTGTTCTCTGAGCTTATTTGTTTTCTTGCAGACATCTCATCACCCAAACTATGTAACATCATCAGGGCTAGTCAGTTGGCTGTCTATTTACATTAGGGGTGTCAAACTGCCGGCTCGCGGGCCAGATGCGTCACACAGAAGCTGCGCCCACCCCAGCTTCGAGAAGGGGAAAAAAGTCACGATACGTCGCGTGATGTGGCGAGTTTGACACCCCTGGTTTACATTATATTATATTCTAGAATTTAAACTGACAGCAAACTGCACTCCTTACCAGCATTGATGTTACCTAGTTTGCATAATGATATGCCTGCAAAAAACAAGCTCAGATTCGTGATTTGCTTAATTTCCACTGTAGGGGACTGAGTTCTGGATTTAATTCAAGGCGCCCCATAATTAAAGGACTACTCATTCAAGCATATCTTTTTATGGACCATTTCTGTTTTGGTCCACATAGATATAACGTTGATGATAGAATCATGATGAAGAAGGAATGTGCAAAGAAGTGGAAATAAGCTGCAAGGGGAACTAGCACTGCAATATTTGATTTTGCTTTGTAAAATAGTGTTAATTCTTCAAAAGCTAACTATTTTAAAAATAGCACGGCCTGTCTTGCATCTCTTATCTCATTCCAATTTTTCTGTCACATTTTTGGAACTAGGCAATACAGGTAGTCTCTGATTTATAACTTTTCGTTTAGTGACTGCTTGAAGTCATAACAGCACTAAAAATGTGACTTATGATCATTTTTCACACTTACAACTGTTGGCATTATCCCCATCATCACGTGATCAAAATTCAGACACTTGGCAACATGTTCATATTTAAGACAGTTGCAGTGTCTCAGGGTCATGCAATCCCCTTTTGTGATCTTCTGACAAAGTCAATTGGGAAGCCAGATTCACTTAACAACCTTGTTACTACTTTAACAACTGCAGTGATTCATTTAACAACTGTGGCAAGAAAAGGGGTAAAATGGGGCAGATCTCACTTAACTGTTTCGCTTAGCAACAGAAATGTTAGACTCAATTGTGGTCGTAAGTCAAAGATTACCTGTATCCCATATCCAGTGTTATTTATTGCTTCCACTAATCTTTTTATATAATACCAAAGTATTATAAGATATCCCCTTTTTTGCTCCGTTGTGTAATATGGTGGGTATTGGGAAGAGTATTCAATTGTATTTGGCTACCATTGTGCACCCATCACCCAACAAATCCTGCTATACTGCATCAACATAGTGAGGTGAGGTTGGGAGAGTTGAGTGAAGAATGCCAGGAGCCTAAACCAGAATATAAGATCCCAGCAGGATTACCAGCAGTGTCAAGCTGATCCCTGTTGACCAGTTAAAGCAGCTAGGCACTTATATTCAAAAGAAGTGATATAAGGAGATCCTGGAGGCAGATGAACTATTTAGTGACCAACAACCAAAATAACATCTCTGTACATAAACATCACCAAATGGGGTACAGGTAGCCCTTGACAAGTATAGAAAGTGGAAAGAGGGGCACACAACTAAGTCAGAATATCACCAAATAGCCCGAGCCTGCAAAGATGAAGTGAGGAAAGCTAAGGCTCAAAATGAACTAAGGCTTACAACCAAAGTCAAAAATAACAAAAAAAGCTTCTTTCAACATGTAAAAAACAAGAAAAAAGTGAAGGAAATGATTGGTCCATTAGTAGGTGAAAATGGCAAGGTGGTGACAAGCAACAGAGAGAAAGCAGAACTATTTAACTCATTTTTTGCATCTGTCTTTACACAAAGGGAAAAAACAGTCCAACCTACTCAAACCAGTGCCATAAAAAACAGAATAGAAACGCAAGTTAAGATAGGCAAGAAAATGGTAAGTGAGCATCTGTCCAGCCTAGACAAATTCAAATCACCAGGACCAGATGGATTACACACCAAGGTTCTCAAGGAACTGGCAGACGTGGTCTTAGAACTACTGAACTGTATTTTTCAAAGATCCCGGAGCACTGGGGAACTACCAGAGGACTGGAAAAGAGCTGATGTAGTTCCCATCTTCACAAAAGGGAAAAAAATAGATCCAGGAAACTACAGACCTATCAGCCTGACCTCAATACCTGGGAAGATTCTGGAAATCAAACAAGTCAGCGAGCACCTAGAGGCAAACAAAGTCATTACTAAAAGCCAACATGGGTTTGTCAAAAACAGATCATGCCAGACAAAACTTATTGCATTCTTTGACCAAGTGACAAAATTAGTGGATCAGAGGAATGCTGAGGATATAATTTACTTGGACTTCAGTAAGGCATTTGATAAAAGTAGATCACAACCTTCTACTTAATAAGATAGAAAAATGTGGGTTAGACAGCATCACCTCAATGAAACTGCATCTACATGGAAGGAAGTGTGTAGTGGGGTGCCCCAGGGCTCTGTTCTGGGCCCAGTGCTCTTCAATATCTTCATTAACGACTTGGATGAGGGGATAGATGGGGAACTTATCAAATTTGCAGACGACACTAAGCTGGCAGGAATAGCCAATACTCCAGAAGATAGGCTTAAGATACAGAAGGATCTGGACAGACTCGAACACTGGGCACTATCTAACAAAATGAAATTCAATGGTGAAAAAAGTAAGGTTCTACATTTAGGCAGGAAAAACCAAATGCACAGGTATAGTATAGGTGGTACCTTGCTCAATAGTAGTAACTGTGAGAGGGATCTCGGAGTCCTAGTGGACAATCACTTCAATATGAGCCAGCCGTGTGCTGCAGCTGCCAAAAAAGCCAACACAGTGCTAGGCTGCATTAACAGAGGGATAGAATCAAGATCACGTGAAGTACTAATACCACTTTACAATGCCTTGGTAAGGCCACACCTGGAATACTGCATCCAGTTTTGGTCACCACGATGTAAAAAAGATGTTGAGACTCTGGAAAGAGTACAGAGAAGAGCAACAAAGAGGATTAGAGGTCTGGAGGCTAAAACATAAGGAACGGCTGCTGGAATTGGGTATATGTAGTTTCACGAAGAGAAGGGTGAGGGGTGACATGATAGCAGTGTTCCAATATCTCAGGGGCTGCCACAAAGAAGAGGGAGTCAAGCTATTCTCCAAAGCACCTGAAAGCAGGACAAGAAGCAACGGATGGAAACTAGTCAAGGAGCGAAGCAACCTAGAACTAAGGAGAAACTTCCTGACAGTTAGAACAACTAACCAGTGGATGCTCCAACACTGGAAGTTTTTAAGAAGAGACTGGACAGCCATTTGTCTGAAATGGTATAGGGTTTCCTGCCTGAGCAGGGGGTTGGACTAGATGACCTCCAAGGTCCCTTCCAACTTTACTATTATGAAATTATGAAAATTATGAAGTTATGACTTACAACCATTCATTTAATGACCAAAGTTACAACAGCACTGAAAAAAGTTACATGACCAGTTTTCACATTTGTGACCATTTGCAGCATTCCCATGGTCACAGGATCAAAATTCAGATCCCTGGCAACTAAACTCATATTTATGACAGTTGCAGTGTCCCCAGTCAGGATCCCTTTTTGCGACCTTCCGACAAGCAAAGTCAAGGGGGGAAGCCAGATTCTCTTAACAACTGTGTGACCTAGCTTAACAGCTGCAGTGATTGACTTAGCAACTGGGTCAAGAAAGATTGTAAAATGAGACAGTGTTTCTTAGTCGTAAGTCAAGGATTACCTGAATCCAGATTGACTCTATTACTATGGACTCAGTTCTAACAACAAGGTCTTGGCCAGGGGCTGGCTGTGAAACAGGTCATGAATTGCTCATATGCAAGTACCAAGTAAAGCTGAAGCAGCGGAAGAAAGCCAAACCCGCTTCCATGATCTTGAGCACACAACTACCATTTTCAAGAAGAACATCAGGGATCATTTTGGGGTCCTGAGCCTCACTGATAGGGAGCCAGAGGAACCGTGGAATGAAATCAAAATCCTTAAGGAAGAATGTGAAAAGAGACTTGCCAAAGATCAAGAATTAGGGAAAGAAACCCCAAACACGCACAACTGCCAGCTTTAAGCAATGACAGTGAAGACACTAAAATGAAAACATAGCTAGGTCTTCATTCAGTTTACGTCCGTGTGCATCAGCGAGAAAAGGGAGCGGGGGGGGGGGGAAGAAACTGTTGGCAGGGAAGGCTCTGTGCTTCTGACTGCCCTTTCGCCCTACTATTTGTAAAAGGGTTGAAAAATTACACTGAATTTTTTTTTAAATTCCATTTATATCCCGCCCTTCTCCGAAGACTCAGGGCGGCTTACAATTAATTTAATTTAATTTAATTTTAATTTTAATTCCATTTATATCTCGCCCTTCTCCGAAGACTCAGGGCGGCTTACAAGCTTAGCAGTAGCCTTCATTCTATGTATATGCCTGCTTATTAGGGCTTTCACACACCCCCAAGCGGCATTATTACAAAGTCAGCTTAATTGCCCCCAACAATCTGGGTCCTCATTTTACCTACCTCGGAAGGATGGAAGGCTGAGTCAACCTTGAGCCTGGTGGGATGCGAACCTGCACTAATTGCAGGCAGCTGGTGTTACTTAAGGAGGCATTAGCCCACTGCTCCACCAAGGCCCTTCTCCGAAGACTCAGGGCGGCTTACAAGCTTAGCAGTAGCCTTCATTCTATGTATATGCCTGCTTATTAGGGCTTTCACACACACACCCCCCAAGCGGCATTATTACAAAGTCAGCTTAATTGCCCCCAACAATCTGGGTCCTCATTTTACCTACCTGGGAAGGATGGAAGGCTGAGTCAACCTTGAGCCTGGTGGGATGCAAACCTGCACTAATTGCAGGCAGCTGGTGTTACTTAAGGAGGCATTAGCCCACCGATGTCCAACTTGAATCGCTTCCTTGCTCAGGAGTGATAATCCAACCTGAAGATCTAAACCAGGGTTCTTCAAACTTGGCCCTTTTATGATGTGTGGACTTCAACTCCCAGAATTCCTTAGCCAGCCTGAGGAAACTGTGACCCTTTAATGACTTGTGGACTTCAACTCCCAGAATTCCTCAGCCAGCCTGAGGAAACTGTGACCCTTTAATGACTTGTGGACTTCAACTCCCAGAATTCCTCAGCCAGTGTGAGGAAACTGTGACCCTTTAATGACTTGTGGACTTCAACTCCCAGAATTCCTCAGCCAGGCAAAACTGGCTGAGGAATTCTGGGTGTTGAAGTCCACAAGTCATAAAAGGGCCAAGTTTGAAGACCTAAACCGTCCCCGCTCTCCCCAGGTTAATCTGAATACGATTCCCGAAACAGGAAGGGAAAGGGGGCATACTTACCTCCCCAAGGGAGCTTCGATCCACCATCCGTATTATTTTCCTGCAAGTCCTGCTGCTCGTTTGTCCCTTAAAAGCACAGCGTTATTTGTGCTGCGTCTCATTCGTTGCGCGCAAGTATATTATTACCAGGCAAACCCGCTTTTTTTAAAAAATACTTTGTAAACCGCCCCGAGTCCTATGGAAAAGGGCGGTGTATAAATTCAATAAACTTCGTAAACTTTTTCTTTTTTTTTTTACAATCGCCGAGGGTTTTTCGGGAAAGGCACTTCGTTTGACGAACGGTCCTTGGGAGAAAAACAGCTGCGATTGAAAGGAAGTTTAAGACTAGCTTTCCCCTCCCACCCTCTCGCACCGTCCATTTCCTTCTCTGTTGCACTCTGGGACTGGTAGTTTCCCGTTTCCTGTCTGTCCATTTTTCTCCCGATTCTCAAGTACTGCAATCCCGTGATGCCGTTTCGTCGGCGAAGGTAAGCGCGTGCGCCGTTGAAGCTTGGCAGAGGCCTTAGCGGTCCGAAGCTTGTTCGCAGCCCGCGTCCCTCTCCTTGAGGCAGTTGTGCCTTTTGGGGTGAGTTATTGGGCTATAGATTTTGGAGAGTTTATTGGCCGAAACGTAATGGGGAGGAGGAATAGTCAGGTAATGGGAGTTCTCCAGTCAATATTCGGGGAAGAGCGGAGGTGGCGGTGAAGATGCGTGCCGGGCGTTTACAAATAAAGGAAGGAAGAGCGTCGATTGCATGTTTCTTGCAAAATGGTGCGGTAAGGGAGATATTACTGCTCTGGAAAAAGCATATTTTTTTTAAAAAAAGTGATAAGTCGGAAGTGGGTATTTATTTGCAAAGAAGAAACGGCTTATGGGATTCCTATGTAGCGTCGGTTCCCATGCACAGATGCAAGACGGTAGCTTATCGGCCAGCGTAAAGTAGGGTTGGGGAACGCGAGCTGAAAATTCTCTGTAGACTGTTTTGTGTAGAGAGTTTTTCCACAAAGAATTTTTTTTTTGTGAGCGATGGCTGTTAACACTGAGGATGCTTCTGTTCCTCTCTTTCTCTAGAGGACGGGAAGATGAGTAGCTCTGAGGAGGTATCTTGGATTTCCTGGTTTTGTGGCTTGCGAGGCAATGAGTTCTTCTGTGAGGTGAGTTGGGAAGCCTTGTCCACTAAGTGTTTATGCAGACATTTTCAGTGGGGGCTGGAAATTAGGAGGGTCTCTTTTTTAAAAAAAAGATTTGATTTGAACAACATATTGAGAGAGATGTTAGAAGATTTTAAATAAATGGGAGCTGCAGGCAATTTCAGAAATGGGTTACTTGGGTCTTATTGTACCTTGAGAAAGTAAAGTATAGGCAATTGAGAAGTCAAGATCAATTGATCCTGGTTTCTGTTTGTTTTCAGGTGGATGAGGACTACATCCAAGACAAGTTCAATTTAACTGGCCTCAATGAACAAGTTCCCCATTATCGCCAGGCTTTGGATATGATCCTCGATTTGGAACCAGGTGGGAAACAATCTAAATCTGTTTATATGAGGGATTACTTGACATTACAGGGACTTTTGAAAACATTAGTGGGCTGTAACCTCTTGACCCTGCTATGCCTCCATGCTTGATGTTGCTATGCATGCTGGAAACATGCACTTGGCAGGTATATAATAGCCATTATTCAGAAGACATTTTGGGGGAACTAATCAGGGCCCATTGGATATGCCACTGGAAAATTTTCATAGATATATAGCCAGGATCAGAAACATGACTTTCCACAGGTTGATCAAATGGGAAGCTTTTGCTAACCAAGGTAGAAAATGTTGGGATTCATAATCTTCAGGCATCTTTTTTCTTCTTTCCAATTTTTCAAAACAGACTTACCACAACTGGTTACCAAAATTTCCATTGATAAGCAAGGCAGTTCAGTGAGTTGTGCCCATTTTACAACCTTTCTGCCACAGTTGATAAGCAGTCATTCTAGTTAAGTAAATCATGTAATCATTAAGCAAATCTGGCTTCCCCCACTGGCTTTCCTAGCTGGAAGCCGGCTGGGAAGGTTACAAATGGTAATTGCATGTGCAACAGTGCATCTGTCATAAATACATGCCAATTGCCAGTCGCCTGAATTTTGATCACTTGACTGTGGGGATGCTGCAGCAGTCATAAGTGTGAAAATGGTTATAAGTCACTTTTTTCAGTGCCATTGTAATTTTGAACAGTCACTACACAAATAGTTGTAAGTTGAGGACTGCCTGTACAACAGATGGAATTCTCTCTTGTTTGACAATTTATCACCAGAATCACTCTCTAAAAACAAAATAGAATGGGTCCATATTTGATGTATAGGGTCCAGGGCAGAAAGCCAACAAAAGGAGATTGAACTTGAAAATGGGCTAGATCCAATGTAAGGTTTTAGAGGAAAGTATTCCTCCAACTTTTGAAGATGCAGTTGGGCAGCAGCATGGAATGTTGACTGCTTCCTTCTAGGCCTCCATCTTTTCTTCCAGTCATGTGACTGACAACAGAGCATTTGTATCCTGGGCCACCATGTCACCATGGACATGCACAGAGGCAGTAGGCAGAGAAAGCAGGAAACTGCATATCCAGATTACTTTCTAACAGAAAAAAATACAGACTCCGTCTATGGCAACAGCTAGCAAAGAGTTTGGAAAGAATTCCAGGAACCACACTTTGCATACTTTTTCCTGTTTCATGTCATAAGAATAAAAGCCCCAGGTTATACAATACACTATTACGAACCACCCTCTATTCAACTGTCTTCATAAAGGTTAATTCTCTGAGGACCTGGTAATCTGAAATGGATCCTGCTTCAGTATCCACAAGCAGGATTTTTAATTATTTAATTTTCCAGTTTTCTGTTAACATTCTGCAGGGCACTCAAAATGTCAAATATTGTCTCTTGTTTTCCACCTTCGAGTTAGTCTTGATTCTTGGCAATTACATGGACAAATTCTTGCAGTTTACTTGGCAATGTTTCTGGTATTGGTTTACCATTGTCTTCTTTTTAGGTTTAAGAGAAAGGGCCTGGCCCTAAGTCACCAAACTCTTTTTGTATCTAAGGCAACACTAGAGCTCACAGTCCCCTGGTTTCTAGCCTGGTAGCCTTTAACCAGTACACCAGTTCACCCTCTCTCTGATGTTAATATGTATCAAGATAAAGATTCTGAGGCTTGCTAAGAGTAACAGTAAGAATATAGAAGGAGTAGGAGAAATATACACTTTAAAATATGTTGATTTGAAACATCTGAGAAATGACACAGCTATCATGTTTGAGAAATAGATAACAGTAATTTAAAAGTTTCTGATCTTAATTTGTTAAAGTAAACCTATCAAAATATGTGGCCAGTTGTATTACATTGTGCGTAGGAGTAGGAGTAGCAGGAGTAGTGAAAGACAAGATGGTTAGGAAAATACTGGGTAAATAAATGAATAAAGTGAATAAATGAATAAAGTGAGATAACCGTGTAGAATCATTATCGGTTAATGCTTCTCTAGGAGAGTACAACTTTCTTCCTCTTTGTCAATGTCACAGTGCATTGCAGCAGAGCGCTTCCTTCCCTTTCTCTTGCAGATGAAGAGCTGGAGGATAATCCTAACCAGAGTGACCTGATTGAACAGGCAGCTGAAATGCTCTATGGACTTATTCATGCCCGCTATATCCTCACAAACCGTGGTATTGCCCAGATGGTAATTATCCATGCTATTTAGTAAGCGGGTACTCTGTAAATTTTTTGTTTATTGTTCCTGGACAGATGATCCCAATCAGAGTTTATAAAACCTAAAAGAGAGTAAATTTTAAACGTATCCTGCAGATTCATCTAGATCAGTGGTCCCCAATCTTTCCAGCTTTGTAGCCGGGGGGGGGGGGGGGGGGGAGGGGAGGAGGAGAGGGGATGATTCTGCACGAGCGGTAGGTGAGCGTGCGCATTCACACAGCTCCATTTATTTTATTTTATTTTTTATTTTTATTACATTTATATCCCGCCCTTCTCCGCCCTTCTCATTAAATACAAGAGTTTCTCTGTGATATACTGCATGTGATATTGTTAGGTTTTATTTATTTATTTTATTTTATTTATTTTAATTCCATTTATATCCTGCCCTTCTCCGAAGACTCAGGGCGGCTTACAAGCTTAGCAGTAGCCTTCATTCTATGTATATGCCTGCTTGTTAGGGCTTTCACACACACCCCCAAGTGGCATTATTACAAAGTCAGCTTAATTGCCCCCAACAATCTGGGTCCTCATTTTACCTACCTCGGAAGGATGGAAGGCTGAGTCAACCTTGAGCCTGGTGGGATGCGAACCTGCACTAATTGCAGGCAGCTGGTGTTACTTAACGAGGCATTAGCCCACTGCTCCACCAAGGCTCATTTGTGCAAGCAGTGGGCATGTATGCCTGCCAGTCGTATAAATGGAGGCTTGCACACTCAAGCATGCTCACCCACCCCAGTTCCATGGCCTGGAGGTTGGGGATCCCTGATCTAGATGATTTAAGTTAGTTGGCAAGTGCAGCTTCCTTAAAGATTTTCCTTAAAAGATTTCTCTGTCCCGAGTCAGCAAATTAGTTCCTTTCAAATTTATAGAAAGATTCTATTTTCTATACTTTTTCTCCTCTATTTCTAGCTTGAGAAATACCAGCAGGGAGACTTTGGATACTGCCCTCGAGTTTATTGTGAGAATCAGCCTATGCTGCCCATTGGTAAGTTATATGACGGAAGAAATGATTCAGAGCTAACGTAAGGGGTCTATTTTATAGTAGGAGATGAAGAAAAAAAATTAGACTACAGAATCAGGACGAAATAGCAGACAGATTCAATCATAGGATGCTTTCAGTTCAGGCACTTTTATAACTAAATTCTTGAATCATCTGTTTTGGACACCTGCAAAATGTAGATCTGGGGACTGTTGATGGAAATCAGGTCGGTGAGTCTGCTCTGTAACCCATACCAAGTAACTTCTTTAAATGAATTTAATTTCTGAATTCTATCTTACTGTTGTTTGTCTTCATTGTTAGGTTTGTCTGATATCCCAGGGGAAGCTATGGTCAAACTATACTGCCCCAAGTGTATGGATGTCTATACCCCCAAATCTTCCCGCCATCATCACACAGATGGTGCGTATTTTGGAACTGGTTTTCCTCACATGTTGTTCATGGTGCATCCTGAATATCGGCCGAAGCGACCAGCCAATCAGTTTGTGCCCAGGTAAGGCCCCATCAAATGTGTAATAGAGTATATTGAATAAAAGTTTGGTTATCCCTGATGTTATTGCTGCCACCCAAAGAAGAAAGGAGGTAGTAGTTCCCTAAATGAAGGATCCCTTCATTGTTAAGGATAGAGTTGTACTAGAGACTTCTCAGACAAAGTGGAAACCTCTGTGCTGCTGGAAAGACTTGAAAACAGGTCTATTTTTGGGTTGTCAGGGCTACTTGCCTCTGTTGTCATAGCTCATAAATTCTCATTTCATTACTAGCCAGAGCCTGTGATGTTATTATTATGGTCTCCAGAGATTAGGTGAATGTGGAAACATAGCAATGTTAAGCAATACCAATAGGCTCTCTATAAGGGCTGGCTGTGCTGCTTCCCAATACTTTGCTCAAGAAGAGGTGCAGTTCAAATCATTGCTAAGTGTGATGAAACAGGAGAGTGGAAGTAAAGTTTAGTTTAGTTTAGTTTATTGAATTTATATACCGCCCTTTTCCCATAGGACTCAGGGCGGTTTACAAAGTATTTAAAAACGTCAATACAATACAAAATTTAAAGACAGTTAAAATTATTAAATTTAATCCCTGAACAAATATAAAACCCCATTTAAAATCTCTCAGCCTGGGCCGGAAAGCTCAAAGAGCCAGGTCTTCAGGTCCCGGCGGAATGACCGAAGGTCGGGGGCAGTCCTAAGCTCCACGGGCAGCTGGTTCCAAAGGGCAGGCGCACCCACTGAGAAGGCCCTCCCCTGGGTGTTATCCGCCGGCATTCTTTTACCGGGTTAATAGGATGCTTCCCTGTAAAGAAGGAAGGAAGGCAGGCCAGAAGCTAAGAGAGGGGTAGGCAACCTCGGCTCTTTTATGACTCATGGACTTCAACTCCCAGAATTCCTGAGCCAGCCATGCTGAAGGGAAAGGGAGAGGTTTCCAAGCTGAGCCAAGCTGGCTCAGGAATTCTGGGAGCTGAAGTCCATGAGTCATAAAAGAGCCGAGGTTGCCTACCCCTGATAAGAGAATTGATGGATAGGGAGTGTAAAAGAAGCAGTTGACTGACAGAATTAAAAGAGCAAGGAAATGGAAAGAAGCAGTATATATAAAACAGGCAGATACTGGTAGTTCTTGTGACAATTTAAACAATTGTTGTATAATAATGAAAATCTATAATATACAGAATAGTATGTTTTTATTAGATCAAATTTTAACTGCTTATAAAAAACTAATTCTCTGAATAAATATAACAACTCTCCTACTCCAAAACCAGTTTGAGATACTATGCTGTCAGAAAAAGAGAAGAATCTCAGTCTAGAAACTTATCATTATTTGGGAAAGGTTTTAAAGTATATTTTTTTTCCTCGAAACAAAGTCACAAAGTACATCTTGAGAATGTTGCCTTTTGAGAAGTGTAATAAGATTTTATCCAGAGAAAATATTTTATTTTCTTCTAAACCACATGTGCTTTTCCTGTCCTTAGGAAGTTAAGTAACTTAAGCCAACGTTACTTTCCTGAGGCTCGTAGGTGTAACATTGAGCCGATTCCCACTTCTAACAAATTTTGCAGTTAAAAAAAATAAAAAAATCTAAGGTTTCTTATTTGAACCAAATATTCATACTGAAATCATAACAAAGCCTGTATATACTTTAACTGAAAATATATGTTGTTTATTTGGGCAAGACTTTTAAATCTTCCATCCCACCCTACTTTATTTTAACTTCTTTGTTTCTTTCAGACTTTATGGTTTCAAGATTCATCCTATGGCTTATCAGCTGCAGCTTCAGGCCGCCAGCAATTTCAAGAGCCCGGTCAAAACTATCCGTTGATCTTCTGTATCCAGGTGCCCAGGATCTTTCCCTGAAAACTTACTTTACTCCATTCAGGGCTGCTCATACTTTGATTTTTGGTGAAGTCCCCTACGGACTGTTTGTCACTTTCAGCCTGGTTTTTAGTCTCATTTCTGGTGCGTGGTTAAAATGAATAATAAAACAATTTCTGTTAATTCCCAGAAACACAGACTGTGACAGATACATTCAGTAGTCAACTTGAATGTCATAATTTTGTGGGCCTTTTTCTTTTTTAGGAATAAAAAAATTAAAAAATGTAAAAGTTTAGAATTAAGGGTTCTTTTCTGTCCAAGAGAAAGGAGTAAATTGTGGCAAGGAATGCTATAGAAAAAAAAGTAAAGAATCAAAAGAAAAAATACATAGGATTATACTAGAAATACAGACCTGAAAGCCCTGAATTAATTTGGTAGAATCTCAGATTCTAAACGGTAAATGTAATATAACCTACCACTCATGTGTTTTTATTTCACAGTAATCGTCCACTTGAGTATGTTTATAAGGAGTGAAGGAAGATGGAACTATTTGCATAAATAGACTTTTAAATAAATAATTTTGATTGAGTTATAAATATATCCAAATGACTTTATTGTCATCGTTAAGCAGCAGAAAGGAGCGTGGGGGATCACCTGATGAGGATGCTGGGTTGGAGGTTAGCAAGCCCACGTTCGAAACCTGAGTGCTGCTGTGTGGCAGGGTGAGCTCCCGTCGTTCGCTCCAGCTCCTTGACAGGGACATGAAAGGAGCACCCCTCCCCACAGGCAACGGTGATGTCACCGGATAATCCTTTCACCCCGGAAGTGCCTTGACCGCCGCCTCTGACATGAATGGGACGGGAGGACCAGAAGACTTATATAAGATTTAACTCGGAAAGGAAAGATCAAAGTAACAAGAAATTCTGCATTGTGGGCACTCTGTGTGAATTGCCATGAGAAGAAAGGTGAATCAGAAATATTTAGTGAGAGAGTATTTCTAGCAGAGAACATCATCGTTTATATGCCCAACCTATTTGATGTGTGAGCTGTTGTTATATTACAGAGAAGCTGGATTTCCTGTCAAATTATTAACAGTTTAATTGTATATCCCTCTTAAGCTATTACTCCTCACTAACTTAACCTAGGAGGCATTATGTTTCAGGCTAGCTCTTCACACTTCGTACAATAGGAAATTCAGTGGCCTACAATGCTTTTGCTTTACCCATATTCTGCAGTGGTGCTGTTGCTATCACCTCTATTGTTGCTGACTGCTTTCCAGTCATGTTGCCCAAGTCACTTATGGTGACGCTGGGTGGCTTAGGGAAGTAAAACCTCAAATACAAAAAGCAACAAACACAGCTCTCTAGTGACAACTTTTTGCAGAAGGTAGGTATGTGTTTCAGCCAGGTGACTTCAACCAGGTGCTAGGCCATTAGAACCGTTTTTTCTCCCCTCCAATTCCATAGAAATGTTGCTTTGGGTAATTGCTATAATTGCTCTCCCCTTTTTTTTTTCGTCGCCAGCTTCTCTCATATTTTCCCAAAGTGAGTGATATTGCCATGTAGGAAGATTTCCGGTTATCTTAATTCCTGCAAACAAGGTTTATCCAAGTAGGAGGCTAGGCTCCACCTCAGGATTGCAGAAAGAAGGAATAACTGGGAACTAGAGAGATGAAGGGTACAGTAATTCATAGGGATAACATCTCATTTTTTAATGAATGACTGCTAGAAGAAGGGCTGCAAATTCCTTTTATGATATTTTTGATGATATTTGATGATATTAAAATTCCTTTTATGATATTTTGATATTTAAAATGAGCTAAAATAATCCAACTCACACCTTCCCTTCAGGAAATGCATGGATGCCACTGGATCATTAAAGGAGCATCATCAATCTAAGTGGTTCTTGCAACACTGTTCCTGCAATTCCAACTTTCTGTTGTCTCTTGTGCATTCTTGAGCTTTGTAAGAGTATCTCCCTGGTTTGGGAGAATATCATAACCAGTAGATTTTGGCCCCCAGGGATATTTTTAACTTATCCCAGGCCCCCATCTCAAGGGTTAAACTGAGAATTCTAAATGTCTACAAGTCAGAATTTTTCCCCTCAAATATACAAATTTGATAAATTAGACAAAGCTTTAGTAAAAGGTAAAGGTTCCCCCGCACATGCGTGCTAGTCGTTTCCGACTCTAGGGGCCAGTGCTCATCTCCGTTTCAAAGCCGAAGAGCCAGCGCTTGTCCAAGGACGTCTCCGTGGTCATGTGGCCGGCATGACTAGACGCCAAAGGCGCACGGAACGCTGTTACCTTCCCACCGTAGTGGTCCCTATTTTTCTACTTGCATTTTTACGTGCTTTCGAACTGCTAGGTTGGCAGAAGCTGGGACGAGTAACAGGCGCTCACTCTGCTATGCGGCACTCAGGATTCGACCCGCCAAACTGCCGACCTGATCGACAAGCTCAACGTCCTAACCCACTGAGCCACCGCGTCCCTAATAAAGCTTTAAGTACATCTAAATCATGAAGCTAAAAAGTATCTCACATGTGTGAAGCTTGTATATTGGGGAGGAAGTGGGCTGCATTCATTTGAATAACAGAACTTTTGGAGTATATAATAATCACATTTCAAATTAGTCTTCTATTGACTCTTAATTTTTTTTAGAAAGCATAGGAGGGAAACTGTTCCCCAAATGAAGTGAAAATGCTTCCCACAATTTTGATTTGAGCTTTTGTCACTGGCATCTTCTAAAAAGAAACGCCTTCCAGCTTAAGGTTAACAATTTACCAATCCAAATAGGGCAATTCAAGACAGATAATGATAATGATTTTTCTACAGTCAAAAATAACTCATTTTATGATTTTAATAAAAAAACTATCAAGCTCAACTCAAGTGTTTAATCTTTAAGGTTCCGTGATGGACTAAATTGTAGTAAATAGTACAGCAAATGCTCAGCCTGAATTTCAGTGTTGCCTTGTTGAATCTTTGACCAGCTTTGCGGGATCCGATCATGAATCTGTCACTGGGACCAGAGGTTTGTTCTTCCAAGCTTTCAGACTTGTGCTAGAGTCCATCCTCAGGGAACTTCTTAATCTCCAGCATGTCTGCACACATCCTGGAGATTTAAGAAGTTCATGAGGATGGGCTCCAGCACCAGTCCAAAAACATAGAACAACAAACCTCTGGTCCCGGTGATCGATTCAGATTGGATCCTGCAACATTATCCTGGGACATATATATCTGCCTTCATTCCCAAAACCAGCTTTATTTCTCATGGCAAAAGGCAGTATGGATTAGAAAATAAACTTTTTTTTCTCCCAGGAGTTTGATATAAAACTGGTACAGAGTTGCAAACAAGAACGGCTTTATTATTCGTTTTCTACTATAAAACTACAAACCCTTGGGAGGGAAATAGAAGGTGGTATTTGCATTTGCTTTTTTTAAGGAATATTTTATTTGTAATAAGACTGTCCCATTCAGATAATCAAGTCTTGAGCTTTTTTCCCCAACTTTGTTGCAAGCATAGATGCTTATATAGTAATAACCAATAGATCAAACTCTTTAAGTGTAGTTTTTTTAATGCTGGCTAATCCAATCTTAGTCATAAATATAAATGTGGCATCCACAGTGCAACAAACTGGAAATTCAGAGTTCAAACATAGTGCTAAATAAGTACCTAGAACTTAGATAGCAAGCATTTTTTTATTTTTGCATTTTTGATGGGTGCCTTCTAATCATTTTTGGCTCTCGGCAGGTGCCTGACACATGTCCCAGCCTGGTCCCTTAAGCTCTACACTCAAACTATTTTTTTTAACATTGTGAGCATTTAAATGCAGAGTAGGCAACCTATTTTGATTTCAGATATCTGAGTGCAGCTTCCGCAATCACCATTGTGATTGTGCTGGTTGAAGCTGATGATAGTTGCCCAAAACACCTAGATCACACTTCATCTCCAGCAAATCACAAAGAGAGTTGAACGTACGTGGATTAGTGATCAACCGAATAAACTAAAAAAAAAACACTATCTGAGCCTGTCTGCAATATTTGTAGGTGCATTTATGGGCAGGAAATAACAGTACAGTGTAAGAGCGGTTGTGGGGTGCTTTCAGCCATTGATCTTAATTTTTTCTGGTCACTTAACTGAATGATTGCCCCTTAGATTTCAAATCGAAGGCGTGTGGGAGATGGATGAATGGGATGGAGAGCGGGCGAGATTTTCAGCAACAGCATCTTTGCGTCCAATAACAGCGAACTGAAGGTGTGAAAAGGAAGGCGCCTGGAGTGACTACAACTCCCGGCATACCCCGCGATTAGGCTTTAGAGCCTTGTTGCTTTGATCGCTGCTAACGGGAGAGGGAGTAGGAGTCTCAGCAACCTGATCCATTTCCCTTTTGGTTGGTGGCCGATCGCATCATCGTGCTTCAGTTGCTCTGAGGATCAGAGGCGGTGGAACCACGTGGACCGGGGATCCCCTGAAGAGAACGGGGCAATGTGGACCCCGGATGATTAGGAAGCGCCCTACGCAGGATTTGCACCTGACTCTAAGAGCCTTTCCCATCATGTTGACTGGCTTATTTGGCTTTCAGGCAATGGTGGATGGATTACCATCTCTTTCTCTCTATAGCCAGTAATATGTCTACCATTTTTATACACCTGGGCAAAAAGGAATCCGTAGGGAATCACTTCCAAAAATTTTCCATGCGGTGTAAATCCCTTTTACTCTACGCTTGTCTCGGGGATTCAGCAGATAAATATTGAATGGGTTATGGTTTAAATCTGCCAATCTGGATTTAAGGGCTTTATTTGCCTTGTGAGAAATCTTAATGATAGCACTAATATTTTTTTTGTGGGGGGGGGGGGATTACAAAACATTAATTTTTAAAGAAATCTTGGCTGTTTTCCTTTTTGTCTGACTTTTCCTATCCGGTAACACTTAATTGAAGTTTTCAGCCGAGGTGTCCATATGCTTGCAGTTCTGGCTGCAGTCTCTTCACAGGGTTCCCTTGTAATTCATTCATTGAATAGGAATAATTAACATTTCCACCTGCGATCTGCGCAAAACCTGGCGCCCTTTACAAAAACGCTCCCCCTCCCCTTAAGAGATTTTCATTGGGCCGTAAAATTGCAAATCTAAACCCGTTCCCAATGCAGCCAATCCGCAACACGCTCCGAAAGGCTGCTGGGGACTGTAGTCATATGGCTCTCCTTTTGCCCCCTCTCCTGGCCATAAAAAACATTCCTGGGTATGATCAAGAGGAATCCTGGGAGTTGTAGTCTAAGCGGACCTTTCTCTCCAGGGGTAGGCAACCTCGGCTCTTTTATGACTCGTGGACTTCAACTCCCAAGTTGAAGTCCACGAGTCATAAAAGAGCCGAGGTTGCCTACCCCTGTTTCTCTCTATATAAAAAAGATAGGTTTCTCTCCAAGCCAGGGATAGAGAGACTGCAAACATTTTTATTACTTCTGTTTTTTAACGTTTATTTAACACACGTGTACGCACACGCCCTCTCACCGCTCCGTTGATGAACTCTCACATCCCACCTGGAAAATGCTATAGATCCGTTTCTCCATCTCATTAATTGGTGCTCAGCGTTTCACTCCTGATTGGCTGGTAGTAAAACAAAAGCACCTGCAGCTGAAAGCTATTTCAAGATTGCGGGGAAAGAGCCTGGGACGATCAAGGGTGTTGGTTTGATTTGCGGAGCTTGCTGGACTTCTCTGAGAAATCGACAAAACGATGGCAGCGGTGAGTAGAAAAGGCAATGTAGGGTTTTTTTCCCCCTGGAGTTCAGAAGTGCTGATGTTGCAGCTGAGAAGTGATGGGAGTAATATGATTATACTGTGTAGAGCAGTGTTTTTGAGGCTCGGCAACTTGAAAACGGGTGGACCCCAACTCTCAGCATTTCCTAGCCAGCATGGGAGTTGGAGTCCACCAATCCTTCAAGTTGCTCAAGTTGAAAAACATTGCTTTAGAACTTTGGTGTAATAAAAGAAGTTAGCATTTTTTTTCAAAAGTGCGAAGAGAACACTTAAGGGAGTGGTCCATCTTGGTCAGATTTTTGTTTTGCCAAATTGGAGAAAAATGCACCAGGGCAGCTTCCTTCCTCTTCCACAGCCCTGGTGGGAGAGTCTACAATGCAGTATTTCTCAATTTTGGCAACTTTAAAGTAGGTGGACTTCAACTCCCAGAATTCTGGGAACTGAAGTCCATCCATCTTAACCTAACCAAGTTGAGAAACAGGGCTGTAGTGCATCAGACACTGAGGGTAATTGACCCAGCCTGTTGGGTTACTTTTTCACATTTTGATCCAATCCATTTTGTGAGTGTTGTGAATTGAAGATTATCCTTATGTGGGTGTAGTTGGATTATGTAATGAAAAGATATTGTCCACTGATTTGGATCTGTAACTGTTCTCCTTAGGAAAACCTGGCTTCTCATTTTGAGAAAAGGAGAAAATATTTTTTTCCTCTGCAATATGCATGATATGTAAGAACTTTCTCCTACTTTGTTGTTGTTAGCTGCGAAGTCGTGTCCGACCCATCGCGACCCCACGGACAACATTCCTCCAGGCCTTCCTGTCCTCTACCATCTTCTGGAGTCTCCTACTTACCTTTGCATAAATGCTTTGTACTTTCCAAGCTAAACTATCTGAAATTGACCCAATTACTTGATCACCTGGGCTTCAACACAGCTGCAGTTTCATACTGAATTGCAAGCTTGTTTTTCTTTTCTTTTCCTTACATACTTTTTTATGGAAAGCTGTTTGTACCGAGTTTCATGTATACTAGATGTTTTCTACCTATCTAGGATAACTTTATTCATAAGCAATTAAGTTTACAGGACTTAGCCTAAACAAAACCACCTTCATGCATTACGCTAAAATTTAATTGCTTTTGCTTACCTTTAACATGTCCAACCCAAACATTTGTACTATTGTAATAGAATGAGAGAGAGATATTGAAATGCAGAATGAAGAATGGTCAGATAAGAGAGGGCGTATCTTATAGTCCAGACATGTCAAACACAAGGCCCAGGGGCCGGATCTGGCCCACGAAGTGGTTTCATGTCGCCCGCGAAGCCATCCTGGAAACAGTGAGGGAACGGCCCCCACTGCCTTGGTCCTGGCCCAGAGCCCTCCTTCTGCCAGAGACCCTTAGATCTGTCCCACTCCTGCCCAGGGCCTCATAGGCACCCTTGATGCGAACGATGTAGAGCTGGCCACGCCCACCCAGTAGGCCATACGCACTCTAGCCACGCCCACCCAGTAGGCCACGCCCACCCTGGCCATACCCACCCGGCCCCCTGAGGGCAACCGCAATGCTGATGCAGCCCTCATTTAAATTGAGTTTGACACCCCTGCTATAGTCCGTAATGGGCAGAGAATGAGACTCAGAGGAGCCCTTCCTTAGTTTCTCAGACTGTAAAGGAGACAGAGAAAATTCCTATTTTCAGACTTGCAAGATTCTGTTATAATTTAGCTTTACAACAAAATAGAATTAGCTGTCTAGTTATGTCTCCTCTCTGGTCTCCCTGGGAAAATTAAGAAAAATAGGTTAGTATGATGTACAAATCTAGTCAATTGTGGTTTATTCATGAAACCATGTGAAATCAGAGTGATGTGAGAATTCGGCTATGGTCTAGAGTAGAAATAGAAAATTTGTGGAAACTCTGAAGTGGGTGGAAAAATAATCTTAGCTTTCTGGGAAAACACTTCCAGAATTTGAAATGCATGCCATTTTTTTTTATAAAATAACATTTGTTTAGTGTCTTTTAATCTCTAAACTAAAAATAAGGGAAGCACCTCTAAGCATAAAGGAGGAACAAGTGGTTTTTCGCATGAAAAGAACTATTTTCCTAAAAACAATCACCTTGAAAAGTGCTTAATACATCTTCTGCTCAGAGAAATCCTGCATGTTGCTTTACAAAGAAGTTTTATATAAAGGGAAAAAAATCCCTCAAGATCCCTGGGGGAAATTTTTTTTTCTGATTTTTCCCCCTGTTCCTTTAATTCTTATCACTAGTCATGAGCTAATTACAGAATGTTGATTAATGTTCTTTTATGTTTTGGGCTGGAAGTTTGGCAATTCTCACCCCATGCTCTTCTTTTTTAGCAACTGGTTGCTAACATGAAAATCAGGTCTGGCGATTGCATCAAAGTGAAAGCCCAGGTAGAAATAGATGCTGAAAGGTTTGTCAATAATAGAATTGTAGTTTGATTACAAAGAATGTGGGGTTGAATGGTTATTGGGTTGAATTCATTCTGTGATAAAGGGACTCTGAATCCATTTCTGTTCAGTGGAAAGCTGAGCCTGCACATGTATCATTTAAATGTATCTTTCCTTTGGTGTAATTTTTTTGGAGAGCCTGGGTAGTTTTTTTTAAAAATGTCTCAATTGTCTTTACATATATAATGATATTCCCTTAATGAATGCCAAATAATGTAAAATTCTTCAAGGAACTATAGTACCAAGTCATTTAAAACAGAAAATGAAGCATGTTGGTCTTTGATTTGCAAAAAAGTTTGAGCTTGGAATTGTTCTGCAATTCAGGTGTTTTTTTTTTGCATGTGCAGTACAAGCAACATGATGTGATTTTTGAAACTTGCCAACTTTTAAAATGTGTGGATTTCAGTTCCCATGTTTGCTGGCTGGGGAATTCTGGGAGCTGAAATCCACACACCTCTTGCTGATATTGAAAAAATACTGATCCAGGGAAGGCAGGGTGTTAAAATTTGCCAGGCACATAGAATGAGAATGTGAACATGGTTTGGCACATCAGGTCTAACCTTTGAATGACTGAAAGGTCCAACATGTATTCATAAATTGCTTATTTCTGGGTCAGGTCCCTAATTACTCTGAGGGTAATTGATGGACAGGTATTCTAATGTAGTCGGACTGCATTTCCTACTCTGGAAGAGAAAAGCTTAATTCTCTCCTGTGGAATTGGGAAATACAGATGAAAGTACAGAATAGCCTTGTAAGTAGGGCTGCTCTGGTCATCTCGTCTTTATGGTTTCTTTTTTATACTTGCACATGTACCATGGATGTAGAGGTATGAATATGACAATAGAATTCTTGGACTATCTACTAATGATCAAAACTTGTTCTTTCTAGTTTTGCCATCAACTTGGGCCAGAATGAGTCTGAGCTGGTCCTTCACTACAACCCTCGCTTTGACAGTCAAGGGGATGTTAGGACCATTATTTGCAATTCCAAAACATGTGGAGAATGGGGTATGGAGGTCAGGGAGGCAGCATTCCCTTTCCAACAGGGGGAAGAATTCAAGGTAAGAAAAACGTACCCCTCCACTTGGTATCTTCCTAATGTGTTGACTTCAAACCCCAGCATGGCTATCAGACCTAGAGGGCACCAAATACAGGAAAACTGAACTCTACAACTAATCATGCTTTTGCCTGTTTCCCAGGGCTGAGAGAGGGGGATCAGCCCAAAGTCACGCAGCTGGCTTTGTGCCCAAGCTGGGACTAGAATTCACAGTCTCCTAATTTTTACCCTAATGCCTCAAGAATGACACCAAACTGACACACTCCACGCTAAACTGATGCACTCGCACTCTCATGAATCTTATAGCAGCTAACAATATAATAAACCATCTGAAGAGATTTCCTTTTTGACTTCTTCCAGCTCTTTGTCTGCTTTGATGCCAAAAATGTCACTGTGAAGATGCTCAAGGGCGAGGAAATGAAATTCCCAAATAGGTTGAAACTGGATACGATGGAATACTTCTCTATTGTTGGCGATGTTAGAATTAAATCTGTCAGATTTGATTGATCCCAACCCTTGTTTTGCACCCAGAAATAAAACTTGCATGAATAAAGTGAAACTATCCTGGCGTGATTCTGTCATTCAGTGGTTGCTCGTCCTTAGAAATGCTGGTTTGTATTTGTTTGCATGCAGTAATTCCAATTTTGCTTCCTGTTCAAATATGAAGAAAGGACTGCTGGGATCTTTTGAAACTAATTCTGTGAAGCAAGGCGTCAAATGCACATGCAGTTCCATGAAAACCTATGCCTTAAATCAGGGGTAGGCAACCTCGGCTCTTTTATGACTCATGGACTTCAACTCCCAGAATTCCTGAGACAGCATAGCTGGCTCAGGGATTCTGGGAGTTGAAGTCCATGAATCATAAAAGAGCCGAGGTTGCCTACCCCTGCCTTAAATAAAAGGGTTAGTTTTAAAAGTTGCCACCAGACCCTTCCTAAATTTTGGCTGCCCGGGAGAGCAGAGTAAGAAGCAGATCTCTTCTCTTCCATGGCCCAGTTATGAAACTTGCTGAGGGAACTCAAGTTTGGACAAATTCAAACCAAGTGGACAATTCTACTTGGCCAACAGAGTTTGCTTAAGAGGGAGCAAAGAGTCTGAGGTTGCTGTATGGCTGGAGCTGCTTGGAATTGTGTTCTACAGGCTGCTGAATTACAAGTTCCATACTCCTGGGCATGGTGTATATTTCTGATGACATGATGCAGGAAAAGTCAACTATAGATCTGTGGACTAGTTTGCCTCTAAATGGGGAAATGCTGGATGTAGATTCAATGAGCTTCTTTATAGTTTAAACTATTATTATTATAAATATTGTGTATTTGTGAGAGGCCTCGCGAGACCGATGGCTCGTTGAGGTGCTTCCAAGAAAAAGGCAGCACGCAGGGATGCAGTCAGGTGAAGCTTTATTTAGATATAAAGCAGAGAGAAAGAGTTCCCTGGCATGGAGGCACCCATGCCTGGATTGAGCCCATGGATCAGTCCCAAAGGGAGCTAGAACAAGAGCTAAAGAGCAGCCCCTGTGCAGAGGTTTTTTATGGGGGTCCCCGGCCCCTCCCTTACCAATAAGAGTGAGGGGGCCGGAGGGCCATTAACTCTCTGCAATGGGGCTGCAGGGGCCGGAGACCCCTGACCCACCAGTGGGAGCAAAGGTGCTTCTTTGCTCCCATCTGGTGAACTTTTAAGGAACTGCCATGGCTGGCACAAAAACATCTGTTTTCTTCTGTTGTCTTCCTGCCATTTCTCTCCCCCCACCCCCGCCCCTGCCATCTAGTGGAATAGGCTAGTCTGGCGTCCTGCAATCTTCATAGCTGAGTGGAGATTTGAATTGTGGACTTAATTTTAGGTTATTCCCTACCACTCACAGGCTATTGATCCCTGGAGGTTTCGAATAGAGTAGAATGGAATTGGAATAGACCTTGGAGGTCTTTTAGTCCAACCCCCTGCTCAGGCAGGAAACCCTACAAATGTTTATCCAAACTCTTCTTAAAAACTTCCAGTGTTGGAGTACTCACAACTTCTGGAGGCAAGTTGTTCCACTGATTAATTGTTCTCATTGTCAGGAAATTCCTTCTTAGTTCTAGGTTGGTTCTCTCCTTGATTAGTTTCCATCCATTGCTTTTTGTCCTGCCCTCAGGTGCTGTGGAAAATAACTTTCCTCTTCTTTGTGGCAGCCACTGAGATACTGGAACACTGCTATCTTGTCACCCCTTCTTTTCATTAAACTAGTAAAGGTAAAGGTTCCCCCGCACATGCGTGCTAGTCGTTTCCAACTCTAGGGGCCGGTGCTCATCTCCATTTCAAAGCCGAAAAGCCAGCGCTTGTCCAAGGATGTCTCTGTGGTCATGTGGCCGGCATGACTAGACACCAAAGGCGCACGGTACGCTGTTACCTTCCCACCGTAGTGGTCCCTATTTTTCTACTTGCATTTTTACATGCTTTCGAACTGCTAGGTTGGCAGAAGCTGGGACGAGTAACAGGCACTCACTCTGTTACGCGGCACTTGGGATTCGACCCGCCAAACTGCCGACCATCTGATCGACAAGCTCAGCATCCTAACCCACTGAGCCACCATGTCCCTGCCTTCATTAAACTAGACATACCCAATTCCAGCAACTGGTCTTTAATATATTTTAGCCTCTAGTCCCCTGATCATCTTTGTTGCTCTTCTCTGCACTCTTTTTTGGTGAGAGTGTTTCTAGCACAGAACATCATCATTTATATGCCCAGCCTATTTGATGTATGAGCTGTGATATTAAAAAGAAGTTCAATTGCTTGTCAAACTACAAACCCTTGGGGGGAAATAGAAGATAGTAATTGCATTTGTTTTTTTTAATAAAGGAATATTTTATTTGTAATAACATTCTCCCATTCAGATCATCAAGTTTGAGCTTTTTTTTAACTTCGTTGCAAGCATAGATGCTTATATAGCAACAACTAGTCGATCAAACTGTTTAAGTGTAGTTTTTTTTAATATAGGCTGGCTAATCCAATCTTAGTCATAAATATAAATGCAGTATCTACAGTGCTACAAATTGGAAATTCAGAGTTCAAACACTGTGCTAAATAAGTACCTAGAACTTGGATAACAACCAGTGTTTTTATTTTTTTCATTTTTGATGGGTGCCTTGTAATAATTGTTGGCTCTTGGCAGGTGCCTGATGCATCTCCCAGTATCTAGCCTGGTGCCTTAAGCTCTACACTCAAAAACTATTTTTTTTAAACATTGTGAGCATTTAAATGCAGAGTAGGCAACCCATCTTGATTTATTTCAGATAGTGCAGCTTCCACAATCACCACTGTGATTGTGCCGATTGAAGCTGATGGTAGTTGCCCAAAACACATGGACGACACTTGATCTCCAGCAAATTCCTTAAAGAGTTGAACATAGGTTCAGTTGATCAGTGATCAACCAAATAAACCCAAAACACTTTATCTAAACGTGTTCTGCAAGACTTGTAGGTGTATCTACGTGCAGGAGATCGTGTAAGAACAGTTATGGGGTGCTTTCAGCCATTGGTCTTAATTCTTTCTGGTCACTTGACTTGAGCGATTGCCCCTTAGATTTCAAATAGAAGGCACGAGGGAGATTAGATAGATGATAGATGTATAATTTTCAGCAAGGAAGTGTCAGCGGCAGCATCTTTGCGTCCAATAACAGCGAACTGAAACGGTTGTGAAAAGGAAGGCGCCTGGAGTGACTACAACTCCCGACATACCCCGCGATTAGATTTAAGAGCCTTGTTTTTTTCTATATAGCTAACGGGAGAGGGAGTACGAATCTCAGCAACCTGATCCATTTCCCTTTTGGTTGGTGGCCGATCGTATCATCGTGCTTCGGTTGCTCCGACGATCAGAGGCGGTGGAACCACATGGACTCTGGGGATCCCCTGAAGAGAACGGGGCAATGTGGACCCGGGATGATTTCCTCGCCTGCAGCAGGGAAGCGCCTTACTCAGGACTTGCACCTGGCTGAAGCTTAGAGCCACGCTGCCTGGCTTATTTGGCTTTCGGGCACTGGTGGATGGAGCGCCGAAGAAGACACGTTTCTTAAGGCCCTTTTTAAAGCCGTCACTCACTTTTAGCTGCTGGCCTTGGAAAGTTGCGAGATCCACAATAATACCGAATTGCTGCTTTTCTTCAAGGGGAGGCAGTGCTAGCAGAGCGAGCAATGGGGGGGGGGACACGTGCAAGGGGGCGGTGATGGAAGAGCAGCGTTTTGCGGAGGGAGATGCGGTGGAAGGGGTGATGGTGGTTCCCTGAGTGGGATTGGATGCGTCCTTGTGGCGTCCAGAAAAAGATGTGAGGATTAAACGATCGATCTCAGTAAATTATGCTAGCAGGAGACAGGTGTTTCGAGGGGCACTTTGCGTTTGAAACGCTGAGGAGAAATTCCAAAAGTTGCGGAGGTGCCCGGAATTCTTAGCTAAACAAAACCCATTTCTGCTGAGCGAAATCCTAACAGCTCTCAACCCCGTTTTAGTTCCCCAGTCTTTTTCTTTTGGCCACAACTCTGCTATGCAAAATCTCGTATCTCTCTGTGTGGTGGACAAAACCCTCCACTATCTCTTGCCCGGTGTATTTCTGTGAGATTTTCTCTGGCCAATGAGAGCCAAATACGGCTCCGAGGTACGTCCCTCGGTATGTTAGATCCCAATTAAGCAACAATCAAATTTAAGTCAGGATTTATTTGAAATGTTTCAGTTAAAAAGATTTCCTTTTTAGAGGAGAGGAACCTGGTACAAAGGCTTACATTTATTTTATTGTTTGCAACCCCCCCCCCAAAAAAAATATATTCAAAGAAAAGGTTGGCTGGTTTAGGACAGGGTGGCTCAGTGGGTTAGGACGCTGAGCTGGTCAATCAGAAGGTCAGCAGTTTGGCGGTCGAATCCCGAGTGCAGCATAACAGAGTGAGCACCTGTTACTCGTCCCAGCTTCTGCCAACCTAGCAGTTCGAAAGCATGTAAAAATGCAAGTAGAAAAATAGGGACCACTACGGTGGGAAGGTAACAGCGTTCCGTGCGCCTTTGGTGTCTAGTCATGCCGGCCACACGACCATGGAGATGTCCTCGGACAAGCGCTGGCTCTTCGGCTTTGAAACGGAGATGAGCACCGGCCCCTAGAGTCGGAAACGACTAGCACGCATGTGCGGGGGAACCTTTACCTTTACCTTTAGGCAACCTTGGCTCTTTTATGACTCATGGACTTCAACTCCCAGAATTCCTCAGTCAGCTGAAGTCCATGAGTCATAAAAGAGCCGAGGTTGCCTACCCCTGGTTTAGGAAAAGTCATCTGTCCAGTTACATCATGAAAAATTAGACATCCAATAATATGTAAGCATAAGGATTGAAAACAGCATTGTATTCTGAATAAAAGCAAAAGAAACAGGCTTGGGAACAGCTGAAAAGGAAATTGTTTTTATCTGCAATGTAGCAAGCACTTTGGCAAGGTCCTGGTTTCTAAAAGTCTTTTTACATTCTTGTTAAATTAGACTTAAGGCCATTTATTAACAATACATTTATAAGATAAGATAACCTTTATTGTCATTTTTTTTACTGTGGGAAAACGGCACACATCAAAAATGAAATTTAGTTGCCCGCTTTCAAAGTGGAACACATACATGACACACCTAAACATCCTATATACAACATATATATAGACCCACACCCCTACATATACATAACAATAAAATATTAAATACTGTCCATCTTGAATATATAACGGAAGGAGGAAGCTTGAGTGTTCACAAGGTTAATGCTTTATGGAATGAAACTATGGCTGAATCTGGATGTTCTGCTACGGATACCACGAAGCCTCCTCCCAGAAGGTAACAAGGAAGAGAGAAAGAAATAAGGCCAATTAAAATGTAAGAAAACCCCTATTAGTTAGCCGATGCAACAGTACTACAAAACCCAATTGCAAGTATCACAAAGTCCATTCTATGTGGCCATCACCAAAGAGACGCTCCCAACACGATACTTTATCTTGAAAACATCCATTTTACAGTATGTTGGGGTTACAAACTATTATTCTAAATCAGTCTTTCTAAATGCCAGAATCCTTATCACAGCTGCTGGATGTTTGTGTGTATGTGTGTGTGTGTGTGTGAGAGAGAGAGAGAGAGAGAGAGAGAGAGAGAGAGCACCTTGGAGTCAGTATTTTTTTTAAAAAAAAACTTATGGAAACTACCTGAAGTGGTTCTTTCCTAGGGCTGAGAGTGGCTGGCCCAAGATCACCCAGCCAGCTTTGTGTCTATGGTGGGAACTCCCAGTCTCTAGATCTCTATTCTGGTACCTTAGTCATTAGACCAGGGGTAGGCAACCTTGGCTCTTTTATGACTCGTGGACTTCAACTCCCAGAATTCCTGAGCCAGCATGGTGATCAGGAATCCTGGGAATTGAAGTCCACGAGTCATAAAAGAGCCAAGGTTGCCTACCCCTGCATTAGACCAATGGTTCTCTCTGGATGCTTTAAACCTTGAAAAACCTACTGTGCTGCATCCCCTTAGAGAAGAGCTGACTCCCTACTCAAATGTACACATTGCTTGCAAGGTTTTTAAAGAGTGGGCAGAAAAATGCTTCAAATAAATAAGGATGCACGTGGATTAGCTAGCATCTCTTTCCGTAAGTCAGCAATGTGTCTACCATTTTTATAGGTAAAGGTAAAGGTTCCCCCGCAACATGCACATGCGTGCTAGTCGTTTCCGACACTAGGGGCCGGTGCTCATCTCCGTTTCAAAGCCGAAGAGCCAGCGCTTGTCCGAGGACGTCTCCATGGTCATGTGGCTGGCATGACTAGACGCCAAAGGCGCACGGAACGCTGTTACCTTCCCAATTTAGTGGTCCCTATTTTTCTACTTGCATTTTTACATGCTTTTGAACTGGTAGGTGGGCAGAAGCTGGGACGAGTAACAGGCGCTCACTCTGTTACGCAGCACTCGGGATTCGACCCGCCAAATCGACAAGCTCAGCGTCCTAACCCACTGAGCCACCATTTTTATACACCTGAGCAAAAAAAGGAATCTGTAGGGAATCACTTCCAAAAATTGTTATGCTGCGTATAAATCCTTTTTACTCTAAGGCTGTCTCTGTGATTCAGCGGATAAATATGAATGGGTTAGAGTTTAAATGTGCAAATCTGGATTTAAGCGGTTTACTTGCCTTGTGAGAAATCTTAATGATGGCACTAATATTTTGAGGGGAATAACAAAAGAGAAAATAATTTTTAAAGAAATCTTGGCTGCTTTCCTTTTTGTCTTTCTTTTCCTATCCGGTAAACACTTAATTGAAGTTTTCAGCTGAGGTGTCCATATGCTTGCAGTTCTGGCTGCAGTCTCTTCACAGGGTTCCCTTGTAATTCTTTCATTGAATAGGAATAATTAACATTTCCACCTGCGATTTGCGTAAAACCCGATGTCCTTTGCAAAAACGCTCCCCCTCCCCTTAAGAGACTCTCCTTGGGCCGTAGAATTGCAAATTTAGACCCGCCCCCCAATGCAGCCAATCCGCAACACGCCATTCTTTATCCACAAATCAGAATTGCACCATGGCTAAAAACCATTGGTTAGTCGTGCTCCGAAGGGCTGCTGGGAACTGTAGTCATACGGCTCTCCTTTTGCCCCTCTCCTGGCTATAAAAATACATTCACGGGTATGATCAAGAGGATTTCTGGGAGTTGTAGTCTAAATGGACTTTTCTTTGCGTACGTTCAAAAAGATAGGTTTCTCTCCAAGCCAGGAATAGGTCGTGCAAACATTTTTATCGCTTCTAATTTTTAAATGTCTGTTTAACACACGTGTACGCACACGCCCTCTCACCGCTCCGTCGATGGAACGCTCACATCCCACCTGGAAAACGCCACAGATCCGTTTCTCCATCTCATTAATTGGTGCTCAGCGTTTCACTCCTGATTGGCTGGTAGTAAAACAAAAGCACCTGCAGCTGAAAGCTATTTCAAGATTGCGGGGAAAGAGCCCGGGACGATCAAGGGTGTTGGTTTGATTTGCGGAGCTTGCTGCGACTTCTCTAAGAAATCGACAAAACGATGGCAGTGGTGAGTAGAAAAGGCAGTGTGGGTTTTTCTTTTTCTGGAGTTCACAAGTCCTGATGTTGCGCAGCCGGGAAGGGAAGTGATAACAGTAATATGACTATACGGTTTAGAGCGGTGTTTTTTAGGCTCGGCAACTTGAAAACGGCTGGACTCCAACTCCCAGCATCTCCTAGCCAGCATGGGAGTTGGAGTCCACCCATCTTCAAGTTGAAAAACATTGCTTTAGAACTTTGGTGTAATAAAAGAAGGTAGCATTTTGTCAGAAGTGCAAAAATTATATGGAGCTCGTGATAAAATATACTGAAAAGAACATTAAAGGGAGTGGTCCATCTTGGTCAGATTTTTGTTTTGCCAAATTGGAGAAAAATGCACCAGGGCAGCTTCTTTCCTCTTCCACAGCCCTGGTGGGAGAGTCTACAATGCAGTATTTCTCAATTTTGGCAACTTTAAAGTAGGTGGACTTCAACTCCCAGAATTCTGGGAACTGAAGTCCATCCATCTTAACCTAACCAAGTTGAGAAACAGGGCTGTAGTGCATCAGACACTGAGGGTAATTGACCCAGCCTGTTGGGTTACTTGGGAGAGTCCTGAAGGAGAGTCTACAATGCAGTGTTTCTCAATTTTGGCAACTTTAAAGTGGGTGGACTTCAACTCCCAGAATTCTGGGAATTGAAGTCCACCCATCTTAAACTAACCAAGTTGCATCAGATGCTGAGGGTAATTGACCCAGCTGTCAGGTTGCTTTTCTACATTTTGATCCAATCCATTTTGAGAGTGTTGTGAATTGAACATTATCCTTATGTGGAGTGTAATTGGATTATGTAATGAACAAAAAGATATTTATTTTCCACTGCTTTGTATCTCTCACTTATTGCTCTCCTCGTCAAAACTTGGCTTCTCACTGTGAGAAAAGAAAATATTGTCTTTTTTCTACAATGTGCACAGAAATGTACAAACTTTGTACTGCATACCTTTGCATAAATGCTTTGTACTTTCTAAGCTAAACTATCTGAAATTGCCCCAATTACTTAATCTTCTGGGTTTCCCCACAGCTGCAGTCTCATATTGAATTGCAAGCTTGTTTTTCTTCTTTTCCTTACATAAAATTTTTATGGAAAGCTCTTTGTAATGGGTTTAATGTATACTAGTTGTTTTCTACCTATTTAGGATAACTTTATTCATAAGCAATTAAGTTTACAAGACTTAGCCTAAACAAAACCAGCTTCATGCACTATGCTAAACGTTAATTGGGTTTGCTTAGCTTTGGTTTAATATGTGCAATCCAAATATTGTAGGTTGCAAAATACAGCAAAATGTAATGGAATGCAAGAAAGTCCTTGAAATGGGGAATGAAGAATGGTCAGATAAGAGAGGGCATATCCTGTAAGGGGCAGAGAATGAGGCTCAGAGGAGACCCTCCTTAGTTTCTCAGGCTGTAAAGGAGACAGAAAAAATTACTATTTTCAGACTTGCAAGATTCTGTTATAATGCAGCTTTACAACAAAATAGAATTAGCTATCTAGTTACGTCTCCCCTCTGGTCTCCCTGGGAAAACTAAGAAAAATAGGTTAGAGTAAAATATTAATAAAATATATTTTAAAAAAGAAAAATGGGTTAGTATAATGTGCAAATCTAGTCAATAGTGGTTTATTCATGAAATCATGTGAAATAAATCAATGATGTGAGAATTCGGCTATAGTCTATAGTAAAGATGGAAAATTTGTGGAAACTCTGAAGTGGGTGGAAAACCAATTGTAAGTTTCTGGGAAAACACTTAATTTATATTGCATGTAATTTTTTAAATAACATCTGTTTAGTGTCTTTTAATCTCTAAACTAAAAATAACATGAGAAGCACATCTAAGCATAAAGGAGGAACAAGTGGTTTTTCGCATGAAAAGAACTATTTTCCTAAAAACAATCACCTTGAAAAGTGCTTAATACATCATCTACTGCTCAGAGAAATCCTGCATGTTGCTTTACATAGAAGTTTTATATAAAGGGGGGAAAACCCCAAGATCCCTGGGGGAAATTTTTTTTCCTGATTTCTCTTGTCCTGTTCTTTTAATTCTTATCACTAGTCATGAGCTAATTACAGAATGTTGATTAATGGCTATTCTCACCCCATGCTCTTCTTTTTTAGCAACTGGTTTCTAACATGAAAATCAGGTCTGGTGATTGCATCAAAGTGAAAGCCAAGATAGAAATAGATGCTGAAAGGTTTGTCAATAAGAGAATTGTAGTTTGATTACAAAGAATGTGGGGTTAGATGGATATTGGGCTGAATTCATTCTGTGATAAAGGGACTCTGAATCCATTTCTGTTCAGTGGAAAGCTGGGCCTGCACATGTATCATTTAAATGTATCATTCCTTTGTTGTAAAAATTTTTTGGAGAACCTATGTAGTTTTTTTAAAAAAACAAAACAAAACTCCACAACGAATTATCTTTGCATAGTTATATGCAAAGGACCCAGATTGTTGGGGGCAATTAAGCTGACTTTGTAATAATACCGCTTGGGTGTGTGTGTGAAAGCCCTAATAAGCAGGCATATACATAGAATGAAGGCTACTGCTAAGCTTGTAAGCCGCCCTGAGTCTTCGGAGAAGGGCGGGATATAAATGGAATTAAAATAAAATAAAAAAATAAATATAATGATATTCCCAGAATAGAATAGAATAGAATAGAATAGAATAGAATAGAATAGAATAGAATAGAATAGAATAGAATAGAATAGAAGAATAGAATGGAGTAGAATAGAATAGAATAGGAATGGAGTAGAATAGGAATGGAGTAGACTAGAATAACAGAGTTAGAATGGATCTTGGAGTTCCTTTATCTAGTCCAGACATGTCAAACACAAGGCCCGGGGGCCGGATCCGGCCCACAAAGTGGTTTCATGTGGCCCGCAAAGCCATCCTGGAAACAGTGAGGGAACGGCCCCCTCTGCCTTGGCCCTGGCTCAGAGACCCTCCTCCTGCCAGAGACCCTCAGATCTGTCCCACTCCTGCCCAGGCCCCCATAGGCACTCTTGATGCGAACGATGTAGAGCTGGCCACGCCCACCCAGTAGGCCATACGCACTCTAGCCACGCCCACCCAGTAGGCCACGCCCACCCTGGCCATACCCACCCGGCCCCCTGAGGGCAACCGCAATGCTGATGCAGCCCTCAGTGAAATTGAGTTTGACACCCCTGATCTAGTCTATCCCCCTGCTCAGGCAGTAAACCCTATACCATTTAAGACAAATGGTTGTCCAAGATCTTCTTAAAAAATTCTAGTGTTGGAGCATTTACAGTGAATGAATGCCAAATATCCTTCAAGGAACTATAGTTCCAAGTCATTTAAAACAGAGAAAATGAAGCATATTGGTCTTTGATTTGAAAAAAGGTTTGAGCTTGGAATTGTTCTGCAATTCAGGGTTTGTTTGTTTTTTTGCACCTGCATGTGGAGTACAAGCAAGATCTAAGGCAGTGTTTTTCAAACTTGCCAACTTTAGGATGTGTGGACTTCAGCTCCTGTGTTTGCTGGCTGGGGAATTCTGGGAGCTGAAATCCACACACCTCTTGCTTGATATTGAAAAAATACTGATCCAGGGAAGGCAGAGAGTTAAAATCTGCCAGGCACATAGAATGAGAATGTGAACATGGTTTGGCACATCAGGTCTAACCTTTGAATGACTGAAAGGTCCAACATGTATTCATAAATTGCTTATTTCTGGATCAGGTCCCTAATTACTCTGAGGATAATTGATGGACAGTTATTCTAATGCAGTCGGACTGTATTTCCTACTCTGGAAGAGAAAAGCTTAATTCTCTCCTGTGGAATTGGGAAATAAAGATGAAAGTACAGAGTAGCCTTGTAAGTAGGGCTGCTCTGGTCATCTCGTCTTTATGGTTTCTTTTTTATACTTGCACATGTACCGTGGATGTAGAGGTCTGAATATGACAATAGATTTCTTGGACTATCTACTAATGATCAAAACTTGTTCTTTCTAGTTTTGCCATCAACTTGGGCCAGAATGAGTCTGAGCTGGTCCTTCACTTCAACCCTCGCTTTGAGAGTTATGGGGATGTTAGGACCATTATTTGCAATTCCAAAACATGTGGAGAATGGGGTATGGAGGTCAGGAAGGATGCGTTCCCTTTCCAAAAGGGGGAGGAATTCAAGGTAAGAAAAACGTACCCCTCCACTTTTTTATCTTTCTGATGTGTTGACTTTAAATCTCAGCATGGCTATCAGACCTGGAGGGTACCAGATAGAGGTAAATTGAACTCTACAACTAATCTAAATAAAATCAAAGTAGCTTATCAAGATAAACGGAAAGCTTGACATCACTGGACAACATTGGTGGAGATTGTATTGGAGGGAATGACTTTTCTGGAAGCAAATTGATGTCTCGTGGATTGCATTTTTTTAAAACCCTATTGCACCAGTGGTTTAACCATTAGAAGATGCCTCAGAAATGACAACAAACTGATGCACTCTCTCTCATGAAGTTTAATAGCACCTAACAGTATAATAAACTATCTCAAGAGACTTTCTCTTTTTATTTCTTCCAGCTCTTTGTCTGCTTTGATGCCAAAGAAATCACTGTGAAAATGCCCAAGGGCGAGGAACTGAAGTTCCCAAATAGGATGGAAGTGGATACAGTGGAATACTTCTCTATTGTTGGCGATGTTAGAATTAAATCTGTCAGATTTGATTGATCCCAACCCTTGTTTTGCACCCAGAAATAAAACTTGCATGAATAAAGTGAAACTATCCTGGCGTGATTCTGTCATTCAGTGGTTGCTCGTCCTTAGAAATGCTGGTTTGTATTTGTTTGCATGCAGTAATTCCAATTTTGCTTCCTGTTCAAATATGAAGAAAGGACTGCTGGGATCTTTTGAAACTAATTCTGTGAAGCAAGGTGTCAAATGCACATGCAGTTCATGAAAACCTATGCCTTAAATCAGGGGTAGGCAACCTCGGCTCTTTTATGACTCGTGGACTTCAACTCCCAGAATTCCTGAGACAGCTGGCTCAGGAATTCTGGGAGTTGAAGTCCACGAGTCATAAAAGAGCCGAGGTTGCCTACTGCTGCCTTAAATAAAAGGGTTAGTTTTAAAAGAAGCCACCAGACCCTTCCTAAACTTTGGCTGCCCGGGAGAGCAGAGTAAGAAGCAGATCTCTTCTCTTCCATGGCCCAGCTATGAAACTTGCTGAGGTAACTCAAGTTTGGACAAATTCAAACCAAGTGGACAATTCTACTTGGCCAACAGATTTTGCCTAAGAGGGAGCAAAGAGTCTGAGGTTGCTGTATGGCTGGAGCTGCTGGGAATTGTGTTCTACAGGCTGCTGAATTACAAGTTTCATACTCCTGGGCATAATGTATATTTTGACAGACAGGATGCAGGAAGAGTCAACAGTGCATAGAGTAGTCTGCCTCTAATGGGAATCGCTGTAATTAGATTCAATGAGGTTTCTTATTGCTTCCTTATAGGTTATAAATCTTCTGTTTTCTCCTGTTGTCTTCCTGCCATCTCCCCGCTCCCCTTTAATCTTGTGGAACAGGCTAGCCTGGGGTCCTGCAATCTCCATAGCTGAGTGGAATTTGAATTGTGGACTTAAAGTTTAGGATATTCCCTACTACTCGCAGGCTATTGACCTCTGACAGTGCTGAATTTCTATTGAAGCCAGGCTAGACCTGTATACTGAGGTAAAATGGTTTGCCTGGATTTGGCCTAGAAGGCTGGGCCACTCCAACCATAGGTTGTAAATCATGGCTTATGGTTTGGTATATTGATAGAAGAGAATATATGTACCTCAGGGGTCCTTGATATTCTATGAGCTTGGTGATTTGCTTGCAGACATTTCATTACCCAACTATCATCACTAAAATCATCTGGCACTGATGTTACTCAATTTTGTAATGAAACGTCTGCAAGAAAACCAAGTTCAGAGAATACCAAGGACCCTCATGGTTTGGTATATGTTTAAATATGGTTTGTTTAATGGCTCGGGGTTTTCTCGCTGCCTTCTGCAGAACAGTTTTGGAGTCGAAATGAATTGCCTCCGAGTTGGCCAGCCCACGGTGTAATGATGTGCAATGCAGTGTAATTAAGAAATTAATTGCAATTTTATTTATTTGCATTGCTGTGGGAGATGCCATGGTGTTAATAGTAAATATTAATTAAACATATTATTTAAGTAGTGTTTAATAGCTAAGTGCTTATTTAACATAGTAGAACCAAATATATTTGGTTTTAATATTTTTATTTTAAATGCTCTATTTTCCGCTTGTGCACCACCCAGAATTTGGTACAAGATGGAGAGGCCATATAAACCTTTTCAATAAGTAAAATGCTATCTTATGGGGGACTTTCAAATGTCAAATTCAGATTTTCAAACATTTTTGACTAGTGGAGTGAAATGGTGACTGGAAAGTACTGAGGTTGTTTTTTTTTTAATTTGCTCCAATTCTGTCCCCATGGAGTTGAAGGAGTGTCTAAAAAGTGTGGGGAAAAATTCCTCCCTTAAATTTTGAACAATCACCTTGTGAGACGGTACAAGAAATTTGTTTTTTTTAAGAGGGAAAAACTTAACTGTGTCTGAAAGCATTTCATCAGACATATGTATTCCAATATGTGGGTGGAACTCATTTCAATGACTTGTTGGGGATAATGGACAGGGATTGTTTGTAAGCCTTTTTTTAAAAACAAAATCAGGAAGTACAACTTAATTATATCAAAATTACTAGAAAGAAAGAGACAGGTAATCCTCAATTTAGCAACAGAAATGTTGGGCTCAGTTGTTATAAGTGAAACAGATGTTAAGTGAATTTTGCCCCATTTTACATCTTTTCTTCTCACAGAAAGCTGGATGAGCATCACTCACTTATGCTGGTGTTGGGGGTGACATCAGTACTGTATTACATCTACTGTCTCTGCCTTTACATTTTGCACATTTGCCTAGTACAGGGGTCTGCAACCTTGACAACTTTAAGACATGTGGACTTCAGCTCCTAGAATTCCTCAGCCAGCTATGCTGGGAGTTGAACTCTACGAGTCATAAAAGAGCCAAGGTTGCCTACCCCTGGCCAAGATGGTGATTGCGCGACCCTTGGATGCTGCAGCCATCGCAGATATAGACTGGTTGCAAGCGCCGATATTTTCACGGTGTCAAACTTTTATCAGTTCATCAGAATATCAAAGAAAAAGAAAATGAAAATAATGGGAAACTAGGGGAGGAGGGACGCGGTGGCTCAGTGGGTTAGGACGCTGAGCTTGTCGATCTGAAGGTCGGCAGTTTGGCGGGTCGAATCCCGAGTGTCGCGTAACAGAGTGAGCGCCTGTTACTCGTCCCAGCTTCTGCCAACCTAGCAGTTCGAAAGCATGTAAAAATGCAAGTAGAAAAACAGGGACCACTACGGTGGGAAGGTAACAGCGTTCCGTGCGCCTTTGGCGTCTAGTCATGCCGGCCACATGACCACGGAGACGTCCTCGGACAAGCGCTGGCTCCTCGGCTTTGAAACGGAGATGAGCACCGGCCCCTAGAGTCGGAAACGACTAGCACGCATGTGCGGGGGAACCTTTACCTTTACCTTAGGGGAGGAGAGAGGAGAAATGCTAGAAAGGGGTTATATAAACAGAGGAATAGAATCAAAATTGTGTGAACTATTATTACCTCTCTATATATCCTAAGTAAGACCACCCATGGAATACTGCATCCATCACATTATAAAAAAGATGTTGAGACTTTGGAAAAAGTGCAGAGAAGAGCAACAAAAATGGTTAAGTACCTGGAGACTAAAACATGAAAAACGGTTGCAGGAATTGGGTATGGGTAGCCTAGAGAAAAGAAGGAATAGGGGTGACATGATAGCAGTGTTCTAGTATTTGAGGGCTACCACAAAGAAGAGAAAGTCAACCTATTCTCCAAAGCAGCTGAAGGCAGGAGAAGAAGCAACAGATGGAAACCAATCAAGGAGAGAAGCAATTAAGGAGAAACTTCCTAACAGTGAAGACAATTAACCAGTGGAACAGCTTGCCTCCAGAAGTTGTGAGTGCTCCATCACTGGAGGCTTTTAAAAGGAGACTGGACAGCCATCTGTCTGAAATGGCATAGTGGAATAAAAAATAAAAAATAATGTATTTAGAAAATGAGCAGCTAAAAACCCCAATAAAATATACATTGATGGACATATTATTTATTAGCCTAAAAGCTGTAATGACAATAAATGAATGGTTTCAGGATGGTCACAGATAATAGCATAAGAAAACAAGAACTTAAACTACATCACTGACTATTACTATCATCCCTGAATGGAGTCTTTAGAAATAAACATTAGTAAACTATTTGTCATTGTGTTGCCACCCAGTGACCAACTAGGGCAGGGGTCAGCAACCTGAAACAGTGAAAGAGCCACTCGGAACCGGTTCCCTCACAAAAGGAAAAACTGGGAGCCACAAAAAATGTGTGCGCATGCGCGTACATGCGCACATGCGCAGAACAGGGTTTGACTGAAGAGTGGAGCCAAGGCGAGATATGCACCTACCCTGCATATTTGAATTGATTGGTTGAACTTTTTTACTCCCACTTTTTTTTGGGGGGACTGCACATGGCAGAGGACTGGGAGCCTCAGGAGACGGCTGAAAGAGCCGCATGCGGCTCCGGAGCCGCGGGTTGCAGACCTGTGAACTAGGGAATAGCAGGTATAGTAGAAAATTTACTTACAGTAAATTGCCTCCCCCTCAAATCCGGTGTCATTGATTTGACAATCCTCGCTTCTTTTGGCGGGTGACTATTTAATACGAAGTAGGCAAAGGGCACCAGTTACAACTTCAGGATGACACAGCAATAGACACAACCTGGTCAAAGTCCCCAGAAATAAAATAACCCAGGCAACAATCACTTTCAGAATGATCAGCAGCACTTTTCTTTTCTTTTCTTTTGGACTTTTCAAGTCATTCTTGACTCCTAGCAACTGTAAGAAGTCCCTGCACTTTTCTTGCCAAGGTTTTGGAAGTGATTTTGCTCTTGTCTTTTCCTTAGGGCTGAGCGAGAGTGACTAGCCCAAAGTCACCCAGGAGTCTTGTGGCTATGGCGGAAAATTTGTGTTTTCCTGGTTTCTAGTCTGGCAACTTAACCATTACTCAAACTGGAGTTTATTTCATTTTGTAAACTTAGATAAGTAGGGCTCTGCAGTATCCCGATATAATCTAACAAAGGATTAGAACAGTGCAATGTGTATACAGGGAGTCTTCAGCTTATGACAGTAATAAATCCTGAAATTTCTGTCATAACTGAGACATCTACCTGACTAGAGCTTGTAATGGTTGTTAAACAAATGTCAAAGCAAAAACTAGGGTGTTGTTTTTGTTTTTGCCAAAAATCAGCCCCAAAGTCAAGAAACCTGGAAAACAAATTGTAAATTGTAGTCATGTGACTGCAGAACACTCAACCAATCATAAAGGTGAACCAGTTGCCTGAAACATGATCATGTGTCTATGTGTGTGTGCTTTGAGAAGAAGGAGGCCACTTTCAAATACGTTGCTAGAAAACTGGAGGGACTTGTTCAGGTTCTTGCCAGGAGTCAAGATTGATTGGGAAAAATGTGCATAGCCAGTTAGTAAATTTGTTAAGAATTGCCAGATTCTGTTTTGTGAAGGCTTGGATAAGACAGAACTTCCTATAGACTCCAATCAAAACTCTAGATCAGCATCATTGAAAGAGGAAAATTGGTGTCAAATCCAGGGACTGGCAATTTAGTCAGCCCCACTCTCTCCTGGTCATTTCCTGGAGCTGTTTATCTAAGGGCATTGCTGGTATTTTCATCTTTATGTGCAGCAATTGCTGCTTTTTCTTTCCTGCTTAAGGACTGACAGCATCAAAGAATGAATCACACTTGTAAAAACTGCACCTTTTGGAAATATAGAGAAAGGAACTCCAAGGGGGTTTTCTTTTAAATATTTTAAGTTAAATGTTTGGAATTGTGAGAGGTTTAAACACACACACACAAAATCACTTATGCCTGTTTCACTGGGAGGCCATGCAGCCTCCTTTAGAGGAGCATCTTGATACATCAAGCATGCAATAGCATAACTGGTTTACAGACAGAAGCAAACTGCTTTCTTTGACCCTCACCAGCCTGTACTGAATCCATTTAAGGATGATTTGTATTAGAGCAGGGCTTTTCAACCTTTTCACCCATTGTACCACTTTTAGGATATGGCAACATCCGAGCACCACCAGTCGCCTAGCAAGGTGTCAAAAACTTGATGACCAAAAAAAAACAAGGAAAAAAGTGATGAAGTACAGGTAGTCCTCTACTTACAACAGTTCGCTTAGTGACTGTTCGAAGTTACAATGGCACTGAAAAAAGTGCCTCCCAAGCCACAGCCGAGCAAGACACCTGCCTGCCTGCCAGGCGGCGCTCTTCCTCCTGTCCGAGGTTTTCATTGTTGTGAGCATTTCTGTTGAGGATTGGCAGCAGGGGTGGGGTGGGGTCAGGTGTTTGGTTTTTATTCCCCCCCCCCCCCGTCTGCTGGGTGGTTGCAGCAGGTTTTGGCCACTTCACATGACCCTGGGACACTGTGACCGTCATAAATATGAATCAGTTGCCAAGCATCTGAATGTAAATCACAAGAGCCTGGAGATGCTGCAGCATTCCAGCTGATCGGCGCTTCTTCTGGGCTCTGAAGCGCCAGGATCAGCACCAAGGTCCAGCTGGATCCTGGCACTGATCCTGGCGCTTCCGCTGAGCCCTGACAGCCCTGCAGCTCCAGCCATCTCTCGCTCAGGCTTGTGCAGTGCTGCCACCAGTTCAGCTCATTCCCCTCCCCCACTACCACTTTTCTAGGATGGTCACGTACCACCTGCCAGGTGCCAATGTACCACAGGTGGTACCCGTACCACTAGTTGAAAAGTCCTGTATTACAGAATATAGTTTTGCTTTGAAACCCTTTGTCAGACCCTCGGCATCTATCACTTTTATTTTGCTTTTATTTCTGCTTTCAGGTCTATCATTATGCTGGGAGAGGGAGGATGGCCCTTTTTTCTAGTCTGTTGGGAGGGGGGGAGGGGGAATTTGTGTTTCCTCCACTTTGTTCTTTACACCTTTGATGCCTCTGGGTGTGAACAGAAGAAGGAATGTGCCATGGGTCATCTGCCTTATCTCCACTCTGAGGGGAGGAAGATGAGAGGAAAACAAAACCCCATGAACTACACCTGGGAACTGCGCTTATCCCTTCAGTTCCCATAACAACTTTGCCCTTGGGGATTGGGTGAGATCAAACTGGACTTTTGGCCATTGAGGTGGGGTTTCTAAGGGGATGTTTAAATGTAATGTTTTGCACAGGAAAACTTTAGATCTTGGCTTTGCTCTCTTGTTATACTACCTCTCAGTAAAAGTTCCTTTTGAGACAATGCCTGTTTCAAGAGTTTTGTTTTCTTGGAAAGACTAGTTGAGGCAGACCTTTCATTAAGCAAGACCTTACCCTGTCAATAATAATAATAATAATAATAATAATAATAATAATAATAATAATAATAATAATAATAATAATAATAATAATAATAAAGTTGGAAGGTACCTTGGAGGTCATCTAGTCCAACCCCCTGCTAAGGCAGGAAACCCTATACCATTTCAGGCAAATGGCTGTCCAGTCTCTTCTTAAAAACTTCCAGTGTTGGAGCATTCACCACTTTTGGAGGCAGGTTGTTCCACTGGTTAATTGTTCTAACTGTCAGGAAGTTTCTCCTTAGTTCTAGGTTGCTTCTCTCCTTGACTAGTTTCCATCCATTGCTTCTTGTCCTGCTTTCAGGTGCTTTGGAGAATAGCTTGACTCCCTCTTCTTTGTGGCAGACCCTGAGATATTGGAACACTGCTATCATAATAAACCTTTATTGTCAAAGTACAACATGTGTACATTGAGATTAGCTGAGCCTCCCCCCGTGCTCCCTCCCCCCAACACACAGTGACAACAAACCCTCCATCCTACCACACCATGTGAACCAACTACACCACACACCGGCCTCCCAAGTCAATTCTGCATAAGTTCACAGAGATTATATCCCATTTAAAAGCCTAACAGCCCACGGATAAAAGCTATTTTTCAGCCTGTTGGTACGGCTGGCTATACTCCTATATCTCCTACCGGATGGTAGGCGAGTAAAGAGATACCGTCCAGGGTGTGAGTCATCCCTGAGAATCTTCCTCACTCTTCCAAGGCAACGAGCCCTGGCGATGTCATCCAGTGGTGTCAGAGGACAGCCCACAATGTCTTGTGCTGTGCTCACTACCCTCTGTAATACTTTCCTGTCCGCAGCTGTCAGATCAGCATACCAAACCACAATACCATACGAGAGGACGCTCTCTATAGTAGACTGGTAAAAGAGGGTCATTAGCCGTTGTTCTACCCTGTTCTTGCGCAAGACCCTAAGAAAGTGAAGCCTCTGTTGGGCCTTTCTAGCCACCTGGGTTGTGTTAACTTTCCAGGTCAGATCTTCACAGAGGTAGACTCCCAGAAATTTAAAGGAGGAAACTCTCTCCACACAGTCCTCCCCGATGTAAAGTGGGGCAGGTTCCTCCTTTTTCCTCCAGAAGTCTAACACCATCTCTTTCATCTTGCCAATGTTTAGGTGCAAGTTGTTGTTACTACACCATATGGATAGTTGTCATGTCACCCCTCGTCCTTCTCTTCATTAAACTACACATACTCGTCCTTCTCTTCATTAAACTACACATACCCAATTCCAGCAACCGTTCCCTTCATGAAATGGCTGTTCCTGATGTTTTTTTCTGAGTTTGGTCACACTTCCCACAGGATTCAATGTTAAGATCCTCACCAGACTGTATTGAATCCATTAAGGGTGGTTTGGTTTGTATTAGAGAATATAGTTAGTTTTGCTTTGAAACCCTCTGTCTTTCATGGAATGGTTGTTCCTAAGGTTCTTTCTGAGTTTGGTCACACTTTCCACAGGATTCAATGTTAAGATCAGGATTCTTTCTTTTGGATAAAGATAACTTGCTCATATTTAGATCCAGGACTTTAGATCCAGGATTTAATTTAATATGATAAGACTGAGCGACTACATCAAAGGTCTTTTTTCAGAAAGTCTCTCCTTCCCTTTATTGCTGTTAAGTATTCAGAGTTTGAAACTGCAATCTTATGAAGTCAATAAGCATTGCTTGGATACGAACTAACTCTTGTCACTTTTAAGACAATTTCCCAGGTGGCTTTTTTTTTTTTGGACAAGGGCAGCAGATGAATAGAGCAGCTGCCTCAAGGGAAAGAGCTACTAAATCTAGAGAACCTGGACTTTAATTCCTTATTGTAGAAATCAATTGCTGGCTGACACTCTCCATTTGCAAGATCCACTCCAGTACATCCAATTTGTTTAATGAAAGCCCAAGAGACTTGTTAACACGATTACCATTATTATTTTCATCACAATTCCTTTTCTGAAATCCTTTGAGATGGTCATCTTATTTGGTGGGTTGGATATCTTGTGTATTGCCTGCACACTGAGTTCATTTTCTGTAACACCTTTTTCTTCTTCTAATTGGAGTGTCTCTGGTACAAAGGAAGTGCAGATAAAGTTAATTGAACACCATTTCTTTCAGGATCTGGGAAAATAAAACTAATAATAATAATAATAATAATAATAATAATAATAATAATAATAATAATAATAATAATAATAATAATAATAATAATAATAATAATAATAAAGTTGGAAGGGACCTTGGAGGTCATCTAGTCCAACCCCCTGCTCAGGCAGGAAACCTTATACCATTTCAGGCAAATGGTGTGAAAGGTGTTTAGAAATAATAAGAGCGTTTTAATAAAAATCTATTTGCATCTCATTATTGTAACTCTGCCCCTGAGAACTCAAGTCTCTCAAGGCTAAAGAAAGTATGTTACAGCTGCATTTGCTGGTCTGTGACAGTAATAAAGATGTTATAATTGCCACTGGAAGGTTGTTTCCTATAATAAAATACATACACCCCTGGCCCCTCACCCAGCAGGAAATACAGAGAAAGAACTACATTTTGTGCTCCCCAATTTTAATAAATAATAATAATAATAATAATAATAATAATAATAATAATAATAATAATAATAATAATAATAATAATAATAATAATAAATAATAATAATAATTTTATTTATATACCGCCCTTCTCCCGAAGGACTCAGGGCGGTGAACAGGGCAAGAATAAAAAATACAAGATTACAAAAGTTAAAAAAGAAATATATGCCCACTAAAAACAGTAAATACAAATATTAAAATAACAATAAAAAACCCCACCAATCCCCCATCAGGCCAGGCAGGCTTGTTTAGTGACCCCCTCAATGAATCACCTTCCCATCATTGCCAATTAAAATGACTTTGCTGTCTGTAAACAAGAGAGGTCGTCTCACATGTGAGTGCATTTGGGAAACACTGATCCAGATTGTGAGAGAAAATACAAACTACCATTGGGATATTTAAGGAAAAAACCTGAGGTTTTGTTGGTCTAGATTTATCTTGGTGTAGCACTGAAAGTTTTGAACTTGAATTGAGAGACCCAAGTTTTAATCTCCTCCCCACCATGGAAAGTGTGTGTGTGTGGGAGGGAGGAAATAGTGACCCCCAGCTCAGGCAGGAAACCCTATACCATTTCAGATAAATGGTTGTCCAGTCTTCTGGTGTTGGAACATTCACAACTTCTGGTGGCAGGGTGTTCCACTGATTAATTGTTCTAACTGTCAGGAAATTTCTCCATAGTTCTAGATTGCTTCTCTCTTTGGTTAGTTTCCATCCATTGCTCCTTATCTTGCCTTCAGGTGCTTTGGAGAAAAGCTTGACCCCACCTTCTTTGTGGCAGCCTGAGGCATTGTAGGGCAGTCTCAACATGGGGAGATCGTGATTTTAGTCCTCCCTTAAATACAGAAACTGGATGGGGACTTTGGGCCAATTCTTTTCTCTCAGCCCTAGATTGAATAATTGAGAGAAAAAGAACCCCTATCAATGTGTCAGCTATCAATGAGCTGGATTATGGTCTATACTTTCAACGAACAGGCCTTCATTCAACACTGGATTGATTCAGGCCAATTCAACTCTATAGATACAAAGTAACTGAAGGATTTTAAATATTTACATATTCCACCCTTCAAAATACTGCCTTGCAAATCACAGTTGAAAAGTTTACAATCAAAAACATTAAATGTCACTAATTGTTGCTAAAGCAGTAAATCAGAAATAAAAAAATGGAAAAGTTCCAAGATTTAAGTCACACAAATTGACATTAAAACCATTCTAGATTTTGCCAGAATTTCAATGAAGAGAAAGGGTGTCGAGAACTTTATTAATATGAAAGGGTTCTGGGCAATGACAAAGTGGGGGCGCATGTGCGTGTACATGAACCCCCCTGTTTTTTCTCCTGAGGAAATAAACTGGGAGATCAAGAGGATTCGAGTCTCTCTGAACTACCCTGGACGCCGGGTGACTTTTTGTGATGCTGAGAGTGGAAACTTGCTCCATGCCTTTGCAGGAACTTCTTTTTCTGGAGAACCCATTTGCCCTTTCTTTTGGCTTCAGAGGAAAATCTGTCTCTCAATTTGTCCCTAAGGCAGAAAGTCCACCACTAAATCCTTCTGTTTCTAGATCACTGGGGCCTCTTTCTTAGTATTAGTTTCCCTTTGTTTTTGTTCTTTTTCTCCATCCCATTCTCGGCACCAAACTTTTGGGATGAGTGAATTTCAGGAAAATTGATGTAATATGTAGGATGATCCTTACAAAGTTGCTACGTAGTTTTTAATGGAACCATATCTGATGTGAAGTCCACCAGATTTGGAGGGATCAAAATTCCCAGGCAGTGCTGGAGGGTGCTATGTTGAGGAAGACCTTCTCAGCTATTTTATTAATTTTAATGTTTAATGGATAATTCCAATTAGTGTTTTAGTAAGCACAATCATTTCGGGGGATGTTGTTTTGAACACAGAAACACTTTTGTTAATCACGGCGAGTTGAATTGTAGTTAAGCATAAATGGATTGGGACACTCACGTTTAAAAACTTTGTGTAATAAAAGTGAAAACCAGTTGTTTTTTACAATTTAATATGTGGTTTTTAATAAAGGGTATTTTCCCCATTGTTTTTGCAGTTCTTTTAGTTTTCAAACATTTTAGCCACTAAATGCACATAAGCCTCTCTTCATTTTTAAAGAAGTTCCTGTTTAAGTATCACCTCTTTGCCTTTTCTTTTTTGCTACCTTCCTATATGTGAGGGTGAAAGTAATTTGCTACTTCTTTCCTGGCTACTGATTGTTCACTTCTCCCATGCTTGACCCCAATCTTCTTCAGAGGGACTGTTGGCAAGGCAGAGTTTGGAGTGGGCAGGGTTATCCATTCATACGGTAGTATTTCTCATGCTCTATAGAATCTTTTGAGCAACATAGTAATACAGGTAGTCCTTGACTTACAATAGTTCATTTAATGACTGTTCAAGTTACAACAGCACTGAAAAAAGTAACTTATGGCTATTTTTCATGCTTATGACCTTTATAGCATCCCCATAGTCATGCTTGGCAACTGGTTCATACTTATGACTTGCTGTGTTCCAAGGTCATGTGATCCCCTTTTACCATCTTTTGACAAGTAAAATCAATAGGATTCACTTAGCAACTGTGTTACTAACTTACCAACTGCAGTGATTCACTTAACTGTGGCAAGAAAGGTCATAAAATGCGGCAAAACTCAGTGTCTCACTTAACAACATAAATTTTGGGCTGAATTGTGCTTGTATTGCATCTGATCAACCTGGGCTGATCCTCAATAGCTAATCAGGGTCAGACCTAGTTAACATATGGATGGGGGGAATTATAAAGGCTAGCCTGGCAAATTTAAAAACAATCTGAAAGAATACAGTTGTGAAGGAGTTTTGTATCTTTGACGAATTTCAAACAGTTGAATTTGATCTGATGGAAATACTACCTTTATTTCTGTTTCACTTCTTAATTTTTTACACTGCGTCTGAGGGAACTCGTACAAACCCTAACTACAGTTAATGTTCCACTACCTACATTCTGTAAACGAGGCTGGAGGGTTATACAAAAGACTTCCACGGAAACAATCCTGTTCAGGGCATGGGGGTGGGGAAGACAAAGGTAACGTCTGTACTAGACTTGTCTAATTTACAGAGAATTTTGCGAAGCTTGGACAGCGATAGTGACCTGAAGCGTGTTTCCGTCTCTGTGGAAGGACGTTTTTAGGAAAAGGGAACGTTTGTGAAGTGTCTTCGGATCAGTAGCGGCTTGCAAGCGTTCGCCAAAATTACTCAGCCTCTTTCAACCCGTAGCGATCACGTCTCTCTCTTAATTTCTTCTGTAGCTCAGAAACGGGGCTCTACCCGCCAAGATGCCAGCCGACAACCTTCCTTTAATGCAGAATCCGGGCCGCTAGACGAACAGACGGGTTTTCACAAAACGAAACCAGGAGAAGGCCAGGATCCCATGGAACGCCGGTCTGAAGGCTCCCTGGCCAATCACAATTATCGAATGAAAGGAAACGAAAGATTCCATTGGATGCAGCGCCACCTATCTTGACTACTTAACAGAGGGAAAAAAAAAAGAACTGGTGAAGGGGGCGGAGCTGTTTTCCTATTGGAAGAAAAGAGGACAAAATAGTAGGCAGCTGGTTCTTCTTATCGTCCTTACGGACTCCCCGAGACAGAAGAGGGTGGAAGCTGGTGAGCATGGCCGTTCGGGAATTGTAGTTCCGTGATTTTATCAAGGCGTGGAGGATCCTCTCTTACACCCCCTTGGAGATGCTAAACGCGGCGGCACTCTACTTTTTTTTTTAAACAGAGTTGCCTGGCAGTTGGTTGTGTGCACCCTCGGTGTAGTTTCTTTGGGGTAAGTTTTTAGTAGGATAGCATCTAGACTAGGTACTAGTAAGTATTTGAATGACCTTTTATGCAAAACTAGATTATGCTCCAACCATCTTCCATAACTGGGTATTCTCCAATTTTGTTTTATTAGAGCCCCATTATCCCTGGCCAGCACAGGTGGGGGACATTTTTCTGTCCGACTCTCTGTCTCTCCTATTTTCATAGTTCAGTGCAGCTTACAGAATACTTTCCCTTATCTTTATTCTTTACAACAACAACCTTGTTAGGTAGGTTGGGTTGAGAGACCAATTGGCCCCAAATCCCTCAGTTAGGTAAACATTGATGTCAATGAAGGAGAATATTTGTGGCTCAGGGTTGAAATGAGGGGTCCTTGGTGCTCTTTGAGTTTGCTTGTTTTCTTGCAGACGTTTCATTACCCTAATTAGGTAACCTCAGCCATGCTAGTAAGGAGTGCTGTTTGCTGTTGGTTTATATTCTGGGGTTTTGCCTGTTTGTGTCTGTGAACAGGGGTCTCTTTAGTGCCAGTGTGATACCTTAACCACTATATTGCATTTTGAAGCATATATTTACACTCTAGATAGCATAATTTTTTTGGCTTGGTTCTGACACTAGCAAATGTAGGAAGCTAAGGCATATTCTTTCCTCCCCTCACCCTTTTTTACCTGGAATTAAGGAGAAACTTCCTAACAGCGAGGAAAATTAAGCAGTGGAACTGCTTGCCTTCAGAAGTTGTGGGTGCTTCATCACTGGAAGTTTTTAAGAGACTAGTCATTAGACAGTCACTTATCTGAAATGGTATAGTTTCTCCTGCTTGAGCAGGGGGTTGGACTAGAAGACCTCCAAGGTCCCTTCCAGCTCTATTGTGATCAATTGATATTTAGGACATTTTGGAAGGAGGGCTCTGAAGATTGAACTCTCTCCCACACCATTGCTATTTTCTCTCTTCTTTTTCCTCATCCAGCTTACTTTCTGGTGGAACTGCTGCAGCTGTGCTTGCTAAAACTGCTCAAGCTTTTGTGGGAACAGAGACCTCACGCTCAACTTGGCTTGTTGTGATTTCGGACAGCATGGCTACTGGAAACATTAGGATGAAGCTACAGTCAGAAATAACTTGCTTTGTGTGTTCGGAATATCATATAGAACCTGTGACTCTTGACTGCGGGCACAACTTCTGCCATGCCTGCATTGTGAAGTCCTGGGGGCAGATTTCTGACGAGACCGCTTGCCCTCAGTGCAAAGTAGCAGTTCCTCGGTTGAATTTTAAGCCAAATGGGTAGCTGGCTAACATCGTCCAGTTAATCAGGCAGCTGAGTGATCAGGCAAAGCAGATGGTAAGAACAAGCAAAGCCTGTAAGGGACATGAAACGGGAACGTTGTCTTTCTGCAAAGATTATTATTATTATTATTATTATTATTATTATTATTATTATTATTATTATTATTATTATTATTATTATTATTATTATTATTATTTATTAAATTTTTATACCGCCCTTCTCCCGAAGGACTCAGGGCGGTGAACAGGGCATATCTTAAAACTACAAAAATACAAAAGTTAAAAAAGAATTAAATTATTGCCCACAATAAAAACAATAAAAAATATATATAAATATTAAAACCCTAAGTGATTCCCCATCAGGCCAGGCCAGCTTGTTCAAATAAATGGGTCTTTAACCCGCGCCGGAAGGAGCGGAGATCCGGTGCCATCCGGAGCTCAACCGGCAGCTGGTTCCACAAAGCCGGAGCGCCCACAGAGAAGGCCCTCCCCCTGGGGGCCACCAGCCGACATTCTCTGACTGGAGGCACCCTGAGGAGGCCCTCTCTGTGGGAACGCACGGGGCGGAGGGGAGTCGACGCCGGCAGCAGGTGGTCCCCGAGGTATTCCGGACCCATGCCATGTAAGGACTTAAAAACCATCACTAAGACCTTGAACCTCACCCGGAAGACAACTGGTAACCAATGCAGCTCGCGGAGCAAAGGTGTAACATGGGAGTACCGGGAAACTCCCAAGACAACTCTCGCGGCCGCATTCTGTACCAGTTGGAGCCTCCGAGTGGTCTTCAAGGGAAGCCCCATGTAGAGAGCATTGCAATAGTCAAGACGAGAGGTCACGAGCGCATGAGTGACCGTACACAGGGCATCCCGGTCTAGATAGGGCTGCAACTGCCGGACCAGGCGAACCTGTGCGAAAGCCCCCCTGGTCACGGCTACTACATGATCTTCTAAGGTAAGCCGTGCATCCAGGAGGACTCCCAAGTTGCGAGCCCTATCTACGGGGGGTAAAGACTCACCCCCCATAGAAAGTGATGGAACGTTTTGAATGTCCCGGGATGCCGGAATGTACAGCCACTCAGTCTTGTCAGGGTTGAGTTGAAGTCTGTTCCTCCCCATCCAGACCCGAACCGCCTCCAGGCAACGGGACATCACAGCGAGGGCATCACTGGGGTGGTTTGGGGTCGAAATGAAAAGTTGGGTATCATCAGCATATTGATGATACCCAACTCCAAAACCACGAATGATCTCACCCAGCGGTTTCATGTAGATGTTGAACAGGAGAGGCGAGAGAACCGAACCCTGAGGAACTCCACAAACGAGAGACCTAGGGGCCGATCTCTGCCCCCCTGCCAACACTGACTGCGAACGTCCCAGGAGATAGGAGGAGAACCACCGAAGAACTGTGCCTCCCACTCCCAATCCCCTGAGACGCCGCAGCAGGATACCATGGTCGATGGTATCGAAAGCCGCCGAGAGGTCTAATAGGACCAGGACAGAGGAATATCCCCTATCCCGGGCCCTCCAGAGATCATTCACCAGAGCGACCAATGCCATCTCCGTGCTGTACCCGGGCCTGAAACCCGATTGGTACGGGTCCAGATAATCCGCTTCATCCAGGACCAGAGGGAGCTGATGCGCCACCACACTCTCAACAACCTTCGCAAGAAAGCGAAGGTTGGAGACTGGACGAAAGTTGTTCAAGACAGCTGGGTCCAAGGCAGGCTTCTTGAGGAGAGGTCTCACCACCGCCTCCTTCAAGACGGTGGGGAAATTACCCTCACTCAAAGAAGCAGATATCACCGCCTGGAACCAGCCTCGTGTCCTCTCCCTGGCTGCATAAACCAGCCAGGAAGGGCACGGATCCAATAAACATGTGGTGGAGCTCAACCTCCCCATAATCCTGTCCACTTCATCAGGGGTCACAGAATCAAACTCCTCCCAGATAACATTGACAAGACCGCCTGTGTCCTGATCGTCAGACTCTGCCCAGCTGGAGTCCAAACCGGTCCGAATCCGAGTGATTTTATCCGACAGATGTTGACCAAACTCCTCGGCACGACCCTGCAAGGGATCCTCCCTCACCTCCTGATTAAGGAGGGAGCGAGTCACCCTAAACAGGGCGGCCGGGCGATTATCTGCGGACGCGATGAGGGCAGAGAAGTAATTGCACCTCGCTGCCCTCATCGCTGCGAGATAAGACCTAACATAGGTTCTTAACCGCAACCGGTCGGATTCGGATCGGCTGGATCTCCAGCAGCTCTCTAGGCCCCGTTTCCGACGCTTCATCTCCCGGAGCTCCGCGGAGAACCATGGAGCTCGATGGGATCTGCACCGGGTCAGGGGCCGCAGGGGTACAACTCGGTCCAGTGCCTCAGTGGCTGCCCTTTCCCAGGCTTCCACTAAGGCATCCGCCGAGCTGTGAGCGACGGAGGCAGGTGGGGATCCCAGCGCTGCCTGGAACCCGAGAGGGTCCATTAAGCGCCTGGGGCGGTACCATCTAGTTGGTTCCGCATCCCCACGGTGGGGGGTGGCAAAACGGAAGACCAGCCGCAGGAGGTGATGATCGGTCCATGACAGGGGCATAATAAATGGAGAGCCCCCACCAAGATCATCCAACCACCGTCCAGATAAAAAAACCAAGTCAAGGGTGTGGCCTCCCTCATGAGTTGGTTCAGAAATTACCTGCGTCAGGTCCATGGCCATCATGGAAGCCATGAACTCCCGGGCTAACTCAGATGACCCTCCCAGGGATGGCAGATTGAAGTCACCCAAAACTAGAAGTTTGGGGAACTCAATCACCAAACCGGAGAGGACATCGAGTAGCACAGGCAGGGCTGCCACTGTGTGACTAGGCGAAACGTACACCAGCAGCAAGCCCAACTGCGCCCCCGAACCAAACCTCAAAAAGAGAGACTCACACCCGACTATCTGAGGAACGGTGGTCTCCCGCGGACATAAGGTCTCCCTAATAACAGCCGCCACTCCCCCGCCCCTACCTTGAGCCCGAGGCCGGTGTAATGCTCGGAAACCTGGTGGGCAAAGGTCAACCAAAGGGACCCCACCCTCTGGACCCAATCAGGTCTCGGTGATACAAGCCAGGTCCGCATGCTCACCCTCCACCAGATCCCGCACAAGGGGAGCCTTATTAACCACGGACCTGGCATTCAGGTACACCAGCCGGAGCTCAGGAGGCTGCACATCCTCGCTCCTGGCACCTCGGGGAAGAACCAGAGGGTCGGAGCGCCTCACCGCTTGCAAACAGCGGAGACGGCCCTCCCGGTAACGATACGGCCCTCTGTCCATACGCCTGCTGCCATACCCCAGTGTCGTGGGAATCGGTAATCCCACGACCCGCTCCCGAGCCCCAGATGTAACCACAACCCGCTCCCCCCGAACGCCGTCAGACCCAGGCCTGGCCTGCAACACGGTTGTATGGCCACCCCCCACAGCCAGACATGATGATCTTGTCCCTGTCTGCTTGCTTTGTGATGGATCCCAGGAGCACCAGACTCATGATGTTATCTCTGTGGCACAAGCTGCTGAACGGTACAAGGTGGGGCACTCATGCGGGATTGAAAAATTTATGTTGGTTTCATAATAATACCATTAACACAGATGATGGGGTGGCCAAAGAGGGCAGAATCTCCCGAGAATCTTCAGTAGCTTGAGTATAAAATTTGGATATGATAATAATAAACCTTTATTGTCAAAGTACAACATGTGTACATTGAGATTAGCTGAGCCTCCCCCCCTGTGCTCTCTTCCCCCAACACACAGTGACAACAAACCCTCCATCAACTACACCACACACCGGCCTCCCAAGTCAATTCTGCATACGTTCACAGAGATTATGTCCCATTTAAAAGCCTAACAGCCCACGGATAAAAGCTATTTTTCAGCCTGTTGGTACGGCTGGCTATATTCTTATATCTCCTACTGGATGGTAGGAGAGTAAAGAGATACCGTCCAGGGTGTGAGTCATCCCTGAGAATCTTCCTCACTCTTCCAAGGCAACAAGCCCTGGCGATGTCATCCAGTGGTGTCAGGGAACTGCCCACAATGTCTTGTGCTGTGCTTACTACCCTCTGTAATACTTTCCTGTCCGCGGCTGTCAGACCAGCATACCAAACCACAATACGGAATAATATGGAATATGGAATAAGAAACAAAGAAAGCATTTAGAAAAAAATGTCCACGCTGCTTTAAAACTCATCAGCCAGCTGTCTGCTTGCATGCAGCTATTTGTATTTGCTTCCATTTGTTTCTCTTTCAGGATCAATTTTTAAGCAGTATTGAGAGTCTAAGGAAGGAGAAAAAAGTGATTATGGAGCATCTCTCAGATACAGAAAAACAAAGTCAAGACCTTATTGTAGGTATTGCTACTACTGAGGAAGTGAATAATCATGATATCCTATTTCTAATACTCAGTGCTTTTTTTGTAAAAGAAAAAGGTGCCGGAACTCACACGTCATACAACCCGCCTTGCCTATCCTACAAGGTTCTATCCAAAAAAGGTGCCGGAACTCCATTCTGAGCGTTCTATGAGAAAAAAAGCCCTGCCAATACTGTAGAAAGATATATATGTAGCCCAGGATTGAACCGTGGAGTCCTCTGTGTTCTCTGAGGTTGGTTGTTTGCTTGCAGACATTTTATACCTTACTAGGTAACATCAAAAGGGACGTGGTGGCTCAGTGGGTTAGGACGCTGAGCTTGTCGATCAGAAGGTCGGCAGTTTGGCGGGTCGAATCCCGAGTACCGCGTAACAGAGTGAGCGCCTGTTATTCGTCCCAGCTTCTGCCAACCTAGCAGTTCGAAAGCACGTAAAAATGCAAGTAGAAAAATAGGGACCACTACGGTGGGAAGGTAACAGCGTTCCGTGCGCCTTTGGTGTCTAGTCATGCCGGCCACATGACCACGGAGACGTCCTCAGACAAGCGCTGGCTCTTCGGCTTTGAAATGTAGATGAGCACCGACCCCTAGAGTTGGAAACGACTAGCACGCATGTGCGGGGGAACCTTTACCTTTAGGTAACATCAACAGTGCCAGAAAACTATGTTACTGATGTTAGTTGGGTAATAAAACTTCTGCAAACCAACAACTAAGTTCACAGAACATCAAGGCCTCCATGATATGCTTTTTATAACTCTTTTTATAACAGCAATAGCTCTCTCACTATATTGACTGAAACTAAGAGAACTGCAAATCACTAAACCCAGGTCTAATGATTAAATATAAGAATTAAGAATTTGCTGTTTCAGTCTCATCTTTAATGGTAAAGGCAAACTATTCCCAATCTAGTAGTTCTTGGTACTGTTACCTTTCATACAGGTAAACTAAGCTAAAATAAAAGTAAGTGGGTTTTGATTCCTCTGTATCCTGTGTGATCAAGTTAGCATGTTAGATGGACGCAGGAGCTGAATGTTACCAAACTGGACTGTCTGGTTAGAACATTGTATGAGCCCAGCCCAATGATGGTTCTTCTGCTGGAAGTGTCATCCGTGATTCTTAAGAATTAATAGATATGCTTTCCTCCCCTTCCAAATTCTCCTTTTTACTGCAGCAACTAGTAGAAGCAGAGAGACAGAAAGTGACAGAGGGGTTTAATCGTCTGCGTCAACTTGTAGTAGAACAAAGCTGCTTGTGGCTTACTAAAACTGAAGAGGTAAAGATGAAGATCATGTTGAAAACAAACGAACAGATGGCTGTAATTTCCAAGGAACTGTTTGTACTTGATGACATCATGCGGGATTTAGTTGAGAAACGTGATCAGCCAGTGTTGGAATTCCTGGAGGTAAGAAATTTAGGTCAACTCGTGAGACTCATTTTTCATCCTGCATTTGTTTCCTTGAAGGAACAAAAGTGAAGGAGATGCTAGTTAAATGTCGTTGCTGTTGTTATTGGGCTGAGAGAAGTGGCTTTCATGCTAGAATATGTCAACAATGAAGGACCCTGCTTAAAAAAAGAAACTTGGGGTATGGGGGGGCTCATTCAGACATCTTGGTAAGGACACCCAGAATTTTAAGAATTTGTTTTGTGTACTTTTACAAAATGGCAGCCCAAGTGAGATGATTGCATAAGAAAGGCAGGTTATGAAGCAGGAAGCTTGGTAGATACCAACGAAGGTATATACCAGGGGTAGGCAAACTCGGCTCTTTTATGACTCATGGACTTCAACTCCCAAAAATCCTTAGCCAGGGAGTTGAAGTCCATGAGTCATAAAAGAGCCGAGGTTGCCTACCCCTGGTATATACAGACTCTTCAGGCAACATGTTTAGCACACTTCACTTGTTTTGTAGCTAGAGTCTTCACTTTAGGTAGAGTCTTACTCTCTAAATGAGGGACCTAAGTCCAGTCTTTTGCATCTGTGGATAAGATTAAACATCTGGACAGTTGCTTCCAAGGTTAAATTAGTAATAAACCAGATGGGCCAATGGCTTGACTCGTTCTTCCAAGAAGCATTGATAAGAAATATGTCTGAAAGAGAAGACTCTATGCAGACCTATACAACCAATTGCATGTCCAGGGAGGGTGCTAAAAAGCAAGAAAGCATATTGTAACCAGATGTTTATTCTACACCTAGGAATCATTTTTAGTTCTATATTTAGTCCACTGAATAAAAACATTCCTAATATTAAATTGTTTGGGTTTATTTTTTAAAAATGGATTCATCTCCATACACATAGTCCTTGACTTATGACCACAACTGAGCCCAAAATTTCTGTTGCTAAGCAAGACAGCTAAGTGAATTTTATGACCTTTCTTGTTAAGTTGTTACATGAATCACTGCAGTTGTTAATAATATGGTTATTAAATTATTCTGGCTTCCCCATTGAATTCGCTTGTCAGAAGGTTGCAAAAGGTGATCACATGACCCCGGGACACTGCAATTGTCATAAATGCCAGTTGCCAAGTCATTAGATTTTGATCACATGACCACAAGGATGCTGCAATGGTCATAAGGGTGAAAAATGGTCATAAGTCACTTTTTCAGTGTTGTAACTTTTAATAGTCACTAAATGAATTGTTGTAAGTCAAGGACTACCTGCATTACTTTCTTAATCACTTGAATATTCAGGTTTCAGTGTGATTTACAATGTTAGTCTGCAGGTACAGGACAGAATTAGTGAGTTCTTTCTCTAGTTCCCAGTCAGTATAACCCAATTTGCAGAATATGTTTAGCCTATTTTTTCCCAATAACTTTTTAGCTTACTTTTTAAAGTTTGAATATGGCCTTTCAAAATCTGGTTTCTCCAAGATGTCCACTGAGTTTTCTTGGTCTTTATGTGTGATGTGTTTCAGTGTATTACTGCCCAAACTTTAAAGGATGCCTTTAGAATCTAGATGGGGAATCTGGGCATTGCTGAATACAATATATTGTTGGACAGCAGTCCTAGTTGTATGCTTAATGGTGAGAGATACTGGTTGCTCTAGCCACTGTAACATTTAGAAGGCATTTAAGTTGATAGCCCTGCTTTAGAAGGACTTTGGACAGGCAAGTACTGAGTGTTTAATCTTTTTTTTTTAATTTTAGGATGCCCAAAGCATCTTGGACCGGTAAGTTGATACCTTCTTGAAATGGCCAGGTCAATATTTATTTTGTATGTGGATAGGTAGGTAGAAAGGTAGATAGACAAACAGATAGCTATGTATTGAAAACTGCCTGGTCTTCTGATATACAAAAAATGACATTTTGTTGTTGTTGTTGTTGTTAGTTGTGAAGTCATATCCGACCCATCGCGACCCCATGGACAACGTTCCTCCAGGCCTTCCTGTCCTCTACCATCTTCTGGAGTCTATTTAAGCTCATGCCTACTGCTTCAGCCACTTCATTCTCTGTCGTCCCCTTCTTCTATTGCCCTCAATCTTTCCCAGCATTAGGCTGTTCTCCAGTGAGTCCTTCTTTCTCATTAGGTGGCCAAAGTATTTGAGTTTCAACTTCAGGATCTGGCCTTCTAAAGAGCAGTCAGGGTTGATCTCCTCTAGGACTGACCGGTTTGATTGCCTTGCAGTCGAAGGGACTCGCAAGAGTCTTCTCCAGCACCTCAATTCTTTGGCGCTCAGCCTTTCTTATGGTCCAACTTTCACAGCCATACATTGCAACTGGGAAGACCATAGCCTTGACTATACATACTTTGTTGGCAGGGTGATGTCTTACAGTATTTCATTTTTATCACATGTAGGGAAAAAGTCAGGTTGACTCATCCTGATTTATCAGGTCTTGTAAGATGCCAATTTTCATGAAGGCCCATATGTACCTGTGAAAATCCACCAGAATTTAGGATTACAAGATCTGGATTTGGGAATAATTGTATTTGACCACAGTATGGTTTTCCTAGTTGTGGCTTCTTTTCCTGCTTCATTTCTTCTATACATCAAGGAAATTTATAGGGAGAAACACATTTCTTTTGTCTCTCTGGAGAAATTTCTGGACCAGACATAGTAAAATGAAGTCTGTCTTCTAAGTCTAGCTCTAGTTTGTCCCTCGCTTTTTAAGAAAGCTTCTGAGAATTACTGGCTGGAAGGACAATTGACTACTGTCTATTTCTCTGCAGGTATCAGAAGAAGAAGAAATTTGAGAATCCAACGATCTTTCCACCAGAGACTAAACATGAAATCTGGGGACTGCAGGACTTCAGTGCTTTTCTGCCTGGTGCTATGAAGCAATTTGAGGGTAATGGAAAGGGTTTGTCTCGATGCCACGACTGGAAAGTCAACCATAGTTTACAAAATGGACTTCACATACTCCCTAGGCTATTCTACAGTTCATATCTTTCCTCATTAAGAATAGTCTCAAAACAGTCCATTTCCTCTTGTTTGGGGATGAGACCTTCTGTGAGAAGGGGAGGACCCTATGTTGATTGAAGCAGAGAGGGAAGAGCATAAAGCCTCTCCCACTGGTCCCATTCTGGATAATTCATTTACTTTTTTGGCCCTTTGATGGAGGGAAAATTGTGCTTTTTGGGGAAGGAGAAAGTAAGCCATTCTGATAGCGCAAATAATGTTATCTAGTTTGGGTAGTGAAATGTCTGCAAGAAAACAACCAAGCCCAGAGAGTACCAAGGACCTCTTATTTCAACCCTGAGCTTCAAATATTCTCCTTTATTGAAAAAAAGCCTGCTTATTGACTAAAACACACCTCACTTAAAGTAATCAAATCACTATGAAGATGTGACATAAATTCATTAAGCATGCAAACAAGTATAGTATATACCAGGGGTAGGCAACCTTGGCTCTTTTATGACTCGTGGACTTCAATTCCCAGAATTCCTGAGCCAGCCATGCTGAGGGGAAGGGAGAGGTTTCCATGCTGAGCCATGCTGGCTCAGGAATTCTGGGAGTTGAAGTATGACTCAACCATGGCTGGAGCTGCAAGGCTGTCAGAGCTCAGCAGAAGTGTCAGGATCAGTGCTACTTTCCAGCTGATTGGCACTTCTTCGGGGCTGTCAGGGCTCAGCAGAAGCGCCAGGATCAGTGCCAGGCTCCAGCTGGAGCTCGGCACTGATCCTGGTGCTTCTGCTGAGCTCTGAAGCAGCAATCAGCTGGAAATCAACACTGATCCTGGCGCTTCTGCTGAGTCCAGAAGAAGCACCGATCAGCTGGAATGTTGCAGCATCTCCAGGGTCTTGTGATTTACATTCAGATGCTTGGCAACTGATTTATATTTATGATGGTCACAGTGTCGCAGGATCATGTGAAGTGACCAAAACCTGCTGCAACCACCCAGCAGAGGGGGGGGGGGGGAGGAATAAAAACCAAATACCCCCCACCCTCGCTGCCAATCCTCAACAGAAATGCTCACAACAATGAAAACCTCAGGAGGAAGAGCGCCACTGGGCAGGCAGGCAGGTGTCTTGCTCGGCTGTGGCTTGGGGGGCACTTTTTTCAGTGCCATTGTAACTTCGAATAGTCACTAAGCAAACTGTTGTAAGTCGAGGACTACCTCTACTTTATCACTTTTTTCTGTTTTTTGGTCAAGTTTTTGACACCTTGCTAGGTGACTGGTGGAACTTGGATGTTGCCATATCCTAAAAGTGGTACAATGAGTGAAAAGGTTGAAAAGCTTGTTCTAGTCCAACCATCTCCTGATGGTAGACCTTCTCATACTATCCTGGAAAAAATGCTGTAGTGATCCCTAAAGCTGATTCTCAGCTTATCTTTGTATACTTTTTTCCCCAGGGCTGATGAGCACATTTTAAAATCTACTATACATCCATTTTCATTTTCTCAGAGGATGTTTCGGTCCAAAGATGATGGCAGAGGTTGTTCTATTTGACAGTTTGTTTTTTGTTAAAAACTTAAGGGAGAATAAAGCCTGGGCTGATATACCCTAACCATCGATTGGCAGGGACCCTGATGTGTTTGTTTGCTGGATGAAAGGACGCCTGGTAGACAAAGAACAAAAAGAAAATCTTACGGAGAATTCCCCTGCCTCTGATCATTTAATGGCTCAGCCAGGAGGTTACACCGCGATCTACCAATGCCAGGAAAAGAAGCCTCTTTGTGATATTCACTGAAGCTGTATGCCGAGAGGAACAAGCAGAGGTGCTAATGGAAACCGTCTTGATAATTGAAAACGACATTTTTCGCTCCGTTATCGCATTAAGAAAATTTCCACCTCCGGCATTTGCACGCCTCCAAATTGGTCGTTGATGCCTCCTCCTGCGCAAGAAGCCCCACCCACTTTCCTGGGTCGAAGTTCTTAAAAACGAAGGGTAGCCTTTGCGAAAAGAAAGGCGAAACGCCATTGGACATTGCTGTCGCCCGTCTTGCCCAATTAGGATTGGGCAACTCTCTCTCTCTCTCTCTCTCTCTCTCCCCCCTACGAAAAGAAAGGCGAGACACTATAGGACAGTGCTATCGCTCACCTGGGCCAATCAGGATTGAGTAACACTCTCAAGGGCCGGCGACAAATTAAAAACAGAGCCGCGGCGCAGAGGCTCTCGGGAGTTCTAATTGAATAGGGGCGGGATTGGGCGCCTCGCCTGTTAAAAGCCGGGCTGAGGGCTGAGCGGCGTTTCGCGGGACTTTCGGTTTTACTGGGTTGGGAGGTTCTTATTGCTTGAGACCCAGTTTGTTACGCTTGCCCCTTGAGACCTCGAGGCGAGACTCCTTTCACTGGACTTGTTCCGGGCTTTGCGGGGTAAGTCCTCCCTTGTTCTGCTTTGGGGGCATGATAGCTCTCTCAATAAGCTGATAGTTTAACTGTAGATACACGCCTGCCCCCAAAGATGCTTGCCCTGATTTAGCGGTGTGTAGGATAGAGTCACTGAAAACCACCTGACAAGCCAGGTGCTCCCAATATGCTGTGAATTTTATCTCTTCCCTCCCCCCCCCCAAAGCAGGGAAAATATTTCAACAAATGACGGAAATTCAAAGTCTTAGAAGTAAGTATAGAACCGGCAACCCTAATTTTGCTATTAATGACATTGTGTTAACCAGATATAACCAGTGCATTTTTTGTAAAAGAAAAAGGTGCCGGAACTCACACATGTCATACAAACCACCTTGCCTACCCTACAAGGTTCCATCCAAAAAAGGTGCCGGAACTCCGTTCTGAGCGTTCTATGAGAAAAAAAGCCCTGGATATAACAAAATAAACCAAGCAGTTTCAGTGCATCTGGACTGCTAAAATGCAAAGGCTTTGAAGCTATTTATTTATATCTTGATATGCTTGCCCTTCCTCCTCCTGGATAATACAGTATCTGGCTCTCTTTTGTATATCTTTTCCAAAAGTAAGCTTGAGGTCCCACACGATGCTAGATTGTGGTGTGTCTAATCCAGGGGTAGGCAACCTCGGCTCTTTTATGACTCATGGACTTCAACTCCCAGAATTCCTGAGCCAGCTTGGCTGGCTCAGGAATTCTGGGAGTTGAAGTCCATGAGTCATAAAAGAGCCGAGGTTGCCTACCCGTGGTCTAATCTATTAAATAAAAGCACTCTTGATATTACTTAGCTACTTCATTACCCAAATGAAACATCTGCAAGAAAACAACCAAGCTCACAGAGACCAACGGCCTTTCATTTCAATCCTGAGCTGCAAATATTTTTCTGTATTGTTATTGGTGGAATTTGTGTCAAGATGTAACCATGATTTAAAACATCATAGTGTCTGGGTTACTCAAATTGTTTAAGCCCATTCCAAACAAACCATATGAACCTCAGCCTGGGAAACACGCTAACCCTAAATGCCTGTGGAGATTCTCAGTCATCCAGGTCATGGTTGTCCCAAAGGTGCTTTTTCCAAAAGGACTTTCTTGGATTTTTTCTTTGAAAACTTTTTGCTTTTCATCCAAGAAGCTTCTTGGATTTTAATACCAGCTTCTCATTCAGAAAGCTTCTTGGTTGAGAAATGAAATATTTTCAAAGAAAAAAGCCCCCAAGAAAGTCCAGTTGTCTTTTAGAAAAAACACCTTGGGACACTAGCCTTAAACATATACGATGTATGGATGAGTTTACTCATCTTATTTAAGCAAAATGTGAGTTGCTTTTTTCTGATTTAAATTTTGTGTGAATACATCACTATAATATATTAAATTAAGCCAAATTAAGTTGTGGCTTAGCATGATGTATGAAGCTGACCAATATTTTTAATATTTATTTTCAATTAAAACATTTTTGAATATCTTATAAGAAGTCTCCTACATTTGCACAATGTTTTTTTAAATCTCAGGGTGTGCTGGTTGTGCATCAATGCAATCTGTTTTCAGTAATTTTCTATATAAACCTATGTACATATTTGCTGGATTCAAACATTTTAATCTGCTAGGTTAGCTGGATGTGTTACTAGCTGGGATCACCCAGTATATTAAACCAAACAAACCATATTTAACATTTAATGTATTGAACAAGGATTTTTTCCCCCATACAAACACCTCATATGATTCAGATAGAAAACTGTAGCCAAAAAAGGGCTGGTATTAAATTATAGTAGTTATTAAAAGAGAAATATTTTTATTTTTATTCCTCTCAGATTGTAGCCTTAAAGCAGTGAAAAAAAATTACTTCAGGGGTCTGTAGAAATCAAAAGGAAATTTAAACAAATCTGGTCCAATGGAGGATGACAACCCCATGAAAAAATGTGTCTTGGAAGCAAACTCTTCCATTTGTGGGCGATATTGTAATAACCCCGTAATTCTTGACTGTGGGCACATATTCTGCCAAGATTGCATTATGAAGTGCTGGAAAGAATCTCTAACAGAACTGGCCTGTCCTCAGTGCAAGCATATAATTGCTCAGGAAGACATCAGCCAAAACCATCAACTGGACCATGTGGTCAGATTACTCAAGCAGCTAAGAGATTGGGCAGAACGAGAGACCAAATCTTGTCAGCAACATTATGAACATTTGGAGCTGTTCTGTAAGAATGAGCAGGACCTTGTCTGTTCACTTTGTCATGGATCTGAGGATCACCAGGCTCACGCGGTCATTTCTGTGGAAACAGCTGCTCTGGAGTTCAAGGTGGGGATTTTCCATTTATATTAAGATGTATGTGCATGTTGCGATTCAGGGTCAGCCTGTGGGTTCGGCAGTTGGGTCGGACGATTCAGAGGAGGAGGAGGGGGGTGTTGCAGAGGACAGCCCTGAGGCTTCGCAGAGCCCTCAGCCAGGCCCCTCCCATCTGGTTATAACGCAGACCCAGCTGTGTGAGCTTGACAGCGTGGATGAAGATGACCCACAGCTGGCCCTGTTCAAGGACGCCCGACGCAGGAGGCAGTCAATCAGGAGTAAACAGAGGAAGGCAATGGGGCACCTCGGAAGGAGGCAGAGAGAAGCCACGCCTTGAACTGTTTAAAAGGGGAATGTGTGGGAGGGCTGGTTTGCTGAAGGCAACCGTTTGAATAGCTCCTGTTTCATGGTTTTGCTCTGTTTGCTCTGTTTTGTGTCAATAAATTTGGCAGGCTTAGTTCCAGCCTCTTGCCTTTTTGTAAAGGGGTTGTCCCTGCCTTTTCTGCAGGGCTGGTAGTAGGCTGGTACAGAACAGTGCATTTCTACTGTTACCCAACTGGATCTTGATATCCCACACAGGGAAACTTACATGCCCCTTTCAGAAAATAATTATAGGTAGTCCTTGACTATGACCATAATGGAATCACAGGTAGTTCTTGACTTACGACCATAACAACCATCACAAAAAAGGTTGTAAAAGTGGGTCAGTCATCTGGATGACCTGCTTTATGACCATATTGAATAATGACCATAATGCAGTCAGTCCATTATGGTTATCTTTCATGACTGTCATAAAGCGGGTTATCCAGATAACTGACCCACTTTTACAACCTTTTTTTGTGATGGTTGTTAAGTGACTGCTGGGATCATTAAGCAAACTGATTGTTCGCCATAAGCAGGTTTTTCCAAAAATCAGAAATATATGGTGGCTTTCAGCAAAAGGGTCATAAAATGTCACTTGACTGCAGGATGCTACGAACAGTGGTAAATGCAGGTGTGTGTGTGTCAGTTGGCCATTGCAATGTCAGAACTGGATCATAGTTGTTTTTTTTTAAATTTATCCCATTTATATCCCGCCCTTCTTCGAAGACTCAGGGCGGCTTACAATCTAAGCACAAATCAATGTGCTTAGCAATAGCCTTCATTCTATGTATATGCCTGCTTATTAGGTCTTTCACCCCCCCCCCCAAGCAGCATTATTACAAAGTCAGCTTATTGCCCCCAACAATATGGGTCTTCATTTTACCTACCTCGGAAGGATGGAAGGCTGAGTCAACCTTGAGCCTGGTGGGATGCGAACCTGCACTAATTGCTCCAAAGTTAATCCTTGTTTAAAGGCCACTCATTCAGCGACATTTGAAATTACGATGCTGAACAAAGGAGATTTATGACCAGTTCTCATAGTTGTGACTGTTGCAGTATCCCCAAAGTTACATGGCTGTGATTTAGATGCTTGGTGACTGGCTCACAGTTACAGTGGTCTCAATGTTCTGTGATCATGTGATTGCCATTTGTGACCTGACAAGCAAAGTTAATTGGGAAACTGGCAGGTGGTTTCAAATGGTGGACATGTGACTTCAGGATGCTCTGACTGCAGGGTTCACCAAATGAGAGCAACCGGGACTGCCAAACTGCCGTCGTGGTACAGTGGTTAGAATGCAGAACTGCAGGCTACTTCTGCTGATTGCCGGCTGCCTGCAATTCAGCAGTTCGATCCTGACCAGATCAAGGTTGACTCAGCCTTTCATCCTTCCGAGGTTGGTAAAATGAGGACCCAGATTGTTGGGGGTAATATGCTGACCCTGTAAACCACTTAAAGAAGGCTGTAAAGCACCGTGAACTGGTATATAAGTCTAAGTGCTATTGCTGTCATAAGTTGGTGTAGTCATGTGACATTGAGCTCCTGATCCCAATTACCGTTAGTAAGCCAGGATTACCTATACAGGTAGTCCTGATTTACAACTACAATTGAGCCCAAAATTTCTGGTGCTAAGTGAGTCATTTATTAAGTGAATTTTGTCCCATTTTATGCCCTTGCCACAGTTGTCAAGTGAATCACGGCAATTAAGCTAGTGACACAGTTGTTAAGTGTATCTGACTTCCTCATTCACTTTGTCAGAAGTTCACAAAATATGATCACACGATCCCAGGACACTGCAGCCATCATATATATGTCAGTTGCCAAGCACAGAATGCCACAAAGGTTGTAAGTGTGAAAAATAGTCATAAGTCACTTTTTTCACTGCTGTTGTAACTTAAATGAACTGTTGTAAGTCGAGGACTACCCGTATTCTATTGCAATGAGGCAACATATTGGGATTGAATTGTGCAACTCTAATTCAGTATGATAGACTGGAGTGTTCAATGTTTCTGGTGGCTTGGTTGCAGTTATGCTTATGTCAATGCTGCAAACATTGACATGTTTTTGCACTGACAATATAAGAGACAGCCTTTTGTTTAAACTGCTTCGCTTTGAATTTTGAAGGGAGGGAAATTTTCAAATGGCTATCTGAGAAGATAAGATTAGCCGTGCACAGAAGGGGAAGTGAAACTTCATATGTAAAACTAATTGGTGAATGTGATTCATGACGTGTAATTAAGGGAGGGAAATTATGCAGGATATGATGTATCAAAGGGAGGAGAGGTCAAATTCTAGCAACCCTCCTTGAGTGCCGATGTTTCGTTTCATTATTAAGACTTTTTAGAATGCTTCCATTTTGATTGTACTGTCTCATTTATTGGAACCATGACATGGGAAAAATGAAGAAATTGTCAGTTTGGGGTAAAAGCTTCAAGCTGGTGCAGTAACGGCAGGAGTTTTGCGTGACGGCTGGAGAATAAGAAAAATCAAAATAGATTATCTTTTTTTAGTAAGACATTTTATTAAAAAGCACAAGCCTTTGGAAACTGCAGCTTCAACAGATGGAATGTCTAAGCTGATGTAAGATTTAAATTGGGGTGAGGTGGGGAATTAGATTTGGGAAAGTCAGGGTAGCTAGGCAGGTGCAGGTTACATATAAGATAGGTCATGATTATTTATCAGTTAACAGTTGCAATGTGTGTGTCAGGACCCAGCCCAATCCATTGATTAAAAAAAACACCCATCTGGATAGAGTGATGATTGCTTGAGGAAAGAGATAGCAGATATTGTTACAGGTTCTTGACTTACAGCCACAAATGGGATTGGAATTTCAGATGTAAGTTGTGTTGGTTGTAAGTTGAGGCATCCAAGTGATTGGACCTAAGCAAATCATACAGTCTTAAGTCTGAATTATGTGGTTGTGAATTGGGCATTTGTGTCAGAACACCAGCAAAAAATGTTGCAAATGGCTATCCAGTGACCACAGGATGCTGAGAATATCCATAGACATTTAATAACTTCCTGATTTTTCCCCCCCTTTCAGAATTTATTTCTCAGTTGCCTGAATGTTCTGAAGAAGGAAAGAGATGAGATTTTGAAACTTCAATCAAACATGGAGTATGAATGCCAAACTCTGCTTGTAGGTGACCGTTTTAACTGGGAATAATAATAGTGCCTTTGAGTCAATCTTTATCTCTGGTAAATACAAGCTCAGGTCCATGGTATATGCAGTTTTCTTGGCAAGTTTTCTTGTCATCTTTTCCTAAGGCTGAGAGAGAGGGACTGGCCCAAAGTCCCCCAGCTGGCTTGATGCCTAAGAGAAGACTTAGAACACTGTCTCCTGGTTTCTAGTCTGGTACTTTTAATCACTACATCAAATTGGTTCTAAACTGGGAAATGAGCAGCTGTAATTAAGCCATAGTATTCCCTATGACACTGTGGAAGTGAAAGTTGGACTTTGAAGAAGCAGATCAGAAAAAAATATTAACACTTTGAACTTTTCTGTTGGAGAAGACTCCTGACAATACTGTGGATATTTATTTATTTATTTATTTATTTATTTATTTATTTATTTATTTATTTATTTATTTATTTATTTATTTATTAGTTGAATTTATATACCGCCCTATTCCCGAAGGATAGCCAAGAAAACAAACCAACAGATCATTGAACAAATCAACCAGAGTTCTCACTCAAGGCACAAAGGACCAGAGTCAAATTATTCTTTTCTGGACATCTTATGCAAAGACCTAGCTCTCTGGGAAAGGCTCTAATGCTAGGAAAGGTGGAGGTTGTCAAGTTTGAAAAACGTTGGTTTAGAGCAGACATGTCACACTCGTGATGTCACATGATGTCACGCAACGTATCGGGACAGTTTTGCTATTGCTGGCAATGGGGGTGGGCGCGGCTTCCACGTGACGCATCTGGCCCGTGGTCGCAGTTTGACACCCCTGGTTTAGAGTAATATATGAACCAGATGAGAAGGAAGGACTCACTGGAGAAGAGCCTAATGCTGGGAAAGATTGAGGGCAATAGAAGAAGGGGACGACAGAGAATGAGGTGGCTGGATGGAGTCACTGAAGCAGTAGGCGTGAGCTTAAAAGGACTCCAGAAGATGGTAGAGGACAGGAAGGCCTGGAGGAACATTGTCCATAGGGTCGCGATGGGTCAGACACGACTTCGCAACTAACAACAACAACATGAACCAGATAATATGTCTGGAATCATACCTTGCAATAAACTTGGTTTTGCTTAATTGTGTCCATTAAACCACAGATAGCTGGCTTTGCATAGCCCTTAAAATAAATTTTTAATATGGATTAGCATGATGTAGAATCCAGCTGCAATTTTCAGCAGTAGAGAGAGGGCATTGATTTTTAAGAATGCAGGAAAGGCGTTCAGTTGCTACTGTCAAACCTTGGCTTGACAATATTTTAGTCAAGTTATCTGCTCTGTATGTAACAATTTCAGCAAAGTTTATTAAGAAATTTAACATGAAGTGTTTTGACTATTCAAATGTTGCTTCTTTAAAAGTAAGTTAAAGGTGATGGGATTGGGACAGATTGTCTGCCTTTTCTTTGGTTTGTTGTAGGAGCAGCTAGAAAGAAACAAAGAAACCGTGAAAACTGATTTTGAGGAGCTGCACCAGTTTCTTGAAGAACAAGAGGACTTTCTGATAACTAGGATGGAAGAGGTGGAAGATAACATTACACAGAAGAGAGAGCAACGTATTGACCAGATCGCAAAGGAGCTCTGCTCCCTGGAGGCTGTCATCTGGGAAATGCAGAAGAAATGCCAGCAACCAATAAATGAACTCCTACAGGTAAGACCAGACATGTCAAACACAAGGCCCGGGGGCCAGATCCGGCCCGCGAAGTGGTTTCATGTGGCCTGCGAAGCCATCCTGGAAACAGTGAGGGAACGGCCCCCACTGCCTTGGCCCTGGCCCAGAGACCCTCCTCCTGCCAGAGACCCTCAGATCTGTCCCACTCCTGCCCAGGCCCCCATAGGTACCCTTGACGCGAACGATGTAGAGCTGGCCATGCCCACCCAGTAGGCCGTACGCACTTCAGCCATGCCCACCCAGTAGGCCATGCCCACCCAGGCCACACCCACCTGGCCCCCTGAGGGCAACCGCAATACTGATGCGGCCCTCAATGAAATTGAGTTTGACACCCCTGGGTAAGACAATAGGCTAGAAATGGGCAAGAATTCTTGCATCTATCCTTAGGCAGTGTTCCTTGGAGAAAGAATGGGCATAAACACAAAATTTATGGAGTGTGAGAGATTTGCATTGGTTTCTCTAGTTCACACTCTCTGCCTCCATTTTGTCCAATTCTTATTTAATGTTTCTGAAGTTCAGAGGCACAGTGTGAATATCCAGGATGTCAAAAGTATCCATTGAATGGCACTGAGATTCCTCTTCTTTTTCCTTCCATCCATTCTAGGATACTGGAAGCACCTTGAAGAAGTAAGTGAGCTACACTAGAAATTGAACTTCTGTAGGAAAAGAATGACTTGGTCTTGCTTGGGGCCAGGTGGGTCAGTGCAAAGGTGAACCAGAAGGATTGTAAAATTGCCTATTCATTGAGGGTTTATGTTGAAAGTCTGTTGAGATAACTCTTCCACTTGATCCTAAATTGCATATCCTAGAAAGTAGATTAGGATCTACCATTGGATCATAGTAAATCATATCCTTACCTCTTAGTGGTCCAACAGTGGTGACACCTTAAAAAAATCATCTTTTTTGTGAAAGGATCCAGTAGTTTGATTTTGTTACTGATTACATATCCCAGACTGAATGGATGCTTAGAAGACATCCATGGTGAGTCCCTAAAGTTTAGGTTGTTAACAAAGTGGCAGAATATCTGACTTGGGTGCAGAAGGTCACAGATTTTGTTTCTGGGTAGGTCTGGGGAAGTCTCTGCCTTGAAACCTGGAGAATGACTGCCTGCAATCTTAAATCTTAAAACAATCTTAGTTTATGTACCATTGAAGTTGCATGTATATCTTGCCATCTTTCAAGAACAGTATTTTCTTCTGGGATTACTCATCTTCTTGGGTGGAGATGGTCCCTTTCACCCAAGTAATGCAATCATTGCAGTTACTGAAGTGACCTTACACTAAATTGTTGCTTTGACTATATATATTAAGTGAATCCAGCCATTGTGGTTTGGATAAATGTAATTTATATACTAGCTCTATTTACAGTTACATTACTAGAATTTTGCAAGTCTGAAAGTACATCTCCTCCTCCTCATCTTTACAGCACAAGAAATTAGGGAGGGTCTCTTGTAAGATGTTTGCCACATCCCCATTCCTTCTGTTGCCTGTCTGAGCACTGTCCATTCTGTGGCTCTTCCACCTGTTTTTCAAAATCATCTTTACATATTACATGTATGAACCAACTAACCAATTATGACTTAATAAATTGATGAAATCATGGCTTGTCCTATGTGAATCCAAACTGGATACAGTAGTTATATTGAGATGGACTAATGCAGAGGTCCCCAACCTTTTGGGCATCAGGGACCAGTTCCGTAGAGAGAGATTTTTCCACGGGCCGGAGGGGACATGGTTTTGTGTGCTGCCAGCATCCCATGGATGGGGCTTTGCTTGTTTGTGCAGACCTGTTGCTGGCATGCTGGGGCCCGGTAGTGGTCCACGGACCAGGGGTTGGGGACCCCTGGACTAATGGATTTATTTAGTTATGAGACAGTTCCCTATGTTTCTCTCTTATTTATCAGGTAATTATATGACTCAGATTTGTCCCACAGCACTCACTGGTTTAGTTCACACCATCCTAGCTATAATGTGATGGTTTATTTTTGGCTTCATAAATGATGCAATCCTAGGCAATTATTTGCTAAGTTGGTGAGTTTTACGTAAGCAAATCCTGGCAACATGTGCCAAGTGAATTAGTCACACTCTCTAAAATGCTTTTGTTCCTCATTTTTCCTTATGTGATTGTCCATGTGCATTCTGAATTTCATGGTTTGGTAAGTGACTTTTATGTTTCTCCAGGTTCTTGACAAAAGACATTTTTGGTAGCCCTGTGATGTTTCCACTGGAGCTAAAATGGGAACTCTGGGACCTGTGTGATTTAAGTGCTATTTTGAAGAATGCCGTGAAGCAATTTAAAGGTTGGAAATATGAATCAGAGGACAGTACTCCAATTCTTTCTTTGTTTAATATTAATTGCCCTAAAAAGATCACACAACAAGAGTATCTAAAATCAGCCTCAATAAACACTGAGGAGTCGTGAATTACAGTTGCCGTCAAAAAAATCAATTCCATCTTTGCTATAGTCATAGACCAAAATACTCAAGACACTGGTTATTAAAATGTAAAACAAGCAGCAACCACAGTATGTTCTGATAATTAGCATAAGCATCCTGACACTCACTTCAAAGTTCATTTTTGTAATTGGGGGCTACAACTATACAATGGATTTGGCAACTAAAAAGGGACCTTAGATTTTCTATCTGCTGAAAACTCAAGTAGATAGTTTGTTTGAATGGTCTGGATATTTTAAAAAGTGATTGAATTAAAATAAATCAGAAATTAACAGTGAAATTGACAGTACTGAGTACAGTGGTACCTTGGTACTTATAATTAATTGGTTCCAGGAGACGTGATGAGTACCAAAAATAATGAGTACCAAACAATTTTTCCAATAAGGAATAATATAGTGAGTCACAAGGCAGCTGATGCCCATTATAGTAAAATCAAATATATACTTGACAGAAACTCTCTTGCATTCTAGAAATCAAGCCCATTTATGGAAATGTTACACATCAAAACACATACTGATGCATAAGAATAATAAAATCATATAATTTACAGATGAGGATTCTCTTTAGAAACCAAGTATCATAATTTATTTTTTTATAATTTTTTAAATTAATTTTCCAATATTGTATCTTTGAAAATCAATGTGGTGTCTGGGTTACAATAGTTCCATTTCATACAGGTACATGTTATTACAAATCTCCAATTTGTTGTAGCCAATATTTCCTCTCTTTTCCTTTAATACATATTGTCTCTTAACTAAATTAACATACTTCTTATTTTATCTATCAGTTATTTAGAGGTTTCCTTGCATTTCTCAATACTTTTATATATTTTATTTATTTTAATTCCATCTTTAAAGCATCAATCACCTTATAAATTTTCCCAGCTTTAATTCTGCATTAATATTAAAGTTAAATGTTTGAAGTTTCTCATTTTCATATTTCTACGTGACCCCATTTCCCTTTATCACAGTTCTCTCCAATGCCTAATAATCTATATACACATCCTATCTATCTCATTTCCATATCAACAGGTTAATAAGAATATAATATTCTTGTTTTCATTATAATTTCCACATACTATAAATTCAATAACCAAAATTTCTCCCATTTAATACATCCTTTCTCTTCTCCTTTATATCTGCCCTCTTGTGCTTAGAATTGTAATTTTATTTTTATCACTACATCCAAGTATATTAGTTACATTATATCACATTTAACATAAATACGTCTTAGTCAATTTCTTTTAAACAGTCAATATTTCAATTTATTGATATTCATACATCTAAGTTTTTTAATTAGCCAGTATTTTTATCTGCACATCAAAACAGTGTCTCATAATCCAAGTACAATCCTGTCTATTTTGATATTTTCCATTTCGGGCCTCTTAAATATGTCCATTCTTCTTCAATCTTATTCTGCCTTTTTTCCTTTGCCATGTCATTTTCCGTTTCTTTGCTTCATCAAAGAGTTCTTGTATTGTGGTAATGTATTGAAGTGACCCTCCAATCTCCATTTTTGAAGGGTTGAGGGGTCTGATAGAAGTACCAAATCTTCTCATTCTTTTCTCCTCTTGGCGTAATTGTCCTGGACTGTCTATTTTTTCTTCCATCTGTTTCTCATTTTGATCTTCAAATTCCTTCTGCTTTATATAACGTATTTTTTCCTCCATCCATTTTGTCAGGTTTTTCTCCAAGTTTTCTCTTGTCTGTGCTTGTTGAGTAGTTAAATCTTCTGTCAGAGTATTTGATTGTCTTCTGTTATGTTCTGTACCAATAAATTATTAGTTATAGTCACAGTTTGGGTTTGCTTATCCAAGATGCTTTCTAGTTTTTCCCAAAAAGCTCTTATTTCATCACTGGCTGTAGAAAGGAACTGATAAGTTTGGCAGTTTATTTTCATCATAGCATAGATTTGTTTTTGTATTTCTTCCATGGTGGACTCTCACATCTGGTGTTCAAGGTTAGCCTTATCTTGTTTTCTAAAGTGTCAGCCAAGTCTCTCTCTTTTTTTTAGGGTGTCAGATTGCAATTTCAGGTTTAGCCAAAAGATGTCCCCCAAGTGCTTAGAAAATTCTTTTCTTTTAGGGAACTGCCTGTTAATATCTTTTCAATTGTTCTTCTGTTTTAGAAGAACAGAGCCAAATTTTCAAATAAGGATAGGAAGTAAGGAGTAAATAGTCAAAAGCTTTTAGTCCACAAGTTTTTTTTAAAGGAATAAAGTTCTAGTTGAGGTCTAATTCATTTTTTCAACATTTCTTTTTAAATCACCCCTGGAGGTTCAGTCGCTGCTGTTTCTGAAGGGAGGGTTGAAATCCCCCCTCCCTCTCCGCAGGGGGGAAGGTACTTAGCAGCTTATTTAGGTGGAAAGAAGAAGATTGGAGTATAAGAGAGGTTGATCTTACCTGGTTTCTTCCACGCTGCTTTAATGTTGCCTGGTGGTAAGTGTGACTTTGGCTGTCTGCACCCTAGTGTCCAGCCATGTTGCTATGGCCGGTCTTTCGTCCGCCGGTTCAAAGGCAATGCAGGCACTAACGGGAGAGTTGCGGCTCCCCCACATTTCTTCAAAAGTCCCTTCTTACTGGTCGCCCCTCCAGGGCGACTCTTCAGCCCTTTTAGGACCCCCCAGTGATGTGAACCTGGACCTGAAAGACGAGAGCCGTCCTCCAAGCATCCATAACAGCCGCTTCAGCAAACCGGAAGTCCTCTCCAAGTATCATAATTTAATTAAGCAAAACACTGCTGTTGGTTCTCAACCAGATTAAATTTTAAAGTTTAAAAAGTTGTTTAAAAAGTTTAAAAAGTTAAGTTCCCATCTTTCCTACTTCAAATATTTCAATGTCTGTGTTTGCCCAAAGTTGGATATTTCTAAGTCCCACAACCAGCCTAACCTGTTACCTTTCTGTGACAAAAGGGGAAGTGGGTGGGGCTTCTTTACAAGTGGTCCTCAACTAACAACTACAATTGAACTTTCACTGCTAAGCAAGAGTTGCTAAGTGAGTTTTGCCCATTTTACAATCTTTTTGGTCATAGTTGTTAAGTGAATCATTGCAGATGTTAAGTTAGTAAACACATTTGTCAAGTGAATCTTCCCCATTGACTTTGCTTGTCAGAAAGTCACAAAAAACGATGGCGTGACCTTGGGATGCTGCAGAAGTTATAAATACATTCCAGTTGCCAAGCATCCAAATTTTGATCACGTGACCATGGAGATGCTGCAATGGTCGTAAGTGTGAAAAACGATCATAAGTCACTTTTTTTCAGTGCCATCGTAAAATCAAATGCCCACTAAATGAGGACTACCTGTATGCAACTAATTAGAAGGGTTCTAAACTTTTGAAATTTGCTGCCAAGTTATATTAATGTTACAATGAAAAAATGTTAGTCATATTAATGGTAGGTAATGTAAGTTAAATTTAAATTGAATCACATTTGGTTTTGCCCTGATCTCAGCCATTTCTGTGTTGGCTCCCAACAGTTAATTGAAATATAGCCTACAACACTCCTTTAAAAAGCCAAGTCCAGCCATTAGCTCACAAAACTTGTCCTCATCTCTAACAGTGTTCATTCTTACTTTTTTCTCCACCAGATGCAATGGACTCTGGATATCCACTGTGCAAAGGTATGTTTCCGGGGCCAAGAAAGGGTCACATTCCTAAGCCTGATTAGGTTTTGGCACTGAGGCTCCATAGGTATGCTGTTAGTCAAGTCAAGATGTTAGCCACAATGGTGGGATCAAAACTCCACCTTTTTATGTGAACTGTTGACATCTAGGTTTGTTTGTATAACTAGGCATCTTTGTGGTCCCTCCTAACTCTATAACCTTACAATGCAAACATGGGTTCTCCATGAGAATTTGGAAAGGGCTGTAAAAAGTGCCACATCTGCTTATAGGATAGACTAGAGCTGGAAGGCACCTTGGAGGTCTTCTAGTCCAGCCCCCTGCCCAAGCAGGAGAACCTATATCATTTCAGACAAGTGACTGTCCAGTCTCTTCTTAAAGACCTCCAGTGATGGAGTGCCCACGATTTCTGAAGGCAAAGCTGTTAGGGGGATGTAAAAGATGTATAAAAATAACTGAGAACCATCATTGTCTTTTCAACAACTTCTTGTACTTTTTAAGGGTATCTGCGGGTCTTTACGTCATGGGCCATTTGAATCTTAGAAGGAATATTTCTGAATGATATTGAAGAGCACCGTCCCCAGAAAGGATAACAGATAGTCCTCAACTTACAACCATTCCTTTTGTGACTGTTCAAAGTTACAATGGCACTGTAAAAAGTGACTTATGGTCATTTTTCACATTAACGACCTTTGCAGCATCCCCATAGTCACATGATCAAAATTTGGATGCTTGGCACCTGGCTCTTATTTATGACGATTGCAGTGTCCTGAGGTCATGTGATCATCTTCTGCAACCTTCTGACAAGCTAAGTCAATGGGGAACACGGATTCACTTATCAACCGTGTTACTAGCTTAACTACAATGATTCATTTAACAACTGGCAAGAAAGGTAATAAAATAGGGCAAAACTCATTTAACAAATATCTCGCATAGCAACCTAAATTATGGGCTCAGTAATGTTCATAGATCAAGGATTACCTGTATTCCAGAGTCATATTCTGTTTATTAATATGTCTAGGTTCAGGAGATGAGTTTTGATCACCTCTGGTATTCTGCTCATGCTTGCTTTTCTCTTTTTCCCCCCTTGTAGCCCAAGTGACTTTGGATCCAGACACGGCTCATCCTAAACTCATTCTATCTGAGAATCGGAAAAGCATGATCCTGGGAAACTGGCCTAGACTTCATTCCCATTGCTCTAAAAGATTTGATCAGTGTCTTTTTGTGCTGGGAAAGCAGAAATTCAAGACAGGCAGGTGTTATTGGGAAGTCACTGTAGGCAATGAGGATGGCTGGGGCCTGGGAGTTGCCAGGGCCTCTGTGAAGCGCAAAGGCATTGTCTCCCTAGATCCTGCAGAAGGAATCTGGGCGTTGGCGAAGTGGGGAGACCACTGTAGAGTTCTCCTCTCTCCTCTTTTCCCCGCTCTGCCTATGAAGTGCAATCTCCAGAGGATCCGAGTATCTCTGAATTATATTGGAGGTCGGCTGTCCTTTTTTGATGCAGATAGTGGGATTCTGTTGTTTGCCTTTACAGGGGCTTCATTTTCTGGAGAACCACTTCACCCTTTCTTTTGGCTTCAGGGAAAAGCTCAACTCATTCTCTGTTATTAAAATGGTTCGACCTTGCTTGTAGGCCATACACTTCCCAGCACCATCACCTTCATAATTTTCAATCCAAATTTTCTTTCTACCTCATTTCCATATCATCCCAATGTTCCAGCTGTTGAGGATTGGAAAGCCCTAATGTTTAAGAGGGCTTGATTAATAAAGCAGCCATCCTTGGTCTGGTTTGTTGGAGAAGAACATCTGGAATTCTCAATGTTGAAATCCAATCCACCCAGAAGATACCTAGTTGTGGATGGATGATGTAAGAACCTTCTTTTCAAAATCTCTAAGAGAGGGTGATCCTTAACTTGGGTTTTATCAGGGATTAGTAATATTTGAAGAGCTGGGAGCCACAATTCATGTCTCCCAAACTTCTAAAAGGCTGCAGGAGGGCTGATTTCAGCATGCTGAGGACTGTGTGAGAGTTGTAAGCTGCTTTCTCAATTTTTCGCACTCTCGTGTAAACAAGAGGGATATGGTTACCTAAAGCAGCAGCGCCCTAATCTTTTGGGGAATAGGGACCAGTTCCGTGGAGCGTGATTATTTTTGCGAACCTGGAGTGGTGATTTCACATGCTGGCTGGATCCAACGCATGTGCAGATGGTGCTTTGCTCGCTTGTATTTTTTCTACTGTTTTTTTTTACATTTATGGACATTGAATGTTCTACAATAAATAAGATTCCTTTTCTTTTTCCTTTTTATAATATTTTATTACTTTTCTAATTTTACAATTAAACATTTAAAAAACAATGTGGTGACTGGGTAATCAATAATTCAATAACATATATAACTCTTTAGCACAAAACTCAAGTTACAACATCAGATATTTCCTCTCTTTCCCCCTTAATATCTACAATCTCCTATTGGGCTAATATAGTTCTTATTACTATCAACTAAGTAAAGCCATTTTTGTTACATTTATCAATAATTTTTAGCTTATACATTATTGTGTTTGCATTTTATCCTTTTATATATAATCAATGTCCTGATATTGCTTTTTCCCAAGCTTTAATTTCCCATCAATATTCAAATTAACATTTGGTATATTATAATTTCCAAGCTTTAGGTGACCAGAGTTTCCCTTATCTCAACTTCTACATTTTCCCTTTTTATAACAAAATTTAATATTCTAAATACACATCTTATCTATTTGCATATAATATTCTATTTTCTAAAAGTTATCTATTTTCCACCATATTAAGCCAAAAGTCTATTACTCTTATTACACATCTTACCTATTCAATTATAACGTTACTTTATTTTCTAAAAATTATCCATATTCAACCCTCTAATCGGTATTAAGTTCCAAGTTTTTATAATAGTTTTTTGAGGTTTATTTCTTTCCTTTTTAGATAAAAACCAATGTCTCCAGGAAGAATAGGAAAAAATTAGTCTCCCAATTTCAAAGTTAGATGCATCCAATTAGATTAAAGTTGTTTTTATAATTGCTTTGTTTCCCCTGGGTAGTCAGTTGCTGCTGTTCTTAGAGGGTGGGGTGGAAATTCCCCTCCCTCTCTCCTCACAGGGGGAAAAATACTTTAGGCAGCTTTTGCAGGAAAAAGATATTTAAAGTCTTAAAGAGAAGATCAGATCTCACCCAGTTTCATCCGCGTTGCTTTAAAGGTGCTAGATAGTAATTTGGAGGGCTGCCCCAGATCAAGCGTGTTAAGGAATTTGTTGTGCCGAGGTCTCCTTGTGCTACCAAAGAGTTGCACAGACAAGGAAGGGTACTGAGAGCAGTAAGAGTCACGAGTACACTGAGTTGTAAAAGCAAAAAGTATTTTACTTTGAGGTGGTGTAAAAACAAAAATGCACAGTCAAAAATAAACAGTCCAAGTAGCAATCCAAATACAAAGTCTTCTTACCGGTCCAGAGGTCAATACACAGTTCAGGTTTACAACAGTAGTAAACCAACAGCAGAGCAAAAAGAGTAATAGTAGAGATCAGTGAATTCAGAGAGAGAAGCTACGTTCCTAGCTCCCTCTTATGGCCATGAGAACACTTACACACCCATTGGACAATTAACTTCTTAAAGACATAATAACATCATGGTTAATATATTTTCAACCCAACATTGTAGGCTAACACCATATGCCTAACAAAGCGGAAGGGCTGCTGCCCTCCTGTGATCAAGTGGGGGTCCCCTCCTTGCCCGTTGCCCCTACAGGGTGACTTTCAACCCTTTCCAGGGTCCCCCAGTGGGATAGAATCAGACGCAAAAGACAGAGCTTGTCTTCATGCATCCACAGGCGCTGTGATAACAAACCGGAAATCAAAGTTTCCTTTTCTTGTAGGCTTCCTGTGCTTTCCAAAATACAGAGCTCTCTGCATCTAGAAACACACTTGTTCTTGATGATTGCTCCATAAAAGCATATTGGATAATCTATATCCTTCCATTGCCTGCAAAATAGCCTAAGCTGAAACAGCTATTCCACTGAAAGGGGCAGATACACATGCGGTAGGACTAAGCATACCAGCTTCATACCAGAAAGAGCCATGGCGGCACAGTAGTTAGAAGCAGTATTGCAGGCTAACTGCCAACTGCAAGCAGTTCAATCCTGACCAGCTCAAGGTTGACTCAGCCTTCCATCCTTCTAAGGTCAGTAAAATGAGCACCCAGATTGTTGGGGGTAATATGCTTACTCTGTAAACAGCTTAGAGATAGCTGTAAAGCACTATGAAGTGATATATAAATCTAAGTGCTATTGCTGTTCATATCACTACAGCATAGTCTTTCATGCATTATATGTCACATCTTTTACCCAACCCCTTCACTGGTGTTCCATTCCATGTAATGTTTTCCTGTTGTTGTTGTTAGTTGCGAAGTCGTGTCCGACCCATCGCGACCCTATGGACAACGTTCCTCCAGGCCTTCCTGTCCTCTACCATCTTCTGGAGTCCATTTAAGCTCACGCCTACTGCTTCAGTGACTCCATCCAGCCACCTCATTCTCTGTCGTCCCCTTCTTCTATTGCCCTCAATCTTTCCCAGCATTAGGCTCTTCTCCAGTGAGTCCTTCCTTCTCATTAGGTGGCCAAAGTATTTGAGTTTTAGGTTCAGGATCTGGCCTTCTAAAGTGCAGTCAGGGTTGATCTCCTCTAGGACTGACCAGTTTGATCGCCTTGCAGTCCAAGGGACTCGCAGGAGTCTTCTCCAGCACCAGAGTTCAAAGGCTTCAATTCTTTGGTGCTCAGCCTTTCTTATGGTCCAACTTTCACTGCCATACATTGCAACTGGGAAGACCATAGCCTTGACTATACGCACTTTTGTTGACAGGGTGATGTCTCTGCTTTTTAGTGTGCTGTCTAGATTTGCCATTGCTTTCCTCCTGAGGAGCAAGCGTCTTTTAATTTATTGGCTACAGTCCCCATCTGCAGTGATCTTGGAGCCCAGGAAAATAAAATCTGTCACTACCTCCATTTCTTCCCCATCTATTTGCCAGGAATTGAGAGGGCCAGATGCCATGATCTTGGTTTTCTTAATGTTTAGTTTCAACCCAGGTTTTGCACTCTCCTTCACTCGCAACAAGAGGCTCTTTAGTTCCTCTTCACTTTCTGCCATTAGAGTTCCTGTAGAGTTAAGCAAATGTTAAAAATAAAGACCTGAGCTGCAGTCTTTCATCACCTCTGTTATTCCATAAGGGCTTATGTGGCACTCCAAATCTATCAATCATTGACAGAATAACTGAAAGAGAGGAGATTCTCTGGATGAGGGCAGCAAACAGGCTTGGCTGCTGGACCTTCAAAAATTGGGCTTGGTGCATTTTATAAATGGTATCTGAGTTTTGCAACAGGACATTGACTCACAAGGTAGATTCTCAGGATCTTAGCTTTATAGAATGATGTGAACATGTTTGAGATGAAACTGGGATTTGGTTGTGCTAGGAGTATACTAGTTGCCAAGTAGTCCGCCATTGGTGGAGGTATAAACTAGGCCTGGTTTTTATTTAATATCTACACTGCCCATCTCACCTAAATTACTCTGGGCAGTTTATAAAGGTAAAGGTTCCCCCGCACATGCGTGCTAGTCGTTTCCAACTCTAGGGGCTGGTGCTCATCTCCGTTTCAAAGCCGAAGAGCCAGCGCTTGTCCGAGGACGACTCCGTGGTCATGTGGCTGGCATGACTAGATACCAAAGGCACATGGAACGCTGTTACCTTCCCACCGTAGTGGTCCCTATTTTTCTACTTGCATTTTTACGTGCTTTCAAACTGCTAGGTTGGCAGAAGCTGGGACGAGTAACAGGCGCTCACTCTGTTACGTGGCACTCGGGATTCGACCCGCCAAACTGCCGACCTTCTGATCGACAAGCTCAGCGTCCTAACCCACTGAGCCACTGCTTCCCCCTGTTGGGCAGTTTATAACAATGTAACAAAATAATATAAACACATGAATAAAAGCATAGATTAAAAAGACCAAACTTTTTTTTTTTAAAAAAAGTTAGTCTCCATCTTCTGTGTCTTGACTAAAAGGCAAGCAGAAATCAATATTCTGGCACAGTGGTTACAATGCAGTGTTGCAAGATAATTCTGCCCATAGTCTTTGATCCTGACGAGGCTCAAGGTTGACTCAACTTTCCATCCTTCCAAGGTCATCAAAATGAGGATCCAGATTGTTGGGAATATGCTGATTCTATAAACCATTCAGAGAGTGCTGTATAGCAGGGGTCCCCAGCCCCTAGTCCGTGGACTGGTACCAGGCTGCTGCATGCCAGCAACTGGTCTGCACAAGCAAAGCCCCATCCCAGGGATGCAGGCAGCACACAAAACCATGCCCCCTCCGGTCCGTGGAAAAACCTCTCTCCACATAATCAGTCCCTGATGCCCAAAAGGTTGGGGACCTTTGCTGTATACCAATATGGAGCAGTATATAAGTCTAAGTGACTTTGATAAGACTTGAACTCATAACAATATAAGAGTTGAAAGGAACTTTGGAGGTCTTATAATTCACTGCTTTTCAACCTTTTCAGAGATTGTACCACTTTTAAGATATGGCAATATTCGAGTACCACCAGTCGCCTACAAGGTGGGCATGGCCTGCTCGATTCCACTCACTGGACATAGCTGACTCGAGACAACTGTGTCAGAATGGAACACGTCACACTGGCTAACCCACAGCTACCTCCTTCAGAGCCTTCCTGATCCTGAAGGTGTGTTGGATAGAGTAGCCCGGGGGTGTAAAACTCGCAACGTCACATGATGTGTCACAATGTATCGTGATTTTTTTCCATTACTAGCAATGGGGTGGGTGCAGTTTCGGCATGACACATCTGGCCCATGGGCCAGCAGTTTGACACCCCTGGATTAGCCACTTTGAGTTATTTGTAAAAAGGCAGGAAGGGGGCCAAGCAGAAAATAACTTCAGAGGTATACTTGATCTTGAATATGCTTATCTAAAGACCAGACAGCCTTTCATTCAGATTAAATATTCGACATGGGTATAGCCCTTTTCATTTGGATTGTGGTAACATTCTCTACATGTGGCCATTTGTTAAGAACTTAGGAACAAAAAGCATTCTAGTTTGTTCTTTGTGGACCACATTACACATATCTGACACTGACAACATTGATTTCCCATTCATGTTTAGATCCAACTCCAGCTCCCGAGCTGTACATTTAAAATCTGAGCAATATTAGTAAAACCAAAATCTTAATTTATTCTTACAGGTTTCTTGATTATTAATTGTATTATTATTATTACAAATTTTACTTTGGGCTTGATTAGTAATTTGACATATTGCTTGGTCTTGTATTAATTTTGTGTTGTTGCAGACAGCTGGACAAATTCAAGGACGGAAGGACTATGCAAATTTCAGTAAGGTCTACTGTATTTAATATTAGTCTGTGTTAAGTACAGAACCTTGGAAATGGTGAATTTCCCTTGAGTTGAAGTACTTCTTTCCTGTTTTCTAGTTGTCATTTATGAAATAAGCTGTCAACTGACTGGTTGCAGGGAAAGGAAGGATGTGTGTAGAAAAAAAATAGTTGCCAAATCTCTGTTTGAACATCTCCTTTGATTGTGTGGCTATCATCTTGACTTTTTTGACCATCTCTTGTGGACGTTCCTGACTGCTCATGTGTATTCTTCTTTCACTCCTTTATCAGCTTCCCCACAATCTCTCACAAATTATAATTTTTATTCCTTGTATTAATTCTCCCACACTCAGTAGTTGTAATCTGCCTCCCTCAAGGTGGAAAAGTAGGTTATAAGAAAAAGATAAAACCAGCTTCTCTTAAGAAGAAAAAATGGCATTCTTCAAACAGTTCAAGTTAGCCCTTGATTTACTAAAATATTTCTCTTCACAGAAATAATTGAAGTTCCTTTTGTCTCATATGATACTGGGTAAAAACCTCTATTGGGTCATAAGTAAAAATGAACTAAATGAAGACTTTGCCCAACATGGAAAAGCAGGACACTGAATTTGTTAGGCCGGTGCCCACCAGCCTTTTGGGCACCAGGGACTGGTTCCATGGATAGAAGTTCTTCCGGACTTCCGGTGGCGACGCGACGTCGAAAGACAGCCGTTTTTGGGCTGCCCGCTCCGCAGCTGTGTTTTTCCATCGTAAACAGCGCCGATCAGCTGTTTAGATGGATTTGAAGCCCCCTCCTCGGGAGAAGAGGAGGGGGTGAGGCCCCAGGTAGGGGTTGAGCTCTCCGGGGCTGCCTGAGCTGAGAGCTTGGGCGGCTGAAGGATGAGCCCCCCCGAAGCCTGGGTTGCTCCGAGCTGCGCAGCGCCTCTGCTCTGGGATTCTTGGAGCAGAGCCAGGCGTTAGCAACCACCCCTGCCAAAAGGAAATACTTTTGATTATCAAGATGCAGGCAGAGCGGTACAGGAGGTCAAGGTGAAGTGGACTCTTTATTTTTACTCTCTAGCTCAATGGATTTTATAGCTTTAAAGTGAAACTGCGTAATAAGTGAAAGTGGGGGAAGATGGCGGCTAAAACTTCTAAAGCTCTTCGGAATGCGGGGTCTTCCCTGGTGCAAGAGACCTCACTGCAAGCTTTGCTTCCTCCTGCATCTCCCCCGGTATTGACGCTTAAGGATTTACAAGACGCTCTTGGAAAGCATGCACAACTGATGTCTGATATGATGGATGAAAAGTTGAAAAAGCTGGAGGAGAAATTGGAGGAGAAAATGGAGAAATTGGAGAAGAAGATGGAAGAGAAGCTGAGAGCAATGAGGGTGGACATCTTGTCTACGGTTGAATCCGTAGCTGAATGTGTGCTACAGCTGGATATAAAAGTGGAGGATCTCAGTCAAAAGAACTCTATATTAGAAGCAAACGTATTAGAAAATGAAAATATAAGGGATAAAGTGGACGAAGAATTGAGCCTTGTTCAGTATAATCAGATGCAGTATGCTATTAGAATTAGGGGTTTAAAGGAGAATGGTAAAGAAGATTTAAAGCAGCTGATTTCTGAGGCTCTGGAAGGGGTACTGGGCCAGTCAGCATCTGAAATTGAGGGAAATATGGACAAAGTTTTTCGTGTAAATTCATGGATTGCAAGACAGAGGAAGTTACCCAGAGATGTGGTGGTCTATTTTACAAAGAGAGTAATTAGAGATGAAGTCATTCAAGCTGCTTATGATACTAATTTGGTAGTGGCTGAGCAAGAAGTTTTGGTTTTAAAAGAGATCCCTCCGAAGATCCTAAGGAGAAGGAAAGATTTTGCATTTCTAGTACAGGAACTTAAGAAACGTGATATTAAGTTCAGATGGGAGATTCCAGTTGGGTTGGTGGCGACGTACGAAGGTAAAAGACATAGTTTGGTTACTGTGGCTCAGGCACGTGATTTTTATAGTAATGTGTTAAAAGCAACCCCCCTATCATTTTTGGAAGCTGCAAAAGGATACGGTGTGGGAAAGTTTCAAGATGTTGCAGATAGACAGACAGAGGACAATGGTGTCGGAGGGGATCAAGCTACAGTTTCATCGGTTGCTGCAGGAGGCCAGAAGATGACGCGCGCGAGCGAGTCGAGAGCGAGACGAGAGCGAGAGCAAGACCAGCAGAAAGTTATGGAATCTTCAAAGTGTGCTTACAGTGAAGATGTAGGAGGAGAGCGGTCTAAAGAAGTTTTGGGGGTCATGACAGAGTTGCTCCAAAAGTTTTGGGGCGTTAAGATTGCTGATTAAATTTTTAGATTAGAATGTCAATGGAGTAAAATTATTATAGAGGAGAAAGAAAGTTTTTTTTCTTTTTTTTAATATTTTACACAATTTAAGATTGATGTTATTTGCTTGCTAGAAAAGTATATTAGGGTTATGGACTTAAAGTATGTGTTGAACTAAGAGTGGGTATGTAAGCTCCTAATTAACAACAAGTTGTCTTAGAGATTGCCTAAATTTTTTTTTTATATATACTCTTTTTATCTGAACTTTTATTTGAACTTAAGGATGATTTGGAACTGTGAGACATTTGGCGTGATACATGCAAGAACTATTTTTGATTATAGTTTAGTTTGGTTGGAGATTATTAAGATTAACAGAGATAAGCGCTTTTGGTGCGTAACTGAGAATTTGTTTGGAAATTAGAGAAAGGTGGGAGAATGCAAATAGCAGGTGAAAGTTTTTTTTTTTCTTTTTTTTTTGAAATTAATATGAATAAGGACTGGGATTAAGAAAATTTATTTTGAGTAAAGCTCTTTTTCTGTTTTCCTCTTTTTCTTTTCTACTTTATTTGTAATATTAATATTGTTTGTACTCATTTTATATGAGCTAGAGAGAGATAGAATTTATAGTTTATTGTTGATAACATAGGGGTGTTTATGTTTGTTTTTCGATTTTATGCCCTGTATTTAGCTCTGGGAAGTCGGGGGGGGGAGGAGGGAGTGGGGGGGAGGGAGAGGGGTGGGGGAGGGGGGGATTAAAGTCAAAATGTATTGTAAAACTTTTTAAATAAAAAAAAAAAGTTCTTCCGCAGAATGGAGAGGGTGTGATTTTGCATGCTGCCTGCATCCCATGGATGGGGCTTTGCTTGTTCGTGTGGACTGGTTTCTGGTTTTCATGGACTGGGAGTTGGGGTTCAAATACCTCAACAACCAGTTCTCTGCACGGATGCTGCTTCTGGAAGTCCATTCTGGGCCCTCAAGGCTCAGAACAGACTTCTGGAATTGGCATCCACGCACTTCCGGTGGGCCATTCTGTGTCTGGGAGGCCTCCCCAGCTCAGAACGGGCGTCTAGAAGTGGCATCCACACACTTCCGGTGGTCTGTTTTGGGCCATGAGAAAAAGGGCTAGGACTTCAGCTGGTTTGCTGAAGTCAACAAAAAAATAGCTACTGGTTCGGCTGAACTGGTGTGAAGCAGCTGAATCCCACCACTTTCTGGCTTCCTTGAACAAAGATTTTCTGTGTTACAGAATTCTAGTTCATAATAAAGTTCTTGTGGTGAAGAACAGATAGTGTCACAAAGTTCTTTCTGGTTCACTACTGAGACTGATCTCTTGTATTTTATTTATGACTTGGATGTTCTTTTGTCAAATTTGCAGATGACTCAAAAATGACTAGAATAGCAAACGCAGCAAGAAACTAACAAATTCAAAATGATTTAAAACTGATAAAGGAAATTTAGACTGCATCATCAAATATAATTTCCAAATGACAAGAAATAATACTTCCAGTTTATTTTATGCTAATCAGATCATGTGATCACTACTTCCAAATACCATACTGAAATTCAGAGAAACTGAAAAGTCAAAGGAATAAATTATGATCAGGGAAAGATGATAATGTATTGGAGGATTAAAAAAGCAGTTTCAGGCTAATAGTGTGTTTGTGAGTACTGTGAGCTGTTAAAGCTATTGTTTACTGGCATTTAAGGAAGTGTGGAGGTGACAAAATTCAAAACAGCCTGAATACCACTGTCAGATTTTTTATAATATGCATTATGGTTGCCATAATGTGCCAGGCCATCATACATCATGTATATTGATCTTTTATCGGCCTATCTTCCTACCTCACCTTATTTATCCAAGCCTCCAGCCTTTCATCTATGTAAAAAATTGGGTTCCCTTTTAGAATTCACTAACAGGTGCTCCTTGGTGTTCACATCAGGTCTCATGATGATTATGTAGCATTTGGGGATAAAGATACAGCCTATTAAGCCCAGGCTGGAGGCCAGGATAGAGAAGATCTGCACAGCTATCATGTGTTTTCCTTTGGTGCTCAGGTAGGTGGGGACAAAGGAAACCCAAACACTGCAGAAAACCAACATGCTGAAGGTGATCAACTTGGCTTCGTTGAAGGTCCCTGGCAGCTTGCGTGCTAGGAAAGCCACCAAGAAGCAGATGGCAGCCAGAAGGCCCATGTAACCTAGTGCAGTGTAGAACATGATGACTGACCCTTCGTTACATTGCAGCAGGATGTATCCTGGTTGAGAATGCATGTCCGAGTCTGGGAATGGGGGAGAGATTCCCAGCCATACCATGCATATGCCTACCTGAATCCCAGAACAGGATATAACAATAGAATTGGCCAGAGTCTTTCCCAACCATTTCCTCATCCTGCTGCCAGGCTTTGTGGCCAGAAATGCCACCACCACCATGATAGTCTTTGCCAGCAGTGAAGACACAGCAACTGAGAAAACAACACTGAAGATGCTTTGTCGAAGAAGGCAGGTCACTTTCTTGGGGGGCCCAATGAATAGAAGGGAGATCAAGAAGGAAAAGAGAAGGGAAATTAGAAGAATGTAGGTGAGGTCCCGGTTATTAGCTTTAACTATTGGAGTTTCTCTGTATTTAATGAAGATTCCCAGAACAAAGGCAGTGATTAGGGACAAAACAAGAGTAAAGGAAGACAGGATGATTCCCAATGTTTCTTCATAGGACAAGAAGCTTATACTTTTGGGGATACATTCATCTCGCTTCTCATTGGAAAACTGGTCATCTGGACACTTGCTGCAATGGGATGCATCTGAAAAACATTTGCTATATATAAGTATTTCTGCAATTGTAATAATAATAAAAATGTGCTTGGAACCAATACTTTCTACAATGCATAAAACATGTTTTTGAAAGTGATGTGGTAGGAGAGGATATTGGGTGAGCTGGAGAACTTAGAAAATAATTTCCAACTATACTTCGTGAAAGTCCAAGTTGAATCGTGACAAAAGAAATTCATGGATGATGAATGAACAATATGTAACAGGGAGGATGTTCTATGGAACAGGGAGCTGAATATGACCTGAAAGATGAAAGTATAATGCACCATTATCCTTTGAATCCTATTAAAGGTTCTTGGTTTCCTTTTTTTCTCCAGAGTCACTTACCTTCTTCCACTGAGAATGTTCCTTCCATACACAGAGAACAGTCATGGCAGCAAACAGGTGCTCCTTCTCTCACGAGCTTGGCATATCCTGGGTAACAATTTTCTGTACATCTAGAAGAAGGCACTGTCTAAAGATAAAAATAAACATTGAAATAAAGGCACCACATGAGTTACAGTAGAGGGATTTATTTCTAAGAAGCTGAGCTCAGGAAAAGTTGAAGAAAACAAGGAGTACTGTATTGATATACTGTAGCAGTTATCGCTTCCCCCATTTCCTTTCCTTTCTAACTGGGATAAACTGAAAAAGAAGTTATGGTATATGTGGGAATGCTATACATTGTATTTTGCATTGTATATATGATTGACTCTTCTCAGCTGCCAGCATTTCTCCCAACAGATTCCCTACTTGACACCTTTCTGTCATGTAATTTAAAGGGCTACTCCTATGAACCTTTGCCTTTACTGTTATTGAAAAGAAGATTGTTTGACAAATTATTAATTATAATATCATATTTCAGTATAATAATGTAGATGGTAAAGGTCTCAATGCAACTGATGGTATAACAGGTTCCAGTTTGTGATACGATGCTGAAAAACATTCAAGTTACATGATATCTAATGAATTAATGTGGGGTTTTTTGTTTCCCTTATTTGGAAGTTATCTTAATTGTCCTGAATGAGCATTATTACTGAGCAGAAAAAAATTGTATATACGGAGGTAAATAGAACGGCTAAAGCAAGTAAGGATCAGCCACCTTGTTAAATGATGTTGGCCATTGGATGGCACTCTGATTGATGGAGACCTTGACTTCAGAGGAGGCTTCTCTTTCTACACTCCCAACTTTCACTGTAGGAAAAGACTTTTGAGGCAACATTCTCCAGTGCATGATATCAAAGTCAGCAGCCAGAATTCCATTTTCATCCAAATAAATGCCACTATTGGAAATGTTTTGAAGCTGGAATCTTCTCATGAACTGATGAAGCTGCATAGATAGGAAAGTAGCCATGCACATATAAGTTCCCATTTGAACCTTTATTCAATGTTTTTCTGGCTATTATTCTGGATTGGAAATACAATGAATAATTCACCCTTTTCAGCTGAGCATTTTGGTCTTAAGAGGATGATTCAGTATTTTCTGGTAAGCTTCTCTTGCTCCTTCTCCGTGGAACATCAGCTATTTTTTCAGATATGCCTTTCATTTTACTGAAGGAATCACTAAAGTGATTTGCTAAACCATAGCTCAGCACAATAATTTTAAGAAAACTTAAAATGAAATAATGCAGAGTGTTTTAATTGTTATTGAACTTATTCTGATGCAGAATAAAAATACTTGAAATGCTTAGGTTGGAGATTCTTATTATTTTCATAGATATATTTGTGTAACAAACTGTTCTTAACCAACTGTAAATAAACTAAATCCTGCCGAGGGATAGATCTATATGGCAGCTATCATTCAGAACCTGATCTGAGGATTGCTGGAGCATCCTGAAGCTTATTTAATCTGCAAATGGGGAGAAGTCCTTTGTCACCGTGGAGATATCTGTCATTACAGCATCCCAAACCAGTATAAGTAGTTTCAGTTTGGAAGAGTTATCCTTATAATTTCTCTCACTCCCTTGCAAATACTACAAATTGAGAAACTGCTGTTTGGAATATCACATGCGTCCCTGTGTCCAATTTAATATGTAGGAAGAGAAAGGGGAGTATTAGTGGAACCTCAAAGGAGAAGTCTTACCTGCCATGGCTGTACAATCTGGGGTGACTGATGGTCTCTAGCCAGCATCCTCCTCTTACTCATCTGAGATGAAGAGGTGGCATGGAGGACTGAGGCCACATCATGGATTGCTCTTGAAATACCAGAGACATCCTCAATTATCATTCCCGCAAGCACATCATGGGGTGGTAATAGCCTGCTCTCTTTTTCTGTGCATCTTTCCCAAACCTTCTTAGACAACACAGGCTTTGAGTAGGAACACTGGAATGCTTCCTTTACAATCTTTTTCTCAGTAGAGGAATATGAATTAAAGTTATAACTTTGTCCCCTGCTTTTCTGGGTAAGGAAGGAAAATAAAACATGTTTACGCTGGAGATCAAGTTTGTTGGAAAACAATCTTATGCTTAAATATGACAAAGTTGTTGCAATCCACACCTTCCCCTCAATGAATGTATTCTTCTTTTCATTCAAAATTATGATTGTTAGTAACATTGCTGTGGCATGAAAATCTAGTTGACAAACTATAATTTTTATGTGAATATTGATGAGGAGAAGGAAAATTTTTCTTTGTTCTTGTACAAAAAAATCTCCAGTTTGTATATTCAGATTCGCCGCTGGGATACTTTCTGAGAGGACAATGCAAATCCGATTTTTTACAGCTAGACTTTCCAAGCTTCTTTTAAAGTTTTCTCCTTTGTCATTGTCCTGATAAAGGAGGCTGATCCATGTCCATCGGAAATTCAGGAGCAGCTTGACAATTGCTGAGTAGGGAGGTTCTTGTTTTGGAGTCATTTGGTAGAAAAATGGAAAATGATGACTTTGCTGAAGAATGTGGCTGATAACACCATAGTTAACCTATGAGGAAAGAAGAGATTGGTACTTTGTGGCACTTTTAGTGTTAAATGTCAAATGTTCACATGTAAGCACCTTTCCTCACCTCATGAAATGTGATGGTTCCCTTGGTGTTCTCTATTGATCTATTTGCTCCCTTTGACCCTAGGGAGCTCTGAAGTAATCTGTAGTTGATCCTCATGGGTGGTCTTCATGCAGCACACCCTTCTGGTTAAATTCTACCATGCAGGTAAGCCTGGATGATGAAGTGAATGCATTTAGGCACTTTTGCTGCCAACAACTGAAGCTCATATGAGCCGTACATAGTTTGTAGGTCACTCAACTAGTAGATCAGACTGCACAAGTAATCCAGGTCAGATAGGCACATTGGAATAGCAAACTCTCCTGATTTATCAGGGTCATTCTCACAAAAAGAAGTATCCAATTGTGAGCGATGGTTAAATCCAACATTCTAATGTGAGTCTCTAACCAATCATTAATCTACAATATCTGGTTGTTTGCATACCAGTAGGCATTTGAATAACTGAAGGTAGATATTATGCAGTCCACTGCTTTAGTATATTCTAATTATACAAAGGACTGTGGGATCCTTGGTGGTCTGCTGAGTTGGAGCCATGGTGGCACAGTGCTTAGAATGCAGTATTGCAGGCTAATTCAGCTTACTGCCAGGAGTTCTATCCTCACTGGCTCAAAGTTGATTCAGCCTTCATCCTTCCGAGGTTGGTAAAATGAGGACCCAAATTGTTGGGGACAATATGCTGACTCTGTAAACTGCTTAGAGAATGCTGTAAAGCACTGTGAAGTGGTATGTAAGTTTAAGTGCTTTTGCTATTGCTTTCTTGCAGACATTTTATAATCCAACAAGGTAACATCAGCAGTCCTAGAAGGGAGTAGGGTTTGTTCTGTTCTTGGTAGTTCCTTAATTTTAATAACTTCACTCTGAAACATTCAAGATAACTGTAATTGCAACAAGCTCCTGTTTGTAAAGGAGAGAATAAATTTATGATGAGATACTTCGCACTGTTTTATGGAAGTTTGGAAGCACGTTGAAGCTACTGACTGGATGGACCTTTATGGTCTCCAAGCTTTTCTACAGTCTTCCATGACTCATTCACTTTTCCTTCATATCTTTCTCTTGCAATTTGAGTTTCAGACCCATTTTTCAAAAATGAGGAAGTTCATGATTATTGCTAGATCTAGCGGCTGTCTCCTGGATCTCCATCACTGAAGGTTTTGAAGGAAAATTCAGAAAGTTATTTGGGATTTTTGCTCTGGGCAGGGAATTAGATTAGAAGATTTCTACAGTACTTTTAAAGGTTTTCATTCTATGTTTCTGTGAAGAAGCTTACCTCTTTAGTACTGGTCACTAACTTTTCAATTTAAAACTAATTATTCAGCCCTCATATATTCCTGACTCTCTTTTTAACTCATTTTAATAGTAGTTAAAACAAAGTCAACTCACACTGTTACATCCTGCTATCGTGGATTTTTCAACAAACACACAGTTATGCAACAGGCCATGTTATACTATTCCCTTACTGTATGGATTTGTGTACATTAACACCTTTCCTTTCTTTCTCCAACTTTACTTAGTCTTAGATAGTCTACCATGGGACCCAAGACAGTCTGTTTTGTTTCTTTGAAAAAAGACTTTCAGTGACAGAAAAAGAGAAGCCACAAAGCCTAAGCATTGTTTCCAAGGCATGTTGTGATAGGAAGATAATAAAAATATGTATGTACTTTATGGAAAGAAAAATATTTTAGACCTTTTAATATCTAATCTCTGCCTCCAGGTTTATTTGGGTCTGCCTCCTTGGCTATTTTGAAGAATTCAGAACATGGGATTAAGCTTATTTTAGCTTCATACCTGTGGAATTTTGTAGATGCCCAAGACGGTAGAAATATGATCAAAGAGTTCAGAATCTGTCTCTTCAAAAAGTGCCAGGAGATTTTTCTGTCTTCCACATCTGTAATTTGGGACATTCTCCTGCCCTGTTGACAGCAAGTTCATGATGACCTCAGATGTTATCCTTGCATTGAGGAAGTTATCATAGATATTGTAGCCCAGGGTGATGTTTGGTAGGAGTCTGGAATTCTGGTTGATCTTATGAACAGCCAAGAAGAAGACCAAGAGGTCACGGAATATTGTCGACTCACTGCAAAATAACATCTATAGAATTACTCTGGGTGGCTCAGAAACATTGCTAAAACATGGTTAAAAGATACTGCTTACTCTCGGAGCCAGGCCAGACATTCTCACAGTTCCACCCATCCTAGTCCAAACCTTGAGGAAAGAATGAAGTCTTTGTACCCCTCCAGAATTCTCAAAGAAGAGTTTTACCACATGTGCTTATGATGTTCTCATAATATTAAATAAATAATAAACCTTTATTGTCAAAGTACAACATGTGTACATTGAGATTAGCTGAGCCTCCCCCCATGCTCTCTCCCCCCAACACACAGTGACAACAAACCCTCCATCCTACCATACCATGTGAACCAACTACACCACACACTGGCCTCCCAAGTCAATTCTGCATAAGATTATGTCCCATTTAAAAGCCTAACAGCCCATGGATAAAAGCTATTTTTCAGCCTGTTGGTACAGCTGGCTATATTCCTATATCTCCTACCGGATGGTAGGAGAGTAAAGAGATACCGTCCAGGGTGTGAGTCGTCCCTGAGAATCTTCCTCTTCCAAGGCAACGAGCCCTGGCGATGTCATCCAGTGGTGTCAGGGAACAGCCCACAATGTCTTGTGCTGTGCTCACTACCCTCTGTAATACTTTCCTATCCGTGGCTGTCAGACCAGCATACCAAACCACAATACCATACGAGAGGACGCTCTCTATAGTAGACTGGTAAAAGAGGGTCATTAGCTGTTGTTCTACCCTGTTCTTCCGCAAGACCCTAAGAAAGTGAAGCCTCTGTTGGGCCTTTCTAGCCACCTGGGTTGTGTTAACTTTCCAGGTCAGATCTTCACAGAGGTAGACTCCCAGAAATTTAAAGGAGGAAACTCTCTCTACACAGTCCTCCCCGATGTAAAGTGGGGCAGGTTCCTCCTTTTTTCTCCAGAAGTCTAACACCATCTCTTTTGTCTTGCCGATGTTTAGGTGCAAGTTGTTGTTACTACACCATATGGATAGTTTTTGTACCTCCGCCCTATATGCTGTCTCATCCCCACCTGTAATAAGACCCACCACAGTTGTATCATCTGTGAACTTGATTATCGCAGTAGATGGGTCAGATGATACACAATCATAAGTGTATCAAGAGTACAGGTAGGGGCTAAGCACACAGCCCTGTGGCGTGCCGGTGCAAAGTATTACATTATTTCTTCCAATTATATCACCTAAAAGATTGTATAACTCACTATCCAGTATTCAACAAAGCCTCTTTAGAGCCAGAGATTGTTTTGCTGCAGAATATTTATCTGTTTGGAGTTCCTGCCCTTTATTCCAAAATCTTTAATGTGATCCCCTGTAGCTAAAATAATAGCTTATTGTGTGATGTCTCTATCCTCTTTGAATTTTGTTTTTAAAACCTATTCTTATTTAAAGCAAAAGTAAAACAGAAGACACAAACACTTGTAAAACAGGTAAAAGGCATCAATTAGAAAGAAATTTTGGAAAGGAAGAAAGGAAGGACAGGAGAGGAAAGGAGAGAAGATTGTAGGAAGCCAGCTCAAGATGTGGCCTTCAGTTCAAAGGTATTGAGTCACTTGACTGTGTGATTGAGGACAGCTATAAAACTATAGAATATAAACAAAAATAAATATTTTCTGAATCTCCACAATATCAAGGAAATTATTTGAGAACAGGAAGAACTCCACTCAAGTAAGGATCATGTTAGAAGGGTGCTGCCAAAATTGCTTAATTAAGGATGATCCATGGAGAAGAACTGAAAAGGAACTTTGCATGCTCAGCTTTTCAAGAATCATCAGGTGCCCCAGGACTCCTTTTCCTAAAGCAAGCTGCGAGAAACACTATTGACCTGTTATTTTCAAGGTGAGGAATTGAGATAAGGGAAAACATTGGAAGGGGTAAACTCTATCACAAGAATCATGTACATGCCAACAATGAATAGAATAGAATAGAATATAACTTTGTTGTCACTTTAAATGTACACTAATCAGCATACCCCCTTCATGGATTACTGCCTTGTCGTGGCAAAGGAGCTTGCGTAATTCAATGAAGCTATGAGCTATGCCGTGCAGGGCCACCCAAGACGGACAGGTCATAGCAGAGAGTTCTGACAAAACGTGATCCACTGAAGAAGGAAATGGCAACCCACTCCAGTATCTTTGCCATGAAAACCCTATGGACAGTACCAAAAGGCAAAACAATATGATGCTGGAAGATGAGCCCCTCAGGTCGGAAGGCATCCAATATGCTACTGGGGAAGAGCAGAGGGCTAGTACTAGTAGCGCCAGAAAGAATGAAGCGACTGGGCCAAAGCCAAAAGGACACTCAGCTGTGGATGTGTCTGGTGGTGAAAGGAAAGTCCGATGCTGTAAAGATTTTTTCTCCATAGGAACCTGGAATGTAAGATCCATGAATCAAGGAAAGCTGGACGGGGTCAAACAAGAGATGACAAGACTGAACATTGACATCTTAGGAATAAGTGAACTAAAATGGACAGGAATGGGTGAATTTAATTCAGATGACCATCAGGTATACTACTGCGGGCAAGAATCCCTCAGAAGAAATGGAGTAGCCTTCATAGTCAATAAAAGAGTAGGAAAAGCAATACTGGGATACAATCCTCAAAATGACAGAATGATCTCAGTTCGAATACAAGGCACACCATTCAATATCACAGTAGTCCAAGTCTATGCCCCAACCACCGGTGAAATTGACCGGTTCTATGAAGCCCTACAGCACCTTATAGAACTAACACCAAAAAATGATGTCCCTATCATCATGGGAGATTGGAATGCTAAAGTAGGAAGCCAAAAGATAACTGGAATAACAGGGAAGTTTGGCCTTGGAGTACAAAATGAAGCAGAGCACAGGCTGATAGAACTTTGTCAAGAGAATACGATGGTCATAGCAAACACTCTTTTCCAACATCCCAAGAGACGGCTCTACGCATGGACATCACCAGACAGTCAACACAGAAATCAGACTGACTATGTCCTCTGCAGCCAAAGATGGAGAAGCTCTATACAGTCAGTAAAAACAAGACCAGGAGCTGACTGTGGCTCGATCATGAGCTTCTCATTGCAAAGTTTAGGCTTAAACTGAAGAAAGTAGGGAAAAGCACTAGGCCACTCAGGTATGAATTAAATCATATCCCTGTTGAATATACAGTAAAGGTGACAAATAGATTTAAGAAATTAGATCTGATATACAGAGTGCCTGAAGAACTATGGACAGAGGTTTGCAACATTGTACAACAGGTAGCAACTAAAACCATCCCAGAGAAAAAGAAATGCAAGAAAGCAAAATGGCTGTCTGAGGAAGCTTTGCAAATAGCTGAGGAAAAGAGGGAAGCGAAAGGCAAGGGAGAAAAAGAAGGATATGCCCAATTGAATGCAGAATTCCAGAGAATAGCTAGAAGAGATAACAATGCCTTCTTAAATGAACAGTGAAAAGAAATAGAAGAAAACAATAGAATAGGGAGGACCATAGATCTTTTCAAGAAAATTGGAGAGATAAAGGGAACATTTCATGCAAAAATGGGCATGATAAAGGACCAAAATGGCAGGGACCTAACAGAGGCAGAAGAGATTAAGATGAGATGGCAAAATTACACAGAAGAACTATACAAGAATGAGCTTAAGGTCCCTGATAACCACGATGAGGTGGTCACTGACCTCGAGCCAGACATCCTAAAATGTGAAGTGGGCCTTAGAAAAGCTGAGCAACAACAAAGCTAGTGGAGGTGGTAGTATTCCAGCTGAGCTATTCAAAATCTTAAAAGACGATGCAGTAAAAATGCTACACTCAATTTGCCAGCAAATTTGGAAAATTCAACAGTGGCCACAGGATTGGAAAAGATCAGTTTACATTCCAGTACCAAAGAAAGGCAGTGCCAAAGAATGTTCAAACTATTGCACCATTACGCTCATTTCACATGCTAGTAAAGTTATGCTTAAAATCCTACAAGCTAGACTCCAGCAGTATGTGGATCGAGAACTGCCAGAAGTACAGGCAGGATTTCAAAGAGGCAGAGGAACTAGAGACCAAATTGCCAACATACACTGGATCATGGAGAAAGCTAGGGAGTTCCAGAAAAACATCTACTTCTGCTTCATTGACTATGCTAAAGCCTTTGATTGTGTGGATCACAACAAACTGTGGCAAGTTCTTAAAGAGATGGGCATACCAGACCATCTTATTTGTCTCTTGAGAAACCTATATGCGGGTCAAGAAGCAACAGTGAGAACTGGACACGGAACCATTGATTGGTTCAAAATTGGGAAAGGAGTCCGGCAAGGCTGTATACTGTCACCTTGCCTATTTAACTTATATGCAGAGCACACAATGAGAAAAGCAGGGCTAGATGAATCAAAAGTTGGAATTAAAATTGCCAGTAGAAATATCAACAACCTAAAATATGCAGATGATACCACTCTAATGGCAGAAAGTGATGAGGAACTAAAGAGCCTCTTGTTATGACTGAAGAAGGAGAGTGCAAAACTTGGGTTGAAACTGAACATTAAGAAAACCAAGATCATGGCATCTGGCCCTCTCAATTCCTGGCAAATAGATGGGGAAGAAATGGAGGTAGTGACAGATTTTATTTTCCTGGGCTCCAAGATCACTGCAGATGGGGACTGTAGCCAAGAAATTAAAAGATGCTTGCTCCTGGGGAGGAAAGCAATGGCAAATCTAGACAGCACACTAAAAAGCAGAGACATCACCCTGTTAACAAAAGTGCTTATAGTCAAGGCTATGGTCTTCCCAGTTGCAATGTATGGCAGTGAAAGTTGGACCATAAGAAAGGCTGAGCGCCAAAGAATTGAGGCCTTTGAACTATGATGCTGGAGAAGCCTCCTGCAAGTCCCTTGGACTGCAAGGCGATCAAACTGGTCAATCCTAGAGGAGATCAACCCTAACTGCTCTTTAGAAGGCCAGATCCTGAAGTTGAAACTCAAATATTTTGGCCACCTAATGAGAAGGAAGGAGTCACTGGAGAAGAGCCTAATGCTGGGAAAGGTTGAGGGCAAGAGAAGAAAGGGACGACAGAGAATGAGGTGGCTGAATGGAGTCACTGAAGCAGTAGGCATGAGCCTAAATGGACTCCAGAAGATGGTAGAGGACAGGAAGGCCTGGAGTTGTCTATGGGGTTGCGATGGGTTGGACACGACTTCGCAGCTAACAACAACAACAAAAAAAATCAGCATACATTAAAATGAGATTTTGTTGCATACAGCTCTCAACCACCTCCAATATACACTGCATAAGCATGACAAAAATAAAATAAATTAAAATAAATTATGCATATACCGATATACACATATGTGACCCAGAGAAACAACATAGTCTAGTTTGGATGTATACATATACACGGGAAGAATCTTGCAAGTTTACCAGATGGATAGCATAGGGAATAAAGCTATTCTGGTATAAACCTCCTACTAGAAACCTCCTTCCAGAGGAGAGCAACAGAAACAGAGATTGAAGTGGGTGTGTGGGGTATCTAACAATGCTTCAAGCTCTAAGCACACAGCTTTCTATCTGAGGCTGCTACCACAAAACCAAATAATGATGCAGTTTGTTAAGACGCTCTCAATTGTGCCTCTGTAAAAAGTGGCCAGGACAGAAGGAGAAAAATGTGCTGTCCTCATCCAATGCAGGAAATGCAAGAAATTACCTTCTTAATCTATAAATTGGAGGCTTGGAGAAAATATATGGGTAAAATTGAGAAATTATTTTAGAAGTGATCCCAGTAATCAGGTAGTCTCCTGGCTTGTAGAAATTAAATTCCTTCAATCCTTCTATTGCCACCTTCAATGGACATCTCATCTGCATCGTGGCAGAAGGAAATTGGGACAGAAGCAGAAGGAGAAAAAGCTGCATTGTTAGCAGTAGCATTTGAAATATTTCTCTGCCACGGATCTCAGAGCTTACGAAATAATTTCTCTAAAGTGAAGATTTTTCTAGTTTGTTCCAATCTGAAGGAGGAACCTGCAGTTTCAAACTAACACAGCCCTTGCCTAATTCCACCTCTTCACTCAGCAGTGTTTGAGGCAGTTACAGGTCAGCTAATCAGTTCTTGTATATTCCCTTTTTGTTGCATTGCATTAAAACTAAATGTGGTGGTGGAAATCCCATAAGCCTTTTTAAAAGTAGAATAAATAACAGTGATTTTAATAATTCGAAGGGGAATTGGGAATGATTGATGCAACATTAGTGTGTAGTTGGAGAAAACAATTCGGCATGGTTCAGGGGGTATAGTCTGAATTTAAGAGTCAGGTGGAGAACAATTCAGGGACCTTTGACTTCCTTTACCTTCGAAACCTATTTTTGAGATGCTAAATATTTCATGTGCTAAAACAATGGAATACTTTTTCACTAGCCAGTGGGGATATAATAATTCACTCTGTCTGTTATTGATGAGGTCATCTTCCTCAATGAAGATCAGATATTCCAGGATGGTTCCTGCAAGTTCATGATACATATTAACACATTTTTAATGAAGACTTTTCTGAATACTGCCCTATTATTCCCATTATTCCAGTCTGGTATAAATCAACATATTATTATTATTATTATTATTATTATTATTATTATTAATAATAATAATAATAATAATAATAATAATAATAATAATAATAATAATAATAATAATAATAATAATAATAATAATAATAATAATATTTCTATACCACCCTATTCCCAAAGGACTCAGGGCAGTTTACAAGGCAAAGTTAAAAACAGTTAAAACAGTACAAAAATTAAGATAAAATTAAGATTAAATAACAATAGCCCAAATATAAAATTTAAATTTAAAAATTTAAAACCCCTCAGTACAGGCCAGATAAATCAAACAACCAGGTTTTTAGGTCCCGGCGAAACGAATGAAGGTCGGGGGCGGTCCGGAGTTCCACAGGCAGGTCATTCCACAGGGCAGGCGTGCCCACAGAGAACACCCTACCCCTAGGGATCACCCGCTGGCACTCAGTGACCGGCGGCACCCTAATGAGGCCCTCCCTGTGGGAGTGCACAGGATGATGGGAGATTGATGCTGGCAGCAGGTGCTTCCTAAGATAACCCGGACCCATGCCATTTAGGGCTTTATAGGGCATCACCAGCACTTTGAATCTCAACCGGAGGGCAACCGGAAGCCAATGCAGCTCGCAGAGGAGAGGTGTTACATGGGAGTATCGGGAAACTCCCATCACAACTCGTGCAGCCGCATTCTGCACCAGCTGAAGCCTCCGAGTGGTCCTCAAGGGCAGCCCCATGTAGAGAGCATTGCAGTAGTCTAACCGGGAGGTCATGAGTGCATGAGTGACTGAGCATAGGGCATCTTGGTCCAGATAGGGCCGCAACTGGCGGACCAGGCGAACCTGGGCAAAAGCCCCCCTGGTCACGGATCCTACATGATCCTCCAAAGTGAGCCGTGAATCCAGGAGGACGCCCAAGTTGCGAGCCCTATCAACAGGGGGTAACACCTCACCCCCCATAGTTAAAGATGGACAAAACTGGTTCATCCAAGATGCTGGTATGCACAGCCACTCAGTCTTGGTGGGATTGAGTCGAAACCTGTTTCTCCCCATCCAAACCTGGACCGCCTCTAGGTAATGGGACATCACGTCGAGGGCATTGCTGGGTTGGCTCGGAGTGGAAAGAAAAAGTTGGGTATCATCAGCGTACTGATGATACCCCACCCCGAAACCACGAATGAGCTCGCCCAGTGGCTTCATATAGATGTTGAACAGGAGGGGGGAGAGGACCGACCCCTGAGAAACTCCACAAACAAGAGACCTCAGGGCCGACCTCTGCCCTCCCGTCAACACCGACTGTGAGCGGCCCAGGAGGTAGGAGGAGAACCACTGTAGATCAGTGCCCCCCACTCCCAAACCCCTGAGACGCTGCAGTAGGATACCATGGTCGATGGTATCAAAAGCCGCCGAGAGATCTAACAGGACTAGGACAGAGGAGCAACCCCTGCCCCGAGCCCGCCAGAGATCATTCACCAGCACGACCAATGCTGTCTCTGTGCTGTACCTGGGCCTAAAGCCTGATTGGTACAGGTCTAGATAACCAGTTTCCTCCAGGAACAGGGGAAGCTGGTGCGCCACCACGCTCTCAACAACCTTCGCTCAAAAGCAGAGGTTGGAGACCGGATGATAGTTATTTAAAATAGCCAGGTCCAGGGCAGGCTTCTTGAGGAGGGGCCTCACCACCACCTCCTTCAAGGTGGCGAGGAAGATACCCTCCCTCAAAGAAGTAGTTATTACTGCCTGGAACCAGCCTCATGTCTCCTCCTGAGCTGCATACACCAGCCAGGAGGGGCATGGGTCCAATAAACACGTGGTGGAACTCAGTCTCCTCATGAACCTGTCCACTTCATCTGGGGTCACAGGATCGAATTCAGTCCAAATGGCATTCTCAAGACTGCTCAATTCCTCCCCGTCAGTCTCTGCCCAGTCAGAGTCCAAACTGGCCCGAATCTGAGCGATCTTGTCTGCAAGATGATGACTAAATTCCTTGGCCCGCCCCTGCAAGGGCTCCCCCCTCACCTCCTGATTAAGGAGGGAGCGAGTCACCCTAAACAGGGTGGCCGGGCGATTATCTGCGGATGTGATGAGGGCAGTGAAGTACTTAGACTTCGCTGTCCTCATTGCCACGAGGTAAAGCCTCGTAGCGGTTCTCAACCGCAATCGGTCAGATTCAGACCGGCTCGATCTCCAACTGCTCTCCAGACCCCGTCTCCGACGCTTCATCTCCCGGAGCTCCACAGAAAACCATGGGGCCCAACGGGATCTGCGCCAGATCAGGGGTTGCAAGGGTACAACATGGTCGAGTGCTTCGGTGGCAGCCCTTTCCCAGGCATCCACCAAGGCGTCGGCCGAGCTGTGAGTGGGGGAGATAGGTATAGACCCAAGCGCCATCTGGAACCGTTCCGGATCCATCAGGCGCCCGGGGCGGAAGCACCTGGTCAGTTTCGCAGCCCAGCAGCAAGGGGCAGCAAACCGGAAGATCAACTGTAGGAGATGATGATCGGACCATGACAGGGGAGTAATCTTTGGTGAGCCCCCTCCCAGATCATCAAGCCACTGTCCAGATAGAAAAACTAGGTCGAGAGTGTGACCCCCCATGAGTTGGGCCCTGAATTATTTGGGTCAGGTCCATGGCTGTCATGGAAGCCATGAACTCCCGAGCCAACTCTGACGACCCCCCCAGGGAAGGAAGGTTAAAGTCGCCCAGAACCATAAGTCTGGGAAACTCAACCACCAACCCTGAGAGGGTGTCGAGAAGCCTGGGCAGGGCCGTTGCTACACAGCTGGGTGCTAGGTATGTAAGCAACAAGCCCAACTGAGCCCCAGGGCCGCACCTCAGGAGGAGTGACTCACACCTGGCCACCTGAACAACAGCAATCTCCCGTGGACACAAGGTCTCCCAAATAACCACCGCCACACCACCGCCCCTTCCCTGAGCCCACGGCCAGTGAAGCACGCAGAAACCTGGAGGGGCAGAGCTCAGTCAGAGGGAGACTTCCCTCCGAGCCCAACCAGGTTTCCGTAATGCATGCCAGATCCGCGCGTTCCTCCTCGAGCAGATCACAGACGAGGGGAGCTTTGTTCACAATGGATCTGGCATTAAAGTACACCAGCCTGAGCTCAGGGACCTGATCCCCCTCACCCCCGGATAGACAGGTACCAACCGGAGGGTTGGAGCACGCCACCGCTTGAAGACAGCGGGGGCGTGATCCCTGAAATTGATATGGCCCTCTGTGTAGCCGCCTGCTGCCATTCCCAATTGCTGTGGGGATTTGAAACCCCACCTCACTGCTGGGAAAACCAGAAGTCCCCAACCCCAACCCCGTCTTGCCGGGAACCATCTCCGGCCTGGACTGACAGCCGGTTGAAAAAATACATCCCATATCCCTCCCAACCCTACCATTCCACCCCTTCCCTAACCCCGTAAAACAATCGGCCAAAAACATACCAGGGGCCTCTTAATATGTTTCCACCAATGGTCCCTGTCTATGCCCAACCACCTCTCGGGGTCCCAACAATTGGGCCCATCCTTAAGGGAGACAGAAGAAAGAGTGGCAGGTTGTACCCAGGAAGGGGGAACCCTCCTGAGGGCATACAAGTCCACGCTAGAATAGCTCAGCCGAACCATGTACTAGCAATGTCCGCAAGGGCAGTTTTGAGCAGCAGAATGGTCAATTGATACTAAATGATGTTAAAATAGTATTCAGTCCGGAAAATATCTCAGATCCACCAAACCGGCCCCGCTTTCACCCGCACCGGCAACCAGATAAAAAAACCTCAGCTGTCCTCTCACAACAGTTGAGGTGTCAAATCTGGGGTAGACTGATTGCGGACTACCGGGATAGACCCACCCCAACTGATCTCTCACATCAGTGGGGTGGGTTGATGGTCAAAATCAACCACCCTCTCACCACGGTCAATTCCCGGGTCCGTTCCAGACTGATTAAAGAAGGTCATAGGAGCAAGAGTATATAAACCATGTCCATATCCAGCCACGCCAACCCAAAGGTGGTAAAATAGTAATTGGCAGAGATGTTCCAGGGACATGTTTCCAGAAGGGAAGGGTCACCGAGTCATAGAGCAATGGCCATGGATGGTTAAGATGTAAAAATTATGACCACGGTCAAACCTCAGGCCATCATAATATCTCGGCCATGGACACCACCCCAGAAGGAAATAGAACAAACATGACCGGGTCCACTGCATGATCAAGATGTTAAGATGTTAAGACCATCATCGGCTGTCACCGTCCCCCAAGCTGCAGTCAACTTTCCAAGGGAGGAGAGGGAGAGAAGGGCCTCCCAGTCGCCACCATAGGACCGAAGGAAAGAAGAACCTCAGGCCACAACAAACGGCACCTGTCAGCTGTTCAAGGCGGCAGAATCCATCCTCAGCCACTAAACTCTCTCCACGGCACTGCTGTCGCTCCAAGGGGGGGGGAGGTTTCCATGGCATGCAAAAACGGCGTCCACCCACTGTTCCAGGGCAGTGAGATCGGTCCACTGCCGCCAGAGCTTCTCAAGCTCCACCACCTTTCCGGAGGTCGAACAAAGCCTCCGCACCACCTCCACAGCTGATCCAAAGCAGCAAAAACAAACCGCAGCGTCTCCAGCCATCACTCCAGGGGAGGGGGCCTCCGCACCGAGCCCCAGCCATTCTAAGGCGGCGGGAACAAACCACGACTGCCAATGCCTCTCAGACCACGCCGCCGCTCCGCAGGTTGAGTGAAGCCTCCACCTCGATGAAAGCAGTGTCCACAGCCGAGCTGAGGCAGCTGAGGCAGCGGGGTAATATCCATTCTTTTCTCCGACCTCCATCACAAGCCCTCCAGGGGGAAGAAAGCCTCCACGCCGAAAAAACGGCGCCCGGCAATCACTCCCCAGTCCGGAGCTGCTCTAAGACATTAAGCCCCAAAAGACCTTGTAAACTGTCCCAAATCACCAAAGCCCATTGCGGAGCTACGGAGCTCAGCTCGCAGCCACCGCCATCTTGGGAAAAAAAATAGAAAGTAGATATTGCTCTGAATGAAGCTGGCAGAATTATTACCATATGCCTTAAACATTCCCCTCCTGAAAGGCTGCATTTACAGCTCAAAGCATGATTGAACCTATGATTTTCAGCTGATCATAAGTGGCTGAGAAAAGGACAGTTTCTTCTCTGTGCTCATAAAAATCAACTCTCTGAAGTCTATATGGGCAATCTCCAGTTCCCTCTTCCTTCCAGAAAATGTTTAGCAGTCAGGACCTTGCATACAGCTGCCAATTTCAACCAAAATGCCTTGGCAGAAAATGCAGGGATTCTGCTCATCTGAATACAAGTATCTCACAAATTACTTGGCCAAATAAAGCTCTCCTCTCCTCATCCCATCCCTTTTAATGCAGGTAGAGGTACTCTGTTGTTTTCCCTCTTGGAGGCTACATTTTCTGAAGCATTTATTTACCCTTTATTTTAGCTTTACTGGAATTCTGAACTCACTCTCTATCATTAAAATGGCCCAATCTTGCTTGTAAGCCATACACTTCCCAACATCGTTACATTCATGATTCTCAATTTCTATCTAGTTTCCTTCCAAATCATATTGGAATAATCCATAAATGGGTGATCTCATATCCTTCCATTCTGCTTGGAAAATAGCCAGAGCTAAAATAGCTGTTCCATAGAAATGGGCAGGTACATATTTGGTCCTCCATTACATGTTTCATCCTCATTACAGAGGTCTGTAGTTGGAGAAAATAATTTTGCATGCCTCAGGGGTATAATCCAAATTTAAGAGCCAGGTGAGGAACAATTCAGGGACCTTTGATTGCCTTTACCTTAGAAACCTATTCTTGAGATGCTAAAAATTGTCATGTGGGAAAACAAGCTGGGCAGAGGGAGAGCCAGGAAAGAGTTTGACCGGGTTGAGGGGATGTCTTTTAGTGGGAAGTAGAGGGGTTTTTATAGGATCATCTGGAGGAGGCAAAAAGGAGATAAAGAAGGGGGGGATTATGTAGAGTGAGGGCAGAGAGAGATGAGGAGAAAGAATAAGGGATAAGTGGATAAGGGATGCCCCTGCGAGCCCCAGAGAGAGACTGACTACCATTGTCTTAGGCAAGTTGTTGTCACTAGAGACTGACTACCATTGCTCTAGGCAATCGCTGTTACCAAAGAATAACTAACATTGTCTTAGGAAAGTTGCTGTCACCAGAGACTGACTACCATTGCTCTAGGCAAGTTACTGTTACTAGAGACTGACTAACATTGTTTTAGGCAAGTCACTGTCACCAGAGACTAACTACCATTGCTCTAGGCAATCGCTGTTACCAAAGACTAACTAACATTGTCTTAGGAAAGTTGCTGTCACCAGAGACTGACTACCATTGCTCTAGGCAAGTTACTGTTACTAGAGACTGACTAACATTGTTTTAGGCAAGTCACTGTCACCAGAGACTAACTACCATTGGCTTAGGCAAGTTGCTGTCACCAGAGACTGGCTACCATCGTCACAGGCAAGTTGCTACTATCAGAGACTAGTTAACATCATCCTAAACAGGTTGCTGTTTGTCACAAACATCCTCCATGGGATGAAATCAGTTACCAGCAAACAGGAACGAGTAACAGATGCTTTATTCTGTGCAAAGAAAAAGTAAGCGCTGGGAGTGAACTGCTCCCAGCGCTTTACATAGCTGTATAGGGATGTAGCTCCACCCCCAAAGATTGTTTATAATATCTAAAAAGAAGATTACGTCCAAAGCATAATATTTTATAATGCCAGTAAGCTGTACAAAAATAGTTTCTAAAAACAGGAGTCTTCCTAGTTTTTCATCATTAGATGGTCCTTGGTGTTCATGTCAGGTCTCAGGATAATAATGAAGCATTTGGGGATAAAGATGCAGCCCAGTAAGCCCAGGATGGAGGCCAGGATGGAGAAGATTTGCACAGCTATCATGTATTTTCCTTTGGTGCTCAAGTAGGTGGGGACAAAGGAGATCCAAGCACTGCAGAAAACCAGCATGCTGAAGGTGATCCACCTGGCTTCATTGAAGATCCCTGGCAACTTGCGGGCCAGGAAAGCCACCAAGAAGCAGATGACAGCCAGAAATCCCATGTAGCTAAGCACAGTGTAAAACATGGTAACTGAGCCTTCATTGCATTGCATCAAGATATATCCTGGTTGGGAGTGCAGGTCAGAATCTGGGAATGGGGGAGAGATTCCCAGCCATATGATACAGATGCCCACTTGAATACCAGAGCAGGACAAGACGATGGAGTTTGCCAGACTTTTCCTCAGCCATTTCCTTATTGTGCTGCCTGGTTTTGTGGCCAGAAATGCCACCACCACCATGATAGTCTTGGCCAGCAAGGAAGACACGGCAACAGAGAAAACAACACTAAAACTAATTTGTCAAAGAAGACAGGTCACTGTGTTGGGGCCACCAATGAATAGAAGGGAGGTCAAGAATGAAAGTAGGAGGGAGAACAAGAGAACATAGGTTAGGTCCCGGTTGTTGGCTTTGACTATTGGAGTTTCTCGGTATTTAATGAAAATTCCCAGAACAAAGGCAGTAGTTATAAAGGCAATGGCAAAGAGACCCAGGATGAAACCCAATATTTCTTTATAGGACAGGAAAGTTATAACTTTGGGGATACAGTGATCTCGCTTCTTATTGGAATACTGATCATCTGGACACTTCTCACATTGGGTTGCATCTGAAAAATATTTGCTAACGTGGTTTTTTCTGCAGCTGTAGGATTGTGACAAATGCAACTGAAGTCAATTACTACAACAATGCATAAAACATGTTTTTAAGTGTGATAGGAGATATGGAGACTATATTAGAAAATTCTTTCCCTCTGTACTTGGATACGACCTGAGTTGGAATGTGAGAAAACATATTCATTTTTTTATTTATTTTTATTTATTTTAATTCCATTTATATCCCGCTCTTCTCCGAAGACTCAGGGCGGCTTTACAAGCTTAGCAGTAGCCTTCATTCTATGTATATGCCTGCTTATTAGGGCTTTCACACACCCCCCAAGCGGCATGAAGGATAAATGGACAAAGAGTAATAGTGAAGAAGTGCTTGGGAACATACAGGTGAAAGTTACCTGAAACACATTAGTGTAGTGCACCATTGTCTTTGGAATCCTACCAGAGACATCAGGTGGGCTTTGGTTTCGATTAACTTAATTGCTGTTGGGCTCTCACTCATTTGATTGTTCCAGCACGTGAAGAAAATTGTTGAATGTGTGGATTGAAATTTTATTAATTTCAATCATTCATGTCTAAGTCCAATATAATTCTTATCTTTATATTCATTATTATTATGGCTCTTAATACAGCAAGCTTGGCCTGTGTGGAATCAAACAGAGGACACATAAAACAATAATCAAGGCTCTTATTTAACAGTGTGCACTAGAAGGAAGGGGTCTCTTCCAAAAGTATAGTGGGAGACACACCCCTGGAGAAAAGGGATATACTCATATTGATTCATTTCATAAAAGAGGAAAAATGATGCATAAATACATATTCATAAAGAATAATATATTAGATTTTGGGTTACTTCCTGTCCTTATGTTATCTACAGAAAACAGTGGATTTAGTTAGAAGAAATATTTGCATCCTGAGATTCAGGAGTTGCTATAAGAATGTTCTGATTAATCAAAAGTCAGTGACAGCTATAAGGACAAATTTCTTATGTCTTGATTTTTCTATGTTGGAGCTCAGTTTTTATTTATTTATTTATTTATTTATTTATTTATTTATTTATTTATTTATTTATTTATTTATTTATTTATTTATTTGATTTGTATACCGCCCTTCTCCCTAAGGACTCAGGGTGGTGAACAGTGACATAAGTAATAGAATGTACAAATATAGATATTGAAAATAAATTAAACCCTAATTTAGCCCAAATGTAGGAGATAGTTACCTTAAGATAATAATTACAAAAGAACCCATCAGACCAGACCGGATTGCTTAAACAGATGTGTTTTTAGGTCGCGTCGGAAGGAGCGAAGGTCGGGAGCCATCCGGAGCTCAACCGGTAAACGGTTCCATAGGTCAGACGCGCCCACAGAGAACGCCCTCCCCCTGGGAGCCACCAGACGGCATTCTCCGAACGGCGGCACCCTGAGGAGGCCCTCTCTGTGGGAGCGCACTGGACGGAGGGACGTTGACGCTGGCAGCAGGTGATTCCTAAGGTACTCCGGACCCATGCCATGTAGGGCTTTGAAAACCATTACCAGCACCTTGAATCTTTCCACCAGGGTGAGCTATATCATGATGATGCACACATGTCCAAGGGTTAGGGTTGTGGACCCATAGTTCAATAGTTCTTCCCAGAGACCCAATATTAATTAGAAATAATTATGACTTGTTTTAAAGCTGAAAAGCAATGAGATTATCAACTCTTACAATACGATTTCTTTTCTGAAGCCAGATAAGAAGATAACAAGAGATTTAAGCTACGTTTCATCATTTATTTTAATGGCCACATCATCAGGTTGACTTAGCCTTCCATCCTTTCGAGGTTGGTAAAATGAGGACTCAGATTGTTGGGGGGCAATCTGCTGACTGTAAACCACTTAGGGCTGTAGAGCACTATGAAGCAGTATATAAGTCTAAGTGCTATTGCTATTGCTGTCATGCAACATTGGGTGACAGTACCCAAGTCTTGAAAAGTTTGGGGAGCTCTTTAAGAAATTCAATTTTTCTTGTTTTGTGAAATTTTTGCTAGAAATTGGGTCCAAAAATTAGCAGGAAAGAAAAAAGTTTTATAAAATGTTGACCAGAAAAACAAGAATGGTTTTTGATTGCATCCTCAATTTCTCTCTGTTTTCAAGAGCCACCTACCTTCATGCACAGAGAATGTTCCTTCCATACACAGAGAACAGTCGTAGCAGCAAACTAGTGCTGCCTCTATCAAGAGCTTGGCATGTCCTGGGTAACAACTTTCTGAACATCTAGAAGAGGGCACCGTCTAAGTATAAAAATAAAGGTCAGCCAGGGCAACATATGAGCTAAAAGAGTTTATTTCAATGCACTGGTTTCTGAAAGCCTAGAAGTACATTGAGCAAACTCAGCCACAGACTAGTAGGATAGCAGTTACTGATGGAGACCTCAATCTTCCTTTCATTCTAACTGTTGGAGGTACCATCCAATATGGATCTTTGTGGAAAATAATTCTGCACATGAGCAGAAGATGAAAGACCTTCTCTTTATCAATCTCTATTTTCAGTCCTAAAACATAAAGGTAAAGGTAAATATTTCCCTGTCTAGTCATGTCCAACTCATAGGTCATGGTGCTCATCTCTGTTTCTTAGCTGACCTTCTGATCGACAAGCTCAGCGTCCTAACCCACTGAGCCACCGCATCCCTCAGAAGGTCGGCAGTGTGGCGGGTCAAATCCCGAGTGCCGCGTAGCAGAGTGAGCGCCTGTTACTCGTCCCAGCTTCTGCCGACCTAGCAGTTCGAAAGCACGTAAAAAATGCAAGTAGAAAAATAGGGACCACTACGGTGGGAAGGTAACAGCGTTCCATGCGCCTTTGGCATCTAGTTATGCCGGCCACATGACCATGGAGACGTCCTCGGACAAGCACTGGCTCTTCGGCTTTGAAACGGAGATGAGCACCAGCCCCTAGAGTTGGAAACGACTAGCACGCATGTGCGGGGGAACCTTTACCTTTTTAGCCAGCATGACTATATGCCAAGGCTCACAGAATGCTGTTACCATCCCAGTAAACTGGTACCTATTTATCTACTTGCATTTTCATGCTTTCAAATTGCTAGTTTGGCAGAAGCTGGGCCAAGTAACGGGAGCTCACCTCATTGCACAGGGCTTAGGTCTTGAACCTGGACTGTCAGTTTCCAACTGACAAACTCAAGTGTCTTTAACCACTGAGCCATTGTGCTCCCTTCCTGAAACATACACTTTACTTTATTCTCCATTCTGAAGGAAACTGGTTCCATTGCAAAAGATGTTTTTTTTCTTAGGGGAGGCTCCCCTTCCTTTCTTTGGAAGGAAACCTCCAAAATATGGCTTTCTTTGTCACTGCAAGAGTCTCTGTGTTTTTCTCCTAAAACTGAATATTGTATTATTGTACATAAATGACTTTCAACAGCCCTCATTTTTCCCAACACATTCTCAATTTGACATTTTTCTCTCATGCAATCCAGTGGACTACTCCTTTAAAAACATTGGCTTCTCTTTTTTTCAAAATAGGATTGTTTCATGGCTTATTATTTATGATATCATCTTTCCCATTTAATAATGTAGACCAGTGGTAGCGAACCTGTGGCACACGTGCCAGAGGCGGCACTCAGAGCCCTCTCTGTTGGCACGTGCACCACTATCGCCAGCAGCAGGTCCATCAGGCCACCACCACTGCCCGGAGCAGGAGCCCTGCCCAGCACAAGGGAGGCAAAGCAGCTGACTAACAAGCTCAAGTAGAGGTGGTAGAGCAGAGGTCACCAACCATTGTCGATTGGTGGACTGGAAGAAAAGGGAGGGCGAAGCATTTTACATGCGTGCATGCATGCACGGGGCTGTGAGCACTCACATGCTGCAAATGGGGTGGGGCTAGGGCCTGCATGATACTAGCCCTGCCCCATTCTTGCATGATGCAGAGCCTTGTATCTGCACCCTGTGGCACCGCAGCAGCCATTTTTGCGCCTTGCACCACATTGGCCCATTTTTGCACCCTTGGTTTTTGCGTGCCAGAGGCGGCACTCAGAGGTGCCTCCCTGCCCGTCCCCGAGGGCACCACAATGCTGATGCAGCCCTGGCACTTTGCAATAAATAAGTGAGGTTTGGGTTGCGGTTTGGGCACTCGGTCTCTAAAAGGTTCGCCATCACTGATGTAGACTATAGAGGCCTTAACACAATTGATGGTGCAGCAGGTTCCAGTTTCTGATAAACTACTGAAAAATCCCCAAAGATACATGATCTCTGATGAATTAATAGGGCTTTAGATTCCTTTAGTTGGAGGTTATCTCCATTATTCTGAATGAGAATTATTTCTGAACAGAAAAGATGGCATTATGTGGAGTTAAATAGAAGAGCAAAAATGAAGAAACTTCAGCTAGCTTGTTAAATGATGTCGGCCATTGGATAGCACTCTGATTGATGAAGACCTTGACTTCAGAGAGGACGTCTCTTTCTGCACTTCCAACTTTCACCCCAGCAGTTGACTTTTTGGGAAAAACTGTCCAGTGCATGATATCAAAGTCAGCAGCAGGAACTCTGTTTTCATCCAAATAAACCCCATCCCTGGAAATATTGTGAAGCTGGAAGTTTCTCATGAGTTGATGAAGCTGCAAAGACAAAGAAAATCACACATGCAGCTTACAGATTCCTATTTCAGCCTTTATTCAATGTTTTATGGCTATTATTCTGGATTGAAGTATTCTGAATAATTTAAACTCCTCAGCTCAGCACTTCAGATGAAAGAGGTTGATAGAGGATTTCATGGGAAGTTATTCTCCCTTTTCTTCCATGGAACAAATTAGATCTTATTCAGATACTATATGTCTAACACTTTCTTAAAGGAGTCACTAAGTTCTCCAACCAAGCCATAACTCAGCAGGTTTGTTTTAACAAAATCCAAAATTACATAAGGCTGAAATTTTAAGAATTTATTTAATCTCCAAGAGTTTCCCTGTGAAATCATACTTTTTAATAAGGTTCCTGTCTGGGGACCAAATCTAACTGTAAATGGCTTAGTAGATTGCAAGCATCCTACTTCAGCTCTCTAGCAGCCTTCAGATGACATAGCCAGTACCAGTAGCTAGATGTGCAGGTGAAGAGAGAACAATTTCATGGAAGCTGTGAACATATATAATAAATAATATTGGGACAAATGGGCAGGCTGGTCATGGTACTCGGAAGAGGCACAAAGATCTACCACTTGTCAAGTAACTTTCAGAGTGAACAATGGGAGCTTTGCTGAAGATCAAAGTGCTTCAAGGAGGCCAAACCTTTGCTGAGCAGAAAGGAAATAGGGGTGGAAGCAGCTGAAGCTGCCTTGTATAAGGAGTGTTTCTTATATCCTCCACCACCTTCTCTCTTAACTGGAGCAAGACAAAAGGTCTGGAAGAGGAAAGTCCCGCAGGGAACAGAGAAGGGTGCAGGAGATCCACATTCAGAACACTGTAAGAAAAGCGGAGGCTTTGTGGGAGCTGAAGAGCAGAAAAACTTCAAAGTAATAAAAGACAGATTGAATGTCTAAGTTGGAAAGGAGAACAGACCCCACAACCTAAGAATATACACATTGGTGTTATATAAATAGGATTTCTTGTCATCCCCTCCTTGCTTCAGGAAAACCATTGATTGTGTGGATCTTTGATTCCATTTGATTTTGTAGCCTCTGCAGCAGTATGGCCATGAAATGTGCTATTTTCTTTGTAGAATCTGCAATTGCACCCATTTTCCCTTTTATTCTGGGGTTGTTGCCTTCCTTCTTTGACTACAACTTCTGGGGGATGAAACATGCATATATCTGGGTGTGTGCAGGAAGGAAAAGAGACAGTGGGAGTGAGCCTTCACAGAAGATGAGACCTACTTTTATCTAACTGTTACAACCTGAACTCTGTGATGGATGAAGATTTACTTTCTCCATTTTCTTCTCCTTCTTTCTCTCTTGCTGACCTTCCTCTCAGGTTGACTCCTGGGCTATTTCTGGCTTTCTCACTTATCTTTCTCCTACTCTTTGTCTGCCTTGCTGGCTCTTCCTAGGAGCGCTGTTAACAGGTGCTTATAACAGGCTGCCCAGTTAAACCAGTGCTGCTCCAATATAAAGCTGAATGTAAAGTAAGGGCAATCTTCTTTTTACTTCCATCTTACATTCTTCCTAAGATTGTTAAAACTGTAGAGAGAAACCTCTACGATGCCTGCCTAGTGATTTGTGAATGTCTAATTAGGCATTACATTGGAAGATGCTTTGAGTCAGTTGTCTCTTGCTGCCCAAACCAGAAAATCACCATCCATCAGAAATCAGAAGGTTTGTCTACACCACCCAAAAGGGATCAATAGTAGAACAGCAGATGCCAGTCTCTGTTGCTTCTGCAATACACTCCCATCTGAGGCAGGGCATTCTGGGGATATTGGAAAGCTTGTAATGAGAGAAGATGGAGAACACCATTTTAACATCAGACAAGATTAAGATGAAGTTAGAGGGTGAAGTTGTCTCTTTCAAAGACTAGCTACTGAGGCATCTGCAGTACTCCAGACAATGCATGGATGAGCCTTTCAATGCTTCCAGAAGATGCTATGAATTTATTTATAATGGTTGTGAGATGAACTTTTAAGCAGCAACTACTTTTACTCCAGAACACAAAATTAAGACTATCTCTTTGGCTCAGAAACTAGGTAAGACCAGCATTTGTGATTACAGGAGAGGGTTGAAGGACTGCTGGAACATCCTGGTGCTTATTTAATTTGCAAATGGGGAAAATGTATAGTCACTATAGAGTTACTGTATTTCTGTCATTACAGTATCTTACACTAGGACAGATACTATTTCCTCATAATCTCTCTCTCCCCCCCTCCCTAACCCCCCCTAACCTCCCTGCAACAAAAGTCAAAAATAACAAAAAAGCTTCTTTCAACATGTAAAAAAAAAAAAGAAAAAGTTAGGAAATGATTGGTCCATTATGTTCTGTTCCAGCCTACGACCGGCCCTGTTTGAGTGTCAGGGACAACCCATTTTTATAGTCAACAGGCTGGAAAAACCCAACCAAATTTATTTACAAAGAAATCAAAAGTTCAAACAAGAGTTAAACCAAAAGTTCAAACAAGAGTTAAACAGGAATAACAGACCAGAACTCTAGCAGAAGTTTTTCAAACAGTTGCCTTCAGCAACCAGCACCTCCCACACCTTCCCCTTTTATCAGCATTCCCAAGGCCTTCTCCTCTCACTGAGTTGCCTCATTGCCTTTCTCTGTTCTGCTCTGCTGGATTGCCTCCTTCTCCTAGCGTCCCTGAATAGATCCAGCTGTGAATCATCTACGTTCTATACCTCGTGCTCACATGGCTGAGTCTGATAAGGAACATGATGGGAGGGGCCAGGCTGAGAGTCCTGCAGTGCATCAGAGCCTCCCTCTGACATCAAAGGCTCTCCAAACCCCTCCTCCTTCTCCTCTTCAGAATCATCCGACTCAGCTGCCGGTCTCACAGGCTGATGCTGAATCACAACACATTAATGGAGAAAGTAGCAACAGGGAGAAAGCAGAACTACTCAACTCATTTTTTGCATCCATATTTACACAAAGGGAAAAAACCAGTCCAACGTATCAAAAACAATACCATAAAAACAGATTAGAAACACAAGTTAATATAGGCAAGAAAATGGTAAGTGGGCACCTGTCCACCCTAGATGAGTTCAAATCATGAGGACCAGATGGACTACAACCCAAGTTCCTGGAGCACTGGGGAACTACCAGAGGACTGGAAAAGAGCTGATGTACTTCCCATCTCCAAAAAAAGGAAAAAATGGAAACTACAGACCTATCAGCCTGACCTCAATATCTGGGAAGATTCTGGAAAAGATAAGCAATAAATCAGTGAACACCTAGAGGCAAACAAAGTCATTATCAAAAGCCAACATAGGTTTGTCAAAAACAGATCATGCCAGAAAAAACATATTGCATTCTTTGACCAGGTGACAACATTAGTGGACCAGAAGAATGTTGTGGATATAATTTACTTGGACTTCAGCAAGGCATTTGATAAAGTAGACCATAGCTTACTACTTGATAAGATAGAAAAATGTGGTTTAGACAGCATCACTATCAGATGGATTCGTAACTAGCTGTTCCATTTGTGGTGCAGGAGATGAAAATATGGTCCCCTCCTCATATAAGAAGATGAGGCTGGAGCAAGTAGTGATTTAAAACAAACCTTTGACTTGAACTTTATACTATTTCACAATACGAATGTACTATTTGTAATCTGCTGAGCTTTGTGCAATATGAAATCGCAAAGTAGATAGGTCTATGTAGATTTGGAACATGAGTATTGTAACCTTGGGAGAAATAGGGAACTGAAAGTAGCTGATGGATGCAGGTTCCAATGTACACGGGTATATTTGGAAAGTTATGTTCAGCAGAAAGTATATGTGGAAAGTAGGTCATCAGGAGGTCAGTAAGAGGTCAGCAAAAGTCAGCAGAAGTCAGCAAAAGTCAGTGGACCATTTGACTAGAGTCTTAGAACAAGAAAGGGTATAAAAGGTTGGAACTGGACCTGACTGATTTGCCATTGGCCAATAGCTGTCCTATTAGATTCTGCTATGTCATATGGTCCTCATTGCAATGGGTTATTAATATACGTGATGATGTATTATTATGCTTGCTATGTTCCAAATTATTAGAAAAATAAATCTCTGAATCTTAAAGTAAGATTGTTATTGGTTTGTGTTGCTGTCTCTTGTCTTTTCCATTGGGTTTTTTCCACGACAGTGGGTTTCGTCCCACCAAGTTTCTGTAATGACAACAATCATATCTGCCCTCATTTACCTGAATTTCTAATTCACCCTTTGTTGCTCATGCTCTGTGCATTGGTCGATAGACATTTGAGTCCTTTATGACTGATCCTGTGTTTATTTTCTACTTAACCTGTGTGGTGCCTAAGTTCCCCTATTTTCTTACCATCAGTTTGATTAGTGCACTTTGTGTGGCATTCACTATTAAAAGCTTGATTTTGCTTGACAGCAAGGTTGATATTCTTGTCCATACACACATCTATACGCATGCACTGATAACCTTATAATTTTTAGATTGCCGGGGAAGAAATGTTCTATATCAATTAACTCACTGTTCCCATTGTTCAGTTTAAATATTTCTCCAGAAAATCTGTAAATTTATTGCCAGGTAATTCAGTCTCTTTCTTTGATGGATGCAAACCATCTCTTTTGTACATTTTTTCATTGGATCAGCTGTAGACATTGTGACTAATGCAACCAAAGCCTTCCCCTTTACACCACTCCTTTACCACATATTGAATTCTGCTATATGCTGGCATTTTCCATTTTTCTCCTTATACACTGGTAAAACCTCTGGAAAAGTGAGCCTACAGCCTATCCTGCTAAGTTCCTGCCCCAAGCTCTGGATATCATTCTGCAAAGAGAGTACATCTTTTTCGGACAGATCGTTAGTGCCAAGATGTATAATATTGCTAAGCACATTGATTTGTGCTTAGATTGTAAGCCGCCCTGAGTCTTCGGAGAAGGGCGGGATATAAATGGGATTAAAAAAAAATAGCATCCACATCACACTCATTGCTGGCATTCTTGACTATCTTAAAAATATGCTTCTTGTTCTTGATGGCAGTAGCAGCTGGAAGTCACCTGACCTCTTTCAAAACCTCTTTATCCTTACCTAAATTTACATCACTTATAATTGAATCACCAACCAGAAGGTGGCTTGTCTTTTTGGAAGCTTTGCTCTCCTTGCATGACTGATGCGTAATAACTTGTCCAAAACAAGTTCTTCATCTCAGACCACGAGCCCCTGCTTATTTGAGTTATCATCATCCCAACTCCTTGACCTGTCTTAGTGTCCCTAATAAGGTCAGCAAGGGCACTGTATTTGTTATGCAGGGACACAGTGAAAGCTTTGTGTTTATGGTTCACAGCTGTCACCCTGCCAGATCCCACTGTTGCCCATACTGACCTTCTCCTGCAGGAATGGTTGGGTGGTCTCATATCCTTCCATTCTGCTTGCAAAATAACCTAACCTAAAATAGCTGTTCTACACAAAGGGGCAAGTACATATGTGATGCTCCATTGATACTCCATTACATGTTTTATCCTCATTATTTTCTTCTCTGGAGGTAAGCAAATTTTAAAAATCAAAAACTGAGCTGCAGTTAGGACATTGATACACAAGGTAGATTCTCAGAATCTTAGTTTGTATAGAATAATGTCAACAAGTTTCAGATAAAATTGGGTTTGGGGTATGCATTGGCTATAGCATATGCCAAACCTGCTGCACTATTGGTGGGGTTATAAACTAAAGCTGGTTTATTTGTTTATTTATTTCCTACACTGCCCATCTCACCCAAATTATTCTGAGCAGTTTACATCAACATAACAAAACAATATAAAAGTAAGAATAAAACCACAGATTAAAACAGTTAAGAACAAAGATTTTTTTTAAAAAAATAAATGTTCATCTCCACGCTTGTCTGGACTAAAGGCATGATGTCTAGCAGAAGCCAATTTTTCAGGGCTTATCTGGTTTCTCCTTCCCCTGCACTTGACAACCTTGAAGTAGACATCTCATCTTAAACTATTTTCAGGGTTGCTATGAGGATGAAAAACAGTTATTTACTTCCTGCTAGAATGGCCAAGAGTAAAAATTTCTACCAGGTCATAAGCAAAATAAACTAAATGAGGAGTCCATCTGTCTGCATTCTTGTGTGGGGAGCCTGAAGGAATATGCAATCATGGGGTTGTGGGTTGCACCAGATCCCTGCTTTACCTTTATTTTAACTGAGTATCCTTATTCTTGCCATGTTAATTTTTAAATAACCTTTTAACATTTTAATTCCAAAATTTCAACTCTAACATTTTAATTTTTATGTACTGTTTTATATGTTGATATTCTACTTAACACCACACAGTCTCTCTTGAGGGACATGGACAGTTAGGAAATGTGAAATATGAATAAATATAATGTGGAAAAGTGGCACCCTGCATTTGTTAGGCCTTTGGTGTGATTCTATAGAGGATGTGACAATTTATAATCAATGTTTATATGACATTAAATTAGGCTAAACATTATTCCATACCTGGCTATCTAGAAAAGGGATTTTTTTCACACAGAATCCCAATTTGGAATAAAATTGATTTAGTGATGAACAGGAGTAGTGTAACAAGTTCATTCTAGTTTACTAGACTGGCATTTTGCATTTTGTATTTTATTCATGACTTTGATGTTCACTTATCAGATTTGCATATGACACAAAAGTGGCTAATATAGTAGGAGACAAAGGGCACTGTACTGGAAGTTTAACTCCAGGTTAATAGTGTGTGTTGTGTGTGCATGTTTGTATGTATGAATTGTGAACTGTTATACCTAATATTCAAGGAAGTGCATTGGGACAGAATTCACAATAACCTGAATACCACTGACAGATGTTTTTATGATAACCAGGTTGCCATAATATGCCAGGCCATCATGCAGTTGATGTCATTTAGGACTAGCACTTTATGTGAATTTAGACATTTAAATCTATAAATCAACCCTCCATTCTAATATCTATCTGTGTAAAACATCATGTTCTCTTAGAATTCATTATTAGGTACTCCTTGGTGTTCATGTGAGGTCTTAGGATAATGATGTAGCATTTAGGGATAAAGATGCAGCCCATTAATCCCAGGCTGGAGGCCAGGATGGAGAAGATCTGCACAGCCACCATGTATTTTCCTTTGGTGCTCAGGTAGGTGGGGACAAAGGAAACCCAAACACTGCAGAAAACCAACATGCTGAAGGTGATCAACTTGGCTTCATTAAAGGTCCCTGGCAGCTTCCGTGCTAGGAAAGCCACCAAGAAGCAGATAGCAGCCAAAAGGCCCATGTAACCTAGTACAGTGTAGAACATGATGATTGACCCTTCATTACATTGCAGCAGGATGTATCCTGGTTGAGAATGCATGTCAGAATCTGGGAATGGGGGATAGATTCCCAGCCATATCATGCAGAAACCCACCTGAATCCCAGAACAGGATACAACAATAGAGTTGGCTAGAGTCTTTCCCAACCATTTCCTCATCCTGCTGCCAGGCTTTGTGGCCAGAAATGCCACCACCACCATGACAGTCTTTGCCAGCAATGAAGACACAGCAACTGAGAAAACAACACTGAAGATGCTTTGTCGTAGAAGGCAGGTCACTTTCTTGGGGGTGCCAATGAATAGAAGAGAGGTCATGAAGGAGAGGAGGAGTGAGATCAGAAGAATGTAGGTGAGGTCCCGGTTGTTGGCTTTAACTATAGGAGTTTCTCTGTATTTAATGAAGATTCCCAGAACAAAGACAATGATTAGGGACAAAGCAAGGGTAAAGGAAGCTAGGATGATTCCCAATGTTTCTTCATAGGACAAGAAGCTGATACGTTTGGGGACACACTGATCTCGCTTCTCATTGGAATACTGGTCATCTGGACACTTGTTGCAATGGGGTGCATCTGAAAAACATTGGCTAACATGTAAATGCCTATGTTGGACGATGAGAAAAAATATTACTGAAAGATGAATGAACATTGTATAATAGGGATGAAGTTCTATGAAATATGGAATTGAATATAATCTGAAATATGAAAGTGTAGTGACCATTATCTTCTGAATCCTACTACAAGTTCTTGATTTCCTTTTTTTCTCCAGAGCCACCTACCTTCTTCCACTGAGAATGTTCCTTCCATACACAGAGAACAGTCATAGCAGCAAACAGGTGCTCCTTCTCTCACGAGCTTGACATATCCTGCGAAACAATTTTCTGAACATCTAGAAGAAGGCACTGTCTAAACATAAAATAGAAATAGAAATAAAGGCACCACATGAGTTACAGTAGAGGAGTTTATTTCAAACAACCTGTTTCAGGAAACAAGTTGCTCAGGAAAAAATGGAGAAAGCAAATAGTGACATGGTTCCCCCATCTCCCTTCCTTTCTAACTGTATGAGGAACCATATAACATTGATCTCCAGGGAAAAGGATCTTGGAATCAATTGGAAAAGAAGTTATGGCATGTGTGGGAATGCTATGTATTCTATTTTTCTCTCTAATTTTGTTTTGGCAGGAAACCTCCAAAATCTGGCTTTCTTTGTCACTGCAACTGTCCCTGAATTTCTCTCCTCTAGTTGAACATTGTAAGAAGATTGTTTGATAGGTTATTAATTATGATATAATTATATAATTATAATTTGTGATTTAGCAGGTTCCAGTTTGTGATAAACTACAGAAAAACCCCTTAAACGTACATGATATTTAATGAATTAAGGTTTTTTAAAGTCTCCCTTATTTGGAGGTTATCTCAATTGTCCTGAATGGGAATTATTACTGAGCAGAACAGTTTGCATACATGGAGGTAAGTGGATGGGTTCAAACAAGAAGATCAATTACCTTGTTAAATGATATTGGCCATTGGATGGCACTCTGATTGATGGAGACCTTGACTTCAGAAGAAGCTTCCCTTTCTATACTCCCAACTTTTTCCATAGGATAAGACTGTTGGGGCAACATTCTCCAGTGCATGATATCAAAGTCAGCAGCAGGAATTCCATTTTCATCTAAATAAATGCCATCATTAGAAATGTTGTGAAGCTGGAAGTTTTTCATGAAGTGATGAAGCTGCAAAAGAGACAGAAAATAACTCATGCAGCAAACACATTCTCATTTGAACCTTTATTCAATATTTTTCTGGCTATTATTCTGGTTTGGAAATTCATTGAATTATTCACCTCTTCAAATCAGCACTTTGGTCTGAGAGGACGATTCAGTATTTTCTGGTAAGTTTTCTTGCTCCTTCTCCGTGGAACAGCAGATTTTTTTTTACACAAATACCTTTCATTTAATAAAGGAGAATATTTGTAGTTCAGGGTTGACATGAGGGGTCCTTGGTGTTCTCTGAGCTTGCTTGTTTTCTTGCAGATGTTTCATTACTCAAACTAGGTAGCATCCTAAGTGGAATTTGCTCTCAGGTCATATTCTAGTGGTTTGCCCTGTTTCTGTTGGTTAGGGTGGTCTTAGACATTCTTTGCTTGGGCTGTTTGCTTCTTTTGCAGTTTCTTGATTGATGTATTGTTTACTTAATTGTTGGTCTGATGTTAACTTTGGAGTTAATCTATGCTGATTGCTGATGGAGAGTTGCTTGGGTCTTTTTGTTCTTCTGGGGGGCTGGGTGATAGACTCTATTGCATAGTCTATAGATGTTATTAATGTCTATGTGTCTATTGATGGCTGATTTGTCAGAGTGCCAGGCTTCTAGAAATTCTGTAGCATTTTTGGTCTTGGCTTGGTCTAGGATAGTCACATTTCCCCAATTGAAACTATGGTTAAATCTGTCTGAGTGTTGTGAAATTAAAAAAAAAATCACCATGTCTTCTGACTGCTAATTGATGTTCATGGATGCGTTCTGCTAGTGTTCTTACCTGTTTGTCCTATATAGTGGTTGTTGTACTCCTTACGTTGTATGTTTTAGATGATTCCTGTTTTTTTGGGGGGTGGATTGTGTCTTTTGGTCTGCTTAGAATGTTTTGAAGGACTTTAGTTGGCTTGTGTGCTAAGCTGGTTTCATGTGGTTGTAGGAGTCTGTTGGTGGTTTCTGAGATATTCTTGATGTATGGCAGTGTAATTCCTTTTAGGGTTTGTGTTGGTTGTGCTGTGTTGGGTTGAGTGGTCAGGGACTTTTTGATAAAATTGTGTGGATATCCATTTTGTTTTTGCTGTTCTGGGTTGCTGCAGTGTGTTTGGGCTTGTTTAAATAAGGTCCTTACGCATCTTCTCTTGTGAGAGGTTGGGTTATTGCTTTAGTAGTGGAGCATCTGGTTAGTATGGGTGGTTTTTCTGTAGACTTGCATTTCTAGTTTGCCATTGTGGTCTCTGCTGATCAGGATGTCCAGAAAGGGTAGCAAGTTGCTTTTTTTTAATTCTCTAGTAAACTGGATTTCTTAAAAAATGTTGTTGATGGTTCTGTGGGTGTTCTCTAACTGGTCCTTTTTTATTATGGTGAAGGTGTCATTTACATATCTGATTCATATTTTTGGTTGTATTTTGGTTGCACCCAGATAGGTTGCATAGATGTTCTCCAAGGTTAACATCAGACCAATAATCAAGTAAACAATACCTCAATCAAGAAACTGCCCAAGAGCCAACAGCAAACAGCCCAACCAAAGAATCTCTAAGCCCACCAAAACTGACAGAAACTCCGCTCCTTACTAGCACTGAGGATGTTATCTACTTTGGGTAATGAAACATCTACAAGAAAACAAGCAAGCTCAGAGAGCACCAAGGACCCCTTAAATTTCCTTTTATTGAAGAAATCACTAAACTGACCTGCTAAACCATAGCTCAACATAATTTTAATAACAAATGAAATTATGCTTTAAAAGATTACTAAATCTCATTAAATACAAGAGTTTCTCTGTGATATACTGCATATGATATTGTTAGGTTTTATTTATACCATGTCTGATTATCTCTATCCCTCTATCTCTGTCTCTGTCTCTTTCTCTCTCTCTCTTTTTTTTTATTGAAAAGTTTTAAAATACAGTTTTCCTTTAAAAATCCCCCCTTCCCCCTCCCTCCTCCCCCCTCCCTACCTCCCCCCCTCCCCTCCCCCCCCTCCCCCCCCGACTTCCCAGAGCTAAATACAAGGTATATATATAAAAAGTAATCATAAACAATCATATACTAACAATTATAAACTCTAAAATCCATCACTCTCTAGCTTATATAGGATAAAACAAATAATAATAATATTAAATATGTATAAAAAGAAACTAAGATAAGAAAAGAAAAGAAAAAACGAAAGAAGACTTATTCAAATGCTACATAAAACTTCTTAACCCTATACTTGTTCTGGATAAACTCAATCCATTTTCTCCATTCCATAATATAGCGTTCTTGCGAATGATCTTTCAAATAGGCCGAAATCTTCGCCATCTCTGCCAGGTCGGAAACCTTTAAAGTCCACTCCTCTATGGTCGGCAATTCCTCTTTCTTCCAGTATTGGCCTATCAAAAGTCTTGCCGCCGTAATTAAATTCCACATCAACTTGGTGTCCACAACTGTGGCATCTGTAATTATTCCCAACAAAAAAAATTGCGGGCAAAACTTTAACCTCTGTTTAAAAATCTTCTGCATGTTCCACCAGACTTTTATCCAAAAAGCCTTAACCTTTTTACAAGTCCACCATATGTGAAAATATGTTGCGTCTTCATCACCGCACCTCCAACATTTAGGCTGATAATTCGGATACATACTTGCAAGCTTTTTAGGATCTAGATGCCATCTATAAAACATTTTATAAAAGTTCTCTCTTAAATTTTGAGCTTGAGTAAATTTTACGTTCCTCACCCAAATCTTTTCCCACGTGTCCATTGTGATAACTTCCTGGATATTTTGGGCCCATTTTATCATACAATCCTTAACAAGCTCTGTTTCTGAGTCAATCTCTATCAATGCAAGATATATCCGTTTAATATGTGCTGGTCCCTGATTCCTAATTTGCTTTATCAAATTTTCATCAGTCATTATAAATCCATTTTTCTGGTCTTCTTTCCACCTGGCCCGTAACTGAGTATATTGAAACCAATTTTGAACAACCTTCTCTTCTCGCAAGAGGCTATATGATTTCAAACACCAAACATTTCTTTCCAAACTGAGAATCTCCTTGTACGTAGTCAGATCATGTTTGAAGCCAGCATGTATATTTTCTATTGCGTGTTTTGGAATTGCCCACAATGGTATCTTGCAACTTAACTTATGTCTATACTTCTTCCAAACTCTCAGCAATGCCTGTCTTAAAATATGCACCCTGAACACGTTGTCTACCTTCTTATCATACAACAATTATGCATGCCAGCCAAACAACAAATCGTGGCCCTCAAGATTTAATAACCTCCCTTGCGTCAAATTAATCCAGTCACTTATTCCTACTAATGCAGCAGCTTCATAATATAATTTAAAATTAGGCAATTTAAGGCCACCTCTCTCACGAGTATCCTGCATAATCTTAAGTTTAACTCGTGGTTTTTTCCCTGCCCACACAAATTTATTGATACCTCGCTGCCATTCCTCCAGATTAGAATCTTTCTTAAGAATCGGTATCATTTGAAATAAAAATAAAAATTTAGGCAGGACATTCATTTTTACTGCTGCAATCCGTCCCAACAAAGACAATTGCAATTTTTTCCAACTCTCCAATTCTTTTTGAATTTTCCCCCATAATTTTTCATAATTATTTTTATATAGCTTTGTATTAGAGGGCGACAAAATCACCCCCAAATATTTAACCCTTTTAACAATCTCAAATCCAGTTAATCCTTCTAAAAGGGCCTTTTGCGGTGTTGTCATATTTTTGGCCAAAATTTTTGTTTTTTGTACATTAACCTTAAATCCAGAAACCTTCCCATATTGTGTTATTATCTCCATCAGGTCCACAACAGAGTTCTCTGGCTGGGTCACTGTAACAACCAGATCGTCTGCGAATGCTCTCAATCTGTAGTCCTGATCTCCAATTTGAATCCCCTTAATTTTTTCCGAATTCCGAATTTTAACCAATAATATCTCTAATGTTAACACAAATAACAAGGGCGATAACGGACACCCTTGCCTTGTGCCCTTCTCAATATTACATACTTCTGTCAAGCTATTATTAACTATAATTTGGGCAGTTTGTTTTTGATATAGTGCCCTAATCGGTTGTAAAAATTTTCCCCAAAATCCATTTTATCTAAAACTTTCAACAAAAATTTCCAATTCAATTGATCAAAAGCTTTTTCAGCATCTAAAAAAATTAGCACCGCAGCAATCTGGTTGTTCCTTTCCAAAAACTCTAACACATCAACTATGTGCCTCACATTATTTTTCATTTGCCTACCACTAATAAACCCTGTTTGATCCCCATGAATCACCTGTTGCAGAACCCTCATCAGTCTATTAGCCAAAACCTTAGCAAATATCTTGTAATCTGTGTTTAAAAGCGATATCGGTCTATAATTTTTAACTTGAGTAGCATCTTGGTCTTCCTTCGGAATCAAAGAGATAAAAGCTGTTCTCCAAGACGGTGGCACCTTTCCCCCCCTCTGGATTGTCTGGAACAGTTCCTTTAACGGTTTTATCATTTCTAATTGTAAATTTTTATAATAGGCCGCAGTCAAGCCATCCGTACCTGGTGCTTTATCCACCTTCAATTCCTTTTTTCCTCTGTTTCATCCTCTTGATGTTCTCCTTCTCCTTCTCCAGATCCCTTTGCAGCTTCCAGAAGTGTTAATGGGATTGCTTTTAAAACAGTATTGTAGAAATCACGCGCTTGCTGCACAGTAATCAACCGGTATCTTTTGCCTTCATACATCACCATCAGCCCGTCTGGAATCTCCCATCTGAACCTTATGTCTCGTTGCTTGAGCTCTTGCACAAGAAATGTAAAGTCCTTCCTTCTCCTCAAAATCTTTGGAGGGATCTCTTTTAAAACCAAGACTTCTTGATCAGCAATCACAACTTTAGCATCATAGGCAGCTTGTATAACTTCATCTCTGATTTCTCTTTTTGTGAAGTAAACCACCACATCTCTAGGTAACTTTCTCTGTCTGGCAATCCATGAGTTTACACGAAACACTTTATCCATAGCTGCTCTTATTTCAGATGCTGGCTGATTCAATACCACTTCAAAAGCCTCAGAAACCAGCTGCTTTAAATCTTCCTTAATGTTCTCTTTTAAACCTCTGATTCTAACAGCAAACTGCATCTGGTAATATTGGGCAAGGCTTAACTCCCTTTCCATTTTGTCTCTTAAATTTTCATTCTCCCGTACTTTAACTTCTAATATTTCATTCTTTTGAGTCAAATCATCCAGTTTTTCATCTAAATTTTCCACACATTCCGCCACTTTATGCACTGAAGACAAAATGTCTACCTTCATCACGCTAAGCTTCTGTTCCATCCTCTCTTCCATTCTCTCCTCCAGTTTCTCCAATTTCTCCTCCATCTGTGCAAATTTATCAGCCATTGATTGATTAATTGACTCCAAAAGTACCTGGGCATGTTTATCCAAAGCATCTCGTAAATCCTTCGGTGTCAGTACATCAGGAGGGTGCAACGCCTGTAATGATGATTATTGCACCGGAGAAGATCCACCACTCCGAAGAGTTTTAGGGGGAGGTTTAGCCGCCATCTTTTACTTTTCACTTGTGACGCACTTTCACTTAAAGTTTAAAAAGTCCATCAAGCTCGAGAGTATAATAAAATAATCCTCTTCACCTTTTCCTCTTGTACCGCTCTGCCTGCTCCTTTAATCCATAGTCCTTTCTTCAGGCAGGGGTGGTCGCAGACGCCTGGCTCTGCTCCAAGAAGTCCGGAGCAGAGACGCCAGCCAGCTGGGAGCAACCCAGGCTTCGGGGGAGTTCAATCCTTCAGCCGCCCAAGCTCCAAGCTCAGGCGGCCCCGGAGAACTCTACCCCTACCTGGGGCCTCACCCCCTCCTCTTCTCCCGAGGAGGGGGCTTCAAATTCGCCCGAACAGCTGATCGGCGCTGTTTCGGGCGAAAAAACAACAGCTGAGCCGCAGGCAGCCCGGGAAGGCTGTCTCCGTCGCCGCGGAGCCACCGGAAGTCTCCCTCTCTCTCTTTAATCTATCTATCTATTGTTCCAGCCAGCAGGGAATCAAAATGTCTTTACTAAATTGTTTCTCTGTAGGAAGCAAGCCCAACTGTGAATCATTTAATGCAGGGATGTCAAACTCCCGGCCCATGGGACGGATGTGTCATGCCGAAACTGCACCCACCCCATTGCCAGGAATGGGAAAAAGTTGTGATACGTTGCACAACGTCACGTGACGTCACGAGTTTGACATGCCTGATTTAATGTATTGCAGGGTCTCTATTTAAGTTCTCTTCCAGCTTTCAGATGGCAGACAGAAGCAGCAGCTGGGAGTGAAGGGCAAATAGAGAACAGTTATATGGAAGATGTAAAGTCATGAATTAAGACAAACAGACAGGTTGCTCATAATACACAGAAGAGAGAGGGAAAGATCTGCTAGTTGTTGGGCAACTTTTTGGGCTGTGAAAAATATGAGCTACAGAATGGGAGCCTTCCTTAAGCCAGAAGTGGACCAATGATTCAAAGCCTTGCTGAGGGGAAGGAAATGATGGGTGGAAGCAGCTGGAAGTGGGTGACAAAGAAGTGTCCTGTGTTCCACCACCCTCTTTCTGAACTGGAGCAAAGCAAATGCTCAGGAACGCCAGTGCATAACAGAGAAGGATCCAAGAGAAATCCTATCATGTTCCCTATTGCTTAAAATAGGGGCAAGTCTACTTGCCCCTTATAATACCTATGCTTAGTATTAATTCTGCCCTCTGCCAGAGGTGCTACAGCAATATGAATTACCCCCAAACCAGATGCAGAATATAAACAGTTGAAATGTTATATTACAGGTTCTTGTTCTTATTTTCCTATATACTTTACAGGTAGTCCTTGACTTAGAACCACAATTGAGCCCAAATTTTCTGTTGCTAAGTGAGATATTTGTTAACTGAGTTTTGCCCCATTTTATGATCTTTCTTGTCACAGTTCCTAAGTGAATCACTACAGTTGTTAAACTAGTAACAGTTGTTAACTGAATCTGGTGTCCCCATTGACTTTGCTTGTCACAAGGTTACAAAAGGTTATCACATGCAACTGTCAAAATATGAATCAGTTGCCAAGTATCTCAATTTTGATCACATGATCATGGGGATGCTGTAATTGTAAATGTGAAAAATGGACATAAGTCAATGTTTATTAACATATTGCATTTCATTTTGGGAAGAAAACCCTCCTGCAGTCAGTATGGCAAGAGTTAGTAAATTCCAATGACTATACCTAACCAAATGTTTTATTTTAACTGAAGAAGTTACTTGGATGAGTAATGAAATGTCACAGTTTAATAAATTTTGGTCCAGTTACCATGATTTAACCTTTTAAGATACTTTTGACCTGGATGTTTGAGTCTTTATTTACATATTAGTCACTTTTTCAGTGCTGTTGTAACTGATCTGCTGTAAGTCAAAGACTCCCTGTATATGTGTAATAAAATATTCTTAAAAAACTGTACATCAACTGAATTTTGCAGAGGACTAGATCTGTGTTTTATCTATCTTTCAAAACCTGATCTGAGGATTGCTGGAGCATCTTGAAGCTTATTTAATCTGCAAATGAGGAAAAATACTTTGTCACTATGGAGATATCTCTGTGATTACAGTATCCCAAACCAGCATAGATAGTTTCAGTTTGGAAGAGTTATCCTTATAATCTCTCTCACATATACTTGGAAATAATGCAGACTGGATAACTGCTGTATCTCTCCTCTCCCTATATCCAATTTAATATGTAGGAAGTGAAACCATCCGTGAAACCTCAAAGGAGAAATCTTACCTGCCATGGCTGTACAATCTGGGGTGACTGATGGTCTCCAGCCAGCATCCTCCTCTTACTCATCTGAGATGAAGAGGTGGCATGGAGAACTGAGGCCACATCATGGATTGCTCTGGAAATACCAGAACCATCCTCAATTACCACTCTTGCAAGTACCTCAAGAGGTGGGAATATTCTATTCTCTTTTTCTGTGCATTTTTTCCAAACCTTCTTAGACAACAAAGGCCTTGAATAGTAACAATGGAATGCTTCTTCTACAAACTGTTTCCCAGTAAGGGAATATGTATCAAAGTCATAATATTGTCTCCTGTTTGTCTGGGTTAGGAAAGAAAACAAAACATGTTTTCGTTGGAGGTCAAGATAGTTGGAAAGCATTCTTATGCTTAATCTTGACAAAGCTGTTGCAATCCACACTTTTCCCTCAATGAATGTCTTTTTCCTTTCATTAACAATTAGTACTCCTATTAGTGTTCCTGTGGCCTGAAAATCAAGTTGACAAACTATAACTTTTATGTGAATGTTGCTAAGTAGAAGGAACATTTTTCTTTGTTCTTGCAGAAATGCATCTCTGGTATGTATATCTACATTGGTTATTGGGATGGTTTCTGAGAGCACGATGCAGATCTGATTTTTTACAGCTAAAGTTTCCAAACTTCTTTTAAAGCTTTCTCCTCTTTCATTGTCCTGATAAAGGAGGCCAATCCACGTCCATCGGAAATGCAGGAGCAGCTTGAAAATTGTTGAGTAAGGAGGCTCTGGTTTGGGGGTCATCTGGTAGAAAAAAGGAAAATGATGACTTTGCTGAAGAATGTAGCTAATCTCACCAGTGTTGATCTAAGAGAGAAGAAAATATTGGTAGTTTGTGTCACTTTTAATGTTGAATGTCAAATGTTTAAACATAAGTTGCTTTCCCCACCTTTGAGAGAGATTTCCAGAAAACAACACCTGCATGAAATATGCTAGCTCCCTTGATGCTCTCTACTCCTGTCCTGTTTGCTCCTTTTGACCCTAGTGAGCTCTGAAGTAATCTGTGGGTGATTCTCATGTGTGATCCTTTTGCAGAAAATCCTTCTGGTCAAATGCTACCATACAGGTGAGCCTGGGTGATGAAGTGGATACTTAGGCACTTTTGCGGCCAACAGCTGAAGCTCACATGAGCCCTACACACACTGTGGGTCATCCATCTAGTAGATCAGATCTACAAGTAATCCAGATCAGACAGGCACATCTTAATATATTGGAACAGAGAACTTTCCTGATTTAGTAGTGTCATAAACACAGAAATAGATTTCCAATTGTGAGTGATGACTAAACCCAATACTCTAATATGAGTCTGTAGCCATTCTGTGAATCATAACATCTGATCTTTTTTTTAAAACTAGGGTTCTGACATCAATATGCATTTGAACAATTGAAGGCAGATCTTATACAATCTCCAGCCAGCCATAGGAATCCATGGTTACACTGATAATAAAAATTGGTTTGTTTTGTCATTAAAAGTATAAACAAAAAGTCAAATGCTATAGTCTCCTGAATCAGGAGCTGCGGTAGCTAATAATAGACTCAGACATCTGAAATGCAGAAGCCAGTTTAATAACTTCACTCTAAATCACTCAAGGTAAGTGTCCTTGTGGCAAGCTTTTGTTTATAAAGGAGAGAATAAATGACTGGATGGAGCCTTAAGGTTTCCAAGCACTTTGATGGTCTTCTGTAAAATTGTTTTAACTGTTCTAACTTGTAAATATGAAGTGCTTTTAATTCGGTGTGTGACCAGCCATACGCTAAATAAATAAAATTTCCTTTGCAATTTGAGCCTTAGACCCATTATTTTTAAAAGAATGAGGAATTTCATGCTTCTCAGAATTATTGCTAGACTGCCTCCTGGATCTCAATCACTGAAGGTTTTGAAGGAAAATTGAGGAAGCCCTTTGCAGTGGTCTGAGGATTGTTAATAAATAAATAAATAAATAATTATTAAATAATCAATTATTAATTAATTAATTACTAATTATTTAATTAATTATTAATTAAGCTGACTTTGTAATAATGCCGCTTGGGGTGTGTGTGAAAGCCCTAATAAGCAGGCATATACATAGAATGAAGGCTACTGCTAAGCTTGTAAGCCGCCCTGAGTCTTCGGAGAAGGGTGGGATATAAATGGAATTAAAAGAAAAAATTAGGTTAGAAGATCTCTACAGCCTCTTTTAAGTTTTTCATTCTATGTTTCTATGAATAAACCTACCTCTTTAGCTCAGGTCACTAACTTTTCAGTTTAAAACTAACTCATTCAGCACTCATACATTCTTGGCACTTTTTTTGTCATACCATTTTGCAAATGCCTGATTGCCATTGATCTAACTTATTTTAATATTACTTGAAAAAAGTCAATTCATGCTTTCATTTCATGCTGTTAAGTACTGATATTAGGGGTTTTGGAACAAACACTCATTTTTGCAACAGGCCCCATTCTATTATTCTCTTTGTTTAAGGATTTGTGTGCCTTAACATTTCTCCATCGTTTCCCCAACTTTATTAAACAGTCTACCAGGGGACCCAAGGTCATCTACAGTCTGTTTGGCCTGTTTGAAAAAAAGTCTTTTCAGTGGCAGAAAAGGAGAAGTCACAAACTCTATGCATTTTTTCTGAGCTATGTTGTGGCAGGGAGATAAAAAAAATGTATATGTTTACTTTAGGGAAATAAAGTTATTGTAGATCTTTTAATATCTAATCTCTGCCTCCAGGTTTATCTGGAGATATATATGAGAGCTGCATTTTAGTCTAATTTGAAAATTCAGAACATGTGATTAAGCTTATTTTAGCTTTATACCTGTGGAATTTTGTAGATGCCCAAGACAGTAGAAATTTGATCAAAGAGTTCAGAATCTGTGTTTTCAAGAACTGCCAGGAGATTCTTTTGTCTTCCACATCTGTAATTTGGGACATTCTCCTGCCCTGTAGACAGCAAGTTCATCATGACCTCGTATGTTATTCTTGCATTGAGGAAGTTATCATAAATGTTGTAGCCCAGGGTGATGTTGGGTAAGAGCCAAGAATTCTGGTTGATCTTATGAACACCCAAGAAGAAGAGGAGGACGTGGTTGAATATTGCTGATGAACTGCAAAATAATATCTTATCTGTACAACAACACTAGACAGCTCTGAACCATTCATAAAACATAATTTAAAATATACTCTTCCCTTCAAAGCCAGGCCAGAGATTCTCACAGTTCAACCCATCCTAGCACAATGCTTGAAGGAGTGAGGTCTTTGTAGCCCTCTAGAATTCTTCAAGAATTTTACCACATGTGCACATATGTTTTCATAATATAATATTATTTCTTCATATTATGCCACCTAGAAAGTAACATTTGGACAGATTCAAGAGCTGGATTTAGTGTTGAGCAAGTGGTATTTTTCCTGGGCTCCAAGATCACTGCAGATGGGGACTGTAGCCAAGAAATTAAAAGACGCTTGCTCCTGGGGAGGAAAGCCATGGCAAATCTAGACAGCACACTAAAAAGCAGAGACATCACCCTGTCAACAAAAGTGCGTATAGTCAAGGCTATGGTCTTCCCAGTTGCAATGTATGGCAGTGAAAGTTGGACCATAAAAAAGGCTGAGCGCCAAAGAATTGAGGCCTTTGAACTATGGTGCTGGAGAAGACTCCTGCAAGTCCCTTGGACTGCAAGGCAATCAAAGTGGTCAGTCCTAGAGGAGATCAACCCTGACTGCTCTTTAGAAGGCCAGATCCTGAAGCTGAAACTCAAATACTTTGGCCACCTAATGAGAAGGAAGGACTCACTGGAGAAGAGCCTAATGCTGGGGAAGATTGAGGGCAATAGAAGAAGGGGATGACAGAGAATGAGGTGGCTGGATGAAGTCACTGAAGCAGTAGGGGTGAGCCTAAATGGACTCAGAAGATGGTAGAGGACAGGAAGGCCTGGAGGAACATTGTCCATAGGGTTGCGATGGGTCGGACATGACTTTGCAGCTAACAACAACAACAACAAGTGGTATTACCTGTCCATTGATCAACAAGCCATCTTTAGAGCCACAGATTATTTTGCTGCAGAATATTGATGTCTTTGGAGTAACTGCCCTTTATTAAAAAATCTTTAATGTAATCCTCTACAGCTAAAACATTAGCTTATTATGTAAAGCGTCTATTCTCTGTGAATTTTGTCTTTAAAAGTTATTCATATTTAATGCAAAAGTAAAATGGAAGCCACAAAAGTTTACAGAACAGTAAAAGGCGCCTGTTACTCGTCCCAGCTTCTGCCAACCTAGCAGTTTGAAAGCACGTAAAAATGCAAGTAGAAAAATAGGGACCACTACGGTGGGAAGGTAACAGCGTTCCATGCGCCTTTGGCGTCTAGTCATGCCAGCCACATGACCATGGAGACGTCCTCAGACAATGTGTTCCCCACGCATGTGCGGGGGAACCTTTACCTTTTTAAAAGGCATCAGTTGGAAAGAAATGTTGGAAAAGGAGAAAGGAAGGCCCGAGAGCAAGATAGGAAAGGAGAGAAGATTGTGGGAAACTCACTTTTAGCTCACTTGACTGTGAGATTGTGGGCAACTATATAATTATGGCATAGAAATAGATGAATAAAGAAAATAAATATTTGCACAGTATCAAGAAAATTACATTGAGAATAGAAAGAACCCTACCCAGGCAAGAGTCATATTAGAAGAGTGCAGCCAAAATTGCATGAACTGAACTGAAATGGCATGCTCAGCTTTTCAAGAATCTTTATGTGCTCCAGGAGCCTTTTCCCTAAAGCAAACTGGGAGAAGCAGTAATGACCTGTCCTTCTCAAGGTGAGGAATTGGGGAAAAGAGAAAACATTGGAAAGAGTAAGCTCAAGCATCAGAATCCTGTACATGCCAAAATTACCTTCTCAATCTGTGGGTTGGAGGCACGGAGAAAATATGGGGGTAAAATGCAGCAATTATTTTAGATGTTATTCCAGTAATCAGATAGTCTCCTGGCTTGTAGTAATTAAACTCCTTAAACTCCTTAAATTCTTCTGTAATCACTTCAAATGGACATTTCATCTGCATTGTGGCACAGGAAAATTGGGAGAGAAGCAAAATGAAAAAGAGCTTCATTTGCTGTAGCAGCAATTGACATATAATGATGGAGACCTTTCCTATACTTTCTTCTCTGGGAAAGTGCAGGATCTCATTGTCACAAAAGAGAATAACTGCAGTGAGAATTTTCCAGTTTCATCCCAGATCTGGAAGAAAAACCTGCAATTTCAGACTAGCACAGTGCCTGCCTAATTCTACCTCTACTCTCAGCAATGCCAGAGGTAGTTACAGGTCAGATTCTGAGTTGTTGAACATCCCTTTATTGTGAAATTGCTTTAAAACTAAAGGTGGTGGTGGAAAATAGAATAAACAACCATTAGTTTAGTAATTAGAAGGGGAATTGGAAATGACTATTGCTACAGAGATGTGCAGTTGGAAAAAAAACAGTTTTGCATGCCTCAGGGGCGTAGTCGTAGTTTTAGATTAGTTTAAGGGAACAATAGACAGGATAGTGTCTATGGAGATACTCAGTCATGCAGGTCATGGTTGTCCCAAGGGTGTTTTTTCAAGAGACAAATGGACTTATTTGTTTTTCTTGTTGTATACCCGCAACACAGTCCTTTCAGCAGTTCCAAGAAGGCTCTACACCCATTTGCACAGATAAACCTCCAAGTGGCCCCAACAACTCTCTAAAATAAGGGTTCCCAACCGGGGGTGTGAGATGATATTCCAGGGGGTACGAAAACTTGGGTTTAGAAGTTTCAAAATTGTACTGTATATATACATAATTTGTTGCTGTTATTTCAAACTTTTGTAAGGGGTTAGTTTCTTGGATGAGAAGTAAAACTCTTCAAAAAAAAAAAAAAACAACACAAAAAAACCAAGGAAGCCCAGTTGCCTCATTGAAAAGCACCTTTGGGACAATTCAGGATAGTTTGACTGCATTTTACTCTAGAAACCTACTCCTGAGATTCCAAATAATGTCAGGTGATAAACCCATTGAACATTTTTTCACTAGCTAGTGAGGGTCTTGGACAACTCACCCTGGTCAACATGTCACCAGCAACTTGCTGTGGGCAACTTGCCACAGGACAATTCAATGCAGGATAACTCAAGAGAGGGACAAGTGAATTACAGTGAGCCTTGTCTTGTTTTAGGTTTGAATCTTCTCAAGTTAAAAGTCCTTGAGGTTGGGGTGAGCTGCAATTCACTTGTCCCTCTCTTGAGTTAACCTGCATTGAATTGTCCCATGGCAAGTTGTCCCCATGGCAAGTTGTCTTGCAGCGAGTGGGCAGGGTGAATTGGCCAAGGCAAGTGGGCAGGGCAAGTTGTCGTATTCCAAACTAGTGGGGACAAAATAAATCCTTATCCTATCTGATGTGGATGAGGCCATCTTCCTCAATGGTCAGACACTCCAGAATAGTTATCTCCAGATATTGTTATACAGTATCATAACATCAACATTTTTTGAATAAAAGTTTTCCTGAATACTGCCCTCTATGGGGCTATATATAGAAAGAGAGTACATATGGATGGATGGATGGATAGATTGATTATGAGATGTCACATGGTAGAAACGTTTAGTGATATCATAGCTAGATTTTCTCAAGGATCATCTGCCTGTGACATGACCCTTTATTTAAACGACATGCACATTTCCACTCTAATAGAGTCCATCCAACTGAATCAAGTGTTTGTTAAGTGAATTTGGGTTCCTTTAGTGACTTTGAATGCTGGAAGCCATCTGAGAAGGTCTCTAGTAGTGATCCCGCGACCACAGGATGCTGCAACAGTCATAAATAATTGCCTGAAGTTTGATCCATATAATGGGGGAATGCTGCATAGATCGTAAGTACAAAGACTAGTTGTAAGTGACTTTTAAAAATGCCTTTGTAACTTCAAACAGGGAGCCACCTTGATTTGGTTGAATGAAGGACAGCTATGTAAATGTTATAAACAAACATCACTAAAGGAATGATTCTAGTTGAGGACTACCTCTATAGGGCAGCTTTGCTAATTATTTGCTCCTGGAATTTTTTTTAAAAATATTTTATTTATTATTTACTTCTCTGCTGATGATATAGATTGTTCTTATTGCTAATTTGAATATAATGTGTACTGTTATGCACTAATCTCAACACATGGAACTTTGACAGGAATAAAGTTTTGAAAGAACTGCCTTTTCCATAAAGAGAGAAAAAGACCAGTTCATTTCTTGAATTAAACTATGATACTCTGTTGTAGCAATAAAGAATCTTTTGGCAGCTAAGGGAGCAGAAAATAAATTTAATAAACAAATAAACCTATGGTTTAACAACAGTGATTAAATGCTGCCTTAGATGGCCATCTCACTTGAATTCAGTCACCGCTCCTTATATCAGCAAAATCTTTGATGTCCTAAATTGGTTGTGTGGATCATTGATTCCATTTTGATTTTGTACTACCTGCAGCATCATGGACCAATCATTCTCTCTAACCCCCAGATAGCAGGCAAGGACAAATCCCATTCAAAAACTTGTCAAGAAAACTTCAAGGAGTAGTTAAGGCAGATATTAGGAGTCAAAAATTGAGTGAAAGCTGCACATATAAGTATTAGCTTTAAAAAAATAAGGGGAGATAGTCACAATCCCCTTTCTATCACATACACATTTAGTATAATAAACATAGCCACAGTACTATGGAAATTAAAAAAAATAGTTATCAGTACTTGTTATTTTGTGGAGTCTCAAGTAAATCTGATTGATAGTACAGGTAATCCCTGAGTTATTTATTTATTTATTTATTTAATTAATTAGTTTTCTATACCGCCCTATTCCCGAAGGACTCAGGGCGGTTTACAGGGCAGCATATAAAAAACAATATAAAAAGATAATATAAAACTAAAATGAATTAAATTAATTAAAGCCCAACAATTAAAACAATATTAAAAGCTAAAACCCCTTCAGTCCAGGCCTGATAGATCCAAATCCAAATCTTAGTTCATGACTTTCTAATTTGAGTAATCTCTTATTTTGGAGAGTCACCTATTTTTTCATCTAGATCCAACAGCAGGTATCAAAATACAGTTTCGAATCTGGTAAACCCAAAGTTCCTCTTTCTTTATAATTTTGCAGTAGTTTACTGTTATATCGAGTGTGGCCGCATGGACCGCAGTTTCCTTGCTTACAGTTAACTGCTGATATGCCTGTGCTAAATCTAATTTAGCGAAGATGGTGCCCGACTGGATAGCGGAGAGGACATGCTTCACCGTCGGAACCGGGTAAGCATGCGGATTTAAAGCCCTATTTAGGGTGGCTTTATAATCCACGCAAAGTCTAATTTCCCCATTGGGTTTGAGGGGGGTGATGATGGGGGTTTCCCATGGCCCTCCTTCCACTGGTTCTAACACTCCCTGGCCTAACTTTTCCAGTTCACTCTCAATCTTGTGTTTGAGAGCGAATGGAACTTTCCTGGCCTTAATTCTTATAGGGAGAACTCTGGGGTTTAAATTAAATTTAATGGGGGGCCCCTTGCATTTGCCCAATGTCCCATCGAACACATCTGCAAATTTTTGCAGACGGATTCGAGACTTCTGGGTTGGATTGAGTTGATTTCCCCTAACCAGATCCCTAATGCCCTGAACCAGTTAAGGCCTACCAAACTAGCTCTCCTGCCCTCAGTTACCAGTAGTTCCAATGGACCCTTAAACCCCTTAAAACATACCTCTATAGTGGCCTTGCCTTTCAATTTAATTGGTGCCCATTGGAAATCTGTTGATGGGGGTGGGGGTGAGGTGAATCCGGCGGCCGCTCTTTTCTGAAATTGAGGACAATGTCTCCCAAGAAATTATTGAGTCAGAAGCCCCCGAATCGATCTCCATCTTGCAGGGAATTCCCTGCAAGAGGACTTCGATTCTAATTTTTGGGCCTAGCATTTGATTGATCGTAGAGCGGCCCACAGCTACCACCCCATTTCCCCGGTTAGTGGTTAGTGTCTGTGGCTGAAGGGCCTCGGTGCCGCAATGTGGAAAAATTTTGGTACCTGGTGCCCACGCTTCTAAGTCGTGGAGGCTGTCCCGGACCCGGCTTCTGCAGATGGTCTGAATGTGGCCCATCTTGCCGCAGGCGCGACACTTTGCATTTCGGAATCTGCACGATGCTCTCAAGTGGTTTCCCCCACAACTGCCGCATTTTTGCTCGGCGTCTTGGCAACTGTTGTTAGTGTCCTTCGGTGCTCTGGTTATTGTTGGTTTCCTTTGCCTTCCTCCAGTGTCACGGTGGTTGTTTCGGATCGGAGTCCTCTCAAATCTTTGGGTTATTTCATCTATCTCTGTTTCGAACTTGAGGTCTTCCACTCCGCCATCCACAAGGCTTTCTTGGTGAATGGACCCGCTCGTGCCATTGCTATGACGGGGGAAGCCATGTAGATTGGTGGTCTCGTGGGTCATTAAATCATCCAGGACTTCTTGAAGGTTCCCTGTGGGCTTCATGATCACCTTATTTTGTAACTGTTCGTCCCTTAACCCTAAGACCGCTCTGTCCCGGATCCTCTCATTTAGGTCCACAAACCTGCATTGGCATGCAGCTTCTCATACTGCTGCTACAAAGTCTGTCAGGGACTCGCCCAGTAACTGGTTCCAATGCTTGAATTTTCTTCTCCAGTAGAGTTCGGATCGTCTAGGCATAAAATGTTGTCTCAGTCTTTTAATTAGTTCAGCGTAAGAAACTGAGGCAACCGCTGCCGGGTGGCACAGTCCTACAGCTATCTTATAAACCGCCGGTCTGCTGAGGGCTAATAATGCTGCTGCTTTCTTGCGGTCCTCATTTATGTTATTTACTAACAACTAGCCCTCGACTTGGCCCACATGGTCTTCCCATTGCTCCAGGTGTCGGACATCGAACTCCCTCATGATGCTGAGCTTCGACATTCTTCTGCCTTAGTTGATGGCTTTTTGAATTTCCTGTGGTGCGCAGCTGTCTCTCGGCTTCTTTGCGGCAACACTAGCCAGCTTTTTTCCCCCCGAGTCCTGTCTTAATGCGCTTCACAGGATCCCATCCTCGTCGCCACTGTTATATCGAGTGTGGCCACGTGGACACAATAACGAGTCAGCATCGTACGTGATGTTGTTTATTGATTACATGATGGAAAAAAAGTAAAGCCCAACTCCCGGTTCCCCCATTTATGCTACTGAAGCCCCTGAAAATCAGCCAACCCGGTTGCTCTATTTTCCCGCCGGCCAGGTAACACCCAACCCGGCATTGTACCTTTCCCACCAGACAGGTTGACCAATCAGGCCAGCTGACCGATGCCACCTGGTGTCTGGTGTCAACTCCAGCCTGGCATCTCTCATACATAACATTTACCCAACCCTAACCCTAACCCTAACCCTAACCCTAATTCTCATTTTTCCCCTTGCCATCTGAATTTAGATTTATTCTTTTGCCGTTGGTTAACTGCAGTGTCAGTTGTCAATATCAGTAAAGTCTGGAATACAAATAACATATTTGATAAGACATTCATCTTAATTACACAGATTCAATCCAGTAGGAATAACTGCAAATTCTCCATCATGAGAAATCTTTTTAGTATCATTCCAAACAGGTACAATTTTTAATTTTTAAAATAATTTTATTCATTTATAATGTAAAATATGAAAATACAAAAGCAAATAGTAAGGGAGAACAATAGGGAAAGGGAAAATGAAAAAGTATGGAAAGTGGGGCAGGGGAAGGAAAAAAATAGGTATTGACTTCTAACTCCCCCTGTTGCAATAAAATAAGATATTAAAATCAAATTTCAACTTTTTACATTTCTATAGTAATATGAACTAGCCATTTCTGTATCAACAAATTAGACTAATCAGTAAAACCCAAAATCATAGTATCATTTTTTCCACCTCAAGCACAAAGTCGGGATGTGGTTTCCAAGTAGAAACAAAAGTACTTATATTCTTTTCTTTTATCAAAACAGTCAACTGGGCCACCTCTGCTAATTCCATCAGCTTTTGTAAATATTTGTCCATGGTGAGAATGGAAGCCTTCTTCCATTTTTGTGCACAGAGTAGTTTTGTTGCCGTCACCATATATAAAATCAGAGTTCGAAATTATTTTTTCCAAGAACAAAATTGTTTTGAAACAATTCAGACTTGTAAATGTAACCCCAGATATTTAACCTTTTTCTTTGCCACAAAACCCTAGTTTCTTTGCCAATGTTTTATAATCTTGAAAATTGAAGTTCTTAACAAATATTTTTGTTTTCTGTTTATCCAGTCAGGAACTCACATCTGCTTTGTGTATTTAACTTTCCCCCCCCCCAATTTCCATGTACCAACTTCATTCACTTTGTCAATATGCACAGTTTTTGTTCCTCTTCCTCCTCTCTGTATAATTATCAAAATCACAGCAATTAATTTGTCTTCCACTAAAGCCTAGGGGACTTCTTTCATCCACAGTAATTCTGAAACAAGGTAGATGTTAATAACCCTCATCAACAGATTTCACAAATATTTAGTAATTCTTATAAAAATCTGAAAATCTGGTCCACAAGGACCTTAAGGTTGATGAAGAATACAAGGTGAGACTCCTGTAGGCACAAATGTACAGGTCAGAATTGTAATGCTGTCCTTTTAATGTACCAGATTAAACTTTATCTTGCTTGATCAAGTCAGTGTATCTGTGTTCTTTGGCAAGAGAACTGTGCTTCTCCTTAGACAGCTGTGAGGCCAAAGACAGTGGGCACGTGCCTCACAGAACTACAGAAGATCTTCATCATGATATCTGAAATACTGCTGCTGCTGCTGCTTCTCCTGGTGTCCCATTTTCCATGTGGGATGCTGACAATGAAATGTCCATTAAATATACAGAAAGAAGACCACAGATTTAATTATTATAAGCCAGGAGATTTCCTGATTAGTGGAATCATATCTACATCAAGCTCAGCATTTAAACCATACCTCTTCTTTAAGCCTCCATATCACAGATTTCAAAGGTAATTCCTGACATGTACTTAACACTGGTGATTAATTTTATGTTTTCCACTATTTTACTTTTAATAGGGATGGTTAGCTGGTATGAATGCTACAATTTTATGTTTTAATTTTTAACATTGATATTGATGATTCTAGTGGTCTATTGTTAAAAACTATTCTTAATTTTGCAAGCTGATCCACAAAGTTCAGAACTATAATAAGGTATTGTTGGAAAACATTCTGAAAGAAATAAAAAGCTGTCAGAATCGGTAGGTAATCTAATGAACCTTGGAGAGATGAGAGTTATTTAGGGTCAAAGAAGAACTTTATACAGATGTATCCCAAATTGAAGCCCCCTTTAGCCTTTGAAACTTCTAGCTGTCTTAGATGGGGCACTGGTATAACTTTGGATGATATTGTTATTAAGCGCTATGATGTCACTGCTGACTTATAGTGACCACAAGGATAAAATTTCTCCAGGAAAAGTCTTTTAGTTCTTCCTCAAAGGACATAAGGAAATCCATTAAAAGCAAAAAAACACCTGGCATTGCAACCCATCCAAAACCAAAGACGATTAACTTGGGGTTTAAGGCACCCATTCAACTAAACTGAGTCATCAAAGCAGAAACAATAAATAACAAGGAAACACCTAAGCCTTTGTCAGAATAATTCCACTTGAATATTCCTCCAATTAGCAATCAAATCAACATAAAGAGACTTATTTCATAGAACCCTGTTTTTATATGGAAATGATTTTCCAAAGTGAATTTTAAATGAATGTATCCAGTTGCTAAGACAGTTGATCCATTACTATAAAATGCATTTCCAAGTCACCATTTGGGGAAAATAATAAATATAGAACGTAGAATAATAGAGTTGGAAGGGACCTTGGAGGTCTTCTAGTCCAACCCCTGCTGGAGCCATTTCAAACAAATGGTGTCCAGTCTCTTTTGAAAGCCTCCAGTGATGGAGCATATACAACTTCTAAAGGAAAGCTATTCTATTGGTTGATTGCTCTCACAGTTAGAAAAGTTCTCCTTAGTTCTAGGTTGCTTCTCTCCTTGGTTCATTTCTATCCATTGTTTCTTTTTGGTGCTTTGGATTACAACAACAACAACAACAACAACAACAACAACAACAACAACAACAACAACAACAACAACTTCAGAATTCAAACAGACAAGCACCTGCAACATAACACCCCGGACTTAACAATTGTCAATAAGAAAGACAAAAAAGTCTGGATAGTGGATGTGGCAGTGCCTGGAGACAGCAAAATAGATGAGAAAGAACTGGAGAAGATAACAAAATACAAAGACCTACAAATAGAAATAGAAAGACTGTGGCAAAGGCAAGGGTAGTACCAATAGTAACAGGTGTCTTGGGTGCAATCCCAAAACAACTGGAGCACCACTTGAACACCATTGGTATTGACAAATTCTCCATTAGTCAATTGCAAAAGGCAGCCTTACTAGGAACTGCTTCCATCCTGTGATGATATCTGTAATACTATCAAACATCCATATCTGCCTATCCCAGGTCCTTGGTAAGGACTCGATAGGTTGACAAAAATGCCAAATCCAGTCTGAACATCTGGCTGACTGTGCGATTAATAATAATAATAATAATAATAATAATAATAATAATAATAATAATAATAATAATAATAATAATAATAACAATAATAATAATAATAATAATAATAATAACAATAATAATAATAATAATAATAATAATAATAATAATAATAATAATAATAATAATAATAATAATAATAATAATGAGATAGGACTGTCCTTCTAATAGCAAGATCCAAAGAAGTCCATCTCCTGGCAAGGTCCAAGAAATGAATGATACAGGCATCTTACATTATTTTATTAAAGAATGAATTTCTGAGAATATTTCCTGCAGTACAATATAGGGATTGAGCTTTTGGTCTGATCTTCTCTTGCTTTCCCCTTCATGAGATCAATCAGAATCCAAAGCTGTTACCAAACATCATCCTGGGTTACAGATCGTTAGATTGTCAAATTTGTGCACTAGACTTATAATACAGCAATCCAAGTGATTAGTTATAAATGTCCTTAAAGGAACAGCTTCAGGAAATATGATGTGATTTTATGAATTGAAGATGAAAGCCAACTGCAGTCTCTTATCTTGCAGTATACAGAGTATGAGCTTCTGGCACGTCCTGCCCTTCTTCTTTGCCACTCATGACATCAACCAGAATCCAAAGCTGCTACCCAACATCACCCTGGGCTACAGCATCTATGAGAACTTTTTCAATGCAAGGATAACATACGAGGTCATGATGGACTTGCTGTCTACAGGGCAAGAGAATGTCCCAAACTACAGTTGTGGAAGACAAAATAACCTTCTGGCTGTGCTTGAAGGGACGGATTCGGAGCTCTTTCCTTCCATTTCAACTATGCTGGGCATCTACAAAATTCCACAAGTAGGAATGAACACTGAAGCTAATTTCATTTTGTAAAGTCTAATGATAATCCAAAAGGGGTCAGATCATAAATAAAATGATTCAGATGACACAGCTTAAAGGACGCCTGAACTATTCTATTTTCATCATGCATTCAAATACCTTACTTCATTCTTACATCATTGTACATCTTGATTTTTTAAAAAGATAAACAGGTTACAAAGAGATTTTTCAACTGAACGAACCTGCTGTGTTCATGTGACGTTTCATTTTCCCCAATCTATGTGTCAATGCTACAAACATTGACATGTTTTTGCACTGACTATATAAGAGACAGCCTTTTGTTTGAACTGCTTCTCTTTGAATTTTGAAGGGAGGGTGTTATGTATGCAAGCACCTGCATAGCAACAGCCACCAGGGGGCGTTGGCCTGGACAGTTTCGGCGGGAAACCTAGGGCCAACCCCATTGGCTGTTAGCTTACCTGGCCAGGTATATAAGGAGGCCAGGTAGCCCTCATTCCCCAGTTCACTTCCCCTTCCAATAAAGAGCTGAACTCACACACCGGCTGGTGTCTCTCTTGCGTCGGACCCACTACACAATAGTGGCGACGAAGGTGGGATTGCTGCCGACCAAGAGCTGAAGTCACTGGGGAAACGCTCCGCAAGCTGAAGGGAAAGGCATTTTTCCTTCTTCCCCCCACGACCGCCAGCCGAACCGGCAACGCCAAGCACCACATCCACGACCAACTGCCACCATGGCTAGAGCCAGACAACCCTGCGAATTCGAGACCCGCCGCCCCGAACCCTGGACCCGTTACCTGGCTCACGTTGAACTGTACATGCGGTTCAATCAGAGGCAATATTGGAGGCAATATTAATACATTGGGATTTGAAAAGATATAGATTGGACTCCATCTTTAAGGCAACAGAGTTCTATGAGACATACAGACGTTTTCTTGAAGAGAAAACACCACAAGGGGATTGGGAAGATGAAATACAGAGAAAGTTAGTAACAGAAGAGACACCCATACAAAAAGAAGAAGAACGAAAAGAAAATACAGGTCAAGAAAGAGAATAGGTGATATAAGAACAGAGACAGGAAAGGTCCACCAGGTGAATAAAACCTAAATATAAGTAAAGAAGATGGAGAAAGTAAGTGGAATTTTCTGAACAATACAAATGGATTCAACTCCCCATCAAAAAAGAAATATATTTTTGCATGATTACAGAAACTAAAAATAGATATAATTTGTCTCCAAGAAACACATATAAAAACAACACTATAAATTGCTGGAATGCCCCAAAATTGGGAAACTTTATTTTACATCAGCACTTCAAAAGAAAAGCAGAGTCACTTTATATATAAGAGAGACATTGGAATCCAAAGAGGTCTACTCAGTTGAAGAAGGAAGAATCCTAATGGTAGAAATAATGATAAATCAAAAACAGATACTGAAGTGAGCAATATATGCACCAAATAACAAGCAACAAGAATTTTATCAAAAATTACACAGGAAAATATTGGAAATGGAACATGAAAACATTTGCTTGATAGGAGATTTTAATACAATTGTAGATAGAAAATTAGATTATAAAGGCAGCAAAGGAGGAGAAAAGGGAAGAAAGACAGAACGACAGAAGAAATTTCCATACAGGATACTGAGAAAGAAACCTCCAAAAGACCCAGTACACATTTTATTTGAATAGACATAAATCTTGGCCTAGAACTGATATTATATGGATGTCCCCTGAGCTAAGTACTAATATATATGAGATTGAGGTAAAACCTAACATTTGGGCAGACCATAATCCAATAAAGCTGACCCAGAAAGAGGTAAAGAAGAAATCAAGATGGACTTTGAATCAATCCTTGTTAAATGAGAAATAATTTGTAGAATTGGCAATAAAGGAAATGGAATTTTTCTTTAAAAAAATAAAAAGGAAGAGCTATAACATATATGGCTAAAAAGAATGAAGAAAAAAACCCAACAATTTACAGCACTAAGAGAAGAATTGAAGAAACTGGAATTAGAATTACAAATACATTCACAAAAGAAAATTGTGAAAAGACAAATGGAGACAGTGAAACATAAATTTAATTTAATAGTCAGAAGAATTGGCTGTACAAATAAAAAGGCTAAAACAAAACTTTTTTGAAAATGCAAACAAGCCAGGAAGATGGTTGGCATATAAACTGAAAAAAGAAAGAGAGAAGAGACTGATAATAAACTACAAGAGGAAAAGGGTGACTTACAACGTCAAACTGATGCAATTTTTTTAAAAAAGAATTTTATGAAAAATTATATGATGTAGTAGGAATTTCTCGAGAAAAAAATGATACAATACTTTGAAAATGCAAACCTACCAAAAAATACCAGAAAACTTAAAAAAAATATTAAATGAAAAAATTACAATGATGGAAGGGATAGAAGCTATTAAAAAACGATAAAACCCCAGTACCAGATGGGCTACCTGCAGAGGTTTACAAATGTCTACAAGATACATTAAGTCTACTAATGAAGGAAGTATGCAATGAGGTATTATTAGAGGCCAAACTACCAAACATGGATGGAAGCAAGTATTACTTTAATATCAAGAGAAGGTTGAGATTTGACACAGATAAAAAATTATAGTCCAATATCATTATTAAATGTGGATTATATTTTTTGCCTCAATAATAGCAGAGAGATTGAAATTGACTGAAATTACTACTGTTAGATTAGCAAAAATGTTTAAAAATATGTCTAGCAAATGTTGGAAATGTAATCAAAATCCTGGTACATATTATCACTTGTGGTGGACATGTGTAAAAGCAAAAAGTTTTTGGACTAAAATATATACTTGATGAGAAAAGATGTTAGGAAAACATGTAGATTTTAAACCTGAACTTTTTTTTACTAGACGTAATGCCAGAAAATTTTGATAAACAAAATGTATATTTAACATTACATGTATTAACCACAGCAAGGATTGTATTTGCACAGCACTGGAAAAATCAGATAACACCACCAAAAGAAGCGATAATTAAGAAAATATTGGACGGTGGAGAAATGGACAGACTCAGATTGAGAATCAAAGGAAAAGAAAATACAGAGTACTTCCAAATATAGAATTTATTATATCAATGATTGGAAAAGCGGGACAGAGAGTAAGAATTCAACCATTAAGACTAGGCAAAAATCAACCCAGACAACACATTGTTCATTAAGCACAAATGAATTGTAATGATAGAAAACTAATAAAATACTTTTTAAAATATCTATTGCTTATGATGGGAATACCAGCATTGTTCTGATGTAGAAGGGAAAACATGTTTTTCGCTACCCCAAAGCTGTTTGTAGCATGTAAGGAAACCTAGGAGCATCACAAACCAGTGAACTGGCCTTTGACACTGAGGGACTTATGGTAGGGCATTTTATTCAGTGGAATCTTTGGTGTTCTCTGAGCTTGGTTGTTTGTTTGCAGGTAATTTCACTGGTTAATTTCCCAACTAAGTAACATCAACAATGCCTGATGATAGCACTGATAATGTTATCTATTCAAGTAATGAAATATCTGCAAACAGGCAGTCAAAACCAGAGAGCATCAAGGAGTTTACAATTCAGCCCTGAGTTACACAGATTTTCTTCTATTGAATCATTCAATGTTTTTTTCAGAACTGGAGTCTTCTTTGAGACTGAGTTGATAGTAAATTGAGATCTAAGAAATACATATTGTAAGAAGGCAGAGGAAATGTTCTGACAGATGGTGTTCTAGCAATTGCTAAGACAAGACGAAGTAACCCTTTGCTTTCCATGCTTTGGACTAGACTTTCCACAGTTTTGTATATTTGACCAGTTGGCTGAAGCTGACAGGATCTGAAGCCCAAATGCAGAATAATCCCAGGATAATGATGATTGGACTGGAGTCAGCAGCTTTTTCTGAACATTAAAGGGACTCTGAGATCATAGCCTGCTGAAATGAAATTGTTAGTGGAGAAATTTCACTGAAACAAACATATTTTAATTGTATGTGGAAAAAGATCTTGAAAGTACCCTCTTGAATTCATGAACCCACTTTGCTGCTCACTTCCATTTTTAGAAGTAATCCCCTCATTCATACATTTCTCTGATATTTTTTTTCTGTTCAGAAGGCCCCCTCTTCTAGGTGTACGGAAAGTTGCCTCCCAGGATATACCAAGCTGATGAGAGAGGAAAAACCAGTTTGCTGCTATGACTGTTCTTCATGCATGGAAGGAACTATCTCTGTGCAGGAAGGTAGGTAATTCAAGAACATAGAAGGAGCACCACGAGACCTTAAGAAACACGACAGCATTTGAAACACATATACAAAAAAAGATATATGATTAACAACCATATATACTGTATATATTTTTGAAATACAACATGGAGATGGAAAAAATAAACATTTTTATGATAAAATGGATGCAAAATGTCAAACAATTAATCACAATACAAAAATGAGAAGAGCTTTCAAAAAGAAAAATATAGAAAATTCACTCCAAGTTATAATTTAAGGAGAAATTGCTGCAAAATATTTTTCAAGTGTTCTACAACTACATCAACAATTGCAAAATAAATAAATAATAGAACATTTAATGTTGGAAAAGCCATGAGAAGAAGGAACACTTCAACATCTGTAGTGGTTATGCAAAAACAAACAAACAAACCTCAAAAGCATTGGAATGAAATACTGTACATCAAATTATTAAGAAAAATCCTATACAAAATGAACCAAAACCACAAATATTCTTTATAGGTATAGTTTCAAAAAGCAAAAAAATGCTAACCCTAACCCTAACCTTAACCTCAAACTCTACTAAGATATTTTTCTGGCAATTGCAAGAACAAATTTAGGAGAGAATTGGAAAAATAGATATTTTGTCAGTGATGTCAGATTGGGAGGTCACTTTGGAGAATATGCAGCAATGTCACAATTAACAATACCTACAGCATTGATTCTTGGCAACATTAAGTCATGTGGACATGACCTCCCAGAATTCCTTGGGAGTCATGGAATTCAGGGAATTGGGGAATTCTGGCTGAGGAATTATGGGAATTGAAGTACACATCTTAATGTTTTGAAGGTTGAGAAACACTGATCTACAGTATCTATGATGGAAGTTTAAGCAACTGTTAAGAAGAATAGCTCTTGTATGTGGAATACATTGCACAGCAGGATATATTTAAAGCTTTAGAACATGATTTTTAATCAGAAAGATGTGAGATGAATCAAAACTAATGTCAGGTGCCAGCAAGAATCGTTACACTTTAAAGTAAAACACAAACACAGAAGCAAATAGATTATGTGTGGAAGTGGTGTGTTTGTGTATGTGTGTTTATTCTAGTCACAGCTTGGGGAAATAACAAAAGGGAAGAGAGGAATGTTTGTCATAAACATAATTTTCTACTTTATTCATGCTTAGTAATTAAGCATTTTTCCCTTGCATTTCATTATTCTAATAATATCATTTTTTTTAAAAAAAGAGAAAGAAATCTTCATTGCTCTATCTACATCCTGCTTCTGGACAGTTAGTCATGATGTGCTGAATGTCATTGAATCACTTGTTAAAAAGCAGTTGTGTTTTCCAGATGTAGCCCATTGTGAAAAATGTCCAGAGGACCACCTCTCCAATGAGAAGCGGGATCAGTGTGTCCCCAAAGTTATAACTTTCCTGTCCTACAGAGAAAACCTAGGTCTCATCCTGGCTGTCTCTGCCCTTTTTTTGTCTCTGACCACTGCCTTAGTTCTAGGAATTTTTATTAAATATCGAGAAACTCCAATAGTCAAAGCTAACAACCGTGATCTCACCTACATTCTGCTGATCTTTCTCTTGCTTTCCTTCTTGACTTCCCTTCTATTCATTGGTCAACCCAAGAAAGTGACCTGCCTTCTTCGACAAACTGCTTTCAGTGTTGTTTTCTCAGTTGCTGTGTCATCCTTGCTGGCCAAGACGATCATGGTGGTGATGGCATTTCTGGCCACAAAGCCAGGCAGCAAAATGAGGAAATGGCTGGGGAAATCTCTGGCCAATTTCATTATCTTCTCCTGCTCTGGTGTTCAGGTGGGCATCTGTTTCATATGGCTGGGAATCTTTCCCCCATTCCCAGATTCTGATTTACATTCCCAAAAAGGGCAGATTGTACTGCAATGCAATGAAGGTTCAGTCATCATGTTCTATTCTGCCCTTGGCTACTTGGGCTTTCTGGCTTCCATTTGTTTCTTGGTGGCTTTTCTAGCCCGAAAACTACCAGGGGCCTTCAACGAAGCCAAGTGGATCACCTTCAGCATGCTGCTCTTTTGCAGTGTTTGGGTTTCTTTTGTCCCTGCCTACCTGAGCACCAAAGGAAAATACATGGTGGCTGTGCAGATCTTCTCCATCCTGACCTCCAGCCTGGGCTTACTCGGCTGCATCTTTGTCCCAAAATGTTACATCATCATTCTGAGACCTGACATGAATACGAAGGACCATCTAATAGTGAAAAACAGTGAGTGATCTTGATTTTGGCAGTTATGTTTTTATCCAAAATATTGCTAACATCTACATACTAGGCTGGCCCAGTGGAACTCTTTTCTCTAAAACCAGCAAGCAGGTCACTTCATCAGCTGTCATGACAACTGAACTGACCTTCAAAAATAAAAATGGAATTGCTTTTTTCCCCTTTTACTGACTACAAAGGTTGGCTCACAGTAGCAGAATAATAAAAATGCCAGGCAAATAAAATGCAGGTCCCACAGGTTTTTGAAACCAATTTAGAGATGTTTTATCAAGAAGATTTGCTCATTATATATTTTTAGATGAGATGCAAATCTCTTGCCAATGAAAACAATGATGAAAAAACCCAGAGCCAGGAAACTACAAACCAATCAGTCTGGTATCAATACCTGAGAAGATCGTGGAAAAGATAATCAAAAACAGATCTGTGAATATCTCAAAGCAAATAAACTTATAACTAGGAGCCAACATGTGTTTGTTAAAAACAGTTCATGCCAAACCAAGCTAATTTCTTTCTTTGTCAAAGTGACTAAATTAGTACACCAGCAAAATTCTGTGGAGATAGTATACTTAGATTTTAGTAAGGCAAAATAGACCACATCCTATTTCTTGGTAAGCTAGAAAAATATGGGACAGACATCATTATCACCAGATGGATTTGTAACTGGCTGATAAACAGATCAATGGGTAATCCTTAATGGTACTATGGCTACATGGAGTGAAGTAAGCAGTGAAGTACCACAACTATCCTTCTTAGGTACAGTACTCAACAATATTTTCATAAATGACTTAGATGAGGGAGTAGAAGGAAGGGAATAAGCTGGCAGGAATAGCAACATCCCAGAAGACATATGCAGGATCCAAAAGGATCTTGACAGACTTGAGCAATGGGCTCTCTTCAACAAAATGAAATTTAATGTGGAAAAAAGCAAGGTTTTACACTTAGGCAAGGATAAGAACAGATAGCTGTGAGAGGGACCTTGGAGTCCTCATGGACAATCACTTAAACATGAGCCGGCAGTGTGTGGCAGCAGCCAAAAAAGCTAATACAATCCTTAGTTGTGTAAACAGAGGCATAGAATCAAAATCATGTGAAGTATTAGCAGTGCTTTATAAAGCCTTAGTAAGGCCACACCTGGAATACTGCATCCAGTTTTGGTCACCACATTATGAAACAGATGTTGAGACTTTGGAAAACGTACTAAGATGATTAAAGGCCTGGAGACTAAAACATATGAAAAACCGTTGCAGGATTTGGATATGGCCAGTCTAGAGAAAAGAAGGACTTGGGGTAACATGATAGCACTATTCCAGTATTTGAGGGGCTCCCAGAAAGATGAGGAGGTGACCTTATTTTCCAAAGCACCAGAAGACAAGACAAGAAAGAGTGGATGGAAACTAATCAAGGATAGAAGCAACCTAGAAGTAAGGAGAATGTTACTAATGGTGAGAGCAACCAACCAATGGAACATCTTGCCTTCAGAAATTGTGGGTGCTCCATCACTGAAGGTTTTCAAAAAAGAGCCTGGACAACCATTTATCTTAAATTATAGAGGGTCTCTTGTCTGAGCAGGAGGTTGGATGAGAAGATCCAATTATATTATTTTATGTTCTATATTCTTAGTTACTTTGAGTGAGGTATATGGAAATTCACACAGGGAGAAATGAGACAAAGAATTCCCCTGGTGCTCTGTACTTGCAAATGACGAGCATTGATTCAGTAGAGGAAAGTGATAAATTTTGGGGGAGAGGGAAATTCATTCCCACTCTCTCAATTGGCCTAGACTAGAAAGAGTGCAGAGAAGAGCAACAAAGATAATTAGGAGAATGTTGCGCTGAGCGACCGGTCAGGGTTCTGGCCTCAACTCTTAGAGCCCCGTAACAGGGGTGAGAATTTAGAGGGACCCTCGCAAGGGTGAACACCTTGAATAGGGAAGGATTTAGCCCTTTGCCACCGACCCAGTGTGCCGGACGTTCCAACGGTCACACTTGGGAACTGCGATAGCGCAGAGACAGAATCCTAGGACAAACTGAGGCACCAACACAAGTTTGTTCAAGGTGAGAGAGCACAGAGTGCCCGGGGTGGATGATGTTGCCCCCCGAACAGCTTTGCACAGCACTCTTTTTATTGAGCAGTTTCATCAGGGAGGGGGAAGTACACTCATGAGGGAGCAACATATGGAAGGTCAAAGGAAAACGTAACTCATTGCATACAACTGCTAATGAAGAGAGCAAAGGTCATCACAGGAAACAATAAAGCATAGCTTATCGTATACAAATGCTAACAGAGAATACAAGGGTTGTCATCAGGAAGGCATATCTTAAAAGACATAACTTGAAAGGCATGACTTGAAAGGCATAACTTGAAACATAACTTGAAACATAACTTGAAGCAAGGACAATTATAAAAGACAAGTCTTGTTATATACAATTATAAATGAAGCAGGGGACAAAGGTTTATCACAGGAATGCAGACTTCATAATTGTAAATGGGGGAAGGCAGAGGTTTTATCTTGAAGCAAGGACAATTATAAAAGACAAGTCTTGTTATATACAAGTGTAAAGAGATTTATCACTACAACTCAGGAATGCAGAACCTTATAACTTTTAATATAGGAATCAAAAAGGTCTTTTGGAGTCTGGGATAACTACAACTCCTCCTTTTCTGTTTTTTAAGGCCAATTACTGAGAAGGCCCCTCAATGTCCAGAACTTTCTCTTCTAGGATACTTACGCGGGAAAAAGAGAAATCCTTCGATACCTCCTGTGCCTGCGCCAGTGTTCCTTTCAAAGAGTGTTGGTGTGAGGGTGCATCAGTCTCTGGGTCAGAAGTGAATTCTAAAAGAGGATGTTTGTATTCACTGTCAACAGTGTGTTTCATCAACAGAATGTCATCGCTAATGCTGCTCAGCCTTCGGTGTAGAAAATCTAAAAGTTTACCCATAACACATGGGCCAATTGCACACGCAAGTAATAACAAAATTAAAGGACCAGCTATGGCTGAGAAAAGGGTGGTCAGCCAGGGAGAGAAGTTAAACATTCCTTGAATTGATACTTACTGTGCCATAAGGAATCAATTTGTTTAACAGCTCTCTGTTCAGCTATCAAAGAAATACTGTTAGTAATACTTCTGATAAAAATAGGCAAGACACAAGGTAAAATAATGCATCCTAATACAATCATACCAATTAAAGCTACAATAGCTTGTAAACCAGGTAATTTGGGAAACCAGGAGCCAAGTAATTCCTGAAAGTTGAAACCATTTCAAGTTTGGACAGGAACATGAGCTACAGAGTTCACATAGATGATGATGGTAGACTCGTTGTTAACAACAGGTTGTTCCTTCTGGGTCCATGCGATGGGCAAAAACAGTGTGAAAAGAGTCATTTTTGACTGGAACCAATGTCAAAGGTGTGAGCCATTGTAAAGAACGGGATGGGATAGCACAATGAAATACTGCAGGCTGAGTAGGCGGCAAAACTTTGACGTCTGGGGTAAGCTTTCAGATGGAATTGTGTTTTAGTGGCATCAGTCAGTGGTGTTAAAGCTGAAAAAAGTCACAAACCATGCTGTCATCTTTAATGGGTTCTGCAGTTGTGTTTGTGGAGGCATGATACGGACGAACGTGGCGACCGGGGATCCACAGCACTTTGTCTGGCAGTTGAGCAGCTGCGTAGCCTCTTCCCCAAGTGAGAAGGTCTGCAGGGCCTTTCCAAGTTAGGTCTGGAAGTTGTCGGTACCAAACCTGTGGCTTAGGGAGATCTGAAGAAGAAGAAGAAGAAAAATGCTGCTCTGCAGCTGTGGTTAAGGGATGGCCAGTGAAGTTTGAAAAGTTTAGAGTGTAGAGGCAAAGGTTAAGAGTTTCTTGCACTGCTGGGAGGTTGGGGTTTCGTTTTCCCCCGTTCTGATTTTTATAACGATCTAAAGCATGTTTCAAGGTTTGGTTAGCCCTTTCCACCAAGGCTTGGCCTTGGCTATTATATGGAATTCCAAATTTGTGTGTGATTTGCCAATGATGACAAAATTCTGCCATGGCTTGACTGCTATAAGCAGGGCCATTATCTGTTTTGAGTTCTTTTGGACATCCCAGCACTGCAAAGGTCCGAATACAATGATTAATTACATGTTTAGTGGCTTCTCCCCTTTGGGGGGTGGCCATGATGAATCCCAAGAAGGTGTCAATTGAAACATGCAAATACCTCCATGGGGTAAATGGTGCATATTGTGTAACATCCATTTGCCAAATTTGGCAAGGCTCCAATCCCCTTGGATTGACACCCATAGGGATTGCAGTTGCTTGTTTGCTGCAGGTTGGACACTGCTGGCGAATTGCAATAACTTCTGCAGCGGTGATGCCAAACTGCTTTTGCAAAGCTTTGGAATTTTGAAGAAAATATGAATGACTTTCCCAGGGGGTGAGGGGTTGCAAAGAACAGGCTGAAGGACCGGAGGCAGCCTGATCTGCAACATTGTTTCCCACTTGCAAAAAACCTGGAAAAGGCTGATGACTACGAATGTGAGCAACAAAAATAGGATGTTGGCGTTGAAAAAGCAAATTTTGCAAGGTTAAAAAAAGTTGTAACAAATCTGGTTGAATGGAGGGGGATAAATAAGATCCATAAATCACTTGAATTGTGTGATAAACATAAAAGCTATCCACAATAAGATTCAAAGGTTGAAAGGAAAAAAGTTGACAGGCCAAAATTGAAGCAGCCAGTTCAGCTTTTTGAGCTGACCGCTGGGGTGTTGTTTGCTTGGTTAGTGCGAACAATTTGCATTGCAATCGGGTGGTGGGTGGCAAGAAACCTTGCCATGCCAATCAGCTAAGGAAAATTGCAATTCACTTGAGGTTTGAAAAAATGATTCCCAAATTTGCAAAGACATAGACACAAAAAAAGTGTCTATCTCCAGCCCAATCAAGGCTTTCGTTCAGTGAATTAAAAATCAATTGAGCCAATTGTGCTTCTCTGGTTAAAACAGCAACTTTGGGCATGTGGGATAAATGAATCCACTCCAAAATTTTCAATTGGTTAGCATGTTGAACAATAGCAGCAGTAAACAGTCCAGGTGTGTTTAAAATAATAGCAGCAAAAGGAACAGACTCACATCAACTTTTGCATGAGCCAACTGTTTCCCTTAGCTATTAATCAATCCTCTACATTTCTCTTCTCCAAAAGTATTGAAGATTCCATAATCATATTTGGAGTCAGTGTATATGTTCCTCCTTTCCTGTATTAACAATCTCAGAGCCTGTTGTAAGGCATAAAATCCACAGGTTAGTGCTGATTAAGGGAGGGAAATTCTCCCAGATATCACCTTCCATCAATGTGTCCTGCACACAGACACAAAAACATCAAAAACAAAAAACAAAAACAAAAAACAACTCCACAAAAAGATCAGAGTAATTTCTTTTGGGTGATGTTTAACTAAAACTCAAAGAATTCCAAAAACTTGTCCAACAATTAATCTCTCCTCTTTCGAGTAAAAAAAATTGCAAGCTGAAACTGCAAGAGTGGGCATCAAGTTTCACATCCACCCCCCCTTTCTTAGACTGGAATTCTAAGCAGAGAAAAAAAAATGGTTAAAAGGACCAGCCACCCCCCTCTTCTGGCTGTCTCTCCCTTTCTCACTCTTAAAGTAACACAGCGGGGTTGGGGGGGGGAAGAAACTTTACAAAAATCTCACCACTAAAAAAAAATAGTTTGCTCTCCTTTACATGCATTTTCCATAAATTCTCTCACACATCCTCCATGGCTTTTACAACAATAAAATCTGCAGTTTACTGTTCCTTTCACAGCCTGGGACGGGGTGGGGGGTGGTAGGTGGGTTTGAGGGCTAACACACTCACATTTACATATCAGCAAATTAACTCATTCACTTCCATTCTGACTGCTTGCATAAACAATTTCACATACAAAAATTTCATTTCATACTTTCTCCAGACAAACCATACATTGTTAAATAAGGCCTTTTTGTTTGGTGTTATCAGAGAGGATTTTGACCCTCTTCCAAGTCTTGGAAATAACACAGAACAACACAGACAGACATATATACACACATACTATTAAAACAACATTTATTTAAAACAGAGCAAAACACACATATCAATTTGGGGTTTTAGGCCAAAACAATAATCCAAAGAGCTAGATTAAAAAAGAAAAAGATAGAAGAAAAACTTGATTTTATTTCTTTGATTTTTCTTTTCTTTAGGTTACAACAACAACTACTTTCCTATTCTTTGATTTGGTAGACCAGAATTGTCAATTTAGTTTGGCTCGGAGCCTGCAATGGGAAGCTAGATCTCAGACAAGTCCAGGCAGTTGAAATCAACAGGCGCGCCCCCTGGACTTTACTGAGAACAGCTCGCCCCAAGAGGCTCTTTCAAGCCCCACATAAGCCAATTCTAACAGGAGTTCATTTCGGGCATATTCATTGTCTATTTGCCTTGTATTTTCTTCCTGCAGTCTATCCACAAATTCTGAATAAGCCTGATTGGGACCTTGATAAACCTTTGCAAAAGACATTTTAGCTTTTCCGTGAGGATCATCTATCTTGCGGAAAGCTGCTAAAGCCCCTTCCTGTATCAAATTAAAAGCCTCCCTTGGGCTTTGAGCCTGTTGGTCATTAGTAATGAATTGTCCCGTGCCAAATAATTGATCCCTATTTACTCCTTGAGGTAATCCAGCAAGAATTTTTTCTCTATTTCTTTTTTATTTATATTCAGATTCCCAAACAAGATATTGTGATAGAGTCAAAACCATGTTAGCTTATCTATACTTATTAAAAATCCTTGCACATAGTTGATCAATTCATGATGCAAGGGTTTATACTCTTGGATTGGTTAACCTCCGGCTGCTGGTGCTGGCAAAAAATTAACAGGATAACAAGATGACAAATCTTCCATGTTCAATTGTGATTTAACAGACTCTGGCTGAGCCTGAGGCAGCTGAGGTGCCCTGCTGAGTTTCTCCCGGCTGAATCCTCATAAGGAGGGGGAGCCGGAGAAACTGAAAAGGCTTAATGAAAAAGAGAATCAGTGAAAAGTTCAGAGGGGTTAGAAGCATTAAGAGGAAAAGAAATGTCCCGGAGGCATGAGCTGTAAGCATAGAGTGAACAAAAGGTGCCCCTTGAGTGGGGCGGAGAGGCGGAGGAGAGAGATTTGGAGAAGGAGGAGGAGGGAAGGGGGGAGGAGGGGGTTTAGAAATAGTAATGGCAACAAGCTCAGAGGCTTTTTCTTCTTTGCCGGGAGCAGAGAGAGGGACAGGAACAGCAGGGCAAAGAGAAGAGGCAGAAGGAAGATTCTCCGGAGGCAGAGCAGAGGGGGGGACAGGCACAGCAATAGGAGGAAGTTTCTCTGATTTTTCATAGGGTGGGGGCGGCACGGATGAAGGCGGAAGATCAGAAGAGTGATCAAGAGGTGTAGAGGTAGAAGATGTCAGATCTAAAGGAGATGGCAAAAGTTTTAATGCTGCCATCACTGCTTGCCATGCGGACAAAATGTCAGCAGGCGCCCTGGGATGACTGTGAAGATATTTACCTAGCTTTTCCCAGGTTATAACAGACAAAGTGCCTGATTCCGGATAAGCCGGACAATTTTTGTTAATATATTGTAAAAGTTTTGTTAAAAGTCTCTTTCCTGCAGGATGGACCATGGTGCCATTGTGTTTTTGAACAAAATTAGCCTTCTCCACTATATTAAAAAGTTCGTCCCTATGACCTGACGAAACTTTGAAAAGTGGGGAGCCCATTACTCATGATTAAAAGCCTTCTCCGAGGTGTGAAGTAACAGGAGTGCAGGCAGTACACCCCTGGACAGGAGTCGTACTGTGGAGTTGAAGCTGAGATCCAACGGACGAGCCCCCAGTTGTTGCGCTGAGCGACCGGTCAGGGTTCTGGCCTCAACTCTTAGAGCCCCGTAACAGGGGTGAGAATTTAGAGGGACCCTCGCAAGGGTGAACACCTTGAATAGGGAAGGATTTAGCCCTTTGCCACCGACCCAGTGTGCCGGACGTTCCAACGGTCACACTTGGGAACTGCGATAGCGCAGAGACAGAATCCTAGGACAAACTGAGGCACCAACACAAGTTTGTTCAAGGTGAGAGAGCACAGAGTGCCCGGGGTGGATGATGTTGCCCCCCGAACAGCTTTGCACAGCACTCTTTTTATTGAGCAGTTTCATCAGGGAGGGGGAAGTACACTCATGAGGGAGCAACATATGGAAGGTCAAAGGAAAACGTAACTCATTGCATACAACTGCTAATGAAGAGAGCAAAGGTCATCACAGGAAACAATAAAGCATAGCTTATCGTATACAAATGCTAACAGAGAATACAAGGGTTGTCATCAGGAAGGCATATCTTAAAAGACATAACTTGAAAGGCATGACTTGAAAGGCATAACTTGAAACATAACTTGAAACATAACTTGAAGCAAGGACAATTATAAAAGACAAGTCTTGTTATATACAATTATAAATGAAGCAGGGGACAAAGGTTTATCACAGGAATGCAGACTTCATAATTGTAAATGGGGGAAGGCAGAGGTTTTATCTTGAAGCAAGGACAATTATAAAAGACAAGTCTTGTTATATACAAGTGTAAAGAGATTTATCACTACAACTCAGGAATGCAGAACCTTATAACTTTTAATATAGGAATCAAAAAGGTCTTTTGGAGTCTGGGATAACTACAGGAGAATTGAGGCTAAAATGTATATTCAGAAGTGTTGCTGGAATTGGATATGTCTAGTTTAATGAAAAGAAGGACTAAGGGTGACCTGATAGCAATATTCCAAAATCTAAGGGGTTGCTATTCAGTTATTGTATGGACCAGGTTTGATCTACCACATCCAACCCAAGCCTACCAGAAACCATCTACAAGCATGATCAATGGTGTCTTGTACTGTATTCTGGCCTCAACCATGACTGCCATGGATCCATAATCCATTTCTTCCAGAGCATTTTAAAGCTGTAGGTGTCAAGGTTCTGACTGATGAACCCAACAAAAACACAGCCGAGATTATCCAATTCTAATGCAAAACTTTACTGAGCACATAATTTTGACACAGGTGAAAGGAAAACCAGCTCTATTTAACTGGTGCTTAAATCAGTAAATAATAATAATAATAATAATAATAATAATAATAATAATAATAATAATAATAATAATAATAATAATAATAATAAGAATAAGAAGAAGAAGAAGAAGAAGAAGAAGAAGAAGAAGAAGAAGAAGAAGAAGAAGAAGAAGAAGAAGAAGAAGAAGAAGAAGAAGAAGTTGGAAGGGACCTTGGAGGTCATCTAGTCCAACCCCATGCTCAGGCAGGAAACCCTACACCATTTCAGACAAATGGCTGTCCAGTCTCTTCTTAAAAACTTCCAGTGTTGGAGCATTCACCACTTCTGGAGGCAGGTTGTTTCACTGGTTAGTTGTTCTAACTGTCAGGAAGTTTCTCCTTAGTTCTAGGTTGCTTCTCTCCTTGACTAGTTTCCATGCGTTGCTTCTTGTCCTGCTTTCAGGTGCTTTGGAGAATAGCTTGGCTCCCTCTTCTTTGTGGCAGCCCCTGAGATATTGGAACACTGCTATCATGTCACCCCTCACCCTTCTCTTCATTAAACTACACATACCCAATTCCAGCAACCGTTCCCTATATGTTTTAGCCTCCAGTCCCCCAATCATCTTTGTTGCTCTTCTCTGTACTCTTTCTAGAGTCTCGACATCTTTTTTACATCATGGTGACCAAAACTGAATGCAGTATTCCAGGTGTGGCCTTACCAAGGCATTGTAAAGTGGTATTAGTACTTCACGTGATCTTGATTCTATCCCTCTGTTAATGCAGCCTAGCACTGTGTTGGCTTTTTTGGCAGCTGCAGCACACTCTTGGCTCATATTGAAGTGATTGTCCATTAGGACTCCGAGATCTCTCTCACAGTTACTACTATTGAACAAGGTACCACCTATACTATACCTGTGCATTTGATTTTTCCTGCCTAAATGTAGAACCTTACTTTTTTTACAATTGAATTTCATTTTGTTAGATAGCACCCAGTGTTCGAGTCTGCCCAGATCCTCCTGTATCTTAAAGCTATCTTCTGGAGTATTGGCTATTCCTGCCAGCTTGGTGTCGTCTGCAAATTTGATGAGTTCCCCATCTATACCCTCATCCAAATCGTTGATGAAGATGTTGAAGAGCACTGGGCCCAGAACAGAGCCCTGGGGCACCCCACTACACACTTCCTTCCATGTAGATGCAGTTCCATTGAGGACCACACGCTGAGTACGGCCTGTCAGCCAGCTACGAATCCATCTGGTGGTGATGCTATCTAACCCACATTTTTCTATCTTATCAAGTAGTAGGTTGTGATCTACTTTATCAAATGCCTTACTGAAGTCCAAGTAAATTATATCTACAGCATTCCTCTGGTCCACTAATTGTGTCACTTGGTCAAAGAATGTAATAAGATTTGTCTGGCACGATCTGTTTTTGACTAACCCATGTTGACTTTTAGTGATGACTTTGTTTGCATCAAGGTGTTCGCTGATTTGTTGTCTGATTATCTTTTCCAGATATGTGGTTCCCAGTCCCAATTCTTTCAGGCAACCCAGAAGCATAGCATAATTGATGGCATTAAAAGCTAGACTCTAAAGTTAAATCATGATTGAATATTGAAAGCCTGGGAGAGATGCAGCAGAGGCAAGATGAATACCCCACCAGAGATTCAGGGTCCACTAGTGGCACAATCAGTACTTTCTCTGTGCTGTGACTCAATGAGAAACCCAAATATAAAAGGACCAGATATTCTCCTTCCCCCAGAGTACTCATCGCACAGTACGTTTCTTGAATAACAGGATTAAGAAATACCCTGAGTTGTTGTTTTGATGATTAAATTGGAAATACACCCATAAGTCAAGTAAAGTTTTCCACCTCATGCAGAGTAGTAAATGAAGTCATACAGAGAATCGACTGTGATTCTCAAATCCCTGTCTAATTATCAAAATCAGAATGATTACTTCATCTTCCACTAAAGCCTAGGGGACTTTTCCCACCCAAGGTTATTTTGAAACAAGGTAGATGTTAGTAACCCACATCAATGGATTTCACAAATATTTATTAATTCTTATAAAAATCTGAAGCTCTGGTCCACGAGGAGCTCAAGGATGATGAAGAACACACGATGAGACTCCTGTCGGCACAAATGTACAGGTCTGACTTTTAATGCTGCCCCTTTAATGTGCCAGATTAAAGTTTCTCTTGCTTGATCAAGTCAGTGGATCTGTGTTCTTTGGCAAGAGAACTGTGCTTCTCGTTAGATAGCTCTGAGGCCAAAGACAGTGGGCACCTGTCTCACAGAACTACAGAAGATCTTCATCATGATATCTGAAATGCTGCTGCTGCTGCTTCTCCTGGTGTCCCATTTTCCATGTGGGATGCTGACAATGAAATGTCCATTAAATATACAGAAAGAAGACCACAGATTTAATTATTATAAGGCAGGAGATTTCCTGATTAGTGGAATCATATCTACATCTAGCACCATATTTAAACCATACCTCTTCTTTGAGCCTCCAAACCACAGATTTCAAAGGTAATTTCTGATAAGTACTTTACACTAGTGATTAATTTTATCTTTTATCTTTTATCTTTTCCACTATTTTCCTTTTAATAGGGAAGGTTAGCTGATATAAATGTTAACATTTTATATGTTTTAATTTTTACTGTTGACATCTACAACATTAGCGGTCTACAGTTAAAAATTATGGAAATATTATAGAATATTATTCTACTCAGTATACTGTCTGAGAAGATAATAATAACAATAAAAGTAAAATGTTACTTTATGGCAAAGGAATAATATTAATGATTTAATAGTTAACAATGTGTCTGTGCAAGGATGGACTCTGTCATGGCTGGTGAATTTTTATTCTGAATTTTGCAAGCTGATATGCAAAATTTAGAAAAATGATAGGGTATTGTGGAAAACATTCTGCAAGAAATAAAAAGATGTAAAAGACGTCAGAATGGGTAGGTAGCTTACTGAACCTCAGAGAGATGAGAGTTATTTAACTGCCCTATTAAATAAATTTTTGATGTTTCAGGTTAGAAACCACAAAAGCATAATCTCTAGTCTTGCCTTGGATATAAATTCAACTGGATGGCTCTGGGCCAGTCAGTTTCTCTTAATTCTAAGAAAGAGACAATAGGAAACCACTTCTGAAAAACCTTGCCAGGAAAACTGCAGGAACCTGTCCAGGCAATCTCTAAGAATTGGACATAAACAGAAGAAAAAATATATTAAGTGAATAATAAAGACAGACAAAGTTGGAGATTTTCCAAGATGCATAGTATTATTCAGGAAGAATCTTCCCCACTTCCCAGTTTATTATTCCAGAAAAGAGCTCTTCCTTTTTTCCCCATCAAGCAGTCAAAGAAGAACTTCATATCTCCCATGTTGAAGCCCCCTTTAGCCTTTTAAACTTCTAGCTGTATTAGGGGGCACTGGTGTCACTAGATACCTTGCATGATGTTGTTATTATTAAGGGCTATGATGCCCTTAATAATAACAATATCATCCAAGGTATCCATGATATCACTGCTGACTTATCGCAACCACATGGATAGAATTTCTCCAGAAAAAGTCTTTTAGTTCTTCCTCTACGGATATAAGGAAGTCCACTAAAAACAAACAAACACCTGGCAGTGTAACCCATCCAAAATCAAAGACGATTAACTCCTGGGATTTAAGGCACCCTTTCAACTAAATTGAGTCATCAAAGCAGAAACAATAAATAACAAGGAAATATCTAAACCTTTTCCAGAATAATTCAACTTACTTATTCCTCCAATTAGCAATCAAATCAATATAAAGAGATTTATTTCATTGAGCCCTGTTTTTTATATGGAAATGATTTTCCAAACTGAATTTTAAATAGATGCATCCAGTTGCTAAGACAGTTAATTCATTGGTATAAAAATGTAGGTTCTGCTATAAAAGTGTAGCTTCTGGAGATAATAATTTTTGGGATCACGTCTAGAGTTTCCAAATGAGATGATTTTGGGCCTGAGGAAAACCATTGGAAAGAAGGTCCTCTGTGGTCAATAGGACTGTCCTTCTAAAAGCAAGTTCCAAAGAGGTCTGTTACCTGGCAAGGTCCTATAAATAAATGATGCAGAGATCTCACATTTTTCATTGAACAGTGAATTTCTGAGAATATGTTGTACATTATGATATAGGGACTAAGCTTTCTGGTGTGGTCTTCTTATGCTTTTCCCTTCAAGGGGTCAGCCAAATTAGTTTGTGGATTAGAGGGTGATGCAATCCATAACTAATTTCAGATTATTAGATTGTCAGATTTCCAGTTTAAACTCATAAGACTGATTAGTTATGATTAGTTCTAAATGTCATAAAGCAACACCTTTAGGAAATATGATGTGATTTTATGAATTGAAGATGAAAACCCTTCACCTTGCTGAGTACCACCAGACACTCCAGATGGTACAACTGTAGCATGTAATGTTCTTCAAAATTTTGTTAATGGTTCCCTTTCAATTCTTACATGTTACATTAAAGATAAACATCATCTTATGGGGATAACCCAACAACAATTGCCTGTTTCTAATATTTGTTCTGACAAGATGAGGCATTTTAGAGAGAGAGAAATAGACATATTGTGTTGCTGAATCTTCTAGATTATACCTTGTGCATTGATTCAGGATGCTTGTGAGAATAGGTTATGATATCTCAATAGACTGGAAGGTTTTTTCCATAATTGCTGAATAAATAAGCAGTAGGATGTGACAATAACCATCATACTCTATTGAACTTCCAACATTGACCTGATATAGTTTTGACTTCCTATCTTGCCATGCAAAAAGGAGTCAAGTCTTTCTTCCTCTTAGCATCTTCAGGAAACAAGCAGGTCAGTTGACCTGCCTCTCACTACAATTTCTGGTTATAGCCTGGCGATTTTCTCTTCTACATTTGCCATCTCCCAAGAATCTTTTCCTTCTCCTTTGAAAATTTAATCTTAGCATATAGAGCTCAATTAATTCTGCAAATCCTTTCACCATCTATTCATTCCATAAAGCTACTATAGAAGAATAAAATTTGCAAAGCTTGAAAAAGCATATAATAATATATAGGTAAGAAATGTGCAAGGGACGGGGTGGCTCAGTGGGTTATGACACTGAGCTTGTCGATCAGAAGATCGGCAGTTTGGCGGGTCGAATCCCGAGTGCCGTGTAACAGACTGAACGCCTGTTATTAGTCCCAGCTTCTGCCAACCTAGCAGTTCGAAAGCACGTAAAAATGCAAGTAGAAAAATAGGGACCACTACGGTGGGAAGGTAACAGTGTTCCGTGTGCCTTTGGCATCTAGTCAGGCCAGCCACATGACCACAGAGACGTCCTCGGACAAGCGCTGGCTCTTCGGCTTTGAAACAGATATGAGCACCGGCCCCTAGAGTTGGAAACGACTAGCACGCATGAGCGGGGGAACCTTTACCTTTACCTTAAGAAATGTGCTGGTTCTATTGTCTGTTTCATTCACTTCAAAATGTCCCTGTTCCACTGTGTGTCCAGGACATCACAAAAGAAGCAATTTTGCTATTTTCCAACTGTGTTATATCAGCCAATAAGGAAAAAAAACCAACTCCCAATCACAACATTGCAGGAGAAAAGTGACAGGTCCGGTTGCATCATGATCTCACATCTAGTTGTGTAACTAGCTATCATTTCTAGTCTACTTTTGCAGGCTCTTCTACATCCCAGACTGCCTCATTTTGTGATATAGTGTCTTCCAAAGAGGGTGATTGAAACCCCATCCCTTTTTTTACATGCATTGGATGTCTCTCCTTTTCTCACTTTTATTTTCTTACACTACCTACTTACTATTTACACTAGTGCAAGTTTCTTTCCAGCAGGTGACTTGGATAGAGGGAGATGGGCAACAACTTTGCAACAATGGGGAAGCAGCAAGGGTGCCTTTGGACATTGGCCAAAGGAGAGTGAACAATTTATCTCCAGTCTGATGAGATTGACCCAAAGCAAAGAGCTTTACTCGAGCAAAAATGAAAAATTGGGACACAGGGTGGGTTGTTGGGTTTTTTTTTTGGTGAGACCAACACTGTTGTTGTTAGTTGCAAAGTCATTTCCGACCCATTGCGACTCTATGGACAATGTTCCTCCAGGCTTTCCTGTCCTCTACCATCTTCTGGAGTCCATTTAAGCTCACGCCTACTGCTTCAGTGACTCCATCCAGCCACCTCATTCTCTGTCGTCCCCTTCTTCTCTTGCCCTCAATCTTTCCCAGCATTAGGCTCTTCTCCAGTGAGTCCTTCCTTCTCATTAGGTGGCCAAAGTATTTGAGTTTTAGCTTCAGGATCTGGCCTTCTAAAAAGCAGTCAGGGTTGATCTCCTCTAGGACTGACCGGTTTGATCGCCTTGCAGTCCAAGGGACTCGTAGGAGTCTTCTCCAGCACCATAGTTCAAAGGCCTCAATTCTTTGGCGCTCAGCCTTTTTAATGGTCCAACTTTCACTGCCATACATTGCAACTGGGAAGACCATAGCCTTGACTATACGCACTTTTGTTGACAGGGTGATGTCTCTGCTTTTTAGTGTGCTGTCTAGATTTGCCATGGCTTTCCTCCTGAGGAGCAAGCGTCTTTTAATTTCTTGGCTACAGTCCCCATCTGCAGTGATCTTGGAGCCCAGGAAAATAAAATCTGTCACTACCTCCATTTCTTCCCCACCTATTTGCCAGGAATTGAGAGGACCGGATGCCATGATCTTGGTTTTCTTAATGTTGAGTTTCAAGCCAACTTTTGGACTCTCCTTCTTCACTCGCAACAAGAGACTCTTCAGTTCCTCTTCACTTTCTGCCATTAGAGTGGTATCATCTGCATATCTTAGGTTGTTGATATTTCTTCCAGCAATCTTTATTCCAACTTTTGATTCATCTAGCCCTGCCTTTCTCATGATGTGCTCTGCATATAAGTTAAATAGGTAAGGTGACAGTATACAGCCTTGCCGGACTCCTTTCCCAATTTTGAACCAATCAGTGGTTCCGTGTCCAGTTCTCACTGTTGCTTCTTGGAGACCAACACTAGCACTAGGGCACAGGTCTGCAACCCGTGGCTCCGGAGCCGCATGCGGCTCTTTCAGCTGTCTCCTGCGGCTCCCAGTGCTCTGCCATGTGCATTCCCCCCCAAAAAAGTGGGACTAAAAAAGTTCAACCAATCAATTAAAATATGCACGGTAGGTGCATATCTCACCTTGGCTCCACTCTTCAGTCAAACCCTGTTCTGTGCATGCACGCATGTACATGCATGCGCACACATTTTTTGCGGCTCCCAGTTTTTCCTTTTGTGAGGGAACCGGTTCCGAGTGGCTCTTTCACTGTTTCAGGTTGCTGACCCCTGCACTAGGGAAATAACCATAGAAATACCGTGAGATTGCTGTTGTTAAAACATGTTTAGAATATGAGATTACCAATTTCATAAAGTTGTTATTGTTAGCTGTGAAGTTGTGTCCGACCCATCGTGACCCCATAGACAACATTCCTCAAGGCCTTCCTGTCTGCTACCATCTTCTGGAGTCCATTTAGGCTCACGCCTACTGCTTCAGTGATTCCATCCAGCCACCTCATTTTCTGTCGTCCCCTTCTTCTCTTGCCCTCAATCTTTCCCAGCATTAGGCTCTTCTCCAGTGAGTCCTTCCTTCTCATTAGCTGGCCAAAGTATTTGAGTTTCAACTTCACGATCTGGCCTTCTAAAGAGCAGTCAGGGTTGATCTCCTCTAGGACTGACCAGTTTGATCGCCTTGCAGTCCAAGGGACTTGCAGGAGTCTTCTCCAGCACCAAAGTTCAAAGGCTTCAATTCTTTGCCTCTCAGCCTTTCTTATGGTCCAACTTTCACTGCCATACATTGCAACTGGGAAGACCATAGCCTTGAGTATATGCACTTTTGTTGGCAGGGTGATGTATCTGCTTTTTAGTGTGCTGTCTAGATTTTGCCATGGCTTTCCTCCCCAGGAGCAAATGTCTTTTAATTTCTTGGCTTCAGTCCCCATCTACGGTGATCTTGGAGCCCAGGAAAATAAAATCTGTCACTACCTCCATTTCTTCCCCATCTATTTGCCAGGAATTGAGAGGGCCAGATGCCATGATCTTGGTTTTCTTAGTGTTAAGTTTCAAGCCAATTTTTGGACTCTCCTTCTTCACCTGCAACAAGAGGCTCTTTAGTTCCTCTTCACTTTCTGCCATTAGAGTGGTATCATCTGCATATCTTAGGTTGTTGATATTTCTCCTGGCAATCAAAATTCCAACTTTTGATTCATCTAGCCCTGCCTTTCTCATGATGTGCTGCATAAAAGTTAAATAGGCAGGGCGACAGTATACAGCCTTGCCAGATTCGTTTCCCAATTTTGAACCAATCGGTGGTTCCGTGTCCAATTCTCACTGTTGCTTCTTGACCCTCATATAGGTTTCTCAAGAGACAAATAAGATGGTCTGGTACGCCCATCTCTTTAAGAACTTGCCACAATTTGTTGTGATCACACAATCAAAGGCTTTAGCATAGTCAATGAAGCAGAAGTAGATGTTTTTCTGGAACTCCCTAGCTTTCTCCACGATCCAGCGTATGTTGGCAATTTGATCTCTAGTTCCTCTGCCTCTTCGAAATCCTGCCTGTACTTCTGGTAGTTCTCGATCCACACACTGCTGGAGTCTAGCTTGTAAGATTTTAAGCATAACTTTAATAGCATGTGAAATGAGTGCAATCGTGTGATAGTTTGAACATTCTTCAGCATTGCCTTTCTTTGGAATTGAAATGTAAACTGATCTTTTCCAAGCCTGTGGCCACTTTTGAGTTTTCAAAATTTGCTGGCAAATTGAGTGTAGCACTGTTACTGTATCATCTGGCAGTGAAGACTGTCACCTCTACTAGCTTTGTTGTTTTTCAGCTTTCCGAAGGCCTACTTCACTTCACATTCTAAGATTTCTGGCTCGAGGTCAGTGACCACGTCATTGTGGTTATCAGGGACGTTAAGCTCATTCTTGTATAGTTCTTCTGTGTAATTTTGCCCCCTCTTCTTAATCTCTTCTGCCTCTGTTAGGTTCCTGCCATTTTGGTCCTTTATCATGCCTATTTTTGCATGAAACGTTCCCTTCATCTCTCCAATTTTCTTAAAGAGATCTCTGGTCCTCCTTATTCTATTGTTTTCTTCTATTTCTTTGCACTGTTCATTTAAGAAGGCATTATTATCTCTTCTAGCTATTTTCTGGAATTCTGCATTCAATTGGGTATATCTTTCTTTTTCTCCCTTGCCTTTTGCTTCCCTCCTTTCCTCAGCTATTTGCAAAGCTTCCTCAGACAGCCATTTTGCTTTCTTGCATTTTTTTTTCTTTGGGATGGTTTTAGTTGCTATCTCTTGTACAATGTTCTGAACCCCCATCCATAGATCTTCAGGCACTGTGTCTATCAGATCTAATTCCTTAAATCTATTTGTCACCTGTACGGTATATTCATCAGGGATATGATTTAGTTCATATCTGAGTGGCCTAGTGCTTTCCCCTACTTTCTTCAGTTGAAGCCTAAAGTTTGCAACCAGAAGCTCATGGTCTAAGCCACAGTCAGTTCCTTGTCTTGTTTTTACTGACTGTATAGAGCTTCTCCTTCTTTCGCTGCAGAGGACATAGACAATCTGATTTCTGTGATGACCATCTGGTGATGTCCATGTGTAGACATCTCTTGAGTTGTTGAAAAAGAGTGTTTGCTATGACCATTGTATTCTCTTGACAAAATTCTGTCAGCCTGTGCCCTGCTTCATTTTGTACTCTAAGGACAAGCACAAAGTCAGGAAGTGGTTTCCAAGTAGAAACAAAAGTACTTATATTCTTTTATTTTATCAAAACAGTCAATTGGGCCACCTCTGCTAATTCCATCAGTTTTTGTAAACATTCGTCCATAGTGAGAATGGAAGCCTCCTTCCATTTTTGTACATAGAGCAGTTTTGTTGCTATCACCATATATAAAATCAGAGTTCCAAATTATTTTTCTGAGTACAAAATTGTTTTGAAACAATTTAGACATTTTTTGTACTTGTACAGATATTTAACCTTTTTCTTTGCCACGAAACCCTAGTTTCTTGCCAATGTTTTATAATCTTGAAAATTGAAGTTCTTAACAAATATTTTTGTTTTCTGTTTATCCAATCAGGAATTGACATCTGCTTTGCATATTTAACATTTTTTTCCAATTTCCCTGCACCCACTTCATTCACTCTGTCAATATGCACAGTTTTTGTTCCTTTTCCCCCTCCCTGTACAATTATCAAAATCACAATGATTACTTCGTCTTCCACTAAAGCCTAAGGGACTTCTTTCATCCACAGTTATTTTGAAACAAGGTAGGTGTTAGCAACCCTCATCAATGGATTTCACAAATATTTAGTAATTCTTATAAAAATCTGAAAATCTTGTCCACAAGGACCTCAAGGTTGATGAAGAATACATGGTGAGACTCCTGTAGGCACAAATGTACAGGTCGGCATTTTAATGCTGTCCTTTTAATGTGCCAGATTAAAGTTTCTCTTGCTTGATCAAGTCAGTGGATCTGTGTTCTTTGGCAAGAGAACTGTGCTTCTCCTTAGACAGCTGTGAGGCCAAAGACAGTGGGCACGTGTCTCACAGAACTACAGAAGATCTTCATCATGATATCTGAAATACTGCTGATGCTGCTTCTCCTGGTATCCCATTTTCCATATGGGACGCTGATGACCAAAGGTCCATTGAACGTACAAAAAGAGGGAGGTAACATATTTAATTATTACAAGTCACAGATTTCAAAGGTAATTCCTGATGTGTACTTAACACTGGTGATTAATTTTATGTTTTCCACTATTTTCCTTTTAATAGGGATGGTTAGCTGTATGAATGCTACAATTTTATGTTTTAATTTTTAACATTGACATCTATGATTCTAGTGGTCTACTGTTAAAATCTGTTCTTAATTTTGCAAGCTGATCCATAAAGTTCAGAAATATGATAAGCTATTGTTGGAAAACTTTCTGAAAGAAAAAGGTGTAAAAGACATCAGAATTGGTAGGCGATCTAGTGAACCTTGAAGAGATGAGAGTTATTTAATCGCCCTATTAAATGAATGTTTGATGTGGTGGTTAATGTTTCAGGTTAGAGATCATGAAAGCATGACCTCTAGTCCTTCCTTGGATATAAATTAAGCTGGCTGGCCCTGGATCAGTCACATTCTCTTAATCCTAGGAAGAAGGCAATGGCAAATCACCTCTGAAAAACCTTGCCAGGAAAACTACAGGAACTTGTCCATGCATTCTCTGAGAATCACCTAGACCCAATTAGCAATCAAATCAACATAAAGAGACTTATTTCATAGAACCTTGTTTTTTATGTGAAAATGATTTTCTGAAGTGAAATTTAAATAAATGTATCCAGTTGCTAAAACAGTTGATCCATTACTATAAAATGCATTTCCAAGTCACCATTTGGAGAAGATAATGAATATAGAACATAGAATAATAGAGTTGGAAGTGACCTTGGAGGTCTTCTAGTCCAACCCCTGCTGGAGCCATTTCAAAGAAATGGTGTCCAGTCTCTTTTTGAAAGCCTCCAGTGATGGAGCACATACAAGTTCTGAAGGAAAGCTATTCCATTGGTTGATTGCTCTCACAGTTAGAAAATTTCTCCTTAGTTCTAGGTTGCTTCTCTCCCTGGTTAATTTCTATCCACTGTTTCTTTTTGGTGCTTTGGATAACAATCATAATAATAATAACAACAACAACTTCAGAATTCAAACAGACAAGCACCTGCAACATAACACCCTGGATTTAACAATTGTCAATAAGAAAAACAAAAAAGTCTGGATAGTGGATATGGCAGTGCCTGGAGACAGCAAAATAGACGAGAAAGAACTGGAGAAGATAACAAAATACAAAGACCTACAAATAGAAATCGAAAGACTGTGGCAAAGGCAAGGGTAGTACCAATAGTAATAGGTGCCTTGGGTGCAATCCCAAAACAACTGGAGCACCACTTGAACACCATTGGCATTGACAAATTCTCCATTAGTCAATTGCAAAAGGCAGCCTTACTAGGAACTGCTTCCATCCTGCGATGATATCTGTAATACCATCAAACATTCACATCTGCCTATCCCAGGTCCTTGGTAAGGACTCGATAGGTCGACAAAAATGCCAAATCCAGTCTGAACATCTGGCTGACTGTGCGATGAATAATAATAATAATAATAATAATAATAATAATAATAATAATAATAATAATAATAATAATAATAATAATAATAATAATATTGGAAGGGACCTTGGAGGTCATGGTTGGGATCAGATCTACAATTTCCATTTGGGATGATTTTGAGCCTGAAGAAAACCATTGGAAAAAAAGTCATTTGTGGTTAATAGGACTGTCCTTCTAATAGCAAGATCCAAAGAAGTCCATCTCCTGGCAAGGTCCAAGAAATGAATGATACAGGCATCTTACATTATTTTATTAAAGAATGAATTTCTGAGAATATTTCCTGCAGTACAATATAGGGATTGAGCTTTTGGTCTGATCTTCTCTTGCTTTCCCCTTCATGAGATCAATCAGAATCCAAAGCTGTTACCAAACAGGACCATCTGCTGCCGGGAATGACTTTCCATCGCCCAGTACACGCACACAGAGAAGGCCTCCTCAGGGTACCGTCAGCTAGACAATGTCGGCTAGCGACCCCCAGGGGGAGAGCCTTCTCTGTGGAAGCGCCAACCCTATGGAACCAGCTCCCCCCTGAGCTTCGGATGGCCCCAGATCTCCAGTCCTTTCGCCGTGGCCTCAAAACACTCCTTTTCCACCTGGCTGACCTGGACTGACAGGGATTTTAATTATGTTTTTATTTTTAAGTCTAATTTTAATTTATTTTAATTTTAATTTTAATTTATTCTACAGGAGCCTTTAATTTTAATTTTAATTTTAACTTCTGTATTATTGTATGTTATTGGTTTTTTTTATTGAAAAGTTTTACAATACATTTTTGAATACAACCCCCCCTCCCCTCTCCCCAACCCCCCCCAAATCCTCCCCTCCCCCCTCCCCAACTTCCCAGAGCAAAATACAGGGTATAAAAATACAAACAAACATAATCTAAAATATGCAAACAACAATAAAATATTAAATTCTATCGCACTTTAACTCTTGGTAAAATAACTACAAGCTAGTTATACATCATATATATCCGCTACTTATTCAAATGCTAAGTGAAACTTTTTAGTCCCATATTTATTCTGGATATAATCAATCCATCTTCTCCACTCCACAATGTATCTCTGTTGCGATTGGTCTTTCAAATACGCTGAGATCTTTGCCATCTCCGCCAAGTTAGAAACTTTTAAAGTCCATTCTTCTATAGTCGGCAGTTCTTCCTTCTTCCAATATTGCGCTACTAAAAGCCTCGCTGCCGTAATTAAATTCAACATCAACTTAGTGTCCACAACGCTAGTATCTGTGATAATACCCAGTAAAAACAGTTGCGGAGAAAACTTTATCCTTTTCTTAAATATTTTTTGCATATTCCACCAAATTTTAATCCAAAAAGCTTTAACCTTTTTACAAGTCCACCATATATGAAAATACATTGCATCCTCACAACCACACCTCCAACATTTGGGCTGACAGTTCGGATACATACTTGCTAATTTTTTAGGATCTAAGTGCCACCTATAAAACATTTTATAAAAATTCTCTCTTAAATTTTGGGCCTGTGTAAATTTTACATTTCTAACCCAGATCTTTTCCCAAGTATCCATTGTAATAACTTCTTGAAAATTCTGAGCCCACTTTATCATACAATCTTTAACAAGTTCCGTCTCTGAATCAATTTCTATCAATACAATATATATCCTTTTTATATGTGCTTGACCTTGATCTCTAATTTGCTTTACCAAATTTTCATCAATCATTGAAAAACCAGTTTTCTGGTCCTCTTTCCATCTAGCCTGTAATTGCCCATACTGAAACCAGGTTTGTACAATCTTCTCTTCTTTTAAAATGTTATATGACTTTAATTGCCATACATTCCTCTCAAAACTTAAAATTTCCTTGTATGTTATTGTTGTTAGCCGCCCTGAGTCCTTCGGGAGATAGGGCGGCATATAAGTCCCAATAATAAATAAATAAATAAATAAATAAATAAATAAATAAATAAATAAATAAATAAATAAATAAACAAACATCATCCTGGGTTACAGATCGTTAGATTGTCAAATTTGTGCACTAGACTTATAATACAGCAATCCAATTTATTACTTATAAATGTCCTTAAAGTAACAGCTTCAGGAAATATGATGTGATTCTATGAATTGAAGATGAAAGCCAACTGCAGTCTCTTATCTTGCAGTATACAGAGTATGAGCTTCTGGTACGTCCTGCCCTTCTTCTTTGCCACTCATGAGATCAACCAGAATCCAAAGCTGCTACCCAACATCACCCTGGGCTACAGCATCTATGAGAACTTTTTCAATGCAAAGATAACATATGAGGTCATGATGGACTTGCTGTCTACAGGGCAAGAGAATGTCCCAAACTACAGTTGTGGAAGACAAAATAACCTTCTGGCTGTGCTTGAAGGGACTGATTTGGAGCTCTTTCCTTCCATTTCAACTATGCTGGGCATCTACAAAATTCCACAAGTAGGAATGAACACTGAAGCTAATTTCATTTTGTAAAGTCTAATGATAATCCAAAAGGGGTCAGATCATAAATAAAATTATTCAGATGACACAGCTTAAAGGATGCCTGAACTATTCTATTTTCATCAGGCGTTCAAATACCTTACTTCATTCTTACATCATTGTACATCTTGATTTTTTTAAAATATACACAGGTTACAAAGGGATTTTTCAACTGAACGAACCTCCACCCATAGCTCAAATGAAGTGCTGTCAATCATCCTTTGCATGAAATTTACATCCTCTTTTCCCACCCTTCTGCTTCTTCTCCCTGTCTTCTGGTCACTGCAGTCTTGGGACAAAAAAAAAACATCTTTTCACCCTTATTCCAACCAATTCCAAGCAAAATCTCTAAGGATTGGAATGAAAATAACATAGGCAAATGTTACCTTAAGAGAGTTTTTTTCCTATTTGCACCTAAAGAGAATGAAAATATACTCAGTTGACACTTTTCTTCCTGCTGCGTTCACGTGACGTTTCATTTTCCCCAATCTATGTGTCAGTGCTACAAACATTGACATGTTTTTGCACTGACTATATAAGAGACAGCCTTTTGTTTAAACTCCTTCACTTTGAATCTTGAAGGGAGGGAAATTTTCAAACGGCTATTTTGAGAAGATAAGTATAGCCACATACAGAAGGGGAAGTGAAACTTCATATGTAAAACTAATTGGTGAACGTGATTCATGACGTGTAATTAAGGGAGGGAGATTATGCAGGATATGATGTATCAAGGGGAGAAGAGGTCAGATTCTGGCATCCCTCCATGAGTGCCGATGTTTCATTACATTATTAAGTCTTTTTAGATAAACAATGCTTCCATTTTGTTTGAACTGTCTCATTTATCGGAACCATGACACTATGATCAAAGCAAATCAAATGATATATTTTTTAAAGCCTTTACAATAAAAGAGCACAGCAAAAAGAGAAACAGTGTAATACAGCAATTTGTTATTGGGGAAAGGAAAAAAAAAGAATAGGACAATAAAACAGCATATCTAATTAATAGTTCTGTGCAGTTATATAACTTAGTGAATATAATTGACCAGCTGATATGTGAGTAGAGAGTTAGCAAAAGAAAAAACAATAACCCTTAGAGGTAAGCACTTATTTTTGTTCTTAAGAGCAAAGCAATCAACCATCTCCTCTGTTTCATCTTAGATAAACTATGGGGTCATCAGCCACATTCCAGAGCAGAAATATAATTTCCCTTTTTTCTACCGGGTGAGTCTAAAACAAGAACCTCCTCACTTGGCAATTGTCAAGTTGCTCCTGCATTTCCGATGGACGTGGATCGGCCTCGTTGCTCCGGACAATGAAAGCGGAGAAAAATTCAGAAGAACCTTTGTGTCAGAAGCCTTAAGGAAAGGTGTCTGTGTTGCCTTCTCAGAAAGCTTATCCATGGTTCCAAGAGCAGGGAGGGGAAAGAACTTCCTTCAATATTTTAGCGACAGTAAAGTGAAAACTATTGTTTGTCAGCTGGACTCTCAATACTCAATAGTACTAGCATTACTAATACCAAACATTGAAAAGACAAAAATCCTGTTTGAGGGAAAAGTATGGATTACTACAGCTTTGTCAGATTTAAATGTGAGATTATTTTACCGATTGGTTAATTTGCAGCATAACCATCTTTTATTATCCTTCTCAACTAAGGCAAAGAAATGGACACAGTATTATGATTTTAATTCACATTATTCTGCTACAGGGAAGTTTGGGGAGGCAGCATTTCAGTGTTCTTATTCAAGCCCTTTGTTGTCTAAGAAAGTTTGGATCACATGCCTGGAAAAAGAGACCTGGGAAATCCCATCCCCGGATTTGGTTGGAAGAATCCTGTCTGAGGATGGCTCCAGTATTTCTACAACAATCCAGGTTGTGGCCTTGGTCTTCAGTGCTGCCTTTTCCTCCCAAATGAGTAAGAGGAGGATGCCTTCTAGGGACCACCAGACACTCCAGATGGTACAAGCGTGGCATGTAATGCTTCTTCAATATTTTAATAATGGTTCCCTTTCAATTCTTACAAGTTATCATAAAGATAAGCAGAGATGATGGGGATAACCCAAGAACAATTGCCTGTTTCTAATATTTGTTCTGACAAGATGAGACATTTTAGAGAGAGAGAAACAGATAGATTGTGCTGCTGAATCTTCTAGATTAAGCCTGGTGTGCTGATTGAGGATGCTTGTGAGAATAGGTTATGATTTCTCAAGGGACTGGAAGGTTCTTTTCACAATTGCTGAATAGATAAGCAGTTGTTGTTGTTGTTAGTTGCGAAGTCGTGTCCGACCCATCGCGACCCAATGGACAATGTTCCTCCAGGCCTTCCTGTCTTCTACCATCTTCTGGAGTCCATTTAAGCTCACGCCTGCTGCTTCAGTGACTCCATCCAGCCACCTCATTCTCTGTCATCCCCTTCTTCTATTGCCCTCAATCTTTCCCAGCATTAGGCTCTTCTCCAGTGAGTCCTTCCTTCTCATTAGGTGGCCAAAGTATTTGAGTTTTAGCTTCAGGATCTGGCCTTCTAAAGAGCAGTCAGGGTTGATCTCCTCTAGGATTGACCGGTTTGATCGCCTTGCAGTCCAAGGGACTTGCAGGAGTCTTCTCCAGCACCATAGTTCAAAGGCTTCAATTCTTTGGCGCTCAGGCTTTCTTATGGTCCAGCTTTCACTGCCATACATTGCAACTGGGAAGACCATAGCCTTGACTATACGAACTTTTGTTGAGAGGGTGATGTCTCTGCTTTTTAGTGTGCTGTCTAGATATGTCATGGCTTTCCTCCCGAGGAGCAAGCGTCTTAATTTCTTGGCTACAGTTCCCATCTGCAGTGATCTTGGAGCCCAGGAAAATAAAATCTGTCACTACCTCCATTTCTTCCCCATCTATTTGCCAGGAATTGAGAGGGCCAGATGCCATGATCTTCGTTTTCTTAATGTTTAGTTTCAACCCAACTTTTGCACTCTCCTCCTTCACCTGCAACAAGAGGCTCTTTAGTTCTTCTTCACTTTCTGCCATTAGAGTGGTATCATCTGCATATCTTAGGTTGTTGATGTTTCTTCCGGCAATCTTAATTCCAACTTTTGATTCATCTAGCCCTGCCTTTCTCATGATGTGCTCTGCGTATAAGTTAAATAGGTAAGGTGACAGTATACAGCCTTGCCGGACTCCTTTCCCAATTTTGAACCAATCAGTAGTTCCGTGTCCAGTTTTCACTGTTGCTTCTTGGCCCGCATATAGGTTTCTGAAGAGACAAATAAGATGGTCTGGTATGCCCATCTCTTTAAGGACTTGCCACAGTTTGTTATGATCCACACAATCAAAGGCTTTAGCATAGTCAATGAAGCAGAAGTAGATGTTTTTCTGGAACTCTCTAGCTTTCTCTATGATCCAGCGTATGTTAGAAATTTGATCTCTAGCTCCTCTGCCTCTTCGAAATCCTGCCTGTACTTCTGGTAGTTCTCGATCCACATACTGCTGGAGTCTAGCTTGTAGAATTTTAAGCATAACTTTACTAGCATGAGAAATGAGTGCAATGGTGCGATAGTTTGAACATTCTTTGGCACTGCCTTTCTTTGGAATTGGAATGTAAACTGATCTTTTCCAATCCTGTGGCCACTGTTGAGTTTTCCAAATTTGCTGGCAAATTGAGTGTAGCACTTTTACTGCATCGTCTTTTAAGATTTTGAATAGCTCAGCTGGAATACTGTCACCTCCACTAGCTTTGTTGTTGGTCAGCTTTTCTAAGGCCCACTTCACTTCACATTCTAGGATGTCTGGCTCGAGGTCAGTAACCACCTCATTGTGATTATCAGGGACGTTAAGCTCATTCTTGTATAGTTCTTCTGTGTAATTTTGCCACCTCTTCTTAATCTCTTCTGCCTCTGTTAGGTCCCTGCCATTTTGGTCCTTTATCATGCCCATTTTTGCATGAAACGTTCCTTTCTTCTCTCCAATTTTCTTGAAAAGATCTATGGTCCTCCCTATTCTATTGTTTTCTTCTATTTCTTTGCATTGTTCATTTAAGAAGGCATTCTTATCTCTTCTAGCTATTCTTTGGAATTCTGCATTTAATTGGGCATATCTTTCTTTTTCTCCCTTGCCTTTCACTTCCCTCCTTTCCTCAGCTATTTGCAAAGCTGCCTCAGACAGCCATTTTGCTTTCTTGCATTTCTTTTTCTTTGGGATGGTTTTGGTTGCTACCTGTTGTACAATGTTGCAAACCTCTGTCCATAGTTCTTCAGGCACTCTGTCTATCAGATCTAATTCCTTAAATCTATTTGTCACCTCTACTGTATATTGAACAGGGATATGATTTAATTCATACCTGACTGGCCTAGCGCTTTTCCCTACTTTCTTTAATTGAAGCCTAAACTTTGCAACAAGAAGCTCATGGTCTGAGCCACATTCAGCTCCTGGTCTTGTTTTTACTGACTGTATAGAGCTTCTCCATCTTTGGCTGCAGAGCATATAGTCAATCTGATTTCTGTGTTGACCGTCTGGTGATGTCCATGTGTAAATCCGTCTCTTGGGTTGTTGGAAAAGAGTGTTTGCTATGACCATCGTATTCTCTTGACAAAATTCAATCAGCCTGTGCCCTGCTTCATTTTGTACTCCAAGGCAAACTTGCCTGTTATTCCAGTTATCTTTTGGCTTCCTACTTTAGCATTCCAATCCCCCATGATGATAAGGACATCATTTTTGGGTGTTAATTCTATAAGGTGCTGTAGGGCTTCATAGAACCGGTCAATTTCATCCTCTTCAGCACCGGTGGTTGGGGCATAGACTTGGACTACTGTGATATTGAATGGTTTGCCTTGGATTTGAACTGAGATCATTCTGTCATTTTGAGGATTGTATCCCAGTATTGCTTTTCCTACTTTTTTATTGACTATGAAGGCTACTCCATTTCTTCTGAGGGATTCTTGCCCGCAGTAGTATACCTGATGGTCATCTGAATTAAATTCACCCATTCCTGTCCATTTTAGTTCGCTGATACCTAAGATGTCGATGTTTAGTCTTGTCATCTCTTGTTTGACCACGTCCAGCTTCCCTTGATTCATGGATCTTACATTCCAGGTTCCTATGGAGAAAAAATCTTTACAGCATCGGACTTTCCTTTCACCACCAGACATATCCACAGCTGAGCGTCCTTTCGGCTTTGGCCCAGTCACTTCATTCTTTCTGGCGCTACTAGTACTAGCCCTCTGCTCTTCCCCAGTAGCATATTGGACACCTTCCGACCTGAGGGGCTCATCTTCCAGCATCATATTGTTTTGCCTTTTGGTACTGTCCATAGGGTTTTCATGGCAAAGATACTGGAGTGGTTTGCCATTTCCTTCTCCAGTGGATCACATTTTGTCAGAACTCTCTGCTATGACCTTTCCATCTTGGGTGGCCCTGCACGGCATAGCTCATAGCTTCATCGAATTATGCAAGCCCCTTCACCATGACAAGGCAGTAATCCATGAAGGGGAAATAAGCAGTAGGATGTGACAATAACCATCATGTTCTACTGAACCTCCACCATTGTTGCACAACATGTTTCGGATCTGAGATTACCAATTTCGTATAGCAGAGCAGGCTAAAATAATAAACGAAAAGATCTGTGTGTTTGTGAGAGGGAGAGAAAGACAGACATAGAGGGAGAGACAGAAAGAGTAGAAAGAGACTGAGAGAAAAAATGGGAGTGGGAAAGAAAGCGAGGGAAAGAGGTAATTAGAGAGAAAAATAGAATCTTCCTACCACATTTGCATACAGAAGCACTGCGATAAATTACGTTTGTTTTGGCTTAGTGCTCAAATGAGAATGTATACATTGCAAGGGTGATTCTCCATGTCTTTTCAGCTCCATCCATTTCTAAGAAACTTCCAGATTTATAATTTTTCTGTAAATGACGTTTATTTGGATGAGTATGGAATTTCCACTGCTGACTTTAATATCGTGGACTGGGCAGTATTTCCCAACAATTCTGCTGCTGGAGTAATAATTGGGAATATTGAAAAAGAAGTCTCTTTAGACATCAAGATCTCTGTCAATGAGAGCACCATCATATGGCCAACATCTTTTAACAAGGTAACCAAGTCTGCCTCTATGTGGGTTTTATTGTCCACCTGTTCCTATGTATCCATGTGATTTTGTGGTTTATCAGTCTTTTAACTTAGATGGGGAATCACCACTGCTAAAAGGACAGGTTGAAGGAGACACTATTTCTCCTGTTCCTCTCAAAAGATCTATTCTTATGATAAGGGATATCTGGTTTGACATCATTGCAATACAGATGTGGGGGGAGCAGAACTCCACACCCCACAGCTAATTTTCTTCTGCCAGGGAGTCTCAAAGGGCCAAAAGTCGCCCCGAGAGGTGACAGCAAAGGAGGAAACCCTCGTTGATCATGAGCAGATGGCAGTTAGCCAATTTGATCCAAGGAAATCCCTCCAAACCTACAGAAGAAAGATGGACTGCATTCATGCAGTTTGTCCAAGAGCTACTGACAGCTGGGAAGGACAAGGACTAGCCCTACGAGAGGATCAATAACAGCATGTCGTGGAACTGGGTGGGAAGATCCTCTTTGTATCTATCATTTTTGAACACTTTCCTGGAATAGATTAATTCCCCCAAAGCATGAACTCCCCAGGCCTGACTGGAGGAAGGGGATTTCCCCCCATCCTACCAGAGAAACAAAAGTGGCAGGAAGAAAACTTTAAGAGGGACAGGAATAGAGAATACAGAATGATAAACCAGGAGTAATATAAAGACATTGCTTTGCTAAATTTGATCAACTGTCAAAATTATTAATTTGTGCTTGAAAAATAACAGTATGAGACTAATCTTATGAATAACTTTCAATTTAAACTCCAATTACCTGGGTGAGAGCGACATCTAGTGGTGAAATAGAGACAAAATCTTTCAGTATATTATCCCTGGGATAGACTTGGCATAAAACCCAGATTCAGATAAGTAGCCAGCTGGATGACTTTGAAAGCTCTTAGAACTGTAACAAATAGCTGAAGATAGAAGGAAGCAGGACTTTATGTAATATTTTATCACTGATTGTATGGAATTATACTGCTCACTGTGGATTACAAACATCGGTTGACCTGGGATTTCAAGTAACATCTGGAGATAGAGAACAATATGGCTTTTTACTACTTCTGACTTGGTGAGTCTTACTAATTGGTTTAAGACCGGTTGGCCATTTTGAATTACAAACACCGATCGATTGGCAACTCTTGGACTTTGGATTCTGGACACGGGGCTATAATGTACTTTATAACTACCTCTCCAGACCTGATACTGACAGACAAAGCTGGACTACAGTTTTTGTTTTTTTGTGGCAAGTCAGATAAGAACTAGAAGAATTACATAACATGACTTTAAATTTAAATTGTGTACATGTATTGAATACGAGATCTGTTTTTCCCCCCAGATAAAGATACTTTCCAGGGGGCACAACAGATTGATGATAGAATAACTGGAGGGGGAATAAAAAAACTGAGTATCCCAAACCTTGCTAAAACTTCTAAAAAACCTGCTTCAGCACTATCATCTGGGTAGCCCAGCCCAGTATGGTTGGTCCTGGAGGCAATATTAATACATTGGGATTTGAAAAGATATAGATTGGACTCCATCTTTAAGGCAACAGAGTTCTATGAGACATACAGAAGTTTTCTTGAAGAGAAAACACCACAAGGGGATTGGGAAGATGAAATACAGAGAAAGTTAGTAACAGAAGAGACACCCATACAAAAAGAAGAAGAACGAAAAGAAAATACAGGTCAAGAAAGAGAATAGGTGATATAAGAACAGAGACAGGAAAGGTCCACCAGGTGAATAAAACCTAAATATAAGTAAAGAAGATGGAGAAAGTAAGTGGAATTTTCTGAACAGTACAAATGGATTCAAGTCCCCATCAAAAAAGAAATATATTTTTGCATGATTACAGAAACTAAAAATAGATACAATTTGTCTCCAAGAAACAGATATAAAAAAACAACACTATAAATTGCTGGAATGCCCCCAAATTGGGAAACTTTATTTTACATCAGCACTTCAAAAGAAAAGCAGAGTCACTTTATATATAAGAGAGACATTGGAATCCAAAGAGGTCTACTCAGTTGAAGAAGGAAGAATCCTAATGGTAGAAATAATGATAAATCAAAAACAGATACTGAAGTGAGCAATATATGCACCAAATAACAAGCAACAAGAATTTTATCAAAAATTACACAGGAAAATATTGGAAATGGAACATCAAAACATTTGCTTGATAGGAGATTTTAATACAATTGTAGATAGAAAATTAGATTATAAAGGCAGCAAAGGAGAGGAAAAGGGAAGAAAGACAGAACGACAGAAGAAATTTCCATACAGGATACTGAGAAAGAAACCTCCAAAAGACCCAGTACACATTTTATTTGAATAGACATAAATCTTGGCCTAGAACTGATATTATATGGATGTCCCCTGAGCTAAGTACTAATATATATGAGATTGAGGTAAAACCTAACATTTGGGCAGACCATAATCCAATAAAGCTGACCCAGAAAGAGGTAAAGAAGAAATCAAGATGGACTTTGAATCAATCCTTGTTAAATGAGAAATAATTTGTAGAATTGGCAATAAAGGAAATGGAATTTTTCTTTAAAAAAAATAAAAAGGAAGAGCTATAACATATATGGCTAAAAAGAATGAAGAAAAAAACCCAACAATTTACAGCACTAAGAGAAGAATTGAAGAAACTGGAATTAGAATTACAAATACATTCACAAAAGAAAATTGTGAAAAGACAAATGGAGACAGTGAAACATAAATTAAATTTAATACAGTCAGAAGAATTGGCTGTACAAATAAAAAGGCTAAAACAAAACTTTTTTGAAAATGCAAACAAGCCAGGAAGATGGTTGGAATATAAACTGAAAAAAGAAAGAGAGAAGAGACTGATAATAAACTACAAGAGGAGAGGGTGACTTACAACGTCAAACTGATGCAATTTTTTAAAAAAAGAATTTTATGAAAAATTATATGATGTAGTAGGAATTTCTCGAGAAAAAAATGATACAATACTTTGAAAATGCAAACCTACCAAAAAATACCAGAAAACTTAAAAAAAATATTAAATGAAAAAATTACAATGATGGAAGGGATAGAAGCTATTAAAAAACGATAAAACCCCAGTACCAGATGGGCTACCTGCAGAGGTTTACAAATGTCTACAAGATACATTAAGTCTACCAATGAAGGAAGTATGCAATGAGGTATTATTAGAGGCCAAACTACCAAACATGGATGGAAGCAAGTATTACTTTAATATCAAGAGAAGGTTGAGATTTGACACAGATAAAAAATTATAGTCCAATATCATTATTAAATGTGGATTATATTTTTTGCCTCAATAATAGCAGAGAGATTGAAATTGACTGAAATTACTACTGTTAGATTAGCAAAAATGTTTAAAAATATGTCTAGCAAATGTTGGAAATATAATCAAAATCCCGGTACATATTATCACTTGTGGTGGACATGTGTAAAAGCAAAAAGGTTTTTGGACTAAAATATATACTTGATGAGAAAAGATGTTAGGAAAACATGTAGATTTTAAACATGAACTTTTTTTTACTAGACGTAATGCCAGAAAATTTTGATAAACAAAATGTATATTTAACATTACATGTATTAACCACAGCAAGGATTGTATTTGCACAGCACTGGAAAAATCAGATAACACCACCAAAAGAAGCGATAATTAAGAAAATATTGGACGGTGGAGAAATGGACAGACTCAGATTGAGAATCAAAGGAAAAGAAAATACAGAGTACTTCCAAATATAGAATTTATTATATCAATGATTGGAAAAGCGGGACAGAGAGTAAGAATTTAACCATTAAGACTAGGCAGAAATCAACCCAGACAACACATTGTTCATTAAGCACAAATGAATTGTAATGATAGAAAACTAATAAAATACTTTTTAAAATATCTATTGCTTATGATGGGAATACCAGCATTGTTCTGATGTAGAAGGGAAAACATGTTTTTCGCTACCCCAAAGCTGTTTGTAGCATGTAAGGAAACCTAGGAGCATCACAAACCAGTGAACTGGCCTTTGACACTGAGGGACTTATGGTAGGGCATTTTATTCAGTGGAATCTTTGGTGTTCTCTGAGCTTGGTTGTTTGTTTGCAGGTAATTTCACTGGTTAATTTCCCAACTAAGTAACATCAACAATGCCTGATGATAGCACTGATAATGTTATCTATTCAAGTAATGAAATATCTGCAAACAGGCAGTCAAAACCAGAGAGCATCAAGGAGTTTACAATTCAGCCCTGAGTTACACAGATTTTCTTCTATTGAATCATTCAATGTTTTTCAGAACTGGAGTCTTCTTTGAGACTGAGTTGATAGTAAATTGAGATCTAAGAAATACATATTGTAAGAAGGCAGAGGAAATGTTCTGACAGATGGTGTTCTAGCAATTGCTAAGACAAGACGAAGTAACCCTTTGCTTTCCATGCTTTGGACTAGACTTTCCACAGTTTTGTATCTTTGACCAGTTAGCTGAAGCTGACAGGATCTGAAGCCCAAATGCAGAATAATCCCAGGATAATGATGATTGGACTGGAGTCAGCAGCTTTTTCTGAACATTAAAGGGACTCTGAGATCATAGCCTGCTGAAATGAAATAGTTAGTGGAGAAATTTCACTGAAACAAACATATTTTAATTGTATGTGGAAAAAGATCTTGAAAGTACCCTCTTGAATTCATGAACCCACTTTGCTGCTCACTTCCATTTTTAGAAGTAATCCCCTCATTCATACATTTCTCTGATTTTTTTTTTCCTGTTCAGAAGGCCCCCTCTTCTAGGTGTACGGAAAGTTGCCTCCCAGGATATACCAAGCTGATGAGAGAGGAAAAACCAGTTTGCTGCTATGACTGTTCTTCATGCATGGAAGGAACTATCTCTGTGCAGGAAGGTAGGTAATTCAAGAACATAGAAGGAGCACCAGTCTTTTATTCTATGGATAATATGGTAGCAATAGGAATTGCAGTTAGACTTATATATTGCTTCAGAGTGCTTTACAGCATGCTCTAAGCAGTTTACAGAGTCAGCATATTGCCCCTCAACAACCTGGGTCCTCATTTTACTGACCTTGAAAGGATGGAAGACTGATTCAACCTTGAGCTGGTCAGTATCGAACTCCAGGCTGTGGGCAGAGTTAGCCTGCAATACTGCATTCTAATCACTGTGCCATCACTGCTCTGGTCTTAGCAAAATTTGTTCTCATATACCAATATGCTACATCTAGACTCAGGAAACAGACTAAAAACACTGCAAGAACTGTTCAGTGAAGGTGAAATTCACCATGATGCATGTTTCACAAGTTGCTGAAACAATAACAAGCAATCTAGAAAAAGATTGAGAGACCTTAAGAAACACGACAGCATTTGAAACACATATACAAAAAAAGATATATGATTAACAACCATATATACCGTATATATTTTTGAAATACAACATGGAGATGGAAAAAATAAACATTTTTATGATAAAATGGATGCAAAATGTCAAACAATTAATCACAATACAAAAATGAGAAGAGCTTTCAAAAAGAAAAATATAGAAAATTCACTCCAAGTTATAATTTAAGGAGAAATTGCTGCAAAATATTTTTCAAGTGTTCTACAACTACATCAACAATTGCAAAATAAATAAATAATAGAACATTTAATGTTGGAAAAGCCATGAGAAGAAGGAACACTTCAACATCTGTAGTGGTTATGCAAAAACAAACAAACAAACCTCAAAAGCATTGGAATGAAATACTGTACATCAAATTATTAAGAAAAATCCTATACAAAATGAACCAAAACCACAAATATTCTTTATAGGTATAGTTTCAAAAAGCAAAAAAATGCTAACCCTAACCCTAACCTTAACCTCAAACTCTACTAAGATATTTTTCTGGCAATTGCAAGAACAAATTTAGGAGAGAATTGGAAAAATAGATATTTTGTCAGTGATGTCAGATTGGGAGGTCACTTTGGAGAATATGCAGCAATGTCACAATTAACAATACCTACAGCATTGATTCTTGGCAACATTAAGTCATGTGGACATGACCTCCCAGAATTCCTTGGGAGTCATGGAATTCAGGGAATTGGGGAATTCTGGCTGAGGAATTATGGGAATTGAAGTACACATCTTAATGTTTTGAAGGTTGAGAAACACTGATCTACAGTATCTATGATGGAAGTTTAAGCAACTGTTAAGAAGAATAGCTCTTGTATGTGGAATACATTGCACAGCAGGATATATTTAAAGCTTTAGAACATGATTTTTAATCAGAAAGTTGTGAGATGAATCAAAACTAATGTCAGATGCCAGCAAGAATCTTTACACTTTAAAGTAAAACACAAACACAGAAGCAAATAGATTATGTGTGGAAGTGGTGTGTTTGTGTATGTGTGTTTATTCTAGTCACAGCTTGGGGAAATAACAAAAGGGAAGAGAGGAATGTTTTCTATAAACATAATTTTCTACTTTATTCATGCTTAGTAATTAAGCATTTTTCCCTTGCATTTCATTATTCTAATAATATCATTTTTTTTTAAAAAAGAGTAAGAAATCTTTATTGCTCTATCTACATCCTGCTTCTGGTCAGTTAGTCATGATGTGCTGAATGTCATTGAATCACTTGTTAAAAAGCAGTTGTGTTTTCCAGATGTAGCCCATTGTGAAAAATGTCCAGAGGACCACCTCTCCAATGAGAAGCGGGATCAGTGTGTCCCCAAAGTTATAACTTTCCTGTCCTACAGAGAAAACCTAGGTCTCATCCTGGCTGTCTCTGCCCTTTTTTTGTCTCTGACCACTGCCTTAGTTCTAGGAATTTTTATTAAATATCGAGAAACTCCCATAGTCAAAGCTAACAACCGTGATCTCACCTACATTCTGCTGATCTTTCTCTTGCTTTCCTTCTTGACTTCCCTTCTATTCATTGGTCAACCCAAGAAAGTGACCTGCCTTCTTCGACAAACTGCTTTCAGTGTTGTTTTCTCAGTTGCTGTGTCATCCTTGCTGGCCAAGACGATCATGGTGGTGATGGCATTTCTGGCCACAAAGCCAGGCAGCAAAATGAGGAAATGGCTGGGGAAATCTCTGGCCAATTTCATTATCTTCTCCTGCTCTGGTGTTCAGGTGGGCATCTGTTTCATATGGCTGGGAATCTTTCCCCCATTCCCAGATTCTGATTTACATTCCCAAAAAGGGCAGATTGTACTGCAATGCAATGAAGGTTCAGTCATCATGTTCTATTCTGCCCTTGGCTACTTGGGCTTTCTGGCTTCCATTTGTTTCTTGGTGGCTTTTCTAGCCCGAAAACTACCAGGGGCCTTCAACGAAGCCAAGTGGATCACCTTCAGCATGCTGCTCTTTTGCAGTGTTTGGGTTTCTTTTGTCCCTGCCTACCTGAGCACCAAAGGTAAATACATGGTGGCTGTGCAGATCTTCTCCATCCTGACCTCCAGCCTGGGCTTACTCGGCTGCATCTTTGTCCCAAAATGTTACATCATCATTCTGAGACCTGACATGAATACGAAGGACCATCTAATAGTGAAAAACAGTGAGTGATCTTGATTTTGGCAGTTATGTTTTTATCCAAAATATTGCTAAGATAAAATAAGACATTGAAAACTCTTTGTTATTTGTTCAAAGATTTTTTTCTTCCTCCCATGTGATTAATCTTACTATCAATAAATAGCATAGTGAAGGTTATTGATCTTTCCTCCACCCTTTTAAAACCATGTTATTTGGCTTCTCATCTACATTTCTTTAATATCTATTCAATATACAAGATGAATAAATAAGAAGTGAATGTACAATGTTGTCCCATTTCTTTACTGATCTGGAATCATACTGTTTAACTCTGTTTTGTTCAGATTCTGGCTTTGAGTCCTTTTGTAAGTTTTTTAAAAGGACAAAGAGATATTGTAAGATTGTCATTTCTCAAAAACAGTCCATAGCTCAACATAATTTCTTTTAATTATTCATTTATTTTAAAAGATTTGTAATGCCACCTATCTTGAGACATATTTTATGTTTTATAATCTTCAAAAGCCATGATCTTAACAAGTATTGTTGTTTTCTGTTTATCCAATCAGAAAGTGACATCTGCTTTGTGTACTTAATTTATCTTTCCAATTTCTCTCCACCCTCTTTTTCCTGTCTCTCCAAATTTTAAGTTAGACCAGCCAAATGCATTTCCCTCAGCATTCTAGTCCCTAACAGCAGCATGAAGATATGAGTCTCACTTAGGATTGTAGTTCCGAAGAGCAGAATGAGGATATGAGTCTCCCTCAGGGTTCTAGTCCCTAACATCTACATACTAGGCTGGCCCAGTGGAACTCTTTTCTCTAAAACCAGCAAGCAGGTCACTTCATCAGCTGTCATGACAACTGAACTGACCTTCAAAAATAAAAATGGAATTGCTTTTTCCCCCTTTTACTGACTACAAAGGTTGGCTCACAGTAGCAGAATAATAAAAATGCCAGGCAAATAAAATGCAGGTCCCACAAGTTTTTGAAACCAATTTAGAGATGTTTTATCAAGAAGATTTGCTCATTATATTTTTTTAGATGAGATGCAAATCTATTGCCAATTGCTAAAAATGATGAAAAAACCCAGAGCCAGGAAACTACAAACCAATCAGTCTGGTATCAATACCTGAGAAGATCGTGGAAAAGATAATCAAAAACAGATCTGTGAATATCTCAATACAAAAAAAGTTATAACTAGGAGCCAACATGTGTTTGTTAAAAACAGTTCATGCCAAACCAAGCTAATTTCTTTCTTTGTCAAAGTGACTAAATTAGTACACCAGCAAAATTCTGTGGAGATAGTATACTTAGATTTTAGTAAGGCAAAATAGACCACATCCTATTTCTTGGTAAGCTAGAAAAATATGGGACAGACATCATTATCACCAGATGGATTTGTAACTGGCTGATAAACAGATCAATGGGTAATCCTTAATGGTACTATGGCTACATGGATTGAAGTAAGCAGTGAAGTACCACAACTATCCTTCTTAGGTACAGTACTCAACAATATTTTCATAAATGACTTAGATGAGGGAGTAGAAGGAAGGGAATAAGCTGGCAGGAATAGCAACATCCCAGAAGACATATGCAGGATCCAAAAGGATCTTGACAGACTTGAGCAATGGGCTCTCTTCAACAAAATGAAATTTAATGTGGAAAAAAGCAAGGTTTTACACTTAGGCAAGGATAAGAACAGATAGCTGTGAGAGGGACCTTGGAGTCCTCATGGACAATCACTTAAACATGAGCCGGCAGTGTGTGGCAGCAGCCAAAAAAGCTAATACAATCCTTAGTTGTGTAAACAGAGGCATAGAATCAAAATCATGTGAAGTATTAGCAGTGCTTTATAAAGCCTTAGTAAGGCCACACCTGGAATACTGCATCCAGTTTTGGTCACCACATTATGAAACAGATGTTGAGACTTTGGAAAACGTACTAAGATGATTAAAGGCCTGGAGACTAAAACATATGAAAAACCGTTGCAGGATTTGGATATGGCCAGTCTAGAGAAAAGAAGGACTTGGGGTAACATGATAGCAGTATTCCAGTATTTGAGGTTCTCCCAGAAAGATGAGGAGGTGACCTTATTTTCCAAAGCACCAGAAGACAAGACAAGAAAGAGTGGATGGAAACTAATCAAGGATAGAAGCAACCTAGAAGTAAGGAGAATGTTACTAATGGTGAGAGCAACCAACCAATGGAACATCTTGCCTTCAGAAATTGTGGGTGCTCCATCACTGAAGGTTTTCAAAAAAGAGCCTGGATAACCATTTATCTTAAATTATAGAGGGTCTCTTGTCTGAGCAGGAGGTTGGATGAGAAGATCCAATTATATTATTTTATGTTCTATATTCTTAGTTACTTTGAGTGAGGTATATGGAAATTCACACAGGGAGAAATGAGACAAAGAATTCCCCTGGTGCTCTGTACTTGCAAATGACGAGCATTGACTCAGTAGAGGAAAGTGATAAATTTTGGGGGAGAGGGAAATTCATTCCCACTCTCTCAATTGGCCTAGACTAGAAAGAGTGCAGAGAAGAGCAACAAAGATAATTAGGAGAATGGAGGCTAAAATGTATATTCAGAAGTGTTGCTGGAATTGGATATGTCTAGTTTAATGAAAAGAAGGACTAAGGGTGACCTGATAGCAATATTCCAAAATCTAAGGGGTTGCTATTCAGTTATTGTATGGACCAGGTTTGATCTACCACATCCAACCCAAGCCTACCAGAAACCATCTACAAGCATGATCAATGGTGTCTTGTACTGTATTCTGGCCTCAACCATGACTGAGATGGATCCATAGTCTATTTCTTCCAGAGCATTTTAAAGCTGTAGGTGTCAAGGTTCTGACTGATGAACCCAACAAAAACACAGCCGAGATTATCCAATTCTAATGCAAAACCTTACTGAGCACATAATTTTGACACAGGTGAAAGGAAAACCAGCTCTATTTAATTGGTGCTTAAATCAGTATACAATAATAATAATAATAATAATAATAATAATAATAATAATAATAATAATAATAATAATAATAATAATAATAATAAGAAGTTGGAAGAGACCTTGGAGGTCATCTAGTCCAACCCCATGCTCAGGCAGGAAACCCTACACCATTTCAGACAAATGGCTGTCCAGTCTCTTCTTAAAAACTTCCAGTGTTGGAGCATTCACCACTTCTGGAGGCAGGTTGTTTCACTGGTTAGTTGTTCTAACTGTCAGGAAGTTTCTCCTTAGTTCTAGGTTGCTTCTCTCCTTGACTAGTTTCCATGCGTTGCTTCTTGTCCTGCTTTCAGGTGCTTTGGAGAATAGCTTGGCTCCCTCTTCTTTGTGGCAGCCCCTGAGATATTGGAACACTGCTATCATGTCACCCCTCACCCTTCTCTTCATTAAACTACACATACCCAATTCCAGCAACCGTTCCCTATATGTTTTAGCCTCCAGTCCCCCAATCATCTTTGTTGCTCTTCTCTGTACTCTTTCTAGAGTCTCGACATCTTTTTTACATCATGGTGACCAAAACTGAATGCAGTATTCCAGGTGTGGCCTTACCAAGGCATTGTAAAGTGGTATTAGTACTTCACGTGATCTTGATTCTATCCCTCTGTTAATGCAGCCTAGCACTGTGTTGGCTTTTTTGGCAGCTGCAGCACACTGCTGGCTCATATTGAAGTGATTGTCCATTAGGACTCCGAGATCTCTCTCACAGTTACTACTATTGAACAAGGTACCACCTATACTATACCTGTGCATTTGATTTTTCCTGCCTAAATGTAGAACCTTACTTTTTTTACAATTGAATTTCATTTTGTTAGATAGCACCCAGTGTTCGAGTCTGCCCAGATCCTCCTGTATCTTAAACCTATCTTCTGGAGTATTGTCTATTCCTGCCAGCTTGGTGTCGTCTGCAAATTTGATGAGTTCCCCATCTATACCCTCATCCAAATCGTTGATGAAGATGTTGAAGAGCACTGGGCCCAGAACAGAGCCCTGGGGCACCCCACTACACACTTCTTTCCATGTAGATGCGGTTCCATTGAGGACCACACGCTGAGTACGGCCTGTCAGCCAGCTACGAATCCATCTGGTGGTGATGCTATCTAACCCACATTTTTCTATCTTATCAAGTAGTAGCTTGTGATCTACTTTATCAAATGCCTTACTGAAGTCCAAGTAAATTATATCTACAGCATTCCTCTGGTCCACTAATTGTGTCACTTGGTCAAAGAATGTAATAAGATTTGTCTGGCACGATCTGTTTTTGACTAACCCATGTTGACTTTTAGTGATGACTTTGTTTGCATCAAGGTGTTCGCTGATTTGTTGTCTGATTATCTTTTCCAGATATGTGGTTCCCAGTCCCAATTCTTTCAGGCAACCCAGAAGCATAGCATAATTGATGGCATTAAAAGCTAGACTCTAAAGTTAAATCATGATTGAATATTGAAAGCCTGGGAGAGATGCAGCAGAGGCAAGATGAATAACCCACCAGAGATTTAGGGTCCACCAGTGGCACAATCAGTACTTTCTCTGTGCTGTGACTCAATGAGAAACCCAAATATAAAAGGACCAGATATTCTCCTTCCCCCAGAGTACTCATTGCACAGTACGTTTCTTGAATAACAGGATTAAGAAATACCCTGAGTTGTTGTTTTGATGATTAAATTGGAAATACACCCATAAGTCAAGTAAAGGTTTCCACCTCATGCAGAGTAGTAAATGAAGTCATACAGAGAATCGACTGTGATTCTCAAATCCCTGTCTAATTATCAAAATCAGAATGATTACTTCATCTTCCACTAAAGCCTAGGGGACTTTTCCCACCCAAGGTTATTTTGAAACAAGGTAGATGTTAGTAACCCACATCAATGGATTTCACAAATATTTATTAATTCTTATAAAAATCTGAAGCTCTGGTCCACGAGGAGCTCAAGGATGATGAAGAACACACGGTGAGACTCCTGTCGGCACAAATGTACAGGTCTGACTTTTAATGCTGCCCCTTTAATGTGCCAGATTAAAGTTTCTCTTGCTTGATCAAGTCAGTGGATCTGTGTTCTTTGGCAAGAGAACTGTGCTTCTCGTTAGATAGCTCTGAGGCCAAAGACAGTGGGCACCTGTCTCACAGAACTACAGAAGATCTTCATCATGATATCTGAAATACTGCTGCTGCTGCTTCTCCTGGTGTCCCATTTTCCATGTGGGATGCTGACAATGAAATGTCCATTAAATATACAGAAAGAAGACCACAGATTTAATTATTATAAGGCAGGAGATTTCCTGATTAGTGGAATCATATCTACATCTAGCAGCATATTTAAACCATACCTCTTCTTTGAGCCTCCAAACCACAGATTTCAAAGGTAATTTCTGATAAGTACTTTACACTAGTGATTAATTTTATCTTTTATCTTTTATCTTTTCTACTATTTTCCTTTTAATAGGGAAGGTTAGCTGATATAAATGCTAACATTTTATATATTTTAATTTTTAATGTTGACATCTACAACATTAGTGGTCTACAGTTAAAAATTATGGAAATATTATAGAATATTATTCTACACAGTATACTGTCTGAGAAGATAATAATAACAATAAAAGTTATGGCTGGTGAATTTTTATTCTGAATTTTGCAAGCTGATATGCAAAATTTAGAAAAATGATAGGGTATTGTGGAAAACATTCTGCAAGAAATAAAAAGATGTAAAAGACGTCAGAATGGGTAGGTAGCTTACTGAACCTCAGAGAGATGAGAGTTATTTAACTGCCCTATTAAATAAATTTTTGATGTTTCAGGTTAGAAACCACAAAAGCATAATCTCTAGTCTTGCCTTGGATATAAATTCAACTGGATGGCTCTGGGCCAGTCAGTTTCTCTTAATTCTAAGAAAGAGACAATAGGAAACCACTTCTGAAAAACCTTGCCAGGAAAACTGCAGGAACCTGTCCAGGCAATCTCTAAGAATTGGACATAAACAGAAGAAAAAATATATTAAGTGAATAATAAAGACAAAGTTTGAGATTTTCCAAGATGCATAGTATTATTCAGGAAGAATCTTCCCCACTTCCCAGTTTATTATTCCAGAAAAGAGCTCTTCCTTTTTTCCCCATCAAGCAGTCAAAGAAGAACTTCATATCTCCCATGTTGAAGCCCCCTTTAGCCTTTTAAACTTCTAGCTGTATTAGGGGGCACTGGTGTCACTAGATACCTTGCATGATGTTGTTATTATTAAGGGCTATGATGCCCTTAATAATAACAATATCATCCAAGGTATCCATGATATCACTGCTGACTTATCGCAACCACATGGATAGAATTTCTCCAGAAAAAGTCTTTTAGTTCTTCCTCTACGGATATAAGGGAGTCCACTAAAAACAAACAAACACCCGGCAGTGTAACCCATCCAAAATCAAAGACGATTAACTCCTGGGATTTAAGGCACCCTTTCAACTAAATTGAGTCATCAAAGCAGAAACAATAAATAACAAGGAAATATCTAAACCTTTTCCAGAATAATTCAACTTAAATATTCCTCCAATTAGCAATCAAATCAACATAAAGAGATTTATTTCATTGAGCCCTGTTTTTTATATGGAAATGATTTTCCAAACTGAATTTTAAATAGATGCATCCAGTTGCTAAGACAGTTAATTCATTGGTATAAAAATGTAGGTTCTGCTATAAAAGTGTAGCTTCTGGAGATAATAATTTTTGGGATCAGGTCTAGAGTTTCCAAATGGTATGATTTTAGGCCTGAGGAAAACCATTGGAAAGAAGGTCCTCTGTGGTCAATAGGACTGTCCTTCTAAAAGCAAGTTCCAAAGAGGTCTGTTACCTGGCAAGGTCCTATAAATAAATGATGCAGAGATCTCACATTTTTCATTGAACAGTGAATTTCTGAGAATATGTTGTACATTACGATATAGGGACTAAGCTTTCTGGTGTGGTCTTCTTATGCTTTTCCCTTCAAGCGGTCAGCCAAATTAGTTTGTGGATTAGAGGGTGATGCAATCCATAACTAATTTCAGATTATTAGATTGTCAGATTTCCAGTTTAAACTCATAAGACTGATTAGTTATGATTAGTTCTAAATGTCATAAAGCAACACCTTTAGGAAATATGATGTGATTTTATGAATTGAAGATGAAAACCCTTCACCTTGCTGAGTACCACCAGACACTCCAGATGGTACAACTGTAGCATGTAATGTTCTTCAAAATTTTGTTAATGGTTCCCTTTCAATTCTTACATGTTACATTAAAGATAAACATCATCTTATGGGGATAACCCAAGAACAATTGCCTGTTTCTAATATTTGTTCTGACAGATTGTGTTGCTGAATCTTCTAGATTAAACCTGGTGCATTGATTCAAGATGCTTGTGAGAATAGGTTATGATTTCTCAAGAGACTGGAAGGTTTTTTCCACAACTGCTCAATAAATAAGCAGTAGGACGTGACAGCGTTCCGTGCGCCTTTGGCGTCTAGTCATGCCGGCCACATGACCACGGAGATGTTCTCAGACAAGCGCTGGCTCTTCGGCTTTGAAACGGAGATGAGCACCGGCCCCTAGAGTCGGAAACGACTAGCACGCATGTGCAGGGGAACCTTTACCTTTACCTTTACCTAGGATGTGACAATAACCATCATACTCAATTTCTGGTTATAGCCTGGTGATTTTCTCTTCTACATTTGCCATCTCCCAAGAACCTTTTCCTTCTCCTTTGAAAATTTAATCTTAGCATGTAGAGCTCAATTAATTCTGCAAATCCTTTCACCATCTATTCATTCCATAAAGCTACTATAGAAGAATAAAATTTGCAGAGCTCGAAAAAGCATATAATAATATATAGGTAAGAAATGTGCAAGGGACGGGGTGGCTCAGTGGGTTAGGATGCTGAGCTTGTCGATCAGAAGATCGGCAGTTTGGCGGGTCGAATCCCGAGTGCCGCGTAACAGACTGAGCACCTGTTACTCGTCCCAGCTTCTGCCAACCTAGCAGTTCGAAAGCACGTAAAAATGCAAGTAGAAAAATAGGGACCACTACGGTGGGAAGGTAACAGTGTTCCATGTGCCTTTGGCATCTAGTCATGCCGGCCACATGACCACAGAGACATCCTCGGACAAGCGCTGGCTCTTCGGCTTTGAAATGGATATGAGCACAGGAGTCTTCTCCAGCACCACAGTTCAAAGGCTTCAATTCTTTGCCTCTCAGCCTTTCTTATTGTCCAACTTTCACTGCCATACATTGCAACTGGGAAGACCATAGCCTTGAGTATATGCACTTTTGTTGGCAGGGTGATGTATCTGCTCTAGATTTGCCATGGCTTTCCTAACCAGGAGCAAGCATCTTTTAATTTCTTGGCTTCAGTCCCCATCTGCAGTATTCTAGGAAAATAAAATCTGTCACTACCTCCATTTCTTCCTCATCTATTTGCCAGGAATTGAGAGGGCCGGATGCCATGATCTTGGTTTTCTTAATGTTAAGTTTCAAGCCAACTTTTGGACTCTCCTTCTTCACCCACAACAAGAGGCTTTTTAGTTCCTCTTCACTTTGTGCCATTAGAGTGGTATCATCTGCATATCTTAGGTTGTTGATATTTCTCCTGGCAATCATAATTCCAACTTTTGATTCATCTAGCCCTGCCTTTCTCATGATGTTCTGCATATAAGTTAAATAGACAGGGTGACAGTATACAGCCTTGCCGGACTCCTTTCCCAATTTTGAACCAATCGGTGGTTCTGTGTCCAATTATCACTGTTGCTTCTTGACCCGCATATAGGTTTCTCAAGAGACAAATAAGATGGTCTGGTACTCCCATCTCTTTAAGAACTTGCACAATTTGTTGTGATCACACAATCAAAAGCTTTAGCATAGTCAATGAAGCAGAAGTAGGTGTTTTTCTGGAACTCTCTAGCTTTCTCCATGATCCAGCATATGTTGGCAATTTGATCTCTAGTTCCTCTGCCTCTTCGAAATCCTGCCTGTACTTCTGGTAGTTCTCGATCCACATACTGCTGGAGTCTAGCTTGTAGGATTTTAAGCATAACTTTACTAGCATGTGAAATGAGTGCAATCGTGCGATAGTTGTATAGTTCTTCTGTGTAATTTTGCCACCTCTTCTTAATCTCTTCTGCCTCTGTTAGGTCCCTGCCATTTTGGTTCTTTATCGTGCCCATTTTTGCATGAAACGTTCCCTTCATCTGTCCAATTTTCTTAAAGAGATCTCTGGTCCTCTCTATTCTATTGTTTTCTTCTATTTCTTTGCACTGTTCATTTAAGAAGGCATTCTTATCTCTTCTAGCTATTTTCTGGAATTCTGCATTCAATTGGGTACATCTTTCTTTTTCTCCCTTGCCTTTTGCTTCCCTCCTTTCCTCAGCTATTTGCAAAGTTTCCTCAGACAGCCATTTTGCTTTCTTGCATTACTTTTTCTTTGGGATGGTTTTAGTTGCTATCTCTTTTACAATGTTCTGAACCTCCATCCATAGATCTTCAGGCACTCTGTCTATCAGATCTAATTCCTTAAATCTATTTGTCACCTGTATTCATCAGGGATATGATTTAGTTCATATCTGAGTGGCCTAGTGCTTTCCCCTACTTTCTTCAGTTTAAGCCTAAATTTTGCAACGAGAAGCTCATGATCTGAACCACAGTCAGTTCCTTGTCTTGTCTTATATAGAGCTTCTCCTTCTTTGGCTGCAGAGCACATAGTCAATCTGATTTCTGTGTTGACCATCTGATGATGTCCATGTGTAGACATCTCTTGAGTTGTTGAAAAAGAGAGTTTGCTACGACCATTGTATTCTCTTGACAAAATTCTGTCAGCCTGTGCCCTGCTTCCATTGTTCTGTACCAGCCTGCTACCAGCCCTGCAGAAAAGGCAGGGACAACCCCTTTACAAACGGCAAGAGGCTGGAATTAAGCCTGCCAAATTTATTAAGATAAATCAGAGAAAAACAAGACACCAACCATGAAACAGGAGCTATGAAACAGGAACTAATCAAGCGGTTGCCTTCAGCAAACCAGCCCTCCCACGCATTCCCCTTTTATACAGTTCAGGGCATGGCTTCTCTCTGCCTCCTTCCGAGGTGCCCCATTGCATTCCTCTGTTTACTCCTGATTGACTGCCTCCTGCGTCGGGTGTCCTTGAACAGGGCCAGCTGTGGGTCATCTTCATCCACGCTGTCAGGCTCACACAGCTGGGTCTCTGTCGTGACCAGGTGGGAGGGGCCTGGCTGAGGGCTCTCATCAGCAAGATCTTCAACCCCCTCAGCAAGCTCTTCAACACCCCCCTCCTCCTCTGAGTCATCCGACCCAACTGCCAAACCCACAGGCTAACCCTGAATCACAACATCCATTTTGTACTCCAAGGCCAAACTTCCCTGTTATTCTGGTTATCTTTTGGCTTCCTATTTTAGCATTCCCATCCCCCATGATGATAAGGACATCATTTTTTGGTGTTAGTTCTATAAGGTGCTGTAGGGCTTCATAGAACTGGTCAATTTCATCCTCTTCAGCACTGGTGGTTGGGGTATAGACTTGGACTACTGTGATATTGAATGATGTGCCTTGGATTTGAACTGTGATCATTCTGTCATTTTGGGGATTGTATCCCAGTATTGCTTTTCCTACTCTTTTATTGACTATGAAGGCTATTCCATTTCTCCTGAGGGATTGTTGCCTGCAGTAGTATACCTGATGGTCATCTGAATTAAATTTACCCATTCCTGTCCTTTTTAGTTAGCTGATTCCTAAGATGTCAATGTTCAGTGTTGTCATCTCTTGTTTGACCACGTTCAGCTTTCCTTGATTCGTGGATCTTACATTCCAGGTTCCTATGGAGAAAAAATCTTTACAGCATCGAACTTTCCTTTCACCACCAGATACATCCACAGCTAAGCATCCTTTCAGCTTTGGCCCAGTCGCTTCATTCTTTCTGGTGCTACTAGTACTAGCCCTCTGCTCTTCCCCAGTAGCATATTGGATGCCTTCTGACCTGAGGGGCTCATCTTACAGCATCATATCTTTTTGCCTTTTGGTACTGTCCATGGGGTTTTCATGGCAAAGATACTGGAGTGGGTTGCCATTTCCTTCTCCAGTGGATGACATTTTGTCAGAACTCTCTGCTATCACCTGTCTGTCTTGGGTGGCCCTGCACGGCATAGCTCATAGTTTCATTGAATTATGCAAGCCCCTTTGCCACGACAAGGCAGTAATCCATGAAGGGATTCAGATTGTAATTAAGTGTAATTAAACCCTTTAGCCACATGTTTTCCCATTGTACAAGTTTTATAGTATACCCTGAATTTTTTTGTCCATTTAATCATATACTGTTTCATATATTCATTTTCCAAATTCAATTTAAGTCACACTTTATAAACCTTGGCAATAGCATGTTCATCATTACCACATAATACAATTTCAAATTCATTTTTACAAAGTCAAACCCAAAACTTTGTTGTCTGCTTTCTTTCTATTGTAAGTATGTAAACCAGTGACAGACAAATCCTTCTGACTCCAACTCTTCTTTGGATTTCAGAGTAAGTTCACTTATTTAACCATAGATCCACCAGTCTGGCCTCACTATCATTTCTTTTCTAAAAGAAAGCTTCCTAAGGTGACACCCAAAGCGTTAACTTCATAGAGAACTTTATTTTATATTTATTTCAGAACCTTAGGATGGCACACCTAACAAAAAGATTCTTAAAGTCAACATTTATTTTAATCTTGTCATATCATAAGTAAGCATGCCATCCAAATCTTAGTTCATGACCTTCTAATTTGAGTAATCTCTTATTTTGGAGAGTCACCCACTCTTTCATCCAGATCCAACAGCAAGTATCAAAATACAGTTTCAAATATGGCAAACCCAAAGTTCCTCTTTCTTTATCATTTTGCAGTAGTTTACCTAACCCTAACCCTAACCCTAATTCTCATTTTCTCCCCTTGCCATCTGAATTTAGATTTATTCTTTTGCCATTGGTTAACTGCAGTGTTACTTGTCAATATCAGTAATGTCTGGAATAAAAATAACATATTTGATAAGACATTCATCTTACTTACACAGATTTATCCAGTAGGAATAACTGCAAATTCTCCATCATGAGAAATCTTTTCTAGTATCATTCCAAACAGGTACATTTTTTAGTTTTTTTTTAAATTTTATTCATTTATAATGTAAAATATGAAAATACAAAAGCAAATAGTAAAGGACAACAATAGGAAAAGGGAAAATGAAAAAGTGTGGAAAAGTGGGGCAGGAGAAGGAAAAAAAAGGTATTGACTTCTGACTCCCCCTGTTGCAATAAAATAAGATATTAAAATCGAAACTCAACTTTTTACATTTATTTATTTATTTATTTATTTATTTATTTTATTTTAATTCCATTTATATCCCGCCCTTCTCCAAAGTAATTCTATAGTAATACGAACTAGCCATTTTGTAGCAACAAATCAGTCTAATCAGTAAAACCCAAAATCATCGTATCATTTTTTCTACCTCAAGCACAAAGTCAGGAAGTGGTTTCCAAGTAGAAACAAAAGTACTTATATTCTTTTATTTTATCAAAACAGTCAACTGGGCCACCTCTGCTAATTCCATCAGCTTTTGTAAATATTTGTCCATGGTGAGAATGGAAGCCTTCTTCCATTTTTGTGCACAGAGTAGTTTTGTTGCTGTCACCATATATAAAATCAGAGTTCGAAATTATTTTTCAGAGTATAAAATTGTTTTGAAACAATTTAGACTTTGTACTTGTACAAAGTAACCTTTTTCTTTGCAACAAAACCCTAGTTTCTTGCCAATGTTTTATAATCTTGGAAATTGAAGTTCTTAACAAATATTTTTGTTTTCTGTTTATCCAATCAGGAATTGACATCTGCTTTGCATATTTAACATTTTTTCCAATTTCCCTGCACCCACTTCATTCACTCTGTCAATATGCACAGTTTTTGTTCCTTTCCCCCCTCCCTGTACAATTATCAAAATCACAATGATTACTTCATCTTCCACTAAAGCCTAAGGGACTTCTTTCATCCACAGTTATTTTGAAACAAGGTAGGTGTTAGTAACCCTCATCAATGGATTTCACAAATATTTAGTAATTCTTATAAAAATCTGAAAATCTTGTCCACAAGGACCTCAGGGTTGATGAAGAACACACGGTGAGACTCCTGTCGGCACAAATGTACAGGTTGGAATTTTAATGCTGTCCTTTTAATGTGCCAGATCAAACTTTATCTTGCTTGATCAAGTCAGTGCATCTGTGTTCTTTGGCAAGAGAACTGTGCTTCTCCTTAGACAGCTCTGAGGCCAAAGACAGTGGGCACGTGTCTCACAGAACTACAGAAGATCTTCATCATGATATCTGAAATACTGCTGATGCTGCTTCTCCTGGTATCACATTTCCCATATGGGACGCTGATGACCAAATGTCCATTGAACATACAAAAAGAGGGAGGTAACATATTTAATTATTACAAGTCAGGAGATTTCCTGATTAGTGGAATCATTTCTACATCAAGCTCAGCATTTAAACCATACCTCTTCTTTAAGCCTCCATATCACAGATTTCAAAGGTAATTCCTGACGTGTACTTAACACTAGTGATTAATTTTATGTTTTCCACTATTTTCCTTTTAATAGGGATGGTTAGCTGTATGAATGCTACAATTTTATGTTTTAATTTTTAACATTGACATCTATGATTCTAGTGGTCTACTGTTAAAATCTGTTCTGAATTTTGCAAGCTGATCCACAAAGTTCAGAAATATGATAAGCTATTGTTGGAAAACTTTCTGAAAGAAAAAGATGTAAAAGACATCAGAATTGGTCGGCGATCTAGTGAACCTTGGAGAGATGAGAGTTATTTAATCGCCCTATTAAATGAATGTTTGATGTGGTGGTTAATGTTTCAGGTTAGAAATCATGAAAGCATGACCTCTAGTCCTTCCTTGGATATAAATTAAGCTGGCTGGCCCTGGATCTGTCACTTTCTCTTAATCCTAGGAAGAAGGCAATGGCAAATCACCTCTAAAAAACCTTGCCAGGAAAACTACAGGAACTTGTCCAGGCATTCTCTGAGAATCACCTAGACCTTTCCCAGAATAATTCCACTTAAATATTCCTCCAATTAGCAATCAAATCAACATAAAAGAGACTTATTTCATAGAACCTTGTTTTTTATGTGAAAATGATTTTCTGAAGTGAAATTTAAATAAATGTATCCAGTTGCTAAGACAGTTGATCCATTACTATAAAATGCATTTCCAAGTCACCATTTGGAGAAGATAATGAATATAGAACATAGAATAATAGAGTTGGAAGTGACCTTGGAGGTCTTCTAGTCCAACCCCTGCTGGAGCCATTTCAAAGAAATGGTGTCCAGTCTCTTTTTGAAAGCCTCCAGTGATGGAGCACATACAACTTCTGAAGGAAAGCTATTCCATTGGTTGATTGCTCTCACAGTTAGAAAATTTCTCCTTAGTTCTAGGTTGCTTCTCTCCTTGGTTAATTTCTATCCATTGTTTCTTTTTGGTGCTTTGGATAACAACAACAACAACAACAACAACAACAACAACAACAACAACAACAACAACAACAACAACAACAACAACAACAACAATAATAATAATAATAATAATAATAATAATAATAATAATAATAATAATAATAATAATAATAATAATGGAAGGGACCTTGGAGGTCATGGTTGGGATCAGATCTACAATTTCCATTTGGGATGATTTTGAGCCTGAAGAAAACCATTGGAAAAAAAAGTCATTTGTGGTCAATAGGACTGTCCTTCTAATAGCAAGATCCAAAGAAGTCCATCTCCTGGCAAGGTCCAAGAAATGAATGATACAGGCATCTTACATTATTTTATTAGAGAGTGAATTTCTGAGAATATTTCCTGCAGTACAATATAGGGATTGAGCTTTTGGTCTGATCTTCTCTTGCTTTCCCCTTCATGAGATCAATCAGAATCCAAAGCTGTTACCAAACATCATCCTGGGTTACAGATTGTTAGATTGTCAAATTTGTGCACTAGACTTATAATACAGCAATCCAAGTGATTAGTTATAAATGTCCTTAAAGGAACAGCTTCAGGAAATATGATGTGATTCTATGAATTGAAGATGAAAACCAACTGCAGTCTCTTATCTTGCAGTATACAGAGTATGAGCTTCTGGCACGTCCTGCCCTTCTTCTTTGCCACTCATGAGATCAACAAGAATCCAAAGCTGCTACCCAACATCACCCTGGGCTACAGCATCTATGAGAACTTTTTCAATGCAAGGATAACATACGAGGTCATGATGGACTTGCTGTCTACAGGGCAGGAGAATGTCCCAAACTACAGTTGTGGAAGACAAAATAACCTTCTGGCTGTGCTTGAAGGGACCGATTCAGAGCTCTTTCCTTCCATTTCAACTATGCTGGGCATCTACAAAATTCCACAAGTAGGAATGAACACTGAAGTTAATTTCATTTTGTAAAGTCTAATGATAGTCCAAAAGGGGTCAGGTCATAAATAAAATGATTTAGATGACAGAGCTTAAAGGACGCCTGAACTATTCTATTTTCACCAGGCATTCAAATACCTTTCTTCATTCTTACATCATTGTATATCTTGATTGTTTTTTAAAGATACACAGGTTACAAAGAGATTTTTCAACTGAACGAACCTCCACCCATAGCTCAAATGAAGTGCTGTCAATCATCCTTTGCATGGAATTTGAATCCTCTTTTCCCACCCTTCTGCCTCTTCTCCCTGTCTTCTGGTCACTGCAGTCTTGGGAGAAAAAAAAAAACATCTTTTCACCCTTATTCCAACCAATTCCAAACAAAATCTCTAAGGATTGGAATGAAAATAACATAGGCAAATATTACTTTAAGAGAGTTTTTTTTCCTATTTGCACCTAAAGACAATAAAAACATACCCAGTTGACACTTTTCTTCCTGCTGCGTTCACTTGACGTTCCATTGTCCCCAATTTATGATCAAAGCAAATCAAATTATATATATTTTTAAAGCCTTTACAATAAAAGAGCACAGCAAAAAGAGAAACAGTGTAATACAGCAATTTGTTATTGGGGAAAGGAAAAAAAAAGAATAGGACAAGAAAACTGTATATGTAATGAATAGTTCTGTGCAGTTGTATAACTTGGTGAATATAATTGACCAGCTGATATGTGAGTAGTGGGTTAGCATCAGAAAAAAAAAATCCCTTAGAGGTAAGGGCTTATTTTTGTCCTTAAGAGCAAAGCAATCAACCATCTCCTCTTCTTTCACCTTAGGTCAACTATGCAGTCATCAGCCACATTCCAGAGCAGAAACACCATTTCCCTTTTTTCTACCGAGTGAGTCCAAAACAAGAACCTCCTCACTTGGCAATTATCAAGTTGCTCCTGCATTTCCGATGGACGTGGATTGGCCTCACTGCTCTGGACAATGAAAGCGGAGAAAAGTTCAGAAGAACCTTTGTGCCAGAAGCCTTAAGGAAAGGTGTCTGTGTTGCCTTCTCAGAAAGCTTACCCATGGTTCTTAGATCAGGGAGGGATAAGTACATCCTTCAATATTTTAGTGACAGTAAAGTGAAAAGTATTGTTTGTCAGTTGGACTCTCAATCCTCATTAATACTAGCAGTACTAATACAAAACATTGAAAAGACAAAAATCCTGTTTGAGGGAAAAATATGGATTGCTACAGCTTTGTCAGATTTAAATGTGAGATTATTTTACCAATTGGTTAATCTCCAGCATAACCATCTTTTATTATCCTTCTCAACTAAGGCAAAGAAATGGACACAATATCATGATTTTAATTCACATTATTCTGCTACAGGGAAGTTTGGGAAGGAAGCATTTCAGTGTTCTTATTCAAGCCCTTTGTTGTCTAAGAAAGTTTGGATCACATGCCTGGAAAAAGAGACCTGGGAAATCCCATCCCCGGATCTGGTTGGAAGAATCCTGTCTGAGGATGGCTCCAGTATTTCCACAACAATCCAGGTTGTGGCCTCGGTCTCCAGTGCTGCCTTTTCCTCCCAAACGAGTAAGAGGAGGATGCCTTCTGGGGACCACCAGACACTCCAGATGGTACAACCGTGGCATGTAATGCTTCTTCAATATTTTAATAATGGTTCCCTTTCAATTCTTACAAGTTATCTTAAAGATAAGCAGAGATGATGGGGATAACCCAAGAACAATTGCCTGTTTCTAATATTTGTTCTGACAAGATGAGACATTTTAGAGAGAGAGAAACAGATAGATTGTGCTGCTGAATCTTCTAGATTAAGCCTGGTGTGCTGATTGAGGATGCTTGTGAGAATAGGTTATGATTTCTCAAGGGATGGGAAGGTTCTTTTCTCAATTGCTGAATAAATAAGCAGTAGGATGGGACAATAACCATCATGTTCTAGTGAACCTCCACCATTGTTGCACAACATGTTTAGGATCTGAGATTACCAATTTCATATAGCAGAGCAGGCTAAAATAATAAACTAAAAAGATCTGTATGTGTGTGAGAGGGAGAGACAGACAGACATAGACAGAGAGACAGAAAGAATGGAAGGAACCTGAGAGAAACAATGGGAATGGGAAAGAAAGAGAGGGAGAGAGGTAATTAGAGAGAAAAATAGAATCTTCCTACCACATTTGCATACAGAAGCGCTGCGATAAAGTACCTCTGGTTTGACTTAGTGCTCAAATGAGAATGTATACATTGCAAGGATGATTCTCCATGTCTTTTCAGCTCCATCCATTTCTAAGAAACTTCCAGATTTACAATTTTTCTGTAAATGACGTTTATTTGGATGAGTATGGAATTTCCACTGCTGACTTTAATATCGTGGACTGGGCAGTATTTCCCAACAAATCTGCTGCTGGGGTGATAATTGGGAATATTGAAAAAGAAGTCTCTTCAGACATCAAGATCTCAGTCGATGAGAGCGCCATCATATGGCCAACATCTTTTAACAAGGTAACCAAGTCTGCCTCTATGTGGGTTTTATTGTTCACCTGTTCCTATGTATCCATGTGATTTTGTGGTTTATTAGTCTTTTAATTTATATGGAGAGTCACCACAGCTAAAAGGATAGGTTGAAGGAGACTATTTCTCCTGTTCCTATCAAAAGATCTATTCTTATGATAAGGGATATCTGGTTTGATGTCATAGCAATATAGATGTGGGGAGAGCAGAGCTTCATACTCTGCAGCTAATTTCCTTCTGCTAGAGAGCCTCAAAGGGCCAAAGGTCACCCCAGAGAGGCGACAACAAAGGAGGAAACCCTCATTGATCATGGGCAAATGTCAGTTAGCCCATTTGATCCAAGGAAATCCCTCCAAACTGACAGAAGAAGGACAGACTGCATTCATGCAGTCTGTCCAAGAGCTTCTGGCAGCTGGGAAGGGTGAGGACTAGCCCTATGAGAGGATCAATAACAGCATGACGTGGAACTGGGTGAGAAGATCCTGTTTCTAGCTATCATTTTTGAACACTATTCTCTGGAATACATAACAGGAAAATAATGGAAATGGAACACCAAAACGTTTGCTTGATAGGAGATTTTAATACAATTGTTGATAGAAAATTAGATTATAGAAGGAGCAAAGGAGGGGAAAAGGAAGAAAGACAGAATGGCAGAAGAAATTTCCATACAGGATACTTAGAGAGAAAGAAACCCTAAAAAGACCCAGTACACATTTTATTTGAATAGACATACAGTAAATCTTGGCCTAGAATTGACATGATATGGATGTCCCCTGAGCTAAGTAGTAATATATATGAGATTGAGGTAAAACCTAACATTTGGGCAGACCATAATCCAATAAAGCTGACCCAGAAAGAGGTAAAGAAGAAATCAAGATGGAGTTTGAATCAATCCTTGTTAAAAGAGAAACACTTTGTAGAATTATCAATAAAGGAAACGGAGTTTTTCTTTAAAAAAATAAAAAGGAAGAGATTTAAATTCAGAATACATGGGACACAGCCAAAGCATATTTTAGAGGATTAGCTATAATATATATGGCTAAAAAGAACAAAGAAAAACAACAACAATTTACAGCACTAAGAGAAGAATTGAAGAAACTGGAATTAGAATTACAAATACATCAAGAAAAGAAAATTGTGAAAAGACAAATGGAGACAGTGAAACATAAATTAAATTTAATAGAGTCAGAAGAATTGGCTCTACAAATAAAAAGGCTAAAACAAAACTTTTTTGAAAATGCAAACAAGCCAGGAAGATGGTTGGCATATAAACTGAAAAAAGAAAGAGAGAAGAGACTGATAATAAACTACAAAATGAGAAGGGTGACTTACAATTCCAAACTGATGCAATTAAAAAAAAGAAAGACTTTTATGAAAAATTATATGATGTAGAAGGAATTTCTCGAGAAACAATCATACAATACTTTGAAAATGCAAACCTACCAAATATACCAGAAAAATATACTAAAAAATATATTAAATGAAAAAATTACAATAATGGAAGTGATAAAAGCTATTAAAAAACCAGAAAAACGATAAAACCCCAGGACCGGATGGGCTACCCGCAGAGGTTTACAAATGTCTGCAAGATACATTAAGTCTACCAATGAAGGAAGTGTGTAACGAGGTATTATTAGAGGCCAAACTACCAAACATGGATGGAAGCAAGTATTACTTTAATATCAAGAGAAGATTCAGATTTGACACAGATAAAAATTATAGTCCAAAATGTGGATTATAATTTTTTTGCCTCAATAATAGCAGAGAGATTGAAAAGATTCTTGACTGAAATTACTATTCTTAGATTAGCAAAAATGTTTAAAAATATGTCTAGCAAATGTTGGAAATGTAATCAAAATCCCGGTACATATTATCACTTATGGTGGACATGTGTAAAAGCAAAAAAAAAAAAAAATGGACTAAAATACATACTTGGTGAGAAAAGGTGTTAGGAAAACATGTAGATTTTAAACCTGAACTTTTTTTTACTAGGCATAATGCCAGAAAAGTTTGATAAACAAAATGTATATTTAACATTACATGTATTAACCGCAGCAAGGATTGTATTTGCATAGCACTGGAAAAATCAGATAACACCATCAAAAGAAGCGATAATTAAAAAAATATTGGACTGGGCAGAAATGGACAGACTCACATTGAGAATCAAAGGAAAAGAAGATACAGAATACTTCCAAATATAGAAGTTATTTTTATCAATGATTGGAAAAGCGGGACAGAGAGTAAGAATTTAACCATTATGTCTAGGCAAAAATCAACCCAGACAACACATTGTTCATTAAGCACAAATGAATTGTAATGATAGAAAACTAATAGAATACTTTTTAAAAAAATCTATTGCTTATGATGGAAATACCAACATTGTTGTGATGTAGAATGGAAAACATGTTGTTGGCTACCCCAAAGCTGTTTGTAGCATGTAAGGAAACCTAGGAGCATCACAAACCAGTGAACTGGCCTTTGACACTGAGGGACTTACGGTAGGGCATTTTATTCAGTGGAATCTTTGGTGTTCTCTGAGCTTGGTTGTTTGTTTGCAGGTAATTTCACTGGTTAATTTCCCAACTAAGTAACATCAACAATGCCTGATGATAGCACTGATAATGTTATCTATTCAAGTAATGAAATATCTGCAAACAGGCAGTCAAAACCAGAGAGCATCAAGGAGTTTACAATTCAGCCCTGAGTTACACAGATTTTCTTCTATTGAATCATTCAATGTTTTTTCAGAACTGGAGTCTTCTTTGAGACTGAGTTGATAGTAAATTGAGATCTAAGAAATACATATTGTAAGAAGGCAGAGGAAATGTTCTGACAGATGGTGTTCTAGCAATTGCTAAGACAAGACGAAGTAACCCTTTGCTTTCCATGCTTTGGACTAGACTTTCCACAGTTTTGTATCTTTGACCAGTTGGCTGAAGCTGACAGGATCTGAAGCCCAAATGCAGAATAATCCTAGGATAATGATGATTGGACTGGAGAGTCAGCAGCTCTTTCTGAACATTAAAGGAACTCTGAGATCATAGCCTGCTGAAATGAAATTGTTAGTGGAGAAATTTCACTGAAACAAACATATTTTAATTGTATGTGGGAAAAGATCTTGAAAGTACCCTCTTGAATTCATGAACCCACTTTGGTGCTCACTTCCATTTTTAGAAGTAATCCTCTCATTCATACATTTATCTGATTTTTTTTCTGTTCAGAAGGCCCCCTTTTCTAGGTGTACGGAACGTTGCCTCCCAGGATATACCAAGCTGATGAGAGAGGGAGAACCAGTTTGTTGCTATGACTGTTCTCCATGTATGGAAGGAACCATCTCTGTGCAGGAAGGTAGGTAATTCAAGAACAAAGAAGCAGCACCAGTCTTTTATTCTAAGGATAATATGGTAGCAATAGGAATTGCAGTTAGACATATTTACTGCTTCATAGTGCTTTACAGCATGCTATAAGCAGTTTACAGAGTCAGCATATTGCCCCTCAACAATCTGGGTCCTCATTTTACTGACCTTGAAAGGATGGAAGACTGATTCAACCTTGAGCTGATCAGTATCGAACTCCAGGCAGTGGGCTGATTTAGCCTGCAATACTGCATTCTAATCACTGTACCACCATGGCTCTGGTATTAGCAAGATTTGTTCTCATATACCAATATACCATTAGATTCAAGAAACAGACTAAAAACACTGCAACAACTGTTCAGTGAAGGTAAAATTCACCATGGTGGATATTTTCACAAGTTCCTGAAACAATAACAAGCAATTTTGAAAAATATTGAGAGACCTTAAGAAACATGACAGCATTTGAAACACCTATACAAAACAAACCTAACCTCAAATTCTAGTAAGATATTTTTTCTGGCAATTGCAAGAACAAATTTAGGAGAGAATTGGAAAAATATATATTTTGTCAGTGATGTCAGATTGGGAGGTCACTTTGGAGAATATGCAGCAATGTGACAAATACCTACAGCATTGATTCCTGGCAGCATTAAGTCATGTGGACATGACCTCCCAGAATTCCTTGGGAGTCATGGAATTCAGGGAATTGGGGAATTCTGGCTGAGGAATTCTGGGAATTGAAGTGCACGTCTTAATGTTGTGTAGGTTGAGAAACACTGATCTACAGTATCTGTGATGAAGCTTAAGTAACTTTTTTTATAAAAAATAGGTCTCGTATGTGGAACATATTGCACAGCAGGATATATTTAAAGCTTTAGAACATGATTTTTAATCAGAAAGTTGTGAGATGAATCAAAACTAATATCAGATGCCAGCAAGAATCTTTACACTTTAAAGTAAAACACAAACACAGAAACAAATAGATTATATGTCGAAGTGGTGTGTGTCTCTGTGTGTGTCTCTCTCTGTGTGTTTATTCTGCTCACAGTTTGGAGAAACAACAAAAGGGAAGAGAGGAATGTTTTCTATAAACATAATTATCTACTTTATTCATGCTTAGTAAGTAAGCATTTTTCCCTTGCATTTCATTATTCTAATCATATCATTTTTAAAAAAATAGAGGGGAAAAAACTTCATTGCTTTATCTACATCCTGCTTCTTGTCAGTTGGTCATGATGCGTGGAATACCATTGAATCACTATTTAAAAATTTGTTGTGTTTTCTAGATGTAGCCCAATGTGCAAAATGTCCACATGACCATCTCTCCAATGAGAAGCGGGATCAGTGTGTCCCCAAAGTTATAACTTTCCTGTCCTACAAAGAAAACCTAGGTCTCATCCTAGCTGTCTCTGCCCTATTTTTGTCTCTTATCACTGTCTTAGTTCTAGGAATTTTTATTAAATATCGAGAAACTCCCATAGTCAAAGCCAACAACCGTGATCTCACCTACATTCTTCTGATCTTTCTCTTGCTTTCCTTCTTGACTTCCCTTCTGTTCATTGGTCAACCCAAGAAAGTGACCTGCCTTCTTCGACAAACTTCTTTCAGTGTTGTTTTCTCAGTTGCCGTGTCATCCTTGCTGGCCAAGACTATCATGGTGGTGATGGCATTTCTGGCCACAAAGCCAGGCAGCAAAATGAGGAAATGGCTGGGGAAATCTCTGGCCAATTTCATTATCTTCTCCTGCTCTGGTGTTCAGGTGGGCATCTGTTTCATATGGCTGGGAATCTTTCCCCCATTCCCAGATTCTGACTTATATTCCCAAAAAGGGCAGATTGTACTGCAATGCAATGAAGGTTCAGTCATCATGTTCTATTCTGCCCTTGGCTATTTGGGCTTTCTGGCTTCCACCTGTTTCTTGGTGGCTTTTCTAGCCCGAAAACTACCAGGGGCCTTCAACGAAGCCAAGTGGATCACCTTCAGCATGCTGCTCTTCTGCAGTGTTTGGGTTTCTTTTGTCCCTGCCTACCTGAGCACCAAAGGAAAATACATGGTGGCTGTGCAGATCTTCTCCATCCTGACCTCCAGCCTGGGCTTACTTGGCTGCATCTTTGTCCCTAAATGTTACATCATCATTCTAAGACCTGAGATGAACTTGAAGGAGAATCTAATAATGAAAAATAATAAGTGAACTTGATTGTGGCAGTTATATTTTATCCAAATTATTGCTAAGTTAAAATAAGACGTTACAAACAGTTATTTTTTCAACGCTGCTAACATCGAATGCTATTGCTTGACAAGACATAAAGAAGTAGCCATTTCATATGTTAAACTTGTGTATTGCTTTAAAAGGTTGGGAGGGGCATGAGTAGAATTTCACCTTCAAGGCCATCTGTCTAAGTAAAGAAGATAAGACCTTGGTGGGTTTTCTAATGGAAGGGAAACTGATTCTTTAATTTAATTGGAGAATATGATTAATGACAAAATTAGAAAGGTGGAGAATTGTGTTTTAATATATTGTGCAAGGGGTGAAGATTTCAGATTCCAGCTTCCTTCAAAGAAGCATAAAGGACTTTTAAGGTAAACAATGCCTCAAGTCAGTTGAAAAGCCCACACGTCAGAAACTTGACATATTTTTTCAAAGACTTTTTCTTCCTCCCATGTGATTAATCTTACTATCAATAAATAGCATAGTGAAGTTTGTTGATGTTTCCTCCACCAATTTAAAATCATGTTATTTGTCTTCTAATCTACATTTCTTCAATATCCATTCAATGTACAAGATGAATAAAGAAAGGAATGTACAGTGTTGTCACATTTCTTTACTGAACTGGAAACATACTGTTTAACTCTGTTTTGTTCAGAATCTGGCTTCGAGTCCTTGTGTAAATTTTTTAAAAGGACAAAGAGATATTGTCAGATTGTCAGTTCTCAAAAACATTCCATAGCTCAACATAATTTCTTTTAATTATTCATTTATTTTAAAAGATTTGTAATGCCACCTATCTTGAGATATATTTTATGTTTTATAATCTTCAAAAGCTATGATCTTAACAAGTATTGTTGTTTTCCGTTTATCCAATCAGGAAGTGACATCTGCTTTGCATACTTAATTTATCTTTCCAATTTCTATCCACCCTCTTTCTCCTGTCTCTCCAAATTTTAAGTTAGACCATCCAAATGCATTTCGCTCAGCATTCTAGTCCGTAACAGCAGCATGAAAATATGAGTCTCACTCAGGATTGTAGTTCCGAAGAGCAGAATGAGGATATGAGTCTCCCTCAGGGTTCTAGTCCCTAACATCTACATACTAGGCTGGCCCAGAGGGACTCTTTTCTCTAAAATCAGCAAGCAGGTCACTTCATCAGCCCTCATGACAACTGAACTGACCTTCAAAAATAAAAACGGAATTGCTTTTTTTCCTTTTACTGACTACAAAGGTTGGCTCACAGAAGCAGAATAGCAAAAATGCCAAGCAAATAAAATGCAGGTCCCACAAGTTTTTGAAACCAATTTAGAGATGTTTTATCAAGAAAATTTGCTCATTAGATAAGATGCAAATCTCTTGCCAATGAAAACAATGACGAAAAAACCCAGAGCCAGGAAACTACAAACCAATCAGTCTGGTATCAATACCTGAGAATATCGTGGAAAAGATAATCAAAAACAGATCTGTGAATATCTCAAGGCAAATAAAGTTATAACTAGGAGCCAACATGTGTTTGTTAAAAACAGTTCATGCCAAACCAAGTTAATTTCTTTCTTTGACAAAGTGACTAAATTAGTAGACCAACAAAATTCTATGGACATAGTATACTTAGATTTCAGTAAGGCACTTGGCAAAGTAGACCATAACCTATTTCTTGGTAAGCTAGAAAAATATGGGACAGACATCATCATCACCAGATGGATTTGTAACTGGCTGATAAACAGATCAATGAGTAATCCTTAATGATACTATGGCTACATGAAGTGAAGTAAGCAGTGAAGTACCACAACTATCCTTCTTAGGTACAGTACTCAACAATATTTTCATAAATGACTTAGATGAGGGAGTAGAAGAAAGGGAATAAGCTGGCAGGAATAGCAACATCCCAGAAGACATATGCAGGATCCAAAAGGATCTTGACAGACTTGAGCAATGGGCTTTCTTCAACAAAGTGAAATTTAATGTGGAAAAAAGCAAGGTTTTACACTTAGGCAAGAAAAACAACAGATAGCTGTGAGAGGGACCTTGGAGTCCTCATGGACAATCACTTAAACATGAGCCAGCAGTGTGTGGCAGCAGCCAAAAATGCTAATACAATCCTTGGTTGTGTAAACAGAGGCATAGAATCAAAATCACATGAAGTATTAGCAGCGCTTTATAAAGCCTTAGTAAGGCCACACCTGGAATACTCCATCCAGTTTTGGTTGCTACGTTACAAAACAGATGTTGAGACTTTGGAAAAAGTACAAAGAAGAGCAACTAAGATGATTAAAGGCCTGGAGACTAAAACATATGAAGAACGGTTGCAGGATTTGGACATGGCCAGTCTAGAAAAAAGAAAGGCTTGGGGTAACATGATAGCAGTATTCCATTATTTGAGGGGCTCCCAGAAAGATGAGGGGGTGATCTTATTTTCCAAAGCACCAGAAGACAAGACAAGAAAGAGTGGATGGAATCTAATCAAGGATAGAAGCAACCTAGAAGTGAGGAGAATGTTACTAATGGTGAGAGCAACCAACCAATGGAACATCTTGCCTTCAGAAATTGTGGGTGCTCCATCACTGAAGGTTTTAAAAAAAGAGCCTGGACAACCATTTATCTTAAATTATAGAGGGTCTCTTGTCTGAGCAGGAGGTTGAATGAGAAGATCCAATTATATTATTTTATGTTCTATATTCTTAGTTACTTTGAGTGAGGTATATGGAAATTCACACAGGGAGAAATGAGACAAAGAATTCCCCTGGTGCTCTGTACTTGCAAATGACAAGAGCATTGACTCAATAGAGGAAAGTGATAAATTTTGGGGGAGAGGGAAATTCATTCCCACTCTCTCAATTGGCCTAGACTAGAAAGAGTGCAGAGAAGAGCAACAAAGATAATTAGGAGAATGGAGGCTAAAATGTATATTCAGAAGTGTTGCTGGAATTAGATATGTCTAGTTTAATGAAAAGAAGGACTAAGGGTGTCCTGATAGCAATATTCCAATATCTAAGGGGTTGCTATTCAGTTATTGTATGGACCAGGTTTGATCTACCACATCCAACCCAAGCCTACCAGAAGTCATCTACAAGCATGATCAATGGTGTCTTGTACTGTATTCTGGCCTCAACCATGACTGCCATGGATCCATAATCTATTTCTTCCAGAGCATTTTAAAGCTGTAGGTGTCAAGGTTCTGACTGACAAAGCCAACAAAAACACAGCCGAGATTATCCAATTCTAATGCAAAACTTTACTGAGCACATAATTTTGACACAGGTGAAAGGAAAACCAGCTCTATTTAATTGGTGCTTAAATCAGTATATTAAAAACATAGAAGTTTCCCTTCCCCCTAATCATATAGGTCACATTATCCAATTAAGTGTTAGACTCTTGTTTATGAGAGAATGTCTTTAGTTCTCAGTAAACAACTTTCAAGAGACTTGAAAGCTTTCACAGATCTGAGATCCACCAACTCCAGGCACCAAGTGGAAGCCTGCAGCTATACCAGTACCTCAAGGTCAAATGCTGGGAAAGTCTACTAAACAAAGAGTACATTACCCAAACAAAAAGAACATAGTGAATTGGAGGGGAAAAAATAACTGCGAATGGACCAGGGAAAGGAGGGAAAAAGCTTTTCTACTTCTGTATTCATGCCAGCTCAGTAAATTGTACTCTTGGAAAATGAAACTGCCCATCTAGTTGGCCATAATTTCAACTTGCACGTCCTAAAGGGTTAGATTGGTCCTAGTGAATTGTCTTTATTGCAACGCCTTTTCTCTAAGGCCACATATGAGCTGGTCTCAAAGATGCTCATCTAGGTTGGAAAACCTACAGAGGCGAGCTGCCTGGTGTAAGGCCGCGATGAATTCTGATGCAGTTTCCCCAGGGTGTTGCACTTGTTGATCAAATCTGAACCGCCAGGCCATCTCCGACATCCTGGGCTTGAAGTGTACGTTCAGCTTTTGTTTGTGATCGGCGAAGGAGACGGTCTCAATTGGCATTGGGGTGAATAGGCTTTGGGCCAGGTCAAATGTTGCAAGCCTGCTTATGCAGAGTAGTGTCACCACTTTCAGGCCATCCTCCGTGATCTGGTTCGCCCGTAAGTAATTTTCTATTTGTCCGAGGTGCAATGGCCACTGTTCAGGGTGGTGGATGTCAAATTCACGAGGCTGGCCAACTTTTGGCATCTTCTTTCTTCTGGTCTTGGATCCTGCTCCACAAACTCAGATGGGTGCTTCTGAGCACGAGGCCGCTAGCATGCTGATCTAGCCGGCCGATAGGGGGGGAAGATGCCTCTTTCCTCCAGCATGTGAAGCCGTCCCCTCGTGACTTCAACTCTATGGCGAAGCAGGATCCCACCTTCATCACCACTATTGTGTATCAGGTCCTGAAGTGTAGAGAAGACGCCAGGCAGATGAGTACAAGTGAACTATTGCTTTATTGGCAATCATGTCTGTACTGGGGAGTTAGGGCGTACATGCAAGCTTATATACTTTCATACATCCAATCAGATTGAACCTAACAATCTCGCCACTAAGACTCCCGCCAGAACCGTTAGAGATCAAACATGTGAATAGTTGCTTTCCCAAAACCCAACACAGGTCTGACTTTTAATTTTTTGTTTGTTTGTTTGTTATCTGTGAAGTCGTGTCCAACTCATCGCGATCCTATGGACAACATTCCTCCAGGCCTTCCTGTCCTCTACCATCTTCTGGAGTCCATTTAAGCTCACGCCTACTGCTTCAGTGACTCCAGCCAGCCACCTCATTCTCTGTCGTCCCCTTCTTCTATTGCCCTCAATCTTTCCCAGCATTAGGCTCTTCTCCAGTGAGTCCTTCCTTTTCATTAGGTGGCCAAAGTATTTGAGTTTTAGCTTCAGGATCTGGCCTTCTAAAGAGCAGTCAGGGTTAATCTCCTCTAGGACTGACCGGTTTGATCGCCTTGCAGTCCAAGGGACCCGCAGGAGTCTTCTCCAGCACCATAGTTCAAAGGCCTCAATTCTTTGGTGCTCAGCCTTTTTTATGGTCCAGCTTTCACTGCCATTCAGATGGTCATCTGAATTAAATTCACCCATTCCTGTCCATTTTAGTTTGCTGATACCTAAGATGTCGATGTTCAGTCTTGTCATCTCTTTTTTGACCACGTCTAGCTTTCCTTGATTCATGGATCTTACATTCCAGGTTCCTATGGAGAAAAAATCTTTACAGCATCCGACTTTCCTTTCACCACCAGACACATCCACAGCTGAGCGTCCTTTCGGCTTTGGCCTAGTCGCTTCATTCTTTCTGGCGCTACTAGTACTAGCCTTCTGCTCTTCCCCAGTAGCATACTGGACGCCTTCCGATCTGAGGGGCTCATCTTCCAGCGTCATATCGTTTTGCCTTTTGGTACTGTCCATAGGGTTTTCATGGCAAAGATACTGGAGTGGTTTGCCATTTCCTTCTCCAGTGGATCACTTTTTGTCAGAACTCTTTGCTATGACCTTTCCATCTTGGGTGGCCCTGCATGGCATAGCTCATAGCTTCATTGAATTACACAAGCCCCTTCACCACAACAAGGCAGTAATCCATGAAGGGGTGACTTTTAATGCTGCCCCTTTAATGTGCCAGATTAAAGTTTATCTTGCTTGATCAAGTTAGTGGATCTATGTTCTTTTGCAAGAGAACTGTGCTTCTCCTTAGACAGTTCTGAGGCCAAAGACAGTGGGTGCCTGTCTCAGAGAACTACAGAAGATCTCCATCATGATATGTGAAATACTGCTGCTGCTGCTTCTCCTGGTGTCCCATTTTCCATGTGGGATGCTGATAATGAAATGTCCATTAAATATACAGAAAGAAGACCACAGATTTAATTATTATAAGCCAGGAGATTTCCTGATTAGTGGAATCATATCTACATCTAGCACCATATTTAAACCATACCTCTTCTTTGAGCCTCCAAACCACAGATTTCAAAGGTAATTCCTGATAAGTACTTTACACTAGTGATTAATTTTATCTTTTCCACTGTTTTTCTTTTAATAGGGATGGTTAGCTGATATAAATGTTAAAATTTTATGTTTTAACTTTTAATATTGACATCTACAACCTTAGTGGTCTACAGTTAAAAATTATGGAAATATTATAGAATATTATTCTACACAGTATACTGTCCGAACAGACAATAATAATAAAAGTAAAATGTTACTTTATGGCAAAGGAATGTTATACTCTGTCATGGCTGGTGAATTTTTATTCTGAATTTTGCAAGCTGATATGCAAAATTTAGAAAAATGATAGGGTATTGTGGAAAACATTCTGAAAGAAATAAAAACATGTAAAAGATGTCAGAATGGGTAGGTAGTCTAGTGAACTTCAGAGAGATGAGAGTTATTTAATTGCCCTATTAAATAAATATTTGATGCTTCAGGTTAGAAACCACGAAAGCATAATCTCTAGTCTTGCCTTGGATATAAATTCAACTGGATGGCTCTGGGCCAGTCACATTCTCTTAATTCTAAGAAAGAGACAATAGGAAACCACTTCTGAAAAACCTTGCCAGGAAAACTGCAGGAACCTGTGCAGGCAGTCTCTAAGAATTGGACATAATCAAACAGAAGAAAAAAAATATTAAGTGAGAAATAAAGACAGACAAAGTTGGAGTTTTTCTAAGATGCATAGTATTATTCAGGAAGAATCTTCCCCACTTCCCAGTTTATTATTCCAGAAAAGAGCTGTTCCTTTTTTTGATCAAGCAGTCAAAGAAGAACTTTATATCTCCAAAGTTGAAGCCCCCTTTAGTCTTTGAAACCTCTAGCTGTATTAGGGGTCACTGGTGTTACTAGATACCTTGCATGATATTATTATTATTAAGGGCTATTGTCAGAATCCATTTATATCCCATTCATAAATCCCTATCGGTATGTTCTAAAATCTTACACCCCTCACTGTATTCTGCCATTACCAAGGAGGAGAAGAGAAGATGTTAATTGGCCATCCCTATCCATTTGATGCAAGGGTGTTTATTCAGCCTGCCTGGAGGCTGTCATCAGACCAGGAGAAGAACCTTTGAACTGAGAAGAACAAAGAAAGGGAAGGGGGGAGAGATCTGGTTTGTATCTCCAATTAGAATCTGAAAGGGAGGAAGGAAATGTCCTAAAGGCATGGAAGATCCCTCGTCCCTTGGCAGGTTTTGACACCTGAACCTTAATTGATCCGGGACTGACCAAATGGACTGAGGGGAGAGGGTTTCACTCGGGGACACTTTAAAAGTATCAATCTGTAACACAGTTTTCAGATCCTGTCTAGTTTTTCCACTGACAATCATGTATTAGTAAAAGCTCCTTCTTGGAAAATCCTGTCTCCAAGAGTTCTTTCCTAAGACGTGGATTGGGGTGGGTCCTGACAGCTATGATGTCACTGCTGACTTATAGTCACCACAGATAGATAGAATTTCACCAGGAAAAATCTTTTAGTTCTTCCTCTAAGGACATAAGGAATCACATTAAAAGCAAACAAACACCTGGCATTGCAACCTATCCCAAACCAAAGACAATTAACTCCTGAGATTTAAGGCACGCTTTCAACTAAATTGAGTCATCAAAGCAGAAACAATAAATAACAAGGAAATATCTAAACCTTTTCCAGAATAATTCAACTTAATTATTCCTCCAATTAGCAATCAAATCAACATAAAGAGATTTATTTCATTGAGCCCTGTTTTTTATATGGAAATGATTTTCCAAACTGAATTTAAAATAGATGCATCCAGTTGCTAAGACAGTTAATTCATTGGTATAAAAATGTAGGTTCTGCTATAAAAGTGTAGCTTCTGGAGATAATAATTTTTGGGATCAGGTCTAGAGTTTCCAAATGGGATGATTTTAGGCCTGAGGAAAACCATTGGAAAGAAGGTCCTCTGTGGTCAATAGGACTGTCCTTCTAAAAGCAAGTTCCAAAGAGGTCCGTTATCTGGCAAGGTCCTATAAATGAATGATGCAGAGATCTCACATTTTTCATTGAACAGTGAATTTCTGAGAATATGTTGTACATTACGATATAGGGACTGAGCTTTTGGTCTGGTCTTCTCATGCTTTTCCCTTCAAGGGGTCAACCAAATTAGTTTGTGGATTAGAGGGTGATGCAATCCATAACTAATTTCAGATTATTAGATTTTCAGATGTCCAGTTTAAACTCACAAGACAGCAATCCTCCTGATTAGTTATAAATGTCATAAAGCAACACCTTCAGGAAATATGATGTGATTTTATGAATTGAAGATGAAAGCCAATTGCAGTCTCTTATCTTGCAGTATACAGAGTATGAGCTTCTGGCACATCCTGCCCTTCTTCTTTGCCACTCATGAGATCAACCAGAATCCAAAGCTGCTACCCAACATCACCCTGGGCTACAGCATCTATGAGAACTTTTTCAATGCAAGGATAACATATGAGGTCATGATGGACTTGCTGTCTACAGGGCAAGAGAATGTCCCAAACTACAGTTGTGGAAGACAAAATAATGTTCTGGCTGTGCTTGAAGGGACTGATTCGGAGCTCTTTCCTTCCATTTCAACTATGCTGGGCATCTACAAAATTCCACAAGTAGGAATGAATATTGAAGCTAATTTCATTTTGTAAAGTCTACTGATAGTCTAAAAGGGGTCAAATAATAAATAAAATGAGTCAGATGACAGAGTTTAAAGAACACCTGAAATATTCTATTTTCATCAGGCATTCAAATACCTTTCTTCATTTGTACATCAATGCATATCTTGATTTTTTTTTAGAGATACAGAGATTACACTGAGATTTTTCATCTGAACGAACTTCACCCATAGCCCAACTAAAGTGCTGTCAATCATCGTTTGCATGAGGATGTGCCTGCTGTCTCGCCGCGTGTTTCAGCTGGCGGTGTTTCAGCTCGTGTATTGCCGCAGCGAGGAGACTTCTCCCTCCTCCCTCCCCTGACTGAGATGGTGGGTTTCTGAGGTCTCGTATCGCCTGTAGGCGCTGTCTTTGCACTGTAGAGACCTCCCCCCTCTCAGAGTTTTAAGACAGTGGGGTAATATGGTGGTTTGAATCAATCTTGCCACCTCGAAACAGCTGATCGGCGCTGTTTGTGGCGCTGATGGGAGCGCTGTGAGTAGTGACTATGGATTTGCCTGCTGTTTCACCGCGCGTTTCAGCTGGCGGCGTTTCAGCTAGCGCAGTACACGCCGCAGCAAAGAGACTTCTCCCTCCCTCCCCCGATTGAGATGGTTGTGATCCTGAGGTCTTGGATCATCTGTGGAGTGCTGTTTTTGCACTGTGGAGATCTCCCCCTATTTCAGAGTTGCAAGATAGTGTGGGGAAATGGCGGCTAGAAACCAACTTCGCTGCCTCAGAACAGCTGATCGGTGCCATTTTTTACGGCATGGTGACTTCTTCCTCCCCGAGATTAATATCAGTGTTGAGGAGCCCCCCCTCTCTTGTCTATGGAGTGTCAGCTGCAACTTTAAGAACTTTGTTGACCAAGGATGGACCTGATAGACCCGGGATCTGACTGCAGTGAGAGGGCAGAACAATTAACTATCAATCCACCCCCTGATGTGAGAGATCAGCTGTGGTGGATTTATCCTGGTTGTCTTTAGCTAAGTTTTGCCCAGATCGATTTGCCATCTGTTGTGGGAGAACTGTTATGGCTTTTATCTGCAGCCAGCTCGGGTGAGAGTAGAGCCGGCTTGGCTTGGCTTGGCTTGGATGGGCTTGGCTTAATGGTTCTGTTTTGCCGCCCTAACTTAATAACGTCAACAATGTTCTTTAACATCTTTTGCTTTGACCATCTAGCTGCTTACAAATAGCCCAATGCAGACATTTTGGCATATGGTTCGCTTATATTATTCTATTGTGGACTTATATGCCTTCAGGAGAGCTCCTGCCACCTGGGCACGACCTACCGCCTTGTGTTCTATCCCCCTTGAGGATGGGCCCAATTGTTGGGACCCTGAGAGGTGGTTGGGCATAGATAGGGGCTGTTGGTTGAAGCGGATTAATAAGCCCCTACTATGTTTTTTAGCCGGTTGTTTTAGGGGGTTAGGGAGGGGGGTGAATGATAGGGGTGGGAGGGATAAGGGTATTTTATCAACCAGCTGTCAGTCCAGGCTGGAGACGGTTCCCGGCGAGACGAGTTTGGGGTTAGGGATCTCTGGTTCTTCCGGCTGTGGGGTGGGGTTTCAAATCCCCATGACAATTGGGAATGGTAGCAGGTGGTTGGACGGAGGGCCATATCAACATCAGGGATCATGCCCCCACTGTCTCCAAGCGGTGGCGTGCTCCGACCCTCCAGTTGATACCCGTTTACCCGGGGGTGAGGGAGATCAGGCCCCTGAGCTTAGGCTGGTATATTTTAATGCCAGATCCATGGTGAACAAAGCTCCCCTTGTCCGAGATTTGATTGAGGAGGAAAGCGCAGATCTGGCAAGCAGTACAGAAACCTGGTTGGGCTCAGAGGGAGGTGTCCCTCTGACTGAGCTCTGCCCTCTGGGTTTCTGTGTGCTGCACCGGCCACGAGCTCAGGGGAGGGGAGGGAGTGTGGCGGTGGTTATACGGAAGACCTTATACCCATGGGAGACCACTGTCGTACAGATTGGCGGGAGTGAGTCACTCCTCTTAAGGTTTGGTTCTGGGGTTCAGTTGGGCTTGTTGCTGACATACCTGAAGCCCAGCTGTGTTGCAACGGCTCTGCCTGGGCTTCTCGACACCCTTTCAGGGCTGGTGGTTGAATTTCCTAGACTTATGGTTCTGGGCGATTTCAATCTTCCATCCCTGGGCGGGTTGTCGAGTTAGTTCAGGAGTTCATGGCCTCCATGACAGCCATGGACCTGACCTAGATAATTCAGGGCCTGACCCATGGAGGGGGTCACACTCTTGACCTGGTTTTCCTATCTGGGCAGTGGTTTGATGATCTGGGAGGGGGTATGCCAAATATTGTCCCCCTGTCATGGTCCGATCATCATCTCCTATGGCTGGTCTTCCGATATGCTACCTCTCGCTGCTGGGCTGCGGAGCCAACCAGGTGGTTCCACCCCAGGCGCCTAATGGATCCAGAACGGTTCCAGATGGCGCTTGGGTCTATACCTATCTCCCTCACTCACAGCCCGGCCGATGCCTTGGTGGAGGCTTGGGAGAGGGCCGCCACCGAGGCACTTGACTGGGTTGTACCCTTGCGACCCCTGACCCGGTGCAGATCCTGATGGGCTCCATGGTTTTCTGTGGAGCTCCGGGAGATGAAGCGTCGGAGACGGAGTCTGGAGAGCTGTTGGAGATCCAGCCGGTCTGAATCTGACCGATTGCGAATAAGATCTTTTACTAGGTCTTATCTCACGGCAATGAGGACGGCGAAGTCTAATTACTTCGCCGCCCTCATCGCGTCCGCAGATAATCGCCCAGCTGCCCTGTTTAGGGTAACTCACGCCCTCCTTTTTCAGGAGGTGAGGGAGGAGCCCTTGCAGGGGCGGGCCGAGGAGTTTAGCCAGCATCTGACGGACAAAATCGCTCAGATTCGGACCGGTTTGGACTCTGACTGGGCAGAGTCTGATGGGGAGGAATCGAGTGGTCTTGAGAGTAGTACTATCTGGACTGAGTTTGATCCTGTGACTCCTGAGGAGGTGGACAGGATTATGGGGAGGCTGAGGTCTACCACCTTTTTATTGGACCCGTGCCCCTCTTGGCTGGTTTATTCAGCTAGGGAGGAGACACGAGGCTGGTTCCAGGCAGTGATATCTGCTTCTTTGAGTGAGGGTGTCTTTCCCGCCGCCTTGAAGGAGGCAGTGGTGAGACCCCTTCTCAAGAAGCCTGCCCTGGATCCAGCTATTTTGAACAACTATCGTCTGGTCTCCAACCTTCGCTTTTTAGCGAAGGTTGTTGAGAGTGTGGTGGCGCATCAGCTTCCTCTGTTCCTGGAGGAAACTGATTATCTTGACCCGTACCAATCGGGTTTCAGGCCGAAATCCTGGACTATTTGGATATTCGAGCTGGAGGTTGACAGGAGCAGCCATAGGCTGGGCCTCTCAGCATCTATTAACACTGATTAGAACCAGCCATGGAGAAAGGAAACAAAAAAGTAAATCACTATGCTGCCCAGTCCCAAATCCCACAGCTAACCTAAAAGGATGCCATGGTCAATGATATTGAAAGCCAGTGAGTGGTTTTATTCCTTGAATTTAGGAAAAAGAAGTCCTGATCGACATGAGGGCAGAATGAGGGAGATTCATATTATTCCTACTTACTAGTTAAAAACTGATAAAAATGACAAAACCAAACTGCAAAAATGGAGTGCATGAACACACAATTAAATCTCTGAATTTATTACAACATGAGGGAAACAGGATGGACTCTATTCCATGTGAAATGGTTTGTAGCAGCACTCAGATCTAAGCTGTTCCTTTACCATATCAATCAATCAACTTCCTCTGCTACTGTCAACCACCAGAGAAATCTGGAGATTTATTGCAAGCTTAAAGTCTCGACAAATATCTAAGCTGCTTAAGGTCGATGGAAATAAGTGGGAATTAAGTAGGCATTTAAGGTGGGCTGGACTTAGAACTCTTGTAGAGATGCAGGAACTCATGACTTATGATGTGTTTGACCCCTTCCTTGAGTTCAGCCTGGTCATCTCCTGTATCTACTCCTACCAGTACTCAGGTGACCAGAAACTCTGTAACACTGAATCAGATGTTATTAGATAGTCATTGTCATCTCTGCCAAGGCAAAAAAAAGTCCTCACATGGACATGCTGCTTCCACTAACATCCAGTCAGAAGTTGGGGCCAGTTTCTCCATATCCTCTGTGCTTCTTTGTCTTCAATAACTGATTGGTGGTGCCCACAACCCACACCAAATGCTACCAATAGTTTGACAGAATTAAAGGTCAAAGGAACAGCAAGGGATATCAATTAAAATATGAACATCAATTGAGAAGAAACAAAGCATGATTCATAAGGAGACACTGAGAAAAAGATCCATCATCATTGGCAACAGATGTTCATCTCATGTAAAAACTAGATCATGAAAGATTCCCAGTGCCAGTTTATCTATATTGGTTTCAGAAAACATGTATATTAGCTATGTGATTTTAATGTAATTATTTCACAGAATATTAATTCTAAAGATTACTTTGACAGTTTCATTGCAGGTAATCACTGCTTAATGACAGTAATTGGGCCATTATTTCAGTCACTAAGTGATGCAGCCATAAAGCTGATGTCATATATTGCATCACTTAGTGGCACCAATCCTAACAGTTAACATTGCTCTTGTTAAAATAGAATTATGGATCATTAAGAAAAGACACCACATCATAGGAGCTTGATGTTTCTGTCCAACTTCCCACAAACAAACTCAATGGGGAAGTTCCTTAGGCAAAAAAGTAATATGGAACAACTTGTCAGCTTCCCTGCCTGCTTATTGATTTTGGTTATGAGAAGCTAGCAGGGAAGCTTGCAAATGGTGATCACATGACGATAGGATGCTTCAACCGTCATGAAAGCCAGTTGTCAGCGTCCAGATCACAATTATGTCACTTTGGGAGTAGTTAGATGACTTTAACTTTTAGGACTACTTGTTCAGCACTGATCTAAATTTGAACAGTCGTTGAATGAATGGTCATTATCCAAAGACTACATGTAATTAGCGATTATAACTCATAACTCACATTGATGGACAAAGATTGTTTAAAACACCTAAAAAGGAGATTACTTACAAGGGATAATGTTTTATATCTGTAAGCTGTAGAAAGATAGTTTCTAAAATCAGGAGCCTGCATAGTTTTTCATCATTAGGTGCTCCTTAGTGTTCATATCAGGTCTCAGAATAATGATGTAGCATTTGGGGATAAAGATGCAGCCCAGTAAACCCAGGCTGGAGGCCAGGATGGAGAAGACCTGCACGGCTACCATGTATTTTCCTTTGGTGCTTAGGTAGGTGGGGACAAAGGAGATCCAAACACTGCAGAAAATCAGCATGCTGAAGGTGATCCACTTGGCTTCATTGAAAGTCCCTGGGAGTTTTCTGGCTAGAAAAGCTGCTATGAAGCAGATGGTAGCCAGAAACCCCATGTAGCTAAGGGCACTGTAGAACATTGCAACTGAGCCTTCATTACACTGCAGAATGATGTGTCCTGGTTGGGAATGCAGGTCAAAATCTGGGAATGCAGGAGAAATTCCTAGCCATATAAGGCAGATGCCCACCTGAACTGCAGAACAGGACAAGACAATAGAGATAGCCAAACTCTTTCCCAGCCATTTCCTCATCCTGCTGCCTGGCTTTGTGGCCAGAAATGCCACCACTACCATGATAGTCTTGGCCAGCAATGAAGAGATAGCAACTGAAAAAATAATACTGAAGATGGTTTGTCGAAGAAGACAGGTAACTTTCTTAGGTTGACCCATAAATAGAAGGGAGGTCAGGAAGGAAAGCAGGAGGGTGATTAAGAGTGTGTAGGTGAGGTCCCGGTTATTGGCTTTGACTATGGGGGTTTCTTGGTACTTAATGAAAATTCCCAGAACAAAGGCAGTAATTATGGATAAGGCAAAGGCAAAGAGAATCAGGATGAGACCCAAATTTTCTTGATAGGACAGGAAAATTATAACCTTGGGAATACATTGATTCCGCTTCTTGTTGGAATACTGATCATCTGGACACTTTTCACAATGGGCTGCATCTGAAAAACATTATTTAGCATGTGTCTATTTCAGCTATAGGATTATAGCAAATGCAAATGAAATCAATTATTAGTGCAAAACATAAAACATGTTTTCAAAAATGATGGTGTGACAGACTACATTGACAGAAGTGGAGAACATATTGGAAAATACATATCACTACACTTAGTCAAATTTAAGTAGGAAATGTGAGAGAATATATTAATAAAGCATAAATCCTTCATAAATCCTTTTCATCTTCTCTACTACTCACTCTTATTGATATTACATTATATTAGTACTGTGTTGCTTTGCATGTACATTGAGTGCTTCTGCACCAGACTCAAATTGTGATTCTATTCTATTCTATTCTATTCTGTTCCATTCTGTTCCACTCCACTCCACTCCACTCCACTCCACTCCACTCCATTCCATTCCATTCCATTCCATTCCATTCCATTCCATTCCATTCCATTCCATTCTATTCTATTCTATTCTATTCTATTCTATTCTATTCTATTCTATTCTATTCTATTCTATTCTATTCTATTCTATTCTATTCTATTCTATTCTATTCTATTCTATTCTAAATGATCTTTAAGTAATAGTAAAAATGGAGCTGAATATAACCTATTATTATGGGTTGCATCAGAAATACTCGAATTTACAATTTTGGCTTTCATTAACTAAATTGTTGTTGGAATACAATTGTTGTCTTGTTACACTGCATATTTCATAATGCAAAGAATGCACTCTGTGCTCTTATAACAAGCCTGCTCACTTGATTGTTCCAACAAAAAGTTTTTGTATATTGATTGAAATGTTATTAGTTGGAATTACTTAATATCTCCATTTCATGTTCATTATGGAGTGCGCCTCTTAGGACATCAAGTCTGACCTGGGGCTTCATAAACAACATGTTTTCTGGGTCCATTTTTTACTTAATAACACACATTAAATTCCTAATCTCTACCCATTTTTTCTGGCCAAAATATACTACACCCCAAATTTAAAATTATTCTATATCTTCTTTTGCTTTATCCTTCAATATCAATCTGTCCATTTCTCCACAGTCCGGTGTTTTCTTGATCATCTCTTCTTCAGGTAATGTTTCTTCATTTTTGCCAACACAATTCTTACTGCTAACAATACATCCAATATTAAGTATATATTTTCTCATAATATTTTTCTAATATTATACCTAATAAAAATAATTCAAATTTATAACATCTTTTCTAACCACCTCCTTTCTCAATTGTATTTGCAATTGATGCCATCTAATTAAATCAATACCCTGTTCTTCCAACTCTTATTTCAAATTTGGTTTTCCTTCAGTATTCAAAATATCTTCATAGGTTACAGTTTTCTCAAAGTTGACTAAGTTTGGGTGGGCAAACACTTCCCTTGTTGAGTCATCCTGATATTTTCATATTTCCCATACCATAGAAAGGTGTGCCATCCTAATTGTAAATCATATCTTTCTAAATATAAGGATCTTTTAGGATCTAAGGGTTATCTGTTTCTTTTAGCTATATTCAAACACATGTTTGGTATATAGAGCCCCATCTAGTAGGTCAAGACCTCTATTTTCTTTAATCTAACTCTAGCTTTCCTCCTTTGCCAAATAAATTTCCAAATCTGTGCCTTTAGGTTGTCAAATAATTTTTCTTCTATTTTTATGGGGACTGTTTAAAAAAGGAAAAAAAAAACATTTAGGTAAGATATTTTTGAGGAGGGGCTCAGCCCATTTATATCCATTAGAAGGCTCCAACTTTCCTTCTTCCTCCATTTTTCTTTTCATTTCTTGTTTCCCAATTTCTAACATTTCTCCTAAAAACTCTGTGATGTCTTCTTACTTATCTTCTGGTATGTTCTAAAATCTTGAAGGATGGGATGTCTTTTCCATTTCCAGTATTGCCACTGAGTCTTCCAGGTTTTTCTTTGACTGCACCAATCTATGTATTTCTTCCTTTATGTGCTCTGTCTTTGAATCAGTTTCCTCTGGTTTGTCTTCCATTGTCTGAGTTCCTTGTTCATTCTTTATAGTCTTTTCTGAAGGTTTTCTAATTGTGAGTTTAATTTAAAAACGTGCTCACTTATCTTATCCAGCTTCCTTATAGTCTCATCATAGTTTCTTCTTAAATCTTCTTTGTGTGAAACAATTGTCTCTTGAATTAATTGCAGTGCAAATTGCATTTCCTTCTGAAAATTGTTAGTTTTTTCTCTCTGATATACCAGGCTGGGGGCATCAGAGGCAAATACTGGGAGAGGTTTTTTTTTTTACCAATTTTTACTTAGGTATGGAGCACTCATTTTGTTCCCACCCTCCAAGCATTCTGTCAAATCTATTCTATTCCCCAAATGCTAGCCTTACCTAACACAACCAATCTCATAGTCAATGCAACAATATACTAGTTAAATTTAAATTTAAGATAATCTCATATAGTTCTTATAGACTTTGTCTGTAGCCTTTATAGTCCAATAAGTTCCAAAATACAGGACTGCAACCAAAAGTAATGTTTTATAACAGTTCTTTTGTTATCAGTTAATCGATGATTGTAATCCAGAATGTACAACTACCCTACAATCAGTCCATAAGTCTCCCCCCAGACAAAAGTAATCAAAAAGGAATTTTTTCATTTCCCTCTAAATAATTCTTAATGTCAAAAGTTAACGTTCAGTCAATGTTTGTAATCCAAGAGGGTCAGCAAGTTTCAAAACAGTTGTCAAAGCTATGTCTTTATATTACTTCCACTTTGCTATTATGTACTTTTCTGTTTTTGTCCCCCCAAAAGAATTGAGCTGCTGCTTTCATTTCTCTAGTAGGATAGGGCAAAAATCCCTTTCCTTCTTGCATTTTGTGACTTTCTTGCTTTTTTGGAATTTGTCTTTTCCAGGGATTCATGTATTAAAATAGTAGAGAAATGATCAGTGTTCTCACCTGGTTCCAAACACGCTGTTTACAATCTGCTAATTAGTGCTTTCTTTCTTCAGTTGTCAGTAGCTTAGGCTAGCCACAGGAATGTCTTTCCCCTGCCAGTTTGGAAGGTTTTCCTCAGATCAAACAGATTGACCACTGTCTTTCTGTGATCAACGAGGATCCCCTCCTTTTTTATCATCTCTCCGGGGCAACTTTAGACCCCTTTAGGGCAGGGTGAAATCCGGCATGGGGAGTGGAGCCCCACTTTCCCTCACCTGTGTTACCATGACGTCAAATCAGAAGTCCAAGATTGTCTTCTTTCCTGACATCAGATAAGAAGATAGCAATCTGAGAGATTTCAGCAGTTTTTTTATTATTTAATAGCCAAATCATCCTGCAAAATTGAGTAATAGTAACCAATCCTTGTGGAACCCTTCAAGAAAATTCAGTTTTTCTTACTTTGTAGAACTATATATACACTATGCTAGTACTTAGGTGTACAAATAGTGCAGGGGGGGGGAAGATACCTGTATCAAATGTTGATAGAAATGCAAGAGTTTATCTGGTTTTTTTCCCCAAAGCTACTTACCTTCTTGCTCAGAGAATGTTCCTTCCATACACAGAGAACAGTCATAGCAACAAACTGGTGTTCCCTCAGTCATAACCTTGGCATGTCCAAGCTGACAACTTTCTGTACATCTAGAAGAAGGCATTATCTAAACATAAAAATAAAGATCAGTCAGAGCAACATATGAATTATATGGGTTTATTTCAATGAACTGGTTTCTGGAAGCCAAGAAGCACAGGAGCAGAATCGGCCATGGAATAGTGGCATAGCAATTATTGATGGATACCCCCATCTTCTTTCCTTTCTATCTGTTGGAGGTACCATCTAACATGGATCTTTATGGAATAAGACTCTCAACAGAAGTGGCAAATGAAATTTGATTCTCTTTCTTTGTTAATCTTTACTGTCAGTTCAAAAATATTGTGTTCTACATTCTGAAGAAAAGTGGTTCAATTGCAAAACGTGCTTGTCCTTATTGCACGTGTGGAAGGCTATATCTACTTTCTCTCTTCTTTTTTTGGTGAGTCTGTGGGGGGAGGAAACTTCCAAATTTTGGCTTTATTTATTGCTGCAAGAGTCTCTATGTTTCTCTCCTGTAGCTGAACATTGTATCATCATATATAAATGATTTGTTTTTCAACTGACTTCATTTCCTCCACCACATTTTCAACTTGATATCTTTCTCTTGTGCAATTCAGTCGGCTATTCTCTTGAAACTTTGTTTATTGTCTTATTGAAAATAAGATTGTTTCATAGTTTATTCATTATGAAATCATATTGCAATTTAATAATGTAGACTGTAAAGGCACCAACATAATTGGTGATGTAGCAGTTTCCAATTTGTGGAAAACTACTGAAAAACCTCTAAAGATATAGAATATCTTATGAACTATAGCAGGTTTAGGTTTCCTTATTTGGTTGGACTAACATCAATAAGAATTATTTTGGATCAGAAAATGTGGGAAGATAAATAGGAGATCTCAAATCAAGCAGCTTCACCTACTTGACCAAATGATATTGGCCACAGGATGGCACTCTGATTGATGGACACCTTGACTTCAGAGGAGGCATCTCTTTCTACACTCCCAACTTTCAGCCAAGGAATAGAATTGTTGGAAAATGGTTTCCAGTTCACAATGTCAAAGTCAGCAGTAGGAATTCCATTTTCATCCAAATAAATCCCATCTTTGGAAGTGTTATGAAGCTGAAAGTTTCTCAGAAACCAATGAAGCTCCAAAGACATAGAAAAATCACATTATTGACACATCAGCTGAACCCACACTGACAACATAATCATAACTAAACAAATCTCCTCTAGATATGGAAATCCTTCACAGCTCACCCAAAACCAAACATGCCAACAATTAACGACACTAAAAGAATTAAAGGATTACCATATACTGTGGGTGAGAAATTTATATTTCCTCCTTGGATCTCCAGAAGTTTCTTGGAGCAAATACACCGGCTGGCATATCCACAAAAATCACAAATAAAGGACCTACTTCCCTATCAATATTGCTGCCTCTATATATCAAGGGGTGGCCACCTTCAAGCCTATGCATGTCTGTTTCATTATTTGGCTTTTTGAAATTAACTTTGAACAATTGTCCCTGTCCTCCATTTGGTGACCCAGCTCAGGTTTGACCAAAAATTCTTTTAACAACATGTAATAAACTGTTGTTAATGAACTATAAGTAAACTGAATCTTGATGGAGATTTAGATTTGTATTTCAGCTACCTATAAGAACCTGATTTGAGGATTGCTGAAGTATCCCAAAGCTCATTTAATTTGCAAGTGAGAGAAATTGCTTTGTCATTGTTGAGGGAGTTTCTGTCATTATAGCATCCTAAACCAGCACAAGTAGTTTCAGTTTGGAGGAGTTATTCCAATAATGTCTGTCACTCTAAAATACTATAAACTGGGCAAGTGCTATTTGGAATATCAAATCCCTCCCATTGTCCAATTTAATATGTAGGAAATGAATGGGAACATCAGTGGAACCTCAAAGGAGAAGTCTTACCTGCCATGGCTGTATAAACTGGAGTGACTGATGGTCTCCAACCTGCATTTTCCTATTATTCAAATGGAAGGAAGAGACAGCATTAAGGATCAAGGCCACAGCTTGGATTGCTTTGGAAATACTAGAGCCATCTTCAGTCATCCTTCCTGCAAGCACATCATGGGGTGGTAATAATCTCTTCTTTCTTTCTGTGCATCTTTCCCAAATTTTCTTAGACAACACAGTTCTTGAAAAGGAACAGTGGAATGTGTCCTTTACAAACCGATCCTCAATAGAGGAATATGAATTAGAGTTATGATACTGTCTTCTGCTTGTTTGAGTGAGAAAGGAAAACAAAGCATGTTTACGTTGGAGATCAAGATTTTTGGAAAACATTCTTCCATTCAAATGTGACAAAACTGTTGCAATCCATACTTTCCCCCCAATGAATGTATTCTTCCTTTCACTAACATTTATTATTGATAATAGCATTGCTGTGGCCTGAAAATCCAATTGAAAAACTATAATTTTTACTTCAGTGTTGATAAGAAGGTCTACTATCTTCCTTTTTTCTTCCTGAAACATATCTCCAGTACGTATATCCACATTTGTTGCTGGCATGACCTCTGAGAAGACAATGCAAATCCCATTTTTTACAGCTAGAGTTTCCAAACTTTTTTTAATTTTTTCTCCTCTTTCATTGTCCTGAGAAAGGAGGCTGATCCATGTCCATCGGAAATGCAGGAGCAGCTTGACAATTGCTGCGTTAGGAGGTTCTTGTTTTGGGGTCATCCGGTAGAAAAAAGGAAAATGATGATTTGGTTCAGGAATGTGGCTGAAAACACCAAAGTTGATCTAAGATGAAAGAGAATATATTGGCAGTTAGTGTTACTTTTAATCATAGAAGACAGATGCCTAAATGTAAGGTCCTTTCTCCATTGTTGAGAGAAGTTTATTGAAAACAGTAACTGCATGAAATTAGCTGGGCAATGTTCTCTACTCTCTTCCTCTTTGCTCCCTTTGAAGCTAGGGAGCTCTGGCTTAATCTATGGGTGATCAACATGGCTGATTCTCAAGCTGCACAGACTTCTGGCCATACTCTACACATACGGCTATGTCTGGGTGTTGAAATGAATGCAACGTAGCACTATTGTTGTCAACAACTGAGGCTCATATGAGCACTACACTCTCTGTGGGTCAGGTTCTGCAAATGGTTCAGGTCAGATAAGAGCATCTTAATACATTGGAACAGAGAACACTCCTGATTTAATAGGGATATACACAGAGAGACACTCTAGTGTGAAACTCCAGCCACTCTATGAAAGTACAATGATTGATCCTTTTGCTTTGAGCAATGGAAAGCAGATTTTATAGAGTACTTGGCTTTGGGATTTCTGTAATATACAAAAGGCTTTTACTTGTTTTTAATCTAAAAAGAGGGTTATGGACATGGTGTTTTAACTCAACAACATGCGGACTCCCACAGATTGGATGCAGTTGCACAGGCTTATACCTTGTTTATGTGCATTGTTAATAACAACTTAGTTACTGACCATGCAAAGGACATTCTGTTACAGCATTATGTATGTACATAAAGCCCAAGCTTTTCTCAATCATGAGAATTATTAGACATCTCTGAACTACACCTTTTATCCTATGACATGCAGCTTCTGCAGAATCCAAGAGTAACAATTTATAAATTTCCTCCTAAAAATCCATTTGAATATTTCCTTCCTCCCATTACAGAGCACCAGGACTGTTTTTTTCCCTTTTACACTAGCAGCAACAAGAATTTCAAAGAGGAATTCAAATTTAATGCAGATTTTAAATGTTACTGCGATGTTTCATCATGGGGGATGGGGTAGCACAAGGCAGAATATGCAGTCACCACAGAACAATACAATCATAGAAGCTGATGTATTCTATTTTGTATTTCAGCACAAGTGGCAGAACTAGTAGCCTTGCACCAAGCCCTAACCTATGTAGAGAAGAAACCAGCAAATATTTGTACAGATTCAAGATATGACAATCAGTGGAACAGAGATTAATTTGGTTTAATTTGTGCTATTTTCGATCTCATCTAGACATTGAAAATTTTAGCAATAGTTAGAAAAGGTTTTTACAATTGTTATTTTTCACCATGTAGCTTGAGTACAGGAACATACAACTGAAGAAAAAAATTAAAAACATAAAAGGAAAAACAACAAGCAGTAAACTATGAAGCAGGAGTTTGGAAGTTGAGAGGGAATATAATTATTCCATGAATGGATTAAGTAGCAGAAATGGAGAAGTCACAAACCAAAGGGATTGTTTCCAAGCCACGTTGTGGCAGGGAGACTAAAGTCATATATATACATTTTTTGGAAATAAAATTGTTTCAAGTATTTTAATTTCTCTACCTCTAAATTTATTTGGAGATAATATGGGGTCTACAACATGGAATTAAGTTCATTTTGGCATCATACCTGTGGAATTTTGTAGATGCTCAAGAAAGTAGAAATATGATCAAAGAATTCAGAATCCATCTCTTCAAGAATTGCCAGCAGGTTCTTTTGTCTTCCACATCTGTAGTTTGGGACATTCTCTTGCCCTGTAGACAGAAAGTCCATCATGACCTCATATGTCATTCTTGCATTGAGGAAGTTATCATAGATGTTGTATCCCAGAGTGATGTTGGGTAAGAGCCTTGGATTCTGGTTGATCTTACGAACAGTCAAGAAGAAGAGCAGGATGGAGTGGAACATCATTGACTTACTGCAAAATAATAACCTATCTGTATAATGACATTAGGCAGGTCACATCCATCCATAAAACATGTCATAGATAAAGCATAAATAAAAAACATATCACTCCTTCCCAGTTGCCAGACCAAACATCCTCTCAGCTCAATTCCTCCTCCTAGCTCAATCCTTGGAAGAAGAACCATGTCTTCACAACCCTCCAGAATGCTGAGAATGGAATGTTTTCATGTGTACATATATAGCTCATAATATTATATTGTTTCTTCCTACTAGATAACCCAGGAGGTGACTAATGGCCAGATTCAACTACTGGTTTCAGTCTTGAGCAAGTGATATTATCTTCCTCAAGGTGATTTGCTCCTGTAAAATCCATTTGCAGAATATTAATGGCTTTGGAGTTACTGTCCTATATTCAAAAATCTTTAATGTGATCCCCTGTAGCTGAAACATTAGCTTATCATATAAAGTCTCTGTCCTCCTTGATTTTATTTTTACAATGTATTCCTTTTATTTGAAGCAAAGGTAAAATGAAAGCCACAACATTTTACAAAATAACTAAAGGCATTGGCTGGAAAGAAATGTTGGAAAGGGAGAAAAGAAGGATGGAGTACAATAGAAGGAAGGAGATGATATGACAGTGAAGAGCCTCAAAATATTGCCTTCTGCTCAAAGGTTTTGAGTAACTTGATTGTGAAATTGGCCACTAAATAACTACCATTTGTATATAAAGAATTTAAAAAACGCATATTTCCTGCTTTTATACCATACTAAAATAATCGTTTGAGAACAGGAAGAACCCACTCAGGAAAGTCATCTTGGAAGAGTCCTGCCAAAGTGTTGAGGCAGAAGAACTTTAAAAGAACTTTGCATGCACAGCTTTTCAAGAACCATCATATAACTCATGCGAACTTTCCCTGAAACAAATTGGGAGAAGCAATAATGGCCTGCCTTTCTCATGCCCTTCCTGATGCCACACAAAGTTTGCATCAGGTATTTTTTTCTTTGTGCCCTAGTAGAGAAACATCTGTTACTACCTAGGATTGAACTCTCAACCTTCTGACTGGGGGGGGGGCAAGTGTCTTCACCATTAGGCTACCTGCCTTTCTCATGGTGAAGAATTGGGAAAAGGGAAAACATTGAAGTGGGTAAAATCTATCACTAGAATCCTGTACTTGCCCACAAATACCTTCTCAATTTATGGGTTGGAGCCTCCGAGAAAACATATGGGTAACGTCGAGAAAATATTTTAGATGTTATTCCAGTAATCAGGTAGTCTCCTGACTTGTAGTAGTTAAATCCTTTCAATCCTTCTGTTATTGACCTTAGTGGACATTTTATGTGCATTGTGGCACAGGGAAATTGGGACAGAATCAGAATCAGAATCAGAAAGAGCTGCATTTGCTGCTGCAGCATTTTTCCTATATTGATTGAGATCCTTCCTATATTTCTTTCTCTGAAAGACAGGCGATCTCGGTGCTTGCAAAATGGCTTATCTGCAGTGAAGATGTTGGAGTTTGCCCTACATCTGGAAGAGAAACTTGCAATTTCAGTGTAGCACAGTCCCTGCCTAATCGCTTTAAAACTAAAGACGGTGGAAATCTCATAAACCTTTTTAAAAATAGAATAAATAACCAGGATTTTAATAATTACATGGGGAACTGGGAATGACTGTTGCAACAGAGGTGCGCAGTTGGAGAAAACAATTTTACATGACTCAGAGGTATAGTCTTAATTTTAGAGTCAGGAGGGGAACAATTCAGAAATGTTTGACTATCTTTTAGCTCTAGAACAATATTTGTGTTATTCTAAAGATTTGTTGTTGTTGTTGTTGTTAGTTGCGAATTCGTGTCCGACCCATCCCGACCCTATGGACAATGTTCCTCCAGGCCTTCCTGTCCTCTACCATCTTCTGGAGTCCATTTAATATCACACCTACTGCTTCAGTGACTCCATCCAGCCACCTCATTCTCTGTCGTCCCCTTCTTCTATTGCCCTCAATCTTTCCCAGCATTAGGCTCTTCTCCAGTGAGTCCTTCCTTCTCATTAGGTGGCCAAAGTATTTGAGTTTTAGCTTCAGGATCTGGCCTTCTAAAGAGCAGTCAGGGTTGATCTCCTCTAGGACTGACCGTTTTGATCGCCTTGCAGTCCAAGGGACTCGCAGGAGTCTTCTCCAGCACCATAGTTCAAAGGCTTCAATTCTTTGGCGCTCAGCCTTTCTTATGGTCCAGCTTTTACTGCCATACATTGCAACTGGGATTCTAAAGATTGTCCTGTGGTAAAACAATATAATACTTTTTTAATTTTTAACCACAGTTTTGATTGGGAAAACATGACAATCCTAGACCAGGACAAATCCAAAAATGCCAGGGAATTTCTAGAAGCCCGGCACTCTGACAAATCAGCCATCAATCAACATATAGACATTAACAACATTTACAAAAGAGACAATCAACCAGCTCCAAAGAGAAAAAGACTCTTGTACCTCTCCACCAGCAATCAGCACTCAGATCAGCAATCAGCCAAAGAGCCATTAGTAAACAGCCCAACCAAAGAATACCTAAGAAGATACCCAGACGGGCAAGACACCAGCATATAATCTGATAGCAAACTGCACTCCTTACTAGCCCTGATGATGTTACCTAGTTAGGGTAATAAAACATCTGCAAGAAAATAAGCAAGCTCAGAGAACACCAAGGACCCCTTTCTTTTTAACTAGCCAGTGGGGACATTATAATTTATTCTTATTCTGTCTGTTGTGTATCTCAGTGAAGATTAGCTATTTCATATGGTTGCCTCCAGATCATGATATAGCAGTAGCAGTAGCACTTAGACTTATATACCACTTCACAGTGCTTTACAGCCCTCTCTAAACGGTTTACAGAGTCAGTGTATGGCCCCCAACAATATGGGTCCTCATTTTACTGACCTTGGAAGGATGGAAGGTTGAATCAACCTTGAGCCAGTCAGGATCAAACTAATGACAGTAAGCAGAATTAGCCTGCGGTACTGCACTCTAACCACAGCACCACCATGACTGTGTATGACTAACATCAACTTTTTTTTGAATGAAAACTTTTCTGAATACTTTCCTCTCTGTGCCTGAGCGTAAGCAGATATGGATTGATTTATTATGGGTTGACATATGGGTATATAATGCCATCATAGCTAGATCTTCTTCAAGATGATCTCTGACACTGTAATTAAGCCCATCCATATTGCTGCTGGTCATCCACTACTTCTCTTTCCTTCTACCTTTGCTCAAGTCTAGATACCACATCTTTTTCAGCCTTGTCTGGTGATAAGAACTTTTCTCCCTTGTGCAGACTATTTCAATGTGTTGTACATATGAGTTTCTTTGAAGCCCATTCAGCAGCTTTAACTGGACTTGAATCCAATTACAAAGCTGGTGGTGGTATATGGTTTTGCAGTGGAGTATTCACAGGAACATTTTCTCCACCAAATTTTAGCCTACCTTACTCAAATATCAATGTGAGTTCTGCCACTTCCATGAGATAAGAGGACTGGAATTCATAAGCATGCCTTTTCAATAGGGACACTGCACTTTAAGATATAACCAATAGTGTATGCTTTCCTTTGCTTTTCTTATTGTGAGAAATCTGCTCACTTAAATGAAAAACAAATACATATGAAGAATATGGAAACTCCCAGAGTTGTCTACATACATTAAAGTTACCAAAGTTCAGAAACACTAGATAATTTTTTGCTCAATTACTTTTGAAACAGAAAAAAATAAGTAATATAGTTACTGTCATAATCCATTTACATTCCATTCCTAACTCCCTATCTGTGCAAACCTAAATCTCACCCCCTTACTGGATTCTGCCATTCCCAAGGAGGGGAAGAGAAGATGTTAATTGGCCATCTCTATCCCTTAGACGCAAGGTTGTTTATTCAGCCTGCCTGGAGGCCATCACAAAGATCAGGGAAGAAAACCTTTGAACTAAGAAGAACAAAGAAAGAGGGGGGTGGGTTTCTGGTTTGTATCTCTGACTGGACCGTGAAGGGGAGGAAGTAACAATGTTGTAAATGTACTGAAGTTTCTCTTTTCCCATGAGGGGTTTTGACACATGAAACTTAACTGACCCAGAACTGACCAAATGGACTAAGGGGAGGGGTTTTTACTCGAGGACACTTTAAAAGTATCAATCTGCGACACAGTTTCCAGATCCTTTCTAGATTATCCACTGCCAACTATGTTTTAGTAAAAGTTCCTGTTTGGACAATCCTGTCTCCAAGAGTTCTTCTTTCCTAAGATGTGGATTGGGGTGGGTTCTGACATTAGACAGGATCTGCATTAAGAGTCAACCTGGAAGGGAGAAACGTACTGGGGGATTTTGCAAAAAATACAATGTCTAACGATGAAGCAAGGGAAAGCCTCATGGAAAGGGAACTTTCCCCCCAAACAAAACACCAATGATCGGAAGCTGAAGCATCACATTCCCGCAGGGAAGAGGTGGTGGAGACACACAACTGCAAACCCTGGTGGTCGATGGGTATTGGAAAGAAAAGTGAGTGGGAAAAGGCATCGAGGAAAGTGACCCTGAGGCAAGTGGGCCACCAACCCGAATGGAAGCAAGAGATGGAGAACTCCCTGCACGTCAGCGAAGGGGACAGGAGTTATGCACCACATACAGAGTAGATCCTAGAGAAAGCTATTGACCTGATGAAGAAAACACTTAGCTCACTAAGAGAGGAGAAACCTGAATACCACAGCTGGAGCAGTGCCTGGGGCCACAACTGGAGAGACAGTGGGGGGGATCCTGAACCTACAACACCAGGGCCATCCACTGGACCAGGAGCTGCTGCCTCAGCAGCACCCACCCACCGCCGAACCACAGATGGGGATCAGGATGGAGAGCAATACTGGCTGCTGCACAGACAACGATCCATTCAAAGACTACTGCCCCTGGAAGTGAAATTCATGGGGGAGCCACTACACTTGGGGGTTTTCCTAACCCAAGTCCTCAGCTATATGGAAGAATATGGACGGGACATCCCCAGTGACAAAGCCCGCATCTGCATCATGCAATCTGCCCTAGATGGACCGGCTGAAGACTGGGTGGTAAACCTGCATGGCTCCAATGCCCCAAAACTTAATGACTTCAACCGATTCATGTCATCCTTGAGGAGGCGGTTTGAGGACCCTTTGGCTGATCCTAAGGCCTGGGAGAGAATCAAAATGGTAAGGCAGGGCAGATAGCCGGTGGCTGAATATACCCAAGAATTCAGAACCATTGCCAGCAAGCTGAACTGGCCAGAAGACATCCTCCTCAGCCATTTCAAAGACGGGCTAAACTACGATCTGTATGATGCTTGCCTGCCTCGAGGAGACCCACATCAACTCGATGACTGGTATGTCCTGGCAGAGGAGGCAGAGATAGACCTACTAAAAAGGCACCACCGGGGAAAACCATGGGGCTGCCCACCACCCGAGCAAACACGCGAGGCAGTGAAACCACCATCCACGGCTAAGAAATCAACAGGCTGTTTCAAATGCAGGAGAGAGGGCCACCGTGTCACAAATAAAAGAAGGACATCACTCTTCGTTTGTGCGTTTGTGTGGATTATAGGTCTCTGAACACAATTAGTGAATGCAATCTGTATCCCCTACCCCTAATGAAGGATATGCTATCCCACCTGTCAAAAGGAAGGATTTTTACGAAACTAGACCTGAGAAAAGCATACTACCATATTAGGATTAAGGAAGGAGATGAATGGAAGACTGCGTTCAATTGCCCAATGGGTTGCTACCAGTTCAAACTCCTGCCATTTGGACTGTAAGGGCCCCCCGCAGTTTTTATGCAATTAATTAATGAAGTGCTAAGAGAGCACCTATATAAGGGGGTCCTGGTTTACCTAGATGACATCCTTATCTTCATTGAGACCAAAGAGGAGCATGTTAACCTAGTCAGAGCAGTTTTGAAAAAAATTGCGGGCCGCCCACCTATATGCAAAATCCTCACAGGGCATTGAAATGGACCCTGAGAAAGTCAAGGCAGTATTAGAATGGGCACCCCCCCAACCAAGGAATCAATTGCAAAGTTTCCTGGGGTTTGCAAACTTCTACCACCATTTCATCCCTTCATTTGCCCAAATAGTCCTGCCCCTCACAAACTTGTTACTGCGCCTACACACAAAGTTGTATGTGTCTTGCAAAATGATTGAGATGGCAGAGCCGGAGTCCAACTCCATCTTACATGGATCTCCTTGTAGCTCTACCAAGAGCTTAAGTTTAGGCTTGAGGGGGCATCGAGCCCTGGTGTGGCAAACACTTCTCCAGCTTCTGAAAAACCCCACACTAACTGGACCCTGAGCTTAAATGGACTCCAGATGATGGTAGAGGACAGGAAGGCCTGGACCTCTCCTAGTCCGTTCCTCCGACTGGTGTTTGGGTGGCCAGTCTCTCTGGCGGGCTCTGCAAACCACCGCGATGTGGCCAGTTCTTCCACAAGCTCTACATGTGGCCGAATGAAATCTGCAGTTGCGTGAATATGGTTGCCTCCACACCCCTTACATCTTGGTATGAGAACTGCCTTGTAACCATCCTCTCGCTAGTGGCTGTTGCGGTGTTGCACGGTCGGTTGCCTTTGGAATTTGTTGATTTCGGGTTCTTCTTCTGATGATTCTCTGGTGCATTTGGTGACCTCGAGATGGACCAATTCTTCAAGTTTTGAAGGTTTGGTGGGCTGAACTGTCTACACTGTGCCCCCGGCGGCTTCGTCAGCCATCACCTTGTCCTGTGCCTCGGAAAACAAAATTGGGTCTAGCAAACAGTCTCTGCTGAAGGGTTCTGTCCCGAAGGCCACAGACGAGCCCGTCTCTTAGTCGTTCTTCTAAGTTTGAGAACTTGCAAAGGCATGCGGCCTGTCTAAGGCCCACAATGAACTCCAAAGCTGTCTCCCTGGGTAGCTGCACTCTTTGGTCAAATTTGAATCTCCACGCCATCTCCAACATCTTAGGCTGGAAGTGCCTGGTTAGCTTCTTATTAAGATCTGCGTATGAGACTGCTTCGATGGGTGTCAGCACAAAGAGATTCTCTGCCAAATTGAAGGTTGCTGGGTCGCACACACAAAGCAACGTTGCGGCCTTCAGACCTTCCTCCACGATCTGATTTGCTCTCAGATAGTTCTCTACTCCGAAAGGTAAGGTGGCCATTCTTCCAGATGCTTCACGTCAAATTCTCTTAGTTTGCCAACCTTCGGCATTCTTCCTTCAAATTCCTGCAATCTTCAGATCCTGCTTCTAGGCTCAGGGAATGCATCCGCTGAGCGCGAGGCCACTAGTGTGGCTTGCTAGCTGGCCTAGTGAGGGGGGGAAATGCCTCTTCCCTTCAGCGTGTGCTGCTGACCCCTCGTTGACTTCAGCTCTTAATCGGCGAAGCAGGAGCCCATCCTCATCGCCACTGTTAAGTCGTGAGCTCTTGGGTGCAGGAATGAAGACATGAGGCTGAGTACAGGATAATTCATACTTTATTCTTGCTGGAACTGTACTGAAACCTGGGCTGCAACCAGCCACAATATATAGTCTGACCTCTAGGCGGCAGCCAATGGGTTTGAACCCATTCTTGCCGCCTGGGGCTAGCCAATTGCAGGACGGAGACAGCCAGTCTGGGTTGCTGGAGAGCCATTGGCTGCTCCAGCAACGCATGTGGTGTATCACCACAAGCCCAGTACATAACATGTACAGTTAGAGATGGACTACCCTGGGTGGGTGAGAAGCTATACATACCTGCCACCCAGAGGATCAATTTCATGCATCTGTGCCATGATACAAAATCAGCAGGACACTTCGGGTTTGTAAAAACCCTACACTTAACTAAAAGGCAATTTTGGTGGCCATTCATGAAAAAGGACATAGAAAGCTATATGGCCAGCTTCCAAATTTGCACAATGGCTAAGAGGCTGCAAGGGAAGTCGCCAGGACTGTTACAACCAGTAGTGAACCCCTCAGCCCCATGGAAAGAGATAGCCATGGATTTTATAGTGGAATTATCAGAAAGCAATGGGAACACTGTAGTCTGGATGGTCACGGACTTGTTTTCCAAACAGGTGCACTTCATTCCTTGCCAAAGGATTCCCACCACAAAAGCCTTAGCAAAACTTTTCATGCAGCATGTTTACAGATTGCATGCAGCACCGCAACATATCATATCTGATGGGGTGGTGGTGGTGCAATTTACGTTGGCATTTTGGAAAGAATTTTTATCCCTTTTAGGAACCACCCAAGGACTGACATCTAGTCATCACCCTCAAGGGAATGGTCAATGTGAAAAATTGAACTCAGTACTTGAGCAATATTTACAATGCTTTATTAATTTCCAGCAAACAAATTCAACAGACCTACTACCTTTCGCAGAAGTGGCATATAATAATGCAGTCTGGTCAAAGTTTCAACCCCATGCCAGAACTAACCCCAAACGGGGAGTGAACATGCAATATTGGAATTTAGCATTATGCAAGCACAAGCAATAGAACATAGCCAGACTAGAGCACTTATGCCCATGGACCACATCCGGCCTGAGATGTGGTTACATTATTCCACAGGACCACCCTGGAAACAGCAAGGGACTGGGCCCTACCACCTTGGCCCCAGCCTAGGCCATCCAGTTGCTGAGCTACAAATTTGGGGTGGCCATGCAGATTAGACTGTGGTCAGTCTTAGATCCATGGGGCCTCCCTGGAGACAGTGAAGGGCCGCCCCCACCACCTCAGCCCCATCTCCTGGGTGCACTTACAGGTAGCAGTGAATGCATGAGGCTTGGCATCCCAAGTAAAAGGGAAGCACTCAGAATGTGCTCAGCCTGTGGATCAAGATGGTCAGGGATACCAGGCCCCGCATGCACACTGTGACCTGTGTGTCGGCTGAGGATCCAGGGCTGAAGTGGTGGGGGCCAGTCACTTGCTGTCTCCAGGATGGTCCTGCAGATCTAAGACTGACTGCATTCTACCCACATGGCCATTGCAAAGTTGTATATTGGGATGTCCCTGCCACCACCACCTTCATGGCTCATTCAGCAGCCCGGCCTCGTAGCCTGCGAGTGCTTCACTTTCATTCAAACTGCCCCTGCCCCCACATGGGAAAGCCATGGCCACCAGCAGCAAAGAGAAGCAAGAAGGCAAGACAAGATGCCAGGCAATTCACAGAAGGCCAGTGGGAAGGTGAGGACATTTGGGGGGTCAAGTTGTGTTGAGATTCCCAGAAAAATGAGAGGCCTGAAAGAAATATATTTAATTATTTGCAAAGGACTTCTGGGAAGATGCCTTGGAGCCATGTACCATGTTGGGGAGGTGGTGTGCAGGCAGGCAAGAGAGCAAACTCACAGATGGGCTTCGTGGTCTATTCTTGCCACCTCCCCTCCCTAAAATCCAGCCAATAATAGAAGTCATTGGATTGAAGGGGAAAATAAGAGGAATAGGTATGAGTTGAAATTAAAAGGCTGAGTCCACCCTCGCCCTCCCAAATTATTTTGTCAGAGACCTGGAAAGTGTTTCTTGCTTCTACTTCCTCTTGTTTGGTCTTTTATTGTTTTTTTTAAATATTTTATTGAAATGTTTTAACATAACATAAATCATTATAAAACAGAATGTTGTCAGGGTAACATTTATAAAACAGTCGTTAACAATTAAATTCTATAATCTATATTCCATATGTTAATTTCATTTGATTTCCCCTTTCCCCAACATATCTTTCTTTGCAAAACATTAGATTAAGACAGTTCTGTTAGCTTAACAGAAGTTAAATATATATAGTTTCGGTACTTCTGTGTATCGTTTTAGTTGCCTTATCATAAATCCTGTCACCATATTTATTTCAGCTTATTTCTCCCCCCCCCCCCAAATTCTAAATACTTTTACCAGTAACAATCTTTTTTAGCACTTAACTATATTTACATTGGTGGCTTTCATTCTGTTTTTTTTCCGTGCAAACCCTCTCATGCTTTTATAATTCCCAATCAATAAATAAAAAAGTAAAAAGAAACAATAACAACAACAACAAAAAGAGAACAGCTTGTTTCTCCCTCCAAATTCTAGATGTTCTTACAAATAACAATCAATTCAACATTCCACTATATTTACATTAGTGAATTTAATTCTGTTTTTCCCATTGTTGTTGTTAGCTGCAAAGTCGTGTCCGACCCATCGCGACCCTATGGACAACGTTCCTCCAGGCCTTCCTGTCCTCTACCATCTTCTGGAGTCCATTTAAGCTCAAGCCTACTGCTTCAGTGACTCCATCCAGCCACCTCATTCTCTGTCGTCCCCTTCTTCTCTTGCCCTCAATCTTTCCCAGCATTAGGCTCTTCTCCAGTGAGTCCTTCCTTCTCATTAGGTGGCCAAAGTATTTGAGTTTTAGCTTCAGGATCTGGCCTTCTAAAGAGCAGTCAGGGTTGATCTCCTCTAGGACTGACCGGTTTGATCGCCTTGCAGTCCAAGGGACTCGCAGGAGTCTTCTCCAGCACCAGAGTTCAAAGGCCTCAATTCTTTGGCGCTCAGCCTTTTTCCATATAGACCCTCTTATGCTTTAATTTCAAAACACATTTTTTATATTTTTCTTATCATCACATTTAAGTAGCTAAAATGTTTGCTTTTATTTACATCAATTCAACTCAGAAGAATAGAAAAAACAAAACAAAAAAGCAAAGAGAAAAAAAAACACAATTATATTGATTTGGAGGAAGAAAAGAAAGAAAAAATTTCCCTCTAAGTGTAGTATATTAAAGTTTTCCCATTTCTTAGCCATATTGAAACAAATGTTTCTTTCTGAAATATTCTTTCTGAAATATTCCATCCTTTTCCTGCTGTTTCATCATCCTTTGTTTCCCTACAGGGAATTTTTTCTCATTCTCTTCCTTATCTTCAAAGTTGTTTCCCATTTGGATTAAATCATAACTCTTTATTTTATATGATTCCATCTTCAAATTTTCATCCTCAAAGTTATATTTAATCATCTCTGTTATATTTTCCTGAGAACATTCTTGAAGTGAAATTAAATTGAAAATAAGTTGATTCATGCACTCAAAGTTCTTCTGCATTTCCTGGTGGTTTAAAGTCATTGTCCTTTGAAATTTTTGCTGCTTATCATATGTTTCCTTTTGTGAAATGAGCAGTTTATAAGGTTCCTTTAAGTCTCAATATTCAGAGGTTCTTTGAGTCATCTCTACTGTATTTTGAGAGATTTCTTGGAGTGAAATTAGGTTGGAAATAAGTTGGTTCATGTTTTCAAAGTTGTTGTGAATTTCTATGTAGTTTAAAGTCATTGTCCTTTGGAATTGTTGTCGCTGATCGCATGTTTCCTTTTGTAGAGTATTCATTGCTTCAGCTGTGTTATCCAATTTGTTTAAACAGGTGCATTTAAAACTTAAGAGTTCAAAGGGAAAAAATAAAAGAAAAAAATTATCCTCCACCAGCAGGGGTCAGCATTTGCTCATTTTTCATGTCTTTCTGGTTATTTTCCTTCTCTAAAATAGCAAATTTCACCGCCCAAGTGAGGGAGAAGAAACAAAGACCCCCTCCCCCTTTACTTCTTCAGAGAACTCTTATTTTGGGGATTTTCTTCTTCAGGAAAGTAGGTAGGATAGAGAAAAACAACATTCTTACCCAGATTCAAGCATGCTGCTTTGCTATTCACTTAGTTTAATCGCTTGTGACTTCCCTTTGGTTCAGCTATGACTGGACAGGGCATTGGCCAGCCTTTTCTTCCATTGGTTTCTGGGAGGCTTCTCCTGGAGTGTTCGGAGAGACTGCCATCTCTCCTAAGTCCCTGGGATTTCCTTCCTTCAGTCCACCCCTCCAGGGTGGATTCTGGCCCCTTAGGGTCCCCAACAAAAAGAAATTTCAGCCGGAAGATCCGACGTTTCGGATTCTCCAACTGCTATGCTGAAAACCGGAACAGGAAGTTGCTCTTTTATTGTTTAATCCAGCCTTACCCAAACTAATGTCTTCTGGGTGTCATGGACCACAGTTCCCATCATCCTGTGGCTATGCTGGTTAGAAATTGAATGCCTTATTTTCTCTGCAGTATGCATCTAGGAGGTGGTGGCTCTGTGGGATTTAAATGTATTTAAACATTTGTTTCTTCTGCCTAATTTATTAAATCAATGTCTAATTCAAAATTCAACATTTCTGAGAAATCCAGGGTGATTTACAAGAAAACCCTCAAATACAGCTATTGTAAAGCATCACCAGCACTGCTTAAAACTATTAAAAGTGTATATGTTAAGAAAGAAATATATTAGTAGTAATTTCATTAGAGCTGTTTGACCATAAAATTTGTTGTTCTACATATGCTTGGCTGAACAGTGTGTTTGGAGTTGCCTCTAAATGGGTGAGGGATGCATTGTTCATATTTTCCTTGGGAGAAAGTTCTATTATTGGGGTGCTGTCTCTGAGAAGGCTCTGCTCTTGGCCATTGTTCTATAAACAAAACCAGTGGGACCATATGATCTTAATGGATAGTAAACAAAGATGATTAGGGGGATGGAGGCTAAAACATATGACAAACATTTGTGGGAATTGGGTATGTCTAACCTAGTGAAAAAGACCAGGGGTGGTGACATGATAGCACTGTTCCAATATTTGAGAGTCTGCCACAAAGAAGGGGCCAATCTATTTTCCAAAGCACCAGAAGGCAACACAAGAAACACTAGATGGAAACTAATCAAGGAGGAAACCAGCCTAGAACTAAGGAGTGAAAACAACTGAGTCCTTCGGGAAAGGGCGGTATATAAATCTAAATAAATAAAATAAATAATAAATAAACTAACCTAGGGGTCTCCAACCTTTCTTGGTTGGTGGGCCAGAGGGAAAGGGAGGGGGAAGAATTTTACTCATGTGTGAACACAAACAGGGCCGCAAGTACGCATGATGTAAATGGAGCAGTACTAGCCCCCGCATGACGCTGCCCTATTTTTGCCATGTGGTGCCCCATTTTCACCATGACAGAGGCACTAGTGCGAATGGGGGTGAGCACGCATACACACGTGTGTGCCCTGGCCAGCCTTTTGTGTCGCCTCCTGGCCAGCAAGCCATGGTCCGATAGTGGGCCACGGCCCACAGGTTGGGGACCCCGAACTAACCAATGGAAGGCTTGTCTTCAGAAGTTGTAGGTGCTCCTTCACTGGAGGCTTTTAAGAAGAGATTGGACATTCCATTGTCTGGATGGTATCGGTCTCTTGCTTCAGCAGGGGGTTGGTCTAGATAGAAGACCTCTAATGGCTCTGTCATTCTTTGAGTGAAGTGCTGCCAACCTCTCTCCCTCCCCTCGGCCCTTCCTTGGCAGGGTTGAATTTATTATAGAAGATTCTCAAAATGAACATGATAATATAATATTTCTTTGGTTTGTCACAAGTTCACCAAAGATAGTAAAAACTTCCTATTTTATATTTACATTTACATTTCCAACATGCATCTGAAATACCTTTATACATGCTTGACAATTTATCAGGTGTTAAGGACCAAACGTGCATCATATTATAAAATTTTTCTTTCAGATTGTAATTAAGTGTAATTAAATCCTTTAGCCACATACTTTCCCACTGTACATGTTTTATAGTATACCCTGATTTTTTTTGTCCATTTAATCATATACTGTTTCATATATTCATTTTCCAAATTCAATTTCAGTGACACTTTATAAAACGTGGCAATAGCATGTTCATCATTACCACATAATACAATTTCAAATTCATTTTTACAGTCAAACCCAAAACTTTTAAACTTTCTTTCTATTGTAAGTATGTAAACCAGTGACAGACAAATCCTTTTGACTCCAACTCTTCTTTGGACTGAGAGTAAGTTCACTTATTTAACCATAGGTCCACCAATCTGGCCTCACTATCATTTCTTTTCTAAAAGAAAGCTTCCTAAGGTGACACCCAAAGAGTTAACTTCATAGAGAACTTTATTTCATATTTATTCCAGAACCTTAGGATGACACACCTAACAAAAAGATTCTTAAAGTCAACATTTATTTTAATCTTGTCATACCATAAGTAAGCATGCCATCCAAATCTTAGTTCATGACCTTCTAATTTGAGTAATCTCTTATTTTGGAGAGTCACCCACTCTTTCATCCAGATCCAACAGCAGGTAACAAAATATAGGTTCAAATCTGGTAAACCCAAAGTTCCTCTTCCTTTATCATTTTGCAGTAGTTTAACTAACCCTAACCCTAACCCTAATTCTCATTCTTTTTCCCTTGCCATATGAATTTAGATTTATTCTTTTGCCATTGGTTAATTACAGAGGTTCTATCCAGTAGGAATAACTGCAAATTCTCCATCATGAGAAATCTTTTCTAGTATCATTCCAAACAGGTACATTTTTAATTTTTTTATAATTTGATTCATTTATAATGTAAAATATGAAAATACAAAAGCAAATAGTAAGGGACAACAATAGGCAAAGGGGAAATGAAAAAGTGGGGAAAAGTGGGGAAGGGGAAGGGGAAAAAAAAGTATTGACTTCTGACTCCCCCTGTTGCAATAAAATAAGATATTAAAATCGAATCTCAACTTTTTACATTTCTATAGTATTATTATTATTATTATTATTATTATTATTATTATTATTATTATTATTATTATTATTATTATTATTATTATTATTATTATTATTATTATTTGGATTTACTCGCCATTTCTGTATCAACAAATCAGTCTAATCAGTAAAACCCAAAATCATCGTATCATTTTTTCCACCTCAAGCAGAAAGTCAGGAAGTGGTTTCCCAGTAGAAACAAAAGTACTTATATTCTTCTCAAAACAGTCAATTGGGCCATCTTTGCTAATTCCATCAGCTTTTGTAAACATTCGTCCATGGTGAGAATGGAAGCCTCCTTTCATTTTTGTGCATAGAGCAGTTTTGTTGCTGTCACCATATATAAAATCAGAGTTCGAAATTACTTTTCCAAGTACAAATTGTTTTGAAACAACTTAGACTTTGTACTTGTAAATGTAACCCCAGATATTTAACCTTTTTCTTTGCCATGAAACCCTAGTTTCTTGCCAATGTTTTTTTTTTGTTGTTAGCTGCGAAGTCGTGTCCAACCCAATCGCAACCACATGGCCTTCCTGTCCTCTACCATCTTCTGGAGTCTATTTAGGCTCACGTCTACTGCTTCAGTGACTCTATCCAGCCACCTCATTCTCTGTCATTCTCTTCTTCTTTTGCCCTCAATCTCTCCCAGCATTAGGCTCTTGGTACTGTCCATAGGGTTTTCATGGCAAAGATAATGGAGTGGGTTGCCATTTCCTTCTCCAGTGGATCACGTTTTGTCAGAACTCTCTGCTATGACCTGTCCATCTTGGGTGGCCCTGCAAGGCATAGCTCAGGGGTCAGCAACCTGAAACAGTGAAAGAGCCACTCAGAACCGGTTCCCTCACAAAAGGAAAAACTGGGAGCTGCAAAAAAATGTGTGCACATGCGCGTACATGCGTGCATGCACAGAACAGGGTTTGACTGAAGAGTGGAGCCAAGGTGAGATATGCACCTACCCTGCATATTTGAATTGATTGGTTGAACTTTTTTAGTCCCACTTATTTTTTTTTTGACTGCACATGGCAGAGGACTGGGAGCCAAAGGAGATGGCTGAAAGAGCCGCATGCGGCTCCGGAGCCGCGGGTTGCAGACCTGTGACATAGCTCATAGCTTCATTGAATTACGCAAGCCCCTTCGCCATGACAAGGCAGTAATCCATGAAGGGGGCCAATGTTTTATAATCTTGAAAAATGAAATTCTTAACAAATATTTTTGTTTTCTGTTAATCCAATCAGGAACTGACATCTGCTTTGTGTATTTAACTTTCTTTCCCAATTTCCCTGCACCCACTTCATTCACTCTGTCAATATGCACAGTTTTCATTCCATTTACCCCTCTCTGTACAATTATCAAAATAACAATGATTACTTCATCTTCCACTAAAGCCTAGGGGACTTCTTTCACCCACAGTTATTTTGAAATAAGGTAGGTGTTAGAAACCCTCATCAATGGATTTCACAAATATTTAGTAATTCTTATAAAAATCTGAAAATCTGGTCCACAAGGACCTCAAGGTTGATGAAGAACACACAGACTCCTGTAGGCACAAATGTACAGGTCAGAATTTTAATGCTGTCCTTTTAATGTGCCAGATTAAACATTACCTTGCTTGATCAAATCAGTGGAACTGTGTTCTTTGGCAAGAGAAGTGTGCTTCTCCTTAGACAGATCTGAGCCCAAAGACAGTGGGCATGTGTCTCACAGAACTACAGAAGATCTTCATCATGATATCTGAAATACTGCTGACGCTGCTTCTCCTGGTATCCCATTTTCCATGTGGGATGCAGATGACCAAATGTCCATTGAACGTAGAAAAAGAGGGAGGTAACATATTTAATTATTACAAGTTAGGAGATTTCCTGATTAGTGGAATCATTTCTACATCAAGCACAGTATTTAAATCATACCTCTTCTTCAAAACTCCTTATCACAGATTTCAAAGGTAATTCCTGACATGTACTTAACACTAGTGATTAATTTTATCTTTTCCACTATTTTCCATTTAATAGGGATGGTTAGCTGATATGAATGCTACAATTTTATGTTTTAATTTTTAACATTGATATCTATGATTCTAGTGGTCTATTGTTAAAAACTATTCTGAATTTTGCAAGCTGATCCACAAAGTTCAGAAATATGATAAGGTATTGTTGGAAAACATTCTGAAAGAAATAAAAAGGCGTAAAAGACATCAGAATTGGTAGGCAATCTAGTGAACCTTGGAGAGATGAGAGTTATATAATCGTGCTATTAATTGAATGTTTGATGTGGTGGTTAATGTTTCAACTTAGAAACCAGGAAAGCATGACCTCTAGTCCTTCCTTGGATAGAAATTAAACTGGCTGGTACGGGGCCAGTCACTTTCTCTTAATCCTAGCAAGGAGACAATAGGAAACCACTTCTGGAAAACCTTGCCAGGAAAACTGCAGGAACTTGTCCAGGCATTCTCTGAGAATTGGACATAATCAAACAGAAGGAAAAAAATGTAAGCGAGTAATAAAGAGAGACAATGTTGGAGATTTTCCAAGATGCATACTATTATTAAGGAAGAATCTGCTGCATTTCCCAGGTTATTATTCCAGAAGAGAACTCTTCCTTTTTCCCCCATCAAACACAGTCAAAGAAGAACTTTATATCTCCCAAGTTGAAGCCCCCCTTAGCCTTTGAAACTTCTAGCTGTCTTAGATGGGGCACTGGTGTCACTAGATACTTTGGATGATATTGTTGTTATTAAGGGCTATGATGTCACTGCTGACTTATAGCGACCACAAGGATAAAATTTCTCCAGGAAAAGTCTTTTAGTTCTTCCTCTAAGGACATAAGAAATTCTATTAAAAGCAAACAAACACTTAGAAGTGCAATCCATCCAAAACCAAAGACAATTAACTCATGGAATTTAAGGTACCCTTTCAACTAAACTGAGTCATCAAGGCAGAAACAATAAATAACAAGGAAATACCTACACTTTTGCCAGAATAATTCCACTTAAATATTCCTCCAATTAGGAATCAAATTAACATAGACTTATTTCATAGAACCCTGTTTTTTAATATGGAAATGATTTTCCAAAGTGATTTTTTTTAAAAAATGTATCCAATTGCTAAGACAGTTGATCCATCACTATAAAATGCATCTCTAAGTTGCCATTTGGAGAAAATAATGGTTGGGATCAGGTATAGAGTTTCCATTTGATGTTTTTGAGCTTGAAGAAAACCATTGGAAAGAAAGTCATTTGTGGCCAATAGGACTGTGCTTCTAATACCCAGATCCAAAGAAGTCCATCACCTGGCAAGGTCCAAAAAATGAAGGATATAGGCATCTCACATTATTTTTTTTGAGGAATTAATTTCTGAGAATATTTCCTGCATTACAATATAGGGAGTGAGCTTTTGGTCTGATCTTTTCCTGCTTTCCCCTTCATGGGGTCAACCAGAATCCAAAGCTGTTACCAAAGATCACCCTGGGCTATAGCATTAGAGATACATTGCATTCCATAACTGACTTCAGATAAATAAATAAATAAATAAACAAACAAACAAACAAACATCATCCTGGGTTACAGATCGTTAGATTGTCAAATTTGTGCACTAGACTTATAATACAGCAATCCAATTGATTACTTATAAATGTCCTTAAAGTAACAGCTTCAGGAAATATGATGTGATTCTATGAATTGAAGATGAAAACCAACTTCAGTCTCTTATCTTGCAGTATACAGAGTATGAGCTTCTGTTACGTCCTGCCCTTCTTCTTTGCCACTCATGAGATCAACCAGAATCCAAAGCTGCTACCCAACATCACCCTGGGCTACAGCATCTATGAGAACTTTTTCAATGCAAGGTTAACATACGAGGTCATGATGGACTTGCTGTCTACAGGGCAAGAGAATGTCCCAAACTACAGTTGTGGAAGACCAAATAACCTTCTGGCTGTGCTTGAAGGGACCGATTCGGAGCTCTTTCCTTCCATTTCAACTATGCTGGGCATCTACAAAATTCCACAAGTAGGAATGAACACTGAAGCTAATTTCATTTTGTAAAGTCTAATGATAATCCAAAAGGGGTCAGATCATAAATAAAATGATTCAGATGACAGAGCTTAAAGGATGCCTGAACTATTCTATTTTCATCAGGCATTCAAATACCTTTCTTCATTCTTACATCATTGTATATCTTGATTGTTTTTTAAAGATACACAGGTTACAAAGAGATTTTTCTTCTGAACGAACCTCCATCCATAACTCAATCAAAATGCTCCCAACCATCCTTTGCATGGAATTTGCATCCTCTTTTCCCACCCTTCTGCCTCTTCTCCCTGTCTTCTGGTCACTGCAGTCTTGGGAGAAAAAAAAACATCTTTTCACCCTTATTCCAACCGATTCCAAACAAAATATCTAAGGATTGGAATGAAAATAACATAGGCAAATGATAAGAGAGTTTTTTCCCTATTTGCACCTAAAGACAATGAAAACATACCCAGTTGACACTTTTCTTCCTGCTGCGTTCACATGACGTTCCATTGTCCCCAATTTATGATCAAACCAAATCAAATTATATATTTTTAAAGCCTTTACAATAAAAGAGCACAGCAAAAAGAGAAACAGTGTAATACAGCAATTTGTTATTGGGGAAAGGAAAAAAAAGAATAGGAGAATAAAACAGCATATTTAATGAAAAGTTCTGTGCAGTTGTATAACTTGGTGAATATAATTGACCACCTGATATGTGAGTAGTGGGTTAGCATCAGAAAGAAATATCCCTTAAAATATCCCTTTTAAGGACTTATTTTTGTCCTTAAAAGCAAAGCAATTAACTAATTTTTCCTTTTTCACCTTAGATCAACTATGGGGTCATCAGCCACATTCCAGAGCAGAAACACCATTTCCCTTTTTTCTACCGGGTGAGTCCAAAACAAGAACCTCCTCACTTGGCAATTGTCAAGTTGCTCCTGCATTTCCAATGGACTTGGATTGGCTTCACCGTTCCGGACAATGAAAGCGGAGAAAAGTTCAGAAGAACCTTTGTGCCAGAAGCCGTAAGGAAAGGTGTCTGTGTTGCCTTTTCAATAAGATTACCCATGGTTCTTAGAGCAGGGTGGTTAAAGGACATCCTTGAATATTTTAGTGACAGTAAAGTGAAAAGTATTGTTTGTCAGCTGGACTCTCAGTCCTCATTAATACTAGCAGTACTAATACGAGACACTGAAAAGACAAACATCCTGTTTGAGGGAAAAGTATGGATTGCTACAGCTTTGTCAGATTTAAATGTGAGATTATTTTACCGATTGGTTAATCTCCAGCATAACCATCTTTTATTATCCTTCTCAACTAAGGCAAAGAAATGGACACAATATCATGATTTTAATTCACATTATTCTGCTACAGGGAAGTTTGGGAAGGAAGCATTTCAGTGTTCTTATTCAAGCCCTTTGTTGTCTAAGAAAGTTTGGATCACATGCCTGGAAAAAGAGACCTGGGAAATCCCATCCCCGGATCTGGTTGGAAGAATCCTGTCTGAGGATGGCTCCAGTATTTCCACAACAATCCAGGTTGTGGCCTCGGTCTTCAGTGCTGCCTTTTCCTCCCAAATGAGTAAGAGGAGGATGCCTTCTGGGGACCACCAGACACTCCAGATGGTACAACCGTGGCATGTAATGCTTCTTCAATATTTTAATAATGGTTCCATTTCAATTCTTACATGTTATCATAAAGATAAGCAGAGATGATGGGGATAACCCAAGAACAATTGCCTGTTTCTAATATTTGTTCTGACAAGATGAGACATTTTAGAGAGAGAGAAACAAATAGATTGTGCTGCTGAATCTTCTAGATTAAGCCTGGTGTGCTGATTGAGGATGCTTGTGAGAATAGGTTATGATTTCTCAAGGGACTGGAAGGTTCTTTTCACAATTGCTGAATAAATAAGCAGTAGGATGGGACAATAACCATCATGTTCTAGTGAACCTCCACCATTGTTGCACAACATGTTTAGGATCTGAGATTACCAATTTCATATAGCAGAGCAGGCTAAAATAATAAACTAAAAAGATCTGTATGTGTGTGAGAGGGAGAGACAGACAGACATAGACAGAGAGACAGAAAGAGTGGAAAGAGCCTGGGAGAAACAATGGGAGTGGGGAAAAAAGAGAGGGAGAGAGGTAATTAGAGAGAAAAATAGAATCTTCCTACCACATTTGCATACAGAAGCGCTGCGATAAAGTACCTTTTGTATTATATGTATATAGTTCAGTTAATGTGTTAACGTAATTGATTCATAACATAAGGTAAAGCGTTTGACAGCCGAACATGAGGTAAAGCGTGACAGCCGAACACGAGGGAGTTTTGACAGCTGTCAAAACTCCCGACTCACGCAGGCGCACTAGTTGACAGCTCTCAGCTGTCAAAGCAACACAAGCCGCCAGCACGAGGAACCGAACTGTCAAACGTGCCGCAAAGCTGATTGGAGGAGAAGCGAAGCGGGAAAAAGACCGGCCGGTGATTGGACCTGACGACCGGCGCCAGACTATAAAAAGCCGAATGCTCCTGTTACCTGTTGCTCTGTTCTAATAAACGTGTTAAGGTTACCAGCTGTCTTGAGTGGTCTGTCCAGCCACTTCACTGGCGACGAGGGTGGGATCCGCTTCCCGAGCTGAAGTCACGGCCAGGAAGGGAGTTCCGGCCGGCCGAGCTAAGTCACTGGAAGTTTTAACTTCCACAGTGAAGCGGACCACCGAACCCAGACAGCATGGCAAATTTCGGACGAGTGAGGGAATTCGACACCCGCTTCCCCGAGCGATGGGAGTCGCATCTGGGGCAGGTCGAGGGGTTCCTCCTCGTCAGCAAAATCACGGATGACAGAGCCAAAGCAGCAGCCCTTCTATACATCAGCGGTCCACCTGTCTACGACGCTGCTGTTGGGCTATTCAGCCCCGTGCCGATCACCGAGGTTCCATATTCCGAGCTCATCGACCGGCTCAGCAAGCACTACATGCCGGCCCGCTCGGAACTGTACTGGCGAGTACAGTTCGCCCAGCGAAGACAGCGGCCGGATGAAGCTGCGAACGACTTCATCGCAGGAGTCCGGCACGCTGCGCGGAGTTGCAACTTTCCTGATTTAGAAGAGCGGATCCGGGACCAAGTGGTCATCGGCCTGAGAGACGAACGCCTCAGGAAGAAAATCACGTCTAAACCCGAGATGACGCTCGCCCAGGTCTCACGGGAGATCTTGGCATATGAAGACAACCACAAGAAGTCCCTCACCCGAACAGCAATGGAACCCCAGGGCAGCGTCCATCAGGACGAAGCATCTTTCAGCGACGAAGAGTCTATAGACCTGACCGACACTGACGCCATACAACGCCGTATGGAGAGAAGGCAAACTAGACGAAGTGACATCAACGACCATCCCAAACCAAGAAACTTCACGTCAGTTCAAAGAGAACAACGCAACGTCTGTGCCAGCTGCGGGGGCAACCATGCCCGGGCCAATTGCCGGTTCCGGAGCGCTAAATGCCACAACTGTGGCAAGACTGGCCACATCAAACCTGTCTGCCGGAGCCGTCCCCGTGACAATCTGCATGAAGTGGAGGCTACCCCCCCAGGTACGATCACCCACCGAGCCAGTAAGGGAAAGCCCCCAGAAGTGTTAGTAGAGGCAGTTGACAGGGTGCACAATTTGAGCCCTAAGGTAAAAATTAAAACTAAGCTGGAAGGAGTCATTTGTGACATGGAGGTGGATTCAGGCTCAGCGGTAACTCTAATTTTGTTAAAAACGTTTAGGGAAGTCTGCCAGCGCAGTAAGAAAACAATACCGTTAGAACCCCCACAGGTTCAGTTAGCGGACTACCAGAAAACACCGATTCAGCTCAAGGGTAAAGCTAAGGTCTGGGTGGAGTACAAAAAGTTCAAAGGACCCCTAGAAGTAATAGTCACCCATGGGGATCGCACTAATCTAATAGGGTTAAATTGGTTTAACCCCTTAGGAATCGCCATTACCGGCGTCAATACTGTACAAACTTCAAACCTCGAGGCCGTCTGCAGAAAATATGCAGACGTTTTCGACGGTTCCTTAGGCAAATATACAGGTCCTCCCATCGCCCTTAACTTAAACCCCGCCATACAACCTGTCAAAATCAGGGCCAGGAGGGTCCCCTTCGCCCTCAAACAAAAAATTGAGGACGAACTGGAACGCCTTGTCAAGCTGGGGGTATTAGTACCTACTGACGGGGGCAGCTGGGAAACCCCCATCGTAACACCAGTAAAACCTAATGGGCAAATTAGAATATGCGCTGACTATAAGGGGACCCTAAACTTAGCACTCAATGCCCATTCTTACCCCATTCCAGCAGTAAGGGATGTCCTAGCTTCTATTCGCTCAGGCGCCATTTTTGCGAAATTAGACCTCACGCAGGCGTATTTGCAATTGCCTGTGACAGATGACACCGCGGTCGCCCAGACAATCGTCACACACCGCGGAGCATTTAAAGTGACAAGACTGCAATTCGGCATTTCGGCAGCCCCTGGCATATTTCAAAGTATTATGGAAAAAACTTTAAAAGGGATCCCCGGGGTTTCTCCTTACTTTGACGATGTACTCATCGCCGGAGAAACAGAAGCCATTTTAGCTGACAGGTTGTCAGCTGTCCTAGACCGGTTCAGAACTGCCGGATTTAAACTAAAGAGAGAAAAGTGCTCTATAGGAGTTCCTTCTACGGAATTCCTCGGGTACAAAATCGATGCCCAAGGCATCCACCCTACCAACGACAAACTAAAAGCTATTCAAGCGGCCCCCAGCCCAAAAAACAAACAAGAACTTCAGGCGTTTTTGGGACTATTAAATTTTTATCACGCCTTTCTTCCCCACAAGGCTACAATTGCTGAACCACTTCATAGATTATTAGACAAGGGCAACCCCTGGACCTGGACTAAAGTACACAAAACTAGTTTCCAGTCACTTAAGAACATCATCTGCAAAAGCTCCACTGTCACCTTATTCAAGGAGGACGCCCCTGTCTGCATCGCGTGCGATGCGTCCCCATATGGAATAGGAGCCGTCTTGAGCCACCTGGACCAGGACGACACTCAAAGACCCATCGCATTCTATTCCCGGACCCTAACTAAAACAGAAAGGAATTACGCTCAAATTGATAGGGAGGCTCTGGCCATCGTCGCCGGGGTTAAAAAATTTCATGACTATCTGTACGGCAGACCCTTCACTATCTTCACAGACCACAAACCCCTATTAGGCATCTTTACCTGGAATAAAACAACCCCCCAAATTTTATCCCCTAGAATCCTGCGCTGGTCAACCTTTTTATCAGCATATTCCTACAAATTAGTATACAAGCCAGGCAGGGAACTAGGACATGCAGACTGTTTAAGCAGGCTTCCGATACAGCGCTACGACCCAGACCCAGCCCCCGCTGGTGACATACTGGCTATCAATGAATTACCAGAATGCCCCCTCACAGCAAAAATCATCGCTGACAACTCCGCAAAGGATAACACTCTCAGCAGGGTCCTGCGATGGGTCACAACGGGATGGCCACACAAATGCCCAGAGGAAAGGTTCTGTCCATTTTTTTCCAAACAATTAGAACTAACCTCACACTTAGGCTGCCTATTATGGGGAAACAGAGTGGTGATACCACTCACAAACATACAACAAACATTAAAAACCCTTCACGAGGGACACCCGGGGATGGTAAAAATGAAGCTACTTGCAAGAAGCTATGTATGGTGGCCTGGGATTGACAAGGACATAGAACAACACGTAGGGGGATGCTATACTTGCCAACTAACGAGAAGCGAGCCACCCCACGCCCCAGTCCATAAATGGTAAACTACAAAAAATCCATGGTCCCGCATCCACCTAGATTTCGCGGGACCGATCCGAGGGCAGAATTTTTTAATAATAGTTGATAGCTTTTCTAAATAGCTCGAAGTGATACCCCTAAATAAAATTACATCATACTCCACTATACAAGCACTTAGAAAAGTTTTCGCTACACATGGCCTTCCAGACGTCATAGTTTCTGATAACGGGCCACAATTCACTTCTCGTGAATTTCAGATGTTCGCTTCGAGGAACTGTATTAGACTGGTGACGTCAGCGCCATTCCACCCATCGACCAATGGGATGGCAGAAATAATGGTAAGGTCCACCAAAGAAGCACTTAATAAATTCATAAAAGGGAACTGGCACCGGCGGCTTAGCCAATTTCTCCTGGCCCAACACACCACACCGGGCACCACCACCGGGAAAACACCAGCCGAGCTACGGTGGGGCAGGAGGCTAATAACGAGATTAGACAGACTGCACCCTGATAGAACATCAAACCACCAAGAACCTCCAACACCATTACCACGAACCTTCTCTCCAGGCCAAACCATCTGGGCAAGGAATTACACCAGCAACCAAAAGTGGATTCAGGGGGTCATCATAAAACAAACCGGACCCGTCTCATACTTAATTCATTCAGACACACAAGGCCAATTACGGCGACACGTCGATCAACTACGTATTCGCAAACCACAAAATACACCCCCACCATCTCAACAACCCCTTTTACCTCCCTTCATACCGAATATTCCACCTGCCGAAGAGACACAGCCACAACAACCGCAGGAGGAACGAGAACCCGAAAATGAGACTCCCCCGCGACGATCCAGCCGATTGAGGAAAGCACCTGCATACTTACAGGACTACGAATGGGGAGGAAGTAACAAACAAACACACGGGGGGAGAAACGATCCAGGGGAAGGGTAAGGGGTGTATTATATGTATATAGTTCAGTTAATGTGTTAACGTAATTGATTCATAACATAAGGTAAAGCGTTTGACAGCCGAACATGAGGTAAAGCGTGACAGCCGAACACGAGGGAGTTTTGACAGCTGTCAAAACTCCCGACTCACGCAGGCGCACTAGTTGACAGCTCTCAGCTGTCAAAGCAACACAAGCCGCCAGCACGAGGAACCGAACTGTCAGACGTGCCGCAAAGCTGATTGGAGGAGAAGCGAAGCGGGAAAAAGACCGGCGCCAGACTATAAAAAGCCGAATGCTCCTGTTACCTGTTGCTCTGTTCTAATAAACGTGTTAAGATTACCAGCTGTCTTGAGTGGTCTGTCCAGCCACTTCACCTTTGTTTTGACTTAGTGCCCAAATGAGAATGTATACATTGCAAGGATGATTCTCCATGTCTTTTCAGCTCCATCCATTTCTAAGAAACTTCCAGATTTACAATTCTTCTGTAAATGATGTTTATTTGGATGAGTATGGAATTTCCACTGCTGACTTTAATATCATGGACTGGGCAGTATTTCCCAACAAATCTGCTGCTGGGGTAATAATTGGGAATATTGAAAAAGAAGTCTCTTCAGACATCAAGATCTCAGTCGATGAGAGTGCCATCATATGGCCAACATCTTTTAACAAGGTAACCAAGTCTGCCTCTATGTGGGTTTTATTGTTCACCTGTTCCTATGTATCCATGTGATTTTGTGGTTTATTAGTCTTTTAACTTATATGGAGAGTCACCACATCTAAAAGGACAGGTTGAAGGAGACACTATTTCTCCTGTTCCTATCAAAAGATCTATTCTTATGATAAGGGATATCTGGTTTGATGTCATAGCAATATAGATGTGGGAAGATCAGAGCTTCATACTCCACAGCTAATTTCCTTCTGCTAGAGAGCCTCAAAGGGCCAAAGGTCACCCCAGAGAGGCAACAACAAAGGAGGAAACCCTCATTGATCATGGGCAGATGTCAGTTAGAAAATCCAAGAAAATCCCTCCAAACCTACGGAAGAAGCAGTCTGTGCAAGAGCTACTGACAGCATCGAAGGATGAGGACTAGCCCTACGAGAGGATCAATAACAGCATGTCGTGAAACTGGGTGAGAAGATCCTCTTTCTATCTACTATTTTTGAACACTATTCCCTGGAATAGGTAACAGGAAAATATTGGAAAGGGAACATCAAAACATTTGCTTGATAGGAGATTTTAATACAATTGTAGATAGAAAATTAGATTATAGAAGGAGCAAAGGATGAAAAAAAGGGAAGAAAGACAGAACGACAGAAGAAATTTCCATACAGGATACTTGGAGAGAAAGAAACCCCCAAAAGACCCAGTACACATTTTATTCGAATAGACATAAATCTTGGCCTAGAATTGACATGATATGGATGTCCCCTAAGCTAAGTAGTAATATATATGAGATTGAGGTAAAACCTAACATTTGGGCAGACCATAATCCAATAAAGCTGACCCAGAAAGAGGTAAAGAAGAAATCAAGATGGAGTTTGAATCAATCCTTGTTAAAAGAGAAACACTTTGTAGAATTATCAATAAAGGAAACGGAGTTTTTCTTTAAACAAATAAAAAGGAAGAGATTTAAATTCAGAATACATGGGACACAGCCAAAGCATATTTTAGAGGATTAGCTATAATATATATGGCTAAAAAGAACAAAGAAAAACAACAACAATTTACAGCACTAAGAGAAGAATTGAAGAAACTGGAATTAGAATTACAAATACATCCACAAAAGAAAATTGTGAAAAGACAAATGGAGACAGTGAAACATAAATTAAATTTAATACAGTCAGAAGAATTGGCTCTACAAATAAAAAGGGTAAAACAAAACTTTTTTGAAAATGCAAACAAGCCAGGAAGATGGTTGGCATATAAACTGAAAAAAGAAAGAGAGAAGAGACTGATAATAAACTACAAAATGAGAAGGGTGACTTACAATTCCAAACTGATGCAATTAAAAAAAAGAAAGACTTTTATGAAAAATTATATGATGTAGAAGGAATTTCTCGAGAAACAATCATACAATACTTTGAAAATGCAAACCTACCAAATATACCAGAAAAATATACTAAAAAATATATTAAATGAAAAAATTACAATGATGGGAGTGATAGAAGCTATAAAAAACCAGAAAAACGATAAAACCCCAGGACCGGATGGGCTACCCGCAGAGGTTTACAAATGTCTGCAAGATACATTAAGTCTACCAATGAAGGAAGTGTGTAATGAGGTATTATTAGAGGCCAAACTACCAAACACATGGATGGAAGCAAGTATTACTTTAATATCAAGAGAAGATTCAGATTTGACACAGATAAAAAATTATAGTCCAAAAGCATTATTAAATGTGGATTATACTTTTTTTGCCTCAATAATAGCAGAGAGATTGAAAAGATTCTTGACTGAAATTACTACTGTTAGTTTAGCAAAAATGTTTAAAAATATGTCTAGCAAATGTTGGAAATGTAATCAAAATCCTGGTACATATTATCACTTATGGTGGACATGTGTAAAATAAAAAAAAAGTTGGACTAAAATACATACTTGGTGAGAAAAGATGTTAGGAAAACATGTAGATTTTTTTTTTATTTAAAAAGTTTTACAGTACATTTTAACTTTAACAATCCCCCCTCCCCCACCCCTATCTAACCCTCCCTATCCCTCTCCCCCATTCCCCCCTCCCCCCCCGACTTCCCAGAGCTAAATACAGGGTATAAAAACGAAAAAAAAACATAAGCATCCATATGCTATCAACAATAAACTATTAATTCTATCACCCTCTAGCTCATGTAAAATGAATACAAACAATATTAATATTACAGATAAAAAAAGGAAGAAAACAGAAAAGGAGCTTTACTCAAATGCTAAATGAAATTTCTTAGTCCCAATCCTTATTCATATTAATTTCAAAAAAGAAAAAAAAACTTTCATCAACTATTTACATTCTCCCGCATTTCTCTAATTTCTAAACAAATTCTCAATTACGCGCCAAGAGCGCCTATCTCTATTAACCTTATTAATCTCCAACCAAACTGAACTATAATCAAAAATAGTTCTTGCATATGTCACGCCAAATGTCTCACAGTTCCAGATCATCCTTGAGTACAAATAAAAAAAAAGATTTAGGCAATCTAGCATGACTCAGGACACACTAAAAAAAAAACAAAACCAGCTTTATCCATCTGTACGTCTAGGACACCATTCCAATCTCCAATGAAAATAAAATAAAAAATTTAAAAAAATTATAATCCAATTAGGTAACCTTTATGTGTAGTAAGTTAAAAAAAGTCAACTTATTGTTGATTAGGAGCTTGCATACCCCATCTTAAATTCAATAAATCCTTTTGGTCCATAACCCTAATATGCGTGTCTTGCAAACAAATAATATCAGTCTTAAATATTGAAAAACTTTCTTTCTCCTCTATGATGAATTTAATCCATTGACATTCTAAATTAAAAATTTAGTCACCAATCTTGACGCCCCAAAGCTTTTGGATCACGTCTGAAATGGCCCCTGTAACTTCTTTGGACCGCGCCCCTCCCACAGCTTCACTGTAAGTACGCTTTGGAGATTCCATAACTTTCTGCTGGTCTTGCTCTTGCTCTCGTCTTGCTCGTCTTGGGGCGGCACGCGTCATCCTCTGCTCTCCAGCAGCAGCCGATGAGACTGTAACTTGATCCCCTCCAGCACCATTCTCCTCTGCCTGTCTACCTGCAACATCTTGAGGCTTTCCCTCACCATATCCCTTTGCAGCTTCCAGAAGTGATAGGGGGGTTACTTTTAGCACATTGCTGTAAAAATCATGTGCCTGGGCCACAGTAACCAGACGATGTCTTTTACCTTCGTGCATCACCACCAGTCCGACTGGAATCTCCCATCTAAACTTGATATCACATTTCTTAAGTTCCTGTACAAGAAATGCAAAATCTTTCCTTCTCCTTAAAATCTTTGGAGGAATCTCTTTTAAAACCAGGACTTCTTGCTCAGCAACTACCAATTTAGTATCATAAGCAGCTTGAATGACTTCATCTCTAATTACTCTCTTTGTAAAATAAACCACCACATCTCTGGGTAACTTCCTCTGTCTTGCAATCCATGAATTTACACGAAATTTTTTATCCATGCTTCCCTCAATTTCAGATGCTGGCTGGCCCAATACCGCTTCCAAAGCCTCAGAGATCAGCTGCTTTAAATCTTCTTTAGGATTCTCTTTTAAGCCCCTGATTCTAATAGCATACTGCATCTGATGGTACTGAACAAGGCTCAATTCTCCGTCCATTTTGTCCCTTATAGTTTCATTCTCTAATACCTTTACTTCTAATATAGAGTTCTTTTGACTGAGATCCTCCACTTTTTCATCCAGCTGTTGCACACATTCAGCTACACTTTCAATTGTAGACAACATGTCTACCCTCATTGCTCTAAACTTCTCTTCCATCTTCTTCTCGAATTTCTCCTCCAGCTTTTTCAACTTTTCATCCATCATATCAGACATTAATTGTGAGTGCTTTTCAAAGGCATCTTGTAAATCCTTAAGCGTCAATGCCGGAGGAGGTGCAGGAGGAAGCAAAGCTTGCAACGAGGTCTGTTGCACCGGGGAAGACCCCGCATTCCGAAGAGCTTTAGAAGTTTTGGCCGCCATCTTTCCCCACTTTCACTTGTTGCGCACTTTCACTTTAAAGCTATAAAATCCATTGAGCTAGAGAGTAAAGATAAAAGTCCACATCACCTTGACCTCCTGTACCGCTCTGCCTGCATCTTGATACTCAAGGGTATTTCCTTCTGGCAGGGGTGGTTGCTAACGCCTGGCTCTGCTGATCGGCGCTGTTTACGATGAAAAAAACACAGCTGCGGAGCGGACAGCCCGGAGGCGGCTGTCTTCGGCGTCGCGTCGCCACCGGAAGTCCGAAAACATGTAGATTTTAAACCTGAATTTTTTTTACTAGGCATAATGCCAGAAAAGTTTGATAAACAAAATGTATATTTAACATTACATGTATTAACCGCAGCAAGGATTGTATTTTCACAGCAGTGGAAAAATGAGATAACACCACCAAAGGAAGTAATAATTAAGAAAATATTGGACTGTGCAGAAATGGACAGACGCACATTGAGAATCAAAGGAAAAAAAGATACAGAATACTTTCAGATATAGAACTTATTTTATCAATGATTGGGAAAGCAGGACAGAGAGTAAAAATTTAACTGCCTAAATTTTTATTTTTATTCCAAATGATACCGGTTCTTAAGAAAGACTCTAATCTGGAGGAATGGCAACGAGGTATCAATAAATTTGTCTGGGCAGGGAAAAGGCCGCGAGTTAAACTTAAGATTATGCAGGATACTCGTGAAAGAGGTGGTCTTAAAATGCCCAATCTTAAATTATATTATGAAGCTGCTGCGTTAGCAGGAATAAGTGATTGGATTAATTTGACACAAGAGAGATTATTAAATCTTGAGGGCCACGACTTGTTGTTTGGTTGGCATGCATATTTGTTGTATGATAAGAAGGTAGATAATGTGTTTAAAGTGCATATTTTAAGACAGGCATTGTTGAGAGTCTGGAAGAAGTATAGACATAAGTTAGACTGTAAGATACCATTGTGGGCAATCCCAAAACACGCAATAGAAAATATAAATGTTGGTTTTAAACATGATGTGACTACGTATAAAGAGATTTTAAGTTTGGAAAGAAATGTTTGGTGTCTGAAACCGTACAGCCTCTTGCGAGATGAGAAGATTATTCAAACTTGGTTTCAATATATCCAGCTACGGGCCAGGTGGAAAGAAGATCAGAAAACTGGCTTTACAATGACTGATGAAAATCTGATAAAGCAAATTAGAAATCAGGGTCCGGCACATATCAAACGGATATATCTTGCATTGATAGAAATTGACTCAGAAACAGAGCTTGTTAAAGATTGTATGATAAAATGGGCCCAAAATATTCAAGAAGTTATTACAATGGACACGTGGGAAAAGATTTGGGTGAGGAATGTAAAATTTACACAAGCTCAAAGTTTAAGAGAGAACTTTTATAAAATGTTTTATAGATGGCATTTAGATCCTAAAAAGCTGGCAAGTATGTACCCGAATTATCAGCCCAAATGTTGGAGGTGCGGTGATGAAGATGCAACATATTTTCATATATGGTGGACTTGTAAAAAGGTTAAGGCTTTTTGGATAAAAATTTGGTGGAACATGCAGAAGATCTTTAAGCAAAAGATAAAGTTTTGTCTGCAATTCTTTTTGTTGGGTATAACTACAGAAGCTACTGTTGTGGACACTAAGTTGATGTTGAATTTAATTACAGCAGCAAGAGTTCTAATAGGTCAGTATTGGAAGAAGGAGGAATTGCCGACTATAGAGGAATGGACTTTAAAGGTTTCTGACCTGGCAGAAATGGCAAAGATCTCGGCTTATTTGAAAGATCACTCGCAAGAACGCTATATTATGGAGTGGAAAAAATGGATTGAATATATCCAGAAGAAATATGGGACTAAAAAGTTTCACTTAGCATTTGAATGAATCTTCCTTTCTTTTTTTTTTCTTTATCTTTCTTTTTATATGTAATATTAATATTGTTTGTAGTTATCTTATATGAGTTAGAGGGCGATAGATTTAAGAGTTTATTGTTGTTAGCATATGGATGTTTATGATTGTTTTCTGTTTTTATACCTTGTACTTAGCTCTGGGAAGTCCGGGGGGGGGAGAGGGGGGAGGGGTAGGGAGGGATAGGTAGGGGAGGGGGAGGGGGGATTGTTAAAGATAAAATGTATTTTAAAACTTTTCAATAAAAAAAAAAGAATTTAACTGTAATGACTAGGCAAAAATCAACCCAGACATGTTGTTCATTAAGCACAAATGAATTGTAATGATAGAAAACTAATAAAATACTTTAAAAAAATCTATTGTTTATGATGAGAATACCAGCATTGTTCTGATGTAGAATGGAAAACATGTTGTTGGCTAGCCCAAAGCTGCCTGTAGCATGTAAGGAAACCTAGGAGCATCACAAACCAGGGAATTGGCCTTTGACACTGAGGGACTTACAGTAGGGCATTTTATTCAGCGGAATCTTTGGTGTTCTCTGAGCTTGTTTGTTTGTTTGCAGGTAATTTCACTGGTTAATTTCCCAACTAAGTAACATCATCAATGCCTGATGATAGCACTGATAATGTTATCTATTCAAGTAATGAAATATCTGCAAACAGGCAGTCAAAACCAGAGAGTATCAAGGAGTTTACAATTCAACCCTGAGTACACAGATTTTCTTCTATTGAATCATTCAATGTTTTTTCAGAACTGGAGTCTTCTTTGACACTGAATTGATAGTAAATTGAGATCTAAGAAATACATATTGTCAGAGGAAATGTTGCGACAGATGGTGTTCTAACAATTGCTAAGATAAGACAAAATAACCCTTTGCTTTCCATATTTTGGGCTAAACTTTCCACAATTTGTATCATTGACTAGTTGGCTGAAGCTGAAGTCCAAATGCAGAAAAATCCCAGGATAATGATGCCTGGATGGGAGAGTCATCAGCTTTTTCTGAACATTGAGTGGACTCTGAGATCATAGCCTGCTGAAATGAAACTGCTAGTGGAAACTTTTCACTAAAACAAAAATATTTTCATTGTATTTGGAAAAAGATCTTGAAAGTACCCTCTTTAATTCATGAACCCACTTTGGTGCTCACTTCCATTTTTAGAAGTAATCCCCTCATTCATACATTTCTCTGATATATTTTTTCTGTTCAGAAGGCCCCCTTTTCTAGGTGTACGGAAAGGTGCCTCCCAGGATATACCAAGCTGATGAGAGAGGGAGAACCAGTTTGTTGCTATGACTGTTCTTCATGCATGGAAGGAACTATCTCTGTGCAGGAAGGTAGGTAATTGAAGAACAAAGAAGCAGCACCAGTCTTTTATTCTAAGGATAATATAGTAGCAATAGGAATTGCAGTTAGCCTTATATATTGTTTCAGAGTGCTTTACAGCATGCTCTAAGCAGTTTACAGAGTCAGCATATTGCCCCTCAACAATCTGGGTCCTCATTTTACTGACCTCAAAAGGATGGAAGACTGATTCAACCTTCAGCTGGTCAGTATCAAACTCCAGGCAGTGGGCAGAGTTAGCCTGCAATACTGCATTCTAATCACTTTGCCACCACAGCTCTAGTATTAGCAAGATTTGTTCTCATATACCAATATACCATCTAGATTCATGCTATATCTAGACTCAGGAAACAGACTAAAAACACTGCAAGAACTGTTCAGTGAAGGTAAAATTCACCATGGTGCATGTTTCACAAGTTGCTGAAACAATAGCAAGCAATCTTGAAAAAGATTGAGAGACCTTAAGAAACACAACAGCATTTGAAACACATATACAAAACAAGATATATGATTAACAACCATATATAATTTTTTTTAAAATACAACATGGAGATGGAAAAAATAAACATTTTTATGATAAAATGGATGCAAAATGTCAAACAATTAATCACAATACAAAAATGAGAAGAGCTTTCAAAAAGAAAAATACAGAAAATTCATTTCAAGTTATAATTTAAGGGTTAGCTCTTGGCTACTTGAAAAACACATGTTTTTCAATTGTTCTACAACTACATCAACAATTGCAAAATAAACAAATAATAGAACATTTAATGTTGGAAAAGCCATGAGAAGAAGGAATAGTTTATCATCTGTAGTGGATATGCAAAATAACCTCAAAAGCATTGGAATGAAATACATCAAATTATTCAGAAAAATCCTATACAAAATGAATCGAAATCACAAATATTCTTTATAGGTATAGTTTCAAAAAGCAAAGAAAATGCTAACCCTAACCCTAACCTTAACCTCAAACTCTACTAAGATATTTTTTCTGGCAGTTTCAAGAACAATTTAGGAGAGAATTGGAAAAATAGAAATTTTGTCAGTGATGTCAGATTGGGAGGTGAATTTGGAGAATATGCAGCAATGACACAACTGACAATACATACAGATTCTTGGCAACATTAAGTCATGTGGACATGAACTCCCAGAATTCCTCAGGAGCCATGGAATTCAGGGAATTGGGGAATTCTGGCTGAGGAATTCTGGGAATTGAAGAACATGTCTTAATGCTATGAAGGCTGAGAAACACTGATCTACAGGATCTGTGATGAAGTTTAAGCAACTATTAAAAAGAATAGCTCTCGTATGTGGAACACATTGCACAGTAGGATATATTTAAAGCCTTAGAACATGATTTTTAACCAGAAAGTTGTGAAATGAATCAAAACTAATATCAGATGCAAGCAAGAATCTTTACACTTTAAAGTAAAACACACACACACACACACACACACAGAGAAACAAATAGATTATGTATGGAAATGGTGTGTTTGTTTGTCTCTGTGTGTGTGTTTATTCTACTCATAACTTGGGGAAATAACAAAAGGGGAGAGAGGAATGTTTTCCATAAACATAATTTTCTACTTTATTCATGCTTAGTAATTAAGCATTTTTCCCTTGCATTTCATTATTCTAATAATATTATTTTTTAAAAAAATAGAGAGAAAAAAAAATCTTCATTGCTCTGTCTACATACTGCTTCTGGTCAGTTGGTCATGATGTGCTGAATGTCATTGAATCACTATTTAAAAGCAGTTGTGTTTTCCAGATGTTGCCCAATGTGCAAAATGTCCAGATGACCACTTCTCCAACAAGAACCGGGATCAGTGTGTCCCCAAAGTTATAACTTTCCTGTCCTACAAAGAAAACCTAGGTCTCATCCTGGCTGCCTTTGCCCTTTTTTTGTCTCTTACCACTGCCTTTGTTCTAGGAATTTTTATTAAATATCGAGAAACTCCCATAGTCAAAGCTAACAACCGTGATCTCACCTACATTCTACTGATCTTTCTTCTGCTTTCCTTCTTGACTTCCCTTCTATTCATTGGTCAACCCAAGAAAGTGACCTGCCTTCTTCGACAAACTGCTTTCAGTGTTGTTTTCTCACTTGCTGTGTCATCTTTGCTGGCTAAGACTATCATGGTGGTGATGGCATTTCTGGCCACAAAGCCAGGCAGCAAAATGAGGAAATGGCTTGGGAAATCTCTGGCCAATTTCATTATCTTCTCCTGTTCTGGTGTTCAGGTGGGCATCTGTTTCATATGGCTGGGAATCTTTCCCCCATTCCCAGATTCTGATTTATATTCCCAAAAAGGGCAGATTGTACTGCAATGCAATGAAGGTTCAGTCATCATGTTCTATTCTGCCCTTGGCTACTTGGGCTTTCTGGCTTCCATTTGTTTCTTGGTGGCTTTTCTAGCCCGAAAACTACCAGGGGGCTTCAATGAAGCCAAGTGGATCACCTTCAGCATGCTGCTCTTCTGCAGTGTTTGGGTTTCTTTTGTCCCTGCCTACCTGAGCACCAAAGGAAAATACATGGTGGCTGTGCAGATCTTCTCCATCCTGACCTCCAGCCTGGGCTTACTCGGCTGCATCTTTGTCCCCAAATGTTACATCATCATTCTGAGACCTGAGATGAACTTGAAGGAGCATCTAATGATGAAAAACAATGAGTGAACTTGATTTTGGGAGTTATATTTTATCCAAATTATTGCTAAGTTAAAATAAGACATTGCAAACAGTTATTTGTTCAAATATTTTTTCTTCCTCCCATGTGATTAATCTTATTATCAATAAATAGCATAGTGAAAGTTATTGATGTTTTTTCCACTAATTTAAAACCATGTTATTTGTCTCCTAATCTACATTTTTTCAATATCCATTTAATGTACAAGATGAATAAATAAACAAGGAGAGTACAGTGTTGCTGATTTCTTTACTGATCTGGAATCATACTGTTTAATGGTGAAAAACAGTGTGATCTTTATTTTGGCAGTTACGTTTTTATTCAAAATATTGCTAAGATAAAGTAAGACATTGAAAACTCTTTGTTATTTGTTCAAAGATTTTTTTCTTTCTCCCATGTGATTAATCTTACTATCAATAAATAGCATAGTGAAGGTTATTGATCTTTCCTCCACCCTTTTAAAACCATGTTATTTGGCTTCTCATCTACATTTCTTTAATATCCATTCAATGTATGAGATGAATAAATAAGAAGTGATTGTACAATGTTGTCCCATTTCTTTACTGATCTGGAATCATACTGTTTAACTCTGTTTTGTTCAGATTCTGGCTTCGAGTCCTTGTATAATTTTTTTTTAAAAGGACATAGAGATATTGTCAGATTGTCATTTCTTAAAAACATTCCATAGCTCAACATACCGTATTTTCCGGCGTATAAGATGACTTTTTAACCCATGAAAATCTTCTCAAAAGTTGGGGGGTCGACTTATACGCCGGGTCGTCTTATACGCCGGAAAAAAAAACAAATCAGTCGAGCGTCCCCGTTCTTGCAAAGCCGGGCCTCCCCGCGCAACCGAGCTATCTCCGGCGCGGCTCCAGGACACGGCTGGGCGGGAGCATCGGGCGGCTCTCCCCACGCGAAGGCGGCGCTGCCCGTCGGCTCTTGTCCGTCGCAGAGGAGGCGAAGGCCCGACTGGCCCCGCCGGCCCTCCCGCTGCTGCCCCTCAGCGCCGCGCTCACGGCGGCTGCCTGCTGGCTCATCTCGGCCAGCACCGCCCGGCGGAAGTGCATCCCCGCGGGGGGGGAGAGCGGTGCTGGTGACAGGTGAGTCTGGCGGGCACGAGGCCCTCCCCTCAGGCAGTGGCAGGACAGCCCAGCGCCTTCAGGATGGCCAGCAGCCCCACGTGCAGCAGCAGCCGCCGGCTCAGCAACAGGTCCGAGCGCAGGAGCTGCACCGCCAGGCTGCCCAGGAAAAGCAGCCACACCGAGAGGCTGCACGCCCAGTCCAGCTCCATGAGGGGCAGCGCGGGAAGCCGGCCGGGAAGAGGGACCGGGAGCCCGGGCCGAGCGCGCCTCGGCCGACGGTGAGAGGGAAGCGGCACATGAAAAAGAGGCTGCGGGCGGAGCTGCCCCGCCCTGCGCCGAATGGGAGAAGTTCAAGGCCTGTGGGGGGAAGCAGGAGGGGCTCCGGCTGTGGCGGGGTGGCGGCTGCCCTCCGGCGCTGCCTGCCGCCCGGGAAACGCTGCGCCTCGGGGGCCGACAGAAGCGTGGGAGCAGCGGGAGGGCCGGCGGGGCCAGTTGGGCCTTCGCCTCCTCTGCGACAGACAGGGAGGGCAGGGCATGTAAGTATTTTCCAGCGTATAAGACAAAAAACCTTGAAAAACTTCTTAAAAGTAGGGGGTCGTCTTATACGCCGGGTCGTCTTATACGCCGGAAAATACGGTAATTTCTTTTAATTATTCATTTATTTTAAAAGATTTGTATGACCACCTATCTTAAGACATATTTTATGCTTTAATCAGGAAGTGACATCTACTTTGGGTACTTCTTATCCTTCCAATTTCCCTCCACCCTCTTTCTGCTGTCTCCAAATTTTAAGCTAGACCAGCCAAATGCATTTCTCTCAGGGTTCTAGTCCTTAACAGCATCATGAGGATATGAGTCCCCTAACATCTATATACTAGGCTGGCCCAGTGGGACTGCTTTCTCCAAAATCAGCAAGCCCTCATGACAACTGAACTGTCCTTCAAAAATAAAAACTGAATTGCTTTATTCCTTTTACTGACTACAAAGGTTGGCTCATAGAAGCAGAATAACAAAAATGCCAGGCAAATAAAATGTAGGTGCTACAAGTTTCTGAAACCAGTTTAGAGATGTTTTATCAAGATTTGCACATAATAATTTTTAGATGAGATGCAAATCTCTTGCCAATGAAAACAATGATAAAAAAACAGACCCAGGAAACTACAGACTAATCAGTCTGATATCAATATCTGAGAATATCATGGAAAAGATAAAACAGATCTGTGAATATCTCAATACAAAAAAAGTTATAACTAGAAGCCAGCATGGGTTTGTTAAAAACAGTTCATGCCAAACCAATCTAATTTCATTCTTTGACAAAGTGACTAAATTAGTAGACCAGCATAACGCTTTGGACATAGTATACTTAGATTTCAGTAAGGCCCTCGACAAAGTAGATCACAACCTACTTCTTGGTAAGCTAGAAAAAGATGGGACAGACATCATCCTCACCAGATGGATTTGTAACTGGCTGATAAACAGATCAATGAGTAAACCTTAATGGTATTATAGCTATATCAGTGGTGGGATTCAAATAATGTAACCACCAGTTCTCTGCCCTAATGACTGTTTTAAGTATTAAAAACGATATGCCAGAAGGTAGTTTATTATTTCATGCATTTAATATAAATAAGAACAATAAAAGAGGTACACAAAACTAGATTATGTTATAAGAAAGTGTTTTAAAATATTAATGAAAACATATTAATACTTGACAAAAAACAATATAACTCTTATTTAAGATATTTCCATACTGCTTCTTGATTGCCCTCCTCAAATGCAATTTTCTTTGCTTTTATCCCAGCATCATCAGATGTGTGATTTATCCTTAACCATCTTTTCACTGTAGGAGTAGGATCCCATTCCTTTAGAGGTAGGATAATAATAATAATAATAATAATAATAATAATAATAATAATAATAATAATAATAATAATAATAATAATAATAATGATGATGATGATGATGATGATGATGATGATGATGATGATGATGATGATGATGATGATGGAAGGGACCTTGGAGTTCATCTAGTCTAATCCCCTGCTCGGGCAGGAAACCCTATACCATTTCAGACAAATGGCTGTCCAGTCTCTTCTTAAAAACTTGTTCCACTGATTAATTGTTCTAACTGTCAGGAAATTTCTCCTTAGTTCTAGGTTGCTTCTCTCTATGGTTAGTTTCTATCCATCGATTCTTGTCCTGCCTTCAGGTGCTTTGGAGAATAGCTGGACTCCCGCTTCTTTGTGGCAACCTCTGATATATTGCGACACTGCTATTGTGTCACCCCTAGTCCTTCTTTTCATTAAACCAGACATACTGAATTCCAGCTACCATTTTTTATAAGTTTTAGCCTCCAGTCTGCTGATCATCTTTGTTGCTCTTCTCTTGTAAAGTGGTTGTCAGTGCTGCTAACATTGGATTGTCTTGCTTTGACAAAAGATGAAGAAGCAGCTATTTTATATTTCTAACTGTGTATCACTTTTAGAGTTAAAGTAAGATGAAGAAGGGAGCGGGAAGCAAGAATGCATGGGGGATTAGTTAGACATAATATCACAGTAGCGGAGCATTTTCAAGGTTGAATGTAATAAGAGGCGATAAGAAACAGGCCTTCCTGTCCTCTACCATCTTCTGGAGTACATTTAAGCTCACGCCTACTGCTTCAGTGACTCCATCCAGCCACCTCATTCTCTGTTGTCCCCTTCTTCTGAGGCAATGCAGAATCAGGGACTAACTCAGGTGTGACCTGTCAACCCAAGGGTGGGACAGAAGGTCTGATGACCTGAAGAATTGTAACTTTGGTTTAGGTTGAGGCAGAGCTCTCAAAGCTACGGCCTCTGACTTTTGCCCTACTTCCCCTTAGCTTGCAAGCTAGCAAGTAAGTAGCTGTGCTAAGCTGTTAGTATTTTTATCTTGACCCAGACATATGCATCCTGTTGTTCTCTTCCTGAGCTAACATTTATCACATGTATACTCCCTTTTGCTGACAGCTCCTTTTCTTTTGTTGTTAGTCTGTACTAGGCATATTTCACTTCTCTATATAATATTACTTACATTACCATATATTATTCCTCCCTTTGTAACGCCTATAATATGACATATGAATACCAGATGAATGTAACTGTATAAATGTATGTTGATTTGAACCTTTTGGGGTTCAGACTCTTTCATGCTAAGTGCAGTTTGAACCTGCGCAGAATAAACTTCCTACATTGAAGAGCTTGGCCTGGCTTCTGTCAATTTTTCTACTTCAAATGGCAACTGCGGCAGGACAAAAGGTCAAGGCAACATTTTGCTGAGGACCGTTCAACCCCTTGGGCCCATCGGGCAGTCACTCCTGAACATTCTCCAGGCGCCACGGGGGATCCAGCCTCCGGGAGACAGCAGTGGCATCTCTGTGGTACCGACGGTGCTCTGATTGAGTCCAAGAACCCTGCAGTGTAGGAACGGTGGTCTGAACAAATCCTGGCCAGGACAGGGAAGTGGACAATGCGTTTCAGGCGAGTATTTGTTAAACTCTGGTGTGCCTGTCTCATTTGAAGACAGAAGAGGGGGACTGATCACCCTCCTGGACTCAGGACAACGTCGTCCCTAAAGCAGTCTGTGTTAGGTTGTGTGGTAGGTTAAGCCATTGCAATTCCTATTGGTGACCGTTGGAACGTCTGGCACCGTAGGTCAGTGGCAGTGTATTAGTATGGGGGGGCATCAGAGTGTGCCCAACACACCGTTGGCATGCATGTTAAAAGGATTTGATGATTATTTTAGTGATCCTAAATATCCAAAGGGGAATAGGATTAAATTGAAATGTCTGTGTGAACAAGTATGGCCCACTTTAGGGACAAGCTGGCCTCCACAAGGTTCTTTTAGACGTGAGACTGTGGATGCATTGTGGGGAATCCTAGCTGGGGATGATAAGAAATATGGAGATCAATTTCCGTATATTGACCAGTGGGTGAATGCATTGGATGAGAAAAGTGCTGATTTGTTGGAATGCCAGGCAGAGATGGTTAGACTGTGCGTAGCTCAGAGTCCAGGGCAGAGGAAAACTGGTGTGAACAAGCAAGCTTCTAAGACCCGTAAGCCACAGACAGTGGAAGTGCCTAAAGTGAAAATTGAGAGTCAGGAGGAGGACTGGTGGCCTCCACCACCTCCATGTGCTCCGCCCTTACTGTCACCACATGTGCCATTGCTGATGCCACCTGTGCCATTGCCAAGGCCACCTGTGCCACCATATGAGCCACTGTATGAGCCACCAACTGGAGTGGTGAATGGGGGGCAAGGGAATGGTAGTAATATTGATCAAAGTGTAATGGGGGCAGAGGGAGGTGTTACACCACAAAAAGGGCCTCAGACCCATGCCAGAACTAGGGCAATAGCAGCTAAAATAGAGAATGTAGAATCTGATCTCGTTGCACCATTGCGTCAAGTTGATCAACCAATTATGAATCCTCAAGGTGAAATTCAACATCGGCCCGTGTATTAATATGTACCTTTCACTACAACTGATCTTTTTAATTGGAAACAACACTATGGGCCATTGTCTTCAAAACCTACAGAAATGGCTGATTTGTTCCAAACTATTATGAAAACTCATAATCCTACATGGTCTGATATACAACAGTTAATAAATACCTTACTAACGCCAGAAGAAAGGGGTGGGTTCCCATCACATTGTCCAATTCCAACAGAGTAGGTAGATACGATCCATGGCTTCTCATGGGGGTCACTCCACTGGCCTAAATTCTGAATACACACATTAGTTCCCTTTACCACTGTTAGATACACAATCATCAGTAGCAAAACACACTTGAGCAGTATTTCAGATATCATGATGGAGATCTTCTGTAGATCTGTGAGACAGGTGCCCACTGTCTTTGGGCTCAGATCTGTCTAAGGAGAAGCACACTTCTCTTGCCAAAGAACACAGTTCCACTGACTTGATCAAGCAAGGTAATGTTTAATCTGGCACATTAAAAGGACAGCATTAAAATTCTGACCTGTACATTTGTGCCTACAGGAGTCTGTGTGTTCTTCATCAACCTTGAGGCCCTTGTGGACCAGATTTTCAGATTTTTACTGTCAATTTTTCTACTTCACTTCTATTGGCCTCAATCTTTCCCAGCATTAGGCTCTTCTCCAGTGAGTCCTTCCTTCTCATTAGGTGGCCAAAGTATTTGAGTTTCAGCTTCAGGATCTGGCTTTCTAGAGAGCGGTCAGGGTTGATTTCCTCTAGGACTGACCGGTTTGATCGCCTTGCAGTCCAAGGGACTCACAGGAGTCTTCTCCAGCACCATAGTTCAAAGGCCTCAATACTTTGGTGCTCAGCCTTTCTTATGGTCCAACTTTCACTGCCATACATCGCAACTGGGAAGACCATAGCCTTGACTATACACACTTTTGTTGACAGGGATGTGTGAGATAGAGATAGTGAAAGTTGGAGCTTCAAAAAAATTAAAGTATAGCCTCAGAAATGGCAAAGTCCTCAGGTTAGAACACTGGTTGTACAACAAAATGTTTGTATTTTCAAGTTCTCATGGGTACTAAACTTATCATTGACAAATTGTGAACTATTCAAGTATTTCACAAGGCATATCTAGATCTAGGTTTTCTTGGAGAAGTAAGGAGAGACATTTCCTTGAGCTGCTTTCTAGACAGAAGCACAAAGCTGAAGAAAATGAGTTATTCAGACTATCCCAATCCATAATAATACAGGCAATCATCAACTTACGACCAGAACTGAGCCCAAAATTTCTGTTGCTAAGCAAGACAGTTAAGTGAGTTATGCCCCATTTTATGACCTTTTACCACAGCTGGCAACTGAATCTCTGCAGTTGTTAAGTGAATCAGGCTTCCTCCATTGATTTTGCTTGCCAGAAGCGAGCTGGGAAGGTTACAAAGTGGTGGTCACATGACCCTGGGACAGTGCAACTCTCATAAATTCAGTTGCCAAGAGCCCAAATTTTAACCTCTTGTGACCATGAGGATGCTGCAACGGTCGTAAGTGTAAAACCAGTCATATGTCAGTTTTTCAATGCCATTGTTCCTTTGAATGGACAGTAAATTAATGGTCATAAATCAAGGATTACCCATAGTTGTGAAAACAGTAGATTAAGGCTCAAATTGGAATGTGTAAATTACAGGTCTGATTTTCTGTGTCATTACAGCTTCATCTGTTCCTGAAAAACTTCCAGCTTTCCAATTTTAGTGTGGGAGGAGGTTATTTTGAGAAGAATCAAGATCCTGCTATTGGCTTTGATATCATGCAGTGGGCGGTGTTTCCCAAAGCATCTACCTCTGGGGTGAAAGTTGGAAGTGTAGAAAATTAGGGTCCTCAGAAGTCAAGGTCTCCATAAATCAAAGTGTCATTATGTGGCCAACATTATTTAATAAGGTACTTGGTACTGCTTTGCTTGTTTTTTTATTTATTTATCTGTACATCTTGTGTACATCTGCTTAAAAATAAGTCCCACTGAATTCAGTGGGGATTAGCTATCCTTAATTCATTTTAAAATTTCATTAATTCATTAGACATTATGTAGAAATACAGTTTCTTAGCTACTATGAATAAATACATCAGTTGAAATCTATGTAAGCTAAGACTGGAAGCACAATAAAGTTGTGAAGGGTTGCCTCTTTTACACCAAATACAAAGAAATATTCATAATAGGAACACTATAGAGGTGTTTCCCTTTGTCAATTATTTATCATGCAAAACAAGCATCTTTACATTATGAGATATTTTTCCTGATTTATTCTCAGAGATTTGGTTTTCAGAACTATTTCATGCAAGTAAGGAAGACACACCCACCCACAGAGAGAGAGAGAGAGACAGAGACAGTTTAATGAGAGATAGTACGATGTTAAGGCTAATAAGAGGAAGACCATGAAGACCATTGGGCACAATGCCAGGTGAGTGACCTTGGGCTGATTGATCTCTTTCAGCCCTAGAAAGGAGAGAAGGAGAAACCACTTCCAAAATCTTATCAAGAAAACTTGATAAGGAATAAGGGATTTTTCCAGACAGTCTCTGAGAATTGAGCAGAACTTGATGAAACTTGATGAACCTTCATTCTCTCCTGAACTTTAAGAGGACTATGGGAAAAAATCCTGCTGGAATGGAAGTACTTCTGGAGAGCTTTCTGAAAAGGAGTATGATGTTAAAAATGAGTTTCTGAAGAAAGAAAATATCCATATTAAACTTGGAAATAAACCTTGAAATATATTCTTGAGTTTTGTGATAGAGGCATAACTGGCATATAAGATCAGGAGATTTGGCAAGTATAGTTCCTTTACCATTTTTGGATTAAGAAGGAGTCAAGAATGAGCTGGGATGCTATGCTGAACTGAGACCCTGGGACGACCTGATGAATTGGACGAATTCATGCCAGAAGTGAGCTGTGAACTGCACCCCCTGGTCCGAGATGATTCTTCAGGGTATTCCATGCAGGTGGTATACATGTGTGATGAACAACCTGGCCAGCCTTTGGGCAGATGGCAGCCCCTTGCAGGGCATGAAGTGTGCCTGCTTGGAGAAAAGATCGACCACTGTCCAAATAACGTTGTAGCCACAGCTCTCTGGCAACTCAACGATACAATCCATCACAATGTCCTCCCAGGGCCTGGTAGGATCTGCCACTGGTTGGAACAATCCCAAGGGCTTCCCCATATGGGGATTTGCGGTGGCACAGACGTGACATCCGCTTTCATTCGCAGCCACCAAAACTGCCACCTTGCCAGATGTAGAGTCTTCAGGAACCCAAAGTGGCCTGCCTGTTTTGGATTGTGGCACCATTGAAGCACCTCTTGCCGCATAGTTTGTGGGACATAAAGTTTATCCCCATAACCAGGGAATGTCTGTGAGTGCTGTCTGCAACTCTTGCACCAGATCTCCCATTACAACACGGGATACCGCTCTCGCCACAACCTGCTGGTAAGGGGGAAAAATCACCTGCACCACCTCCTCCCTCTTGCTATTATATTGTGGCAATCTCAAGAGGGCGTCGGCCAGAAAGTTCTTTCCCCCCGGCACATATTTCAGTTGGAAACAGAACTTTTGGAAGTACTGCACCCATCTAATGTGTTTTGGGGACAGGCGTCTTGGTATCTGTAGTACTTCCAGGTTTTTGTGGTCCATCCATACTTTGAATGGTTCCTTCACCCCTTCCAGGAGGTGTCGCCATGTCACGAGCGCCCATCGCACAGCAAACGCCTCCTCCCAGATGGCCCATACACGTTCAGTGTCTGTTAGCTTCCTCGACGTTTAGGCACAGGGTTGCAAGGAGCCCCGACTGCAATGTCGCTGGCATCAACCTGCATCACAAATGGTGTGTCAGGGTCTGGGTGAAGTAGGACAGGCTCCCTTGCAAACAAGGCCTTCAGGGTCTACGGCTGACATGCCGTAGACCATGCCAGTGGCTGACCAGGATGTGGCTTCATCGTGGCCTGTCAGGTGCATAGCAGGTCCATAAGGGGCAAAGGTATTGCAGCAAAGGATGGGATAAATTGCCGATAGAAATTGGCAAACCCCAAGAAACTCTGTAGCTGATGGTGGGTCTAGCACCATTTCCTTTGTTTTGCCGATGTTCAGGTGCAAGTTGTTCTCTAAACACCATAAGGATAGTTTTTGTACCTCCCCCCTGTATGCTGCTTCATCTCCACCTGCAATACCCTGGTATACCCTGGCCTTTTCCTTTTTGCTCCTTATATAAAGGTAAAACCTCTGAAAAAGTAAGCCTACAGCCTATCCTGCTACGTTCCTGCCTAAGCTCTGGAAATCATTCTGCACAGAAAGTAAATCTTTTGGGGACTGATCATTAGTACCAAGATGTACAGCAACATCAACATCACAAAACCTAACAACATGCCTCTTTTCTCTGTAAAAGATGTCCAAAATTGACATCTTTTACAACTGAATCATCAACCAGAGGGTGACTTCGCTTTTTAGATATCTTGCTCTTCTTGCATGACTGATGTGTAATACCTGATTCACACCTTCCTCTATCCAAAACAACTTCTTCATCTTGCATTACTAACTGCTTGTTTAAGTTGTCATTGTCATCACAACCAGCTTGACCTGCCACTTTTGTACCCCTATTAAGGACAGAAAGGGCACTGCATCTGTTATGCAGATACACAGTGAAAGCTTTATGTTTATGGTTCACAGCTCTCCCTCACAGCCAGGTCCCACAGTTGTCCATATTGCCCTTCTCCTGCAGGATCTTTGTGGTAGAGGGGGTTGATAGCAGACAGCTCAATAGAACAGAATGGCTGAACTGGACTCCAAAACTTATTTTGGAGATGCTACTTTGTAATTTGTTAAGAAAACAGATGCTTGCTTCTAACTAGTTAGAACAATACATTTCCTCCCTTCCCTGTCCTTGTAGGGATGATACTCCTTGCTACCTTCAGGTTAAATAGCCATCAAAGTTTAACCAGAAAATGAGATTTTATTGTGGTCAAACATCAGAGGTACCTATTATGAAATCTTCTCACTTTTGCAAAAGAGAAGACCAGTAACAGCCACATTTATGATCATCATAAAATCAGGTCATTTCTCCCAGATGTTCCTATATTTATTTATTTATTTATTTATTTTTGGGACTTATATGCCGCCCTATCTCCCGAAGGACTCAGGGCGGCATATAAGTCCCAACAATAAAAACAATAAAAACAACAATAAAAACAACAATACAAAAGTTAAAAGAAATTAAATAAACAGCCCCAATAAATAAGTTAAACTAAACAATTAAAATCAAAAACATTTTAAAAAACCCTGTCGTCATATCACAGGATATGTATGATTTTGACTCAGTGGTAAATTTAGAAGTTTGTAAGCTTTTTATGGCCATCACAAAATGACTGCTATGGAGGATATAGCAAGGCAGAAATCTGTTTCCCAGAAAACTAAAAATTTTCTCTAAATGTATATGGAGATTCTCAGTCATCCAGGTCATAGTTATCCCAAAGATGCTTTTTCACAAGGCAACTGGACTTTCTTGTTTTTCTTTGAAGATGTTTCATTTCTCATCCAAGAAGCTTCTTCAGCTCTGACTGGATGGTGGGGAATGGCAGGATTTATTCTCCTTGCAGACAACTGGTCATTTGCATTCTTTTGGCGAGTTATTAATGCTACCTGGAGGCTTATCTGAGTCTTCAGGGTCACCTGAGTAGTGCAAATGTGTGTGTGGAGCCTTCTTGGAACTGTTGAAAGGCTGTATTCTAGACTGGAGATAGATGATATTGTATCCCTCCCCCTCTGTTGAGAGAGGGCTGTTCAATTTTTCAAAAAAATATTGATTCTTTTTCAATTTCTCAAAGGTTTTCTCCAGTTTTGACTAACTAGAGCAGAAACATGCACTGGCAACCCTATTTTTTCCTCTTGTCCCTTGTAATAATGCATGTAGTTTGCATATATGGGAAGCACATGTGTAACATCAAGAATCCTACAAATGTAGTGACCTCTTGTTCATTGAATTTATTTACATACAGGTTGGGCAAACATCTATCTGAGATTTTCTTTGATTTATTCTGAAAGGCTTTAATCCAGCCACAGCAAAAATCCCATTAAATAATCTTCAGCTGTTCTTCCAAACAGGTTATGTTACATCTCAAGGGGCCATGTCAAAAGAGCTGCAATTGGGGGAATGTAATGGGGAGAGTGACATTCCCCCATTCCATTCATAGTGAAATTATAGGAAATTTATACTTTCCCCAGGCTCAATTGCTTGGGAGAAGAATAAGACCTGCATGCTGTTTAGAGGACTAAAGAGGGAAATTACACACTTCAGCTACAGTAGAATGAGGCACACATTTTCTCCATCCACCCTGTGTGTATGAAATACTGTAAATGTATATATCCACTGCATCCTCAATAGAGCATCAGAGCAACTCACATATATGTGGGACTTTTCACAGATAACTGAGCTGTGTATGCTTCTTTAGTGGGAATCATTGTGTATATCAAAATAGATCTGCAGCTAGGAAGGCTCTATTCTTCTGCCAACTCTCAAATATATAAAGGGAAAAAAAACATTTCCCCCCCTTTGGGTTTTTCCTGCAGTGTTTCTTTCCCTAAGGATCTTAATATGGGTCTGAACAAGGCAAGAGGTAGACACATTTTCCCCTACTAGAAGGCACACTGAATACAGAATGGGAGAACTCACCGTGGCCAACTCGCCATGGCCAACTCATCACAGCCAACTTGCCATGGCCAGCTAGCTTACCACAGGATAACTCACCACAGTCAACTCACCATGGGACAACTCACTGCAGAACAATTCAATAATTCAATTTAATTATTTAAAATAATTTTTTAAAAAATCTTTTAATTTTTATTATTCACATTTTATTTTGTTCCTTATTTGGCATCCTTTTTAAAAACGATTCTATTCCATCGTTTCTTCAATATTAGTGTAACTCTTATCCCATGGCAAGTTGTCCCATGGTGAGTTGGCCATGGTGAGTTGCCCTAGACCCCACTGAATGTTCCACTGTAGAATGATCTGCAAAATATTTGTCTTACTCTCAACATTGATACTACTTCTCTTCAGTGTGATGATCCACAGGACATGCCGGTTGAGGAACATATTTCCCATACTGAAAACATTGCATGGTCAATCCAGTTGGATTTTCTTCTCAACTAAGCAGTTTGGCATGATAGAAATACTGTTCTTGCATTCCAGGCCTCTCAAGAATCAGAAATATTTATTAGAACACATAAAAAGAATTTTATTTCCAAACTATTTTATTTTATATTACAGTAATTATTTAGGAAAAAGTACTATTAATCAATACTTCTCACAGTTTTTCATCCTTAAGTGCTGTTTGGTATTCATGTGAGGGTTCAGAATAATGATGTAGCATTTGGGAACAAAAATGCAGACCAGTAAACCCAAGCTGGAGGCCAGGATGGAGAAAATCTGCACAGCCACCATATATTTCCCTTTGGTACTCAAGTAGGTGGGGACAAAGGAGATCCAAACACTACAGAAAACCAACATGCTGAAGGTGATCCACTTGGCTTCATTGAAAGTCCCTGGCAGTTTTCGGGCTAGGAAAGCCATTAAGAAGCAGATGGTAGCCAAAAAGCCAAGGTAGCCCAGTGTGGTATAGAACATGGTGACAGATCCTTCATTGCATTTTAGAAGAATCTGTCCTGGTTGGGAATGCAGGTCAGAATCTGGGAAAGGAGGAGAGATTCCCAGCCATATGATACATATACCAATCTGAATACCAGTGTAAGTTAAGACAATCGAGTTGGGAAGACTTTTCCCCAGCCATTTCCTCATCCTGCTGCCAGGCTTTGTGGCCAGAAATGCTACCACCACCATGACAGTCTTTGCCAGCAAAGAAGACACTGCCACTGAAAAGACAACACTGAAGGCGGTTTGTTGAAGGAGACAGGTCACTTTATTGGGGAGACCAATGAATAGAAGGGAAGTCAAGAAGGACAGAAGAAGAGAGACCAGGAGAATATATGTGATGTCCCGGTTGTTGGCTCTGACTATAGGAGTTTCTCTGTTTTTAATAAAGATTCCCAGGACAAAGGCAGTGGTAAAAGACAAAAAAGAGGCAATCAGAGCCAGACTGGAACCTAATGTTTCTTGATAAGACAGGAAACTAAAAACCTTGGGGACACATTGATCTCCATTCTTGTTGGAATACTGCTCATCTGGACATTTTTCACAGTGGGGTCTATCTGAGAAACATAAGTAATTGCTGTGTAAGTAGTGAATCCAGTAATGTTTAACACATCATAACTTATTTACCAAAAAAGACAGTGAAGTATAGGTAGAACATTAATTATTTATCCTAGGTTCCCTGTTTGTCATGCTGCCAATTCTGAACCTAAATGATTTCTATGTTTTGCCTAAGCATATATTTCCTATAATTAAATATTTGTCTTATGCTGACAGAACATATTTCAATAATCACAAGAAAGACCAAATACCTAGTTTTAGGAAGACCTATCTGCATCCACAATTATCTGGATCATGGGGCATTTAGAGAGAGAAATAGTTTGATAGGCACAAGTAGGTTATGTCTTTCAGCAGGTGGCAGGATTTAACAAACTTGATTCAGTTTGTGAGATAAGCAGGGTCATGTGTGGTTTATACTTGAATGGGATGTCTTCTTTGGTCTTGAGCCACCCACCTTCCTGTCTGGAAATTGTTCCTTCAATGCAAGGAGAGCAGTCATAGCAACAAACCGGTGCTCCCTCTCTCATCACCTTGCTGTATCCTGGGAGACAACTTTCAGTACACCTAGAAAAAGGTGCCTTCTAAATATAAAATTAGAGAAGTATAAAAATTAGGGTATTGCTTATGAAAATAATTCAGAAGATTCCAATTTAGAAAACTCAAGTATGTAATTTTAATGTTTGTTTCAAAATACAGTGAAAATACCTTTGTCACAAAGTCACTGAAAATATCATCCTTTTTTCCCCAAGAGCTTGAAGTTCAGCATGATTTTTAGAATAGAATAGAGCTGGAAGGGGTCTTGGAGGTCTTCTAGTCCAGCCCCCTGCTCAAGCAGGAAAACCTATTCCATTTTGTCCCAGAGTCCACTCAAAGTTCAGATGGAACTCTGAACATATGCTATGGATACCACCTCATCATCTTTGGCATGAATGAGCAACAATAAAAAAGTGGGGAGTGTAATACAAAGCAGGTAATGCAAAAGGTTGCTTGCTCGTATCTCAGCAACTGCTAGGACAACATCCACTATAACTTGTTGTATCTGTCTCCTGAATTCAAGTCTTAAAGCAGGATCCAGCATGGAAGAAGCCATCTGCCTTAAAATGGCTTTATTGGCCTGCTTAACTTCCTTACATACAAGTAGTATTGGACTAACCAACCACATGATTTCCATCCTGCCCAAGAACAATTCTGGCATCCACACACTTAACAATAGGGATTTTGTGAGTCCTTCAACCCAACCCTCTTTCAACACGGACCCTCCATCAGAGTGGTAGGACTTCAATTTCAATCTATAGGAGCAGATAAATAATAAAATGACAACAATAATAACAGTTCAGCCACCTGGTTAAATGATGTTGGCCATTTGATGGCACTCTGATTGATGGAGATCTTGACTTCTGAAGAGGCCTCTCTTTCTATATTCCCAATTTTCATTCCAACAGTAGACTTGTTGGGAAACATTGCCCAGTTTATGATATCCAAGTTAGCAACAGGATTTCTATCCTCATCCAAATAAATATTATCCATGGACAGATTGTAAAGCTGAAAGTTTCTTAGGAAAGGATGAAGCTAAAAAGACAGATATTACCTTATGAATCCTAATTCAAAATAATCTGCTTCAACTCAGTGCCTCTGTTTGTAAATGTTGGCAGAAAGAATTCAAATAAGGGTTAACTCTCTCTCCCCTTTTGCTTTATCACTCTGGCCTGATCCCTTTTATAAAGTTGCTAGTCTTAGGTCACAAACATATTTTGACTCCAGCTAGCTGACTCTGGGTAAGCTGGCCATCTAACTATGGCTGGTTCCCCAATACTGATTTAAAGTGCCAACCATCTTTGGTGATAGATTTGGCTAAAACACCAATATCTGAAATTTCTTTACCTGGATCATTGATTCCACTCTGTCTTTGAATCATCTTCAGCAACCTGATGCTGAATTGTTCTATCTTTGTTGGTAGGTATGCCAATGCAATCTTTCCACTTCATCTCTCTCTTACCTAACTTTCCCTTCTTCCTCCTCTGCTTGGAGATTGTTCTTCATCCCCTTGTCTATGTCCTCTGAAACAAAACCCTCTCTCCCACATCAATTCTCTGTATTGTAAGAAGGAAGAGGAGAACTTCAGCAATTGACCTGGTTGTTCCCTGAAGATATTGAGAAGAGGCACAAATTTGAGATGCCCAGATCTTCACAGAAGACAAAGTCAAGTTTGGATGATCAAGGAGAATTTGAAGGTTATTGTGACATCCTGGTGGTTATTTAATCTACAGATGTGAATGGGATTCTCTATTGAGGCATCATTCCTTTTTCTTACAGCATTGTAAACCAGCAAAAGTATTCAGTTTAAAAGATGTAGACATAGGAAATCTCTCTCTCTCATTCTTCTCACCCTACATAGAACACACATGAAAAACTGGGAAACTGTACAGCACTCCACCCCATGTCCTGGTCATTTTTTCCCATCATGAAACTGAAGAATTGAATGGTTTGTCACTAGAACTTTAAATAAGGAAAATCTTACCTGCCATGGCTGTACTACCTGAGATACCAGATGATTGCCAACCTGCATCTTTCTCTGACTCAGGTGAGAAGAAAAGACAACATGAAGGATCCAGGAGACAGCCTGGATTGCAGTGGAGATACTATGGCCACCCTCAGATAAAATGTCTGCAACCACATCATGGGATGGGATTTCCAAGTTCTCTTTTTCTGTGCATCTTCCCCAAATTCTCTTTGACAATTTTGGGCTTGAATAGGAACACTGAAATGCTGTCTTCACAAACGTTTTTAGAATAGAGAAATATGAGTTTAAATCATAAGATCGTGTCCTTTTGTTTGTCTGGGTTAAGAAGGATAACAAGAAGTGTTTATGCTGGAGATTAACAAATTGATAAAAATATCTCACACCTATGTCTGTCAATGCTGTTGTAATCCACACTTTCCCCCCAAACATTTCATTAGTCTTTTCAATGCCATGTATTATTATTGTTAGTAAAAATGAGGCCTGAAAATCTAATTGACAAACAATAACATTTACTTGGCTGTTGGTAAAATATTGAAGAAGGTTCTTTGTTTTCTTTTTATTTAACACAGGGAGGATTTCTGAGAATGCAACACAGATCCCTTTCTTGGTAGCCACAACTGTAAAAGTTCTTCTGAACATTTCTCCATTTTCATTGTCTGGTGCAGCAAGGCCAATCCACATCCATTGGAAATGGAGGAGAAGTTTCACAATTGCCAAGTGAGGAGGTTCTTGTTTTGGACTCATCCGGTAGAAAAAAGGCAAATGATGTTTCTGTTCAGGAATGTGGCTGATGACCCCATAGTTGATCTAAGATGAAATAGAAAATATGAGTGTTTATCTAGCTCTTGGGAACAAATATGAGTACTAATTTAAAGTTATTTCCAAGTGCAAAGGTGTGCTTTTCATGTGTCATTGAGAACCATGCAGTTAATATATGGATAGTCTGAATCCAGTTCAGCGCTATAGTTGAAGTATGGCTAGCCTGAGTCTATTTCAGCAGTAAAAAGGGGAACTCTGAAAAATCAATCTATCTTTCAAATGCTGTAAACTGACCCCAGAGTGAAGAAAAAAATATTTAGGTGTATAATGGAAAAGCATTATTTTTAAAAATGTAGCTTGAACTTTCATTCATACCTGAGGTACTTTGTAGATGCCCAGCATGCCTGAAATATGACTGAAGAGATCAGAATCAGTCCCTTCAAGCACAGCCAACAGATTTTTTGGTCTTCCACAACTGTAGTTTGGGACATTCTCCTGTCCCATGGACAGCAGATCCATAATGGAATCATATGTTATCCTTGCATTGAAAAGTATCTCATAAATGTTGTAGCCCAAAGTGATGTTTGGTAAGAGCCTTGGATTCTGGTTGATCTCATGAATGGCAAAGACAAAGGGCAGGACATGAACAAAACTCACAAACTTACTGCAAGATAAGATGTATTAATAGATCTTCACTTTTTATATGATTTTTTATCTTTGGGTCATAAAGGCATATCTTTTTTGGGTGACCTTTTAAGGGAATCTATGAATCATCAGCTATATTTCTATCTTTTACATGTACAGTTGAAATCTACTCTGAAGTCAATGGAAGAGTGATGGGATGGGTCATTCTAAAAACTCATCTGTGTCATCTCATAAAGGGCTGAAGAGGTTAATAGGTTATGAGATCCTCACTCTCACTACATTGCAATGTAGGAAATATAGTCAGATGTTTATTGCTGTAAATTGCCCCATGATTTAATATGCAAAATAAATTTACAAGTGAACAGTTGAGGACTACGTCCAGGAGAAGAGAGACAGACAGACAGACAGACAGACAGATAGACAGACAGACAGGCAGAGACTGAAGTGTATCATAGAAAACATTGTAGGGAATAAGAAGATGTGGTGGAAAGGACCTCCTCTTTGCCTTCAGCTACCCTTCAACTATTTTGTGAGAGTGACAGTGGCTGTCAGGAGTTTTTAAAAAAACCCTGTCAAAATGCGTGACAATGCCTTAGAATAAGTGTTTTCTTTAAAGCACACGGGGAGAAAAAAGGGTGACAGTGACTAGAAAGCAGGAATCTGTACTAAAAAGATGATCAATTCACCAGAATTCAGTGCACATCAGTAATTACCTTACAAATCTGTTGGTGGGAGGCATGCAGAAACTATATGGTTGAACTACAGAAATGGATGTAGATATGATTCCACTAATCAGATAATCTCCTGGAATGTAATAATTTAACTGAAAACATTAAATTCTTTGCTAGCTACTTCTGGTATGGATGAGGCCTCTTCCTGCATTTAGGACAACTCCCTGGAATATCTATGTTCAGGAGGTGATATTTTAGTCTAATTATCGGATTAAACTAAAATATCACCTTTAAATACCTCCTTTTTTGAATTCTACAAAAAACCCAAAACCAGTCACATTGATGTGTGTAGTCACCATGAACGCTTGGCCCATTGCAGAAGTATTATGTGTTATGACATGATAGAAAATTATTTAACTTAACTAACTTGCAAAAAAGATAAAACTCTGGCTTATGCCTATGTAATTGTCTAGAAACAGTATGGAAGTACTTTGTCTCTCTCCAATATGTTTTTCTCAACTTCCTAGTCTAGCATATAGCCCTAGTCTTTTCTGCTAACATCCTTTGAAGTAGTCTCTATTTTTGCTTCTGACAAATCAGTATTTCATCTTCTAGGGTAGCTAAAGTATTACTAATTACTTTGGTACTCACAGAATTGTTCCACTAAGGAAGAACCTGAACTGCCATTAGACTCATGTGAACTGCTTTGTCTTGGATCTCCTCAAATTTTCTGTGTGCAAAACTTGAACCTGATCTTCTGAAGATTACATGGTGGTACACACTGTTGTCAATGTCATAGGACTGAAAAGACAATGTTGTTATGTATGCAGGCACCTGCATAGCAACAGCCACCAGGGGGCGTTGGCCTGAAATGTTTTGGCGGGAAACCCAGTTTTGGTGGGAAACCTAGGGCCAACCCCATTGGCTGTCCGCTTACCTGCCTAGGTATTTAAGGAGGCCAGGTAACCCTCATTCCTCAGTACGCTACCCCCTTCAATAAAGAGCTGAACACGTACTCCGGCTGGCGTCTCTTCCTTGCGTCGGACCCACTACACAACAGTGGCGACGAGGATGGGATCGCTGCCGACAAGGAGCTGAAGTCACTGGGGAACGCTCCGTGAGCTGAAGGGAAAAGGCATTTTTCCTTCCTTCTTCCCCCCCACGACCGCCAGCTGACCAGACCACGCCGGTCATCACATCCGCGACTCGAGACCTGAACCAACACCGCGATGGCAAGAGCCAGACAACCCCGTGAATTCGACACCCGCCACCCTGAGACATGGGCCCGTTACCTGGCTCACGCTTAACTGTACATGCGGTTCAATCAGATCTCGGAGGATGGCGCAAAGGTGGCAGCCCTGCTCTGCATCGGGGGACCAGCACTCCTGGAGATCGCCACGAACCTGTTCGCCCCAGAGGCCATCAACACCGTCGCGTACCAGGACCTCGTGGCCAAGCTCAATGCCAACTTTCGGTCCCGGCGCTCCAAAGTGGCCGTGAGGTCGCAGTTTGAAAAAAGGGACCAGCGCCCCGACGAGTCTGGTGCCGAATTCCTTGCCGCCCTACCATCACCTGCAAGTTTTCAAACTTGGAGGAGCGGCTACAGGACCGGCTGATTTGCGGCCTACGAGACAGGCGGCTGCAAGAGCGCCTGTTCGAGAGAGAGGAGGTTTCACTCCAGGAAGCCGAGGACGCCATCCTGGCCCACGAAGTGGCCTGCGGGGCCATCCAAGCAGTCCAGGAGAACTGGACCGGCAGCCAGGTGGCCAGCATCCACCGGCAGGTCGCTACAGCCGAGGACGACCAGAGCATCGACCTCCTCCAGTGGAAGTCGACCCCTGACCAGCGAGGCAGACGCCCAGACAAGCCCAGGCCCCGTAGCAACGCCACCAACCCTCAGAAGTGCGCAGGGTGTGGTGGAAACCACGTGCGCAGCCTCTGTAAGTTCTGGGCAGCCACGTGTCGGGCCTGCAAGAAAACAGGCCACATAGCCATGGTCTGTCATAGCCGCCGCCCCCGAGAGGAGATCCACAAGCTGCAACCGGAGGAATCGCCATTTGAAGGTACTGGGGTCCCAACCAAAACGCGAATTGGCTATGTTGAGAGCCGGCTGGCCATTAACCACACGGGTAGCCGCCGGCTGCTCAAACCCAAAATTAGACTAACAATCCGCTTGCAAGGCGTTCCTTGCAGCATGGAGCTTGACTCCGGATCAGCGGTCTCGATCATTTCAGACGAGACCCTTAAATATATTAATAGCCGGAGCAAGCAGCGGATTAAATTACGGCCTACAAATTTAACCCTGACCGATTTTAAGAATTCGCTGGTAAAGGTAAAAGGGGAGGCTACCGTCTCGGTGGGGTTTAAGGGTTGCGAAGAGCACCTGGAGGTTGTAGTGGTAGAGGGCTGGAGAGCCAGCCTGGTCAGTCTAGACTGGTTTGAGGCCCTGGGAATCACAGTCTCTGGGATCCACCGGATCCAGGGAGACTCCGTCGAGGCCGTCTGCAAGGAATTCGCAGATGTCTTCGATGGGACACTGGGCAGGTACACAGGGCCCCCCCATATCATTCAAGCTTAACTCAAATGTTCCACCCATTAGGGTCCGGCCACGGCAAGTCCCTTTCACTCTCAAACACAAAATCGAGTGCGAACTGGATAAGCTGGTGGCCCAGGAAATATTAGAGCCTGTAGATGAGGGGGAGTGGGAAACCCCAATTGTCACCCCCCCCGTTAAATCCAATGGGGAAATAAGGATTTGCGCCGACTACAAGTGCTCGGTGAACCGCGCCCTAAACCCGCACGCTTACCCGGTCCCCATGGTCAGCCACGTTCTCGCTTCTCTCAAAGGCGGTGCCATCTTTGCAAGGCTCGATCTTGTGCAGGCGTACCAGCAGCTCACGGTTACCAGGGCAACAGCTGACATTCAGACAATAGTAACACACAGGGGAGTGTTCCGGGTGAACAGGCTGCAGTTTGGGGTCAGCGTTGCCCCTGGCATTTTCCAGTAAGTTATGGAGAAGACACTCAGGGGCATCCCAGGAGTCTCCCCTTACTTTGATGACATCCTGATTGCAGGAGCATCAGCAGAAGAGCTGGCAGGTAGGCTTAGGGAGGTACTGTCCAGGCTGCGCACAGCTGGCCTCAAACTCAAGAGGGAGAAATGCAGCATAGGTGTTCCCTCCACAGAATTCTTGGGATTCCAGGTTGATGCCAGGGGAATCCACCCCACAGAGTCCAAGGTGAGGGCAATCAAACTAGCACCCACACCCAAGAACAAGGCAGAGCTACAGGCATTCCTGGGCCTGTTAAACTTCTACCGCACATTCCTTCCACACAAGGCAGCCATTGCAGAGCCACTTCACAGGCTACTGGACAAGCAGGCAGCATGGGTCTGGACTTCCGCCCACGACCAAAGCTTCAGGGCCTTAAAAGCACTACTGTCGGATAAGTCCACAGTAACCCATTTCATCGAGTCCAAGCCCATATGCATCGCATGCAATGCGTCCCCTTATGGTGTGGGCACAGTACTCAGTCACCTCGAGCCCAATGGGGCGCAAATTCCTATAGCCTACTATTCCAGGACGCTGTCTGGAGCAGAAAGAAACTACGCCCAAATCAACAGGGAAGCCCTGGCAATCGTGGCAGGAATCAAAAAATTCCACGATTATCTGTATGGCAGGGAGTTCACTGTCTACACAGACAACAAACCACTCCTGGGCCTGTTCACAACGGACAGGCAGACACCCCAAATTCTGTCTCCCAGAATGCTCTGGTGGTCCATCTTCCTTGCAGCCTACAATTGCAAGCTGGTGCACAAGCCAGGGAAGGAGATGGGCCACACAGATGGTCTAAGTAGGCTACCCATAGACACCCCTGATCCAGACCCGGCACCAGCAACACAGATCCTAGCCCTGCAGGAGCTACCAGAATGCCCACTCCATGCCAAGGACATTGCCAGCAACACAGCCACCGACAACATCATGAGCAGGGTACACGCATGGGTTTGCACTGGGTGGCAGGACAAGTCCCCGGGGCCTGAGTTCCAGGCCTATTTCACCAGGCGCAATGAGCTCTCCACACACAGGGGTTGCCTCCTCTGGGGAAGCAGGGTCATCATTCCCACCGCAGTCCGGGGCAAGGTATTGGACTCCTTACATGAGGGACACCCGGGGGTGGTTAGGATGAAGGCACTGGCCAGAAGCTACCTCTGGTGGCCAGGGCTGGACAAGGACATTGAGGAACGGGTCAGAGCCTGTTACACATGCCAGAGATCCAGGCCAGAAATGCCACACGCACCAGTACACAGGTGGGAGGCCACACGCACACCCTGGTCCCGCATCCACATTGACTATGCAGGGCCATTTCAGGGCCAACTGTTCTTAGTAGTAGTGGACAGCCACTCCAAGTGGCTGGAGGTAGTCCCTGTTCCCAACATGACCTCGGGTAGGACAATCCAGGTGCTCAGAGCTCTCTTTGCCACACACGGCCTCCCCGACGTAATTGTGTCTGATAACGGGCCTCAGTTTACTGCTAATAATTTCCAGGCATTCTTGAAGGTGAATTGGATTAGGCACGCCACCTCCGCGCCCTTCCATCCATCGACCAATGGGCAAGCTTAACGGATGGTAAGGACGACCAAAGACGCACTCCGGCGCATCATTAGCAGGGACTGCCATCATAGACTGGCGAAATTCCTACTCGCCCAACACACTACACCATGCATTGCTACCGGAAAGAGCCCAGCAGAACTTCGATGGGGACGGCGTCTCATCACCAAGCTGGACCGTTTACACCCGGACCGAGTAGCAGCTGAGACGGATAGGCCACCATAATCGTCATCATCATCATCATCATCACCATCATCACCATCATCACCATCATCACCAGCACACAGGGTTCTCAACGTGGGGGACCTGATCTGGGCAAGGAACTATGGGGCAACGCATCCATGGGTTCCGGGGACAGTGGTTGAGAAAACTGGACCCCTCTCTTACATCGTGGGGGTGGAGGGGGACAGACACATAAGGCGACACATCGACCAGCTCAGAGGAAGGGTTCCTGAGTGCACCACACATGCCCAACAGGAAAGCCACACCCCAGGAGAGGTCAGCCCAACCGGAAACAGCACAGAACAGGAACCAGAGGAGGAGGGCCTCCTGAACCCAGCTCTGCTCATCCCAGCACAGAGGCCTCAAGAACCGGTTGTCCAAGCCCAGGGCCAAGCCACGCCCAGATGGTCCACCCGGCCCCACAGGACACCTGCCTACTTGGCGGACTATGTATGCAAGTGACCACCACACAGTTGCCTTGCATTTGACACACAGTGTATATAGTTGTAGCTAGTTGCAAATTGTTTATCGTTGTTATGTGGTTCCTCTAAGGGGGGAGGGGTGTTATGTATGCAGGCACCTGCATAGCAACAGCCACCAGGGGGCGTTGGCCTGAATGGTTTTGGCGGGAAACCCAGTTTCGGCGGGAAACCTAGGGCCAACCCCATTGGCTGTCCGGTTACCTGGCTAGGTATTTAAGGAGGCCAGGTAACACTCATTCCTCAGTACGCTACCCCCTTCAATAAAGAGCTGAACACGTACTCCGGCTGGCGTCTCTTCCTTGCGTCGGACCCACTACACAACAAATGGCTTTTTTCTCTTTCACCTTTCAGCTTACATTCAACAGCATGCTTCATAGCACTTCATGGCTATTGCCCATTGATCATTTTTTACTCCATAAATATTTCTTTATCTATTTTACAACCATGCAACTTAGGCCTTGACCAAATATAGTAAAAATATATTTTGAAATATAGTCACAACTTGACCCTTTAGGCTTTGGCACCTCATCAACTCCTATATATAAATCAAAACATCAGATTCATTTTCTTCTGTGAAGCAACTGACTATTTTCAGGGTTGATTCAGACAAGATATGTAACTAATTTACTACTTAATTTATGTTTTTTTATAAAATAAATCTTTATTTACATTTCGTGTTAAAAACACACCATACACCAACAAAGACAAAAAAACATTTACAATATACAGAAAATGAAGAAATCAAAAAATTGAAAACCATTTCAAAAATTTCAAATTATATCTACTTCTAAACTAACAATTATATTCCACTCATTAAGTCTCTTATAACCATCCAACTCCAAAGCTTATTCATTAACAAAAACTATATCACTTCATTTTTGACCAACCTCCAAGCCACCCTCATTTCTTTAATCTTTTATCCATCCAAATATACCATTTATTCCATGATAGAAATGCTGGTGTCTCTTCATTACCCTTCAACTTCTTGGTCAGTGTGTCTGCTTCTGCACAATCAAGTATTCTCCTAATTATAACTTCATCCAGCAGGGTATGATTTGCCTTCCAAAATTGAGCATACCCCATCCTTGCCGCCGTTAAGATATGTAAAACCAAATACCATATTTCCTTCTTAATATTTCCAGGCCTGGAGCCAAGCAGATACGTCTCTGGTTTAAGATCAACTAAACACCCTGTGATTTCCTCTATCCATTTTTGGATCCTCGTCCAATATCTAACCACTTCTGGACATGTCCACCATAAGTGATAATATGTGCCAATCCCTTTACCACACTTCCAACAATCGGCTGACAATCCGGGGAACATTTTGGAAAGTCTAGCCGGAGGGAGATGCCATCTATAAAGCATTTTGTATATGTTCTCCTTATATGACATGGAAACCACCAGCCTCATATTAATCCACCAAATCTCTTCCCATTTCTCAAGTGGAAGTGCATAACCAAAATTCTTCCCCCAGGCAATCATCGTGTCTTTTACCACCTAATCCCCTACTACCCTACTTAGCAACAATTTATAGCACTTAGATATCATCCCTTTCTCCGGACCCAGCAGAATCTTATCTAATTCCTGCAGATTGAGATAAATACCCCTTCCTTCCTTATCCTTCTTATACCTTGACTGGATCTGCAGGTAGGCCCACCACTCCAGTTGAAACCCTTGCTGAGCCAGATCTTGTCGCGTTTTGAGTTCTCCCCCGCTATCTAAAAGTTCTTTGTAAGTTGGTCTTTGGGTCATAAAGGCATATCTTTTTTGGGTGACCTTTTAAATGGGAATTTATGAATCATCAGCTATATTTCTATCTTTTACATATATATATAAAACTCCTATATATAAATCAAAACATCAGATTCATTTTCTTCTGTGAAGCAACTGACTATTTTCAGGGTTGATTCAGACAAGATATGTAACTAATTTACTACTTAATTTATGTTTCATCACATGTTTTAGAGGAAGTTTCTAGATACAATGAATACTGGTCTCATTAGTGCATACTAATCAGATGTATTTAGACCTGTTCATCACATGACATGGTCTATGGGGTTACTTTCTCAGATTCTCTTAACTCCTTCACCTTCAGCCATTGTTGATATTGCACTAAATTAGCACCATCTTTTAGACCCCTACTAGGAAATCTATGTAACTGACAGCAAAAAGGATCACATCATAAACAAATCAGTAAAAGGTCAGTTTTCAGATTAATGCACTAGTGGCATGCCAATGCAAATTAAGCAAAACACAAAATAAAATCCAAGGCATCGCAGCAGCATCCAGGAAATTTTTATCAGCTTTTATCTCTAACCTTGAAGACTGATAATCTTTCCTATTTAGAAAGATAGAAGTAAATTTTTAACAGGGGCTTCTGATGAGGGTTTTTTTTTTTTTTTACAATTTATGGAGATAACCATTCTGGAATATCCAACCGTTTTTGAGGAAGATTATCTCATTCACAGTAGAGAGAATAATAAGAAATTCTAATGTCCCTGATGGCTAGTGAAAAAGTGTTCAATTGTTTTAGCACATTGCAGAGTTTAGAATCTCAGAAATAAATTTACAGAGTAAAAGGCAAACTTCCATGAATTGTTCCCTTCCTGACTCTTAAAGTAGAACTATGCCCTTGAGTCATGCAAAATTGTTTTTTTTCTCCCAACTGCATACCTGTTACAACAACTGTTCCCAATTCCCCTTCTAATTATCAAAATTATGGCTATTTATTCTATTTTAAACAAAGTTTATGGGATTTCCATCACTACCATTTGTTGTAAATTGATGTGATGAAAATGGGATATAGAACAATTGAAAATCTGACATGTATCTAACTTGGGCTCTGCTGAAAGCAGGATGTGATAGAATTGGGCAGGGACTTTGCCACTCTGAAATTGCAGATTTGTCTCCTTTGATACTGGGCCAAGCTGGACCATCTTTACTGCAGTTGTGCTCTTTTGTGAGCATTGAGATCCAGTTCTGTGCCAAAGACAGAATTATAGGAAGAATCTCCATCACTACTTGTTAAATGCTGCTGCTGAAAATACAGTTTTTTCTGCTTCAACTTCTGTCCAAATTTCCCTGTGCCACAATGCTGATAAAGTGTCCATTGAAGGTGATAATAGAAGAAAAAATGGAGTTTAATTACTACAAGCCAGGATACTACCTGATTAGTGGAATAACATCGGGAATGATTTCTCAACTATATCCATATGTTTTCTCCAAGCCACCAACCCACCGATTGAAAATGTAATTTTCTCCATGTATTCTGGTGATATTACATGCTCTGATGCATTTTTTGTAGGAATACTTTCCATTCCCCAATTCCTCACCTTGAGAAAGGCAGGTTATTATTTTCTCCCAATTTGCTTTAGGAAAAGGCTTCTGAAGCACATCTATCTATCTATCTATCTATCTATCTATCTATCTATCTATCTATCTATCTATCTATCTATCTATCTATCTATCTATCTATCTATCTATCTATCTATCTATCTATCTATCTATCATCTATCGTGGTGCAGTGGTTAGAATGCTGAATTGCAGGTTACTTCTGCTGACTGCCAGCTGCCAGCAGTTCGGCAGTTGAGTCTCATTGTCTCAAGGTTGACTCAGCATTCCATCCTTTCGAGGTCAGTAAAATTAGGACCCAGATTGTTGGGGGATTGTTGCAATATGCTGACTCTGTAAGCGCTTAGAGAGGGCTGTAAAGCACTGTGAAATGGTATATAGGTTTAAGTGCTATTGCTATGATATTTTGCAAACGTTAAGCATACAAAGTTCCTTTTAAGTTTCTCCCCAAAAGTCAGCCTCAGCACTGGGCAGTACTGGCAAAATTCTCCCAGGATGGCTTTTGTCTAGGAGGGCTTCTGCCTTGTTCCCAAAATTATTACTGTGGAGAGTCAGCAAATATTTATTTTTATGTATAAATCAGACATATACAATGGCATATCTCACAGTCAAGTGAACCAATATTTTTAAGTAGAAGGAGACCTGTTAAGACTGTTTCCCACCATCTCCTCTTTTATATCTCTGCTCTATCCTTCCTTCATCCCTTTCCAAGCTTTCATTCCAACCAATGCCTTTTACATGTTTTCCAAGCTTTTATGTTTCCCATTTCACTTTTTGTTTAAATAAAGGAATAACTTTTGAAAACCAAATTCAAGCAGAATAGAGACATAATAAGCTAATGGTTTGGCTGGAGAGGATAACATTAAAGATTCTTCAGTATAGTGCAATAACCCCAAAGCCACCAATATCCTGTAGGAAAACAATCTCTTGGACTAAAGGTGGCTTGTTGAGAAGTGGACCATCTCCAGATGAATAATATGCCACACTTGCTCAAGGGCTAATTCACCACTTGAATCCAGAATTAGTCACCTCCTGGGTGGTATAATGGGAAGAAATAATACAATGATGGCATATAGCTATACTTGGCAACACCCCCTTTTAGCATTCTGGAAAACTGTGATGATCTGGTTCTTTTCCCAAGCACTGGGATGGGGGATTGAGGGAGAAGCTTCTGTTGGGATCAATTGGAGTGTTGCTCTAATAGAAATCTCCAAAGATTTCTATCACATGGAAAATGCAAAAAAAAAAAAAATAGATTCAAGGATTTCCTATTTTTTAACTGAGTGAGGAATGTCTGATTAGTTTTCCGCCATTGCACTATATAGATACAAATCTATAGATACAAATGTAGCTGCTTTTATGAATTGATAAATGAAATCTAAATTGCAATGATGAACTCTGAATATCTGTTATGTTGCAGTGAGTTGACCAGCTTCTACCATATCCTGCCCTTTCTTTTGACTGTTCGTGAGATCAACCAGAATCCAAAGCTCTTACCCAACATCACCCTGGGCTACAACATCTATGAGAACTTTTTTAATGCAAGAATGCTATATGAGGGCATGCTGGACTTGCTGTCTACAGGGCAGGAGAATGTCCCAAACTACAGATGTGGAAGACAAAGAAACCTGCTGGCAGTTCTTGAAGTGATAGATTCTGAACGGTTTGATCATCTTTCTGCTGTCTTTAGCATCTATAAAATTCCACAGGTACAAATCTAAAAGGGACTTAATTCTAGATTAGCTCAGAAAACAGTACTCATATATATTGCCAAATAAATTTAAAGGCAGAGAGTAGTTATTAAAAGACCTGAAAGAACTTTTATTTTCACAAAGTACTTTTTTTAACTCAATTCCACAACATGGCTTGGAAACTAAGCCTTGGCTTTGGAACTTATCCTCTTCCACTACTGAAGAACTTTTCTTCAAATGAGCAAAATAGTAAATAGATGAACTCTTAGCAGAATGTTTATTAAAGTTGGGGAAAAGATGAAGAAATGTTAATGCACACAAATGCTTGAAGAAAAGAACAGGTAGAATTTGGCCAGTTGCAAGAAAGTGTTTGTTGAAAAGCCTAAACTAGGTGTACAAAACAGTGTTCTACTCTCCACTTTGGCAAATGAAACTGTGAGTGGAGTTTGTCACAAATATATTTAAATGAGTTGTAGGCCATGGCTGTTGGGAATTTTGTAAAAAGGGTATGTCAAACCAGAAGAAAGAAAGTCAAGAATGTATGAGTGTTGAATAAAGTGTATGTATGTTAATACAGCACTGAATCACTCTCATAGTCAGGAAAATCCTTATTTTTTAAACACACACACACACACACACACACAAGTATTGTCTGAAGATCAAATTGCAAAATAAAGATATGAAGGAAAGGTGAATGGGTCAAGAAAGGCCATGGAACAACTACCAACACATCCAGACAGCAGGTTTAACATGCTTCCATTTGTCCTCATGACAATCCAAAGGATATCACCATAAACATATTTTCTCATATAATGAACTAGAGCTTATCACAATGCCAGTATCTTTGGGCTCTTCAGAATGAGGTTATTAAATATGTCCCTGCAAATCATATGTCTGAATCTATTATTACAAACCAATTAAACAGTTTAGTAATAAATTTTTGAAATGAGGAGTCCTTGGTACTCTCTGAGTGTGGTTATTTTCTTGTAGACATTTCATTATTCAATGCACTGATGATGTTACCTAGTTTGGGTAATAAAACATCTGCAAAAATACAACCAAGCTCAGAGAACACCAACTATCCCTCATTTCAACTCTGGGCTACAAATATGCTCCTTTGTTGGTAAAATTTTGAAATCAATTATATAAAAATAATGAAATAATATTCAAACAATAAATTTGATGGGGTCAGATATACAAAACAATATTTCAATTCTACCTATAAAGTAATCAAATAAGGAGTAATAATCTATGAGAAATTAACACGTTTGTCTATTCAATGAAAAAAAAAATCCATAAGAAGTAGCATCATATGGACTGGGATCGGAGTTTAGGCAAGTTCTGAAGCTGAAATTCTGGATTTAGCCATAACTAACAATCTGAATGGGATTCCCTGTGTGTGTGTGTGTTTGTAATTGTGTGTGTGTCCCTGGTAAACCATGTGAGTTTTTTGTTCCAAAGTATTAAGATGTTCATATCTATTTGGATTATATGCTGACTATTTACTATGTGGGTGACCCTTAGAGTGTTAGGGCAAATGTGAGCCTTAGTTGTTGGCAGCAAATTTGCTCCACTGCATCCACTATATTAGTTGCATGGGTAGAGTTTCACCAGAAGGATGTACTTGCATGAGGTTCATCCATGAGGATCACTGACAAATTAGGAGAGAGCTCCCTAGCATCAAAGGGAGGGAACAGGACAAGAGATGAAAAAAACAAGGGAACTAAAAAGTTTCATGTAGATATGGTTTTCTGTAAACTTCTCTCAGCAGTGGCTCTTACATTTAAACATCTGATTTTATCATTAAAAGTGACACAAACTACCAAACTACCAGAGCCTTGGTGGAGCAGTGGGCTAATGACTCCTTCAGTAACACCAGCTGCCTGCAATTAGTGCAGGTTCGAGTCCCACCAGGCTCAAGGTTGACTCAGCCTTCCATCCTTCCGAGGTAGGTAAAATGAGGACCCAGATTGTTGGGGGCAATAAGCTGACTTTGTAATAATGCCGCTTGGGGTGTGTGTGTGAAAGCCCTAATAAGCAGGCATATACATAGAATGAAGGCTACTGCTAAGCTTGTAAGCCGCCCTGAGTCTTCGGAGAAGGGCGGGATATAAATGGAATTAAAATAAAATAAAAATAAATATATTCTCTTTCATCTTAGATCAGCTATGGTGTTATCAGCCACATTCCTGAGAAAAATCATCATTTTCCTTTTTTCTACCGGATGACCCCAAAACAAGAACCTCCTTGCTCAGCCATTGTCCAGCTGCTCCTGCATTTCCAGTGGACATGGATTGGCCTTCTTTCTCAGGACAATGAAAGAGGAGAAAACTTTAAAAGAAGCTTGGCAACTGTAGCTATAAAAAATGGGGTTTGCATTGTCCTCTCAGAAACAATCCCTGCAACAAATAAGGATATAAGTGTCGGAAAAATGTTTATGAAAAGAAAAAGGCAAAAGCTTTTTTTTCTTATCAATAGTCAAATAAAAATTATAGTTTGTCAATTGGATTTTCAGGCCACAACAATACTATCAGGACTAATACAAACTTCTGGAAGGAAGAATGCATCCGTTGGGGGGAAAGTGTGGATTGCAACAACTTTGACAGATATAAGTATAACAATGTTTTACTATGGGGTGGATCTTCAACATAAACATGCTTTGTTTTCCTTCCTCACCCAAAAAAAGGCAAAAAAACAATACTATGACTTTAATTCATATTCTTCTGCAGTCTTTCAATTTGGAAAGGAAGCATTCCAGTGTTCCTACTCAAAGGCTGTGAAGTCTAAGAAAGTTTGGGAAAGATGCAAAGAAAAAGAGAACTGGGAATTCCCACTCCATGATGTGGTTGCAAGAATGCAGTCTGAGGATGCCTCCTCTATTTCCAAAGCTATCCAAGCTGTGGCCTTGGTCCTCAATGCTGCCTCTTCTTCCCAACTTAGTAAAAGGAAGATGCAAGTTGGAGGCTATCAGTTGCTCCAAATTGTAGAACCATGGCAGGTAAGACTTCTTCAAGGTTCTACTGAGGCTCCCCTTTCAATACCTTAGTATTAAATTGTAAATAGAAGGGATGAGAGATTCTAAATACCATTGCCCTGTTTGCAGTATTTGAGAGTGTTGAGAAAGAGATTATGGGGATAAACATTCTAAATTTAAACTACCTGTCTGATCTGGGATGCTATAATAAAAGAGATACTTCCATAATGACAAAGCAATTTTTTCCATTTACAAATTAATTATGCATCAGAATGCTTCATCAATCTTCAGTTCTCATCCCAAGATAGCACATGCTGATCTTATCTAGTTGTCAAACCAAGGAGTTAATTCTAACTTTTTTATTTTGGATTACTTCAGATGCCTCAATAGTTAGTCTTTGAAAGAGACAACTTGCTATGAAACCTTTGTCCCATTCATAGCCCAAAGCTAAGCCCCTCTAACTTCTTATAGATATGAACTAGAGGGCTTCCAAGGTCCCTGCCATCTCTGTTATTCTATGTTCTGTGTTTTAAACTTTCAAATATCTCAAATTGTCCTGTCTCAAATGGGGTTGTGGTGGTGAAGCAGCAGAAGCTTGGAATTCTATTATCCCCTCTCAAATCTGATGGACAGTGTCTTCTGTATATGATTTTCTAGGTTTAGACAACAAGAGAATCTGACACTCAGTGTCTCCCAATTGAAATTAGTAGTAGTAGTAGTAGTAGTAGTAGTAGTAGTAGTAGTAATAATAATAATAATAATAATAATAATAATAATAATAATAATAATAATAATAATAATAATAATAAAATGAAGAAATTGTAGCTTCCTGCAATAACTCCAGCAAAGCTACAAAAAAGTGCACTACTCGGAACATCTTATATTTTAAGGAGATACCTGGTTGATACCTAGGATGCTGGCAGCAACCCGTGTCAACCATTAGTGCCAGTCAATTTGAGTGTTCAGTTGACTGAAGTTCATGTTTAATGAATAAAAGTTTAATAATAATAATAATGTGGTTGTGGGGTTTGTGTACTCTGAGGAAGATGAGAGCTATGCCAGAGGTTCAACCGTACTGGACAGATCTCATCAGAGCAGTCAGACAAAGAGTGTCTCTCCTGTAAAAAATATACGTAAATTTCAGAAAGCCATACCGGCTTGGAAGTTGCCTGGGTTAACAAGGTTTGCACTAGATGTTGGAATTCCTGGATATCTGGTGAAAAATGGTTACAGGACTCAGGAATGTTGGCTGAGCAACTAGGACCAGCAGCTGTAGAATTACTGAAAGAAAAGGTGTTTACCCATTGCAAATACACAGTCATTGAAAACAAAGAAATAATGAACTGTTATTGCAGATGAAGTCCAAGAAGAAGAGGATATCTAAAACAAATGTGCCAGTTCTGGAAAAAACAACATCCAGAATCAGAAACAACAGAACAGAGACTAGCAGATCAATGCCGATTTATAATACAAAATAAAGTATTCACAAAGACAGAATTGGATGAACTGCAAAGGTTTTTACCAAGGGCAAAGAATTCAAAGCCTTGCCAGAAGTAATTCAGAATGTAGAAGCAAACCAGGGGGAGTTGGCAGTGAAGGAATCCAGCAGAGACATACAATTGTTCTCATTTGGAAACCAGTCACCTCTTCCTCTAACTAAACAACTAAAGAACAAAATCCCCTAACAAAAGAAATAAAAGAATTGAAACAAAGAATAACTGAGCATCTAGAAAAGCACAAAAACAACAGAATAAGGCTGCCTGCATTGAAGCTTGTTCCAAAGAAACAGCTAGCACAAGGATTAAAAGATGCAAATACTGCAATATCAAGTATAAGCACCAAATCACTGCAAGAAACAAAGCAACTAATGTACAGCACAGCTGCAGTTATAACTGAATACCTGGGGTGCAAAATCAACAAAGAAGAAAAACAAACAAATAGTGCACCACAAAAATGGAAGGTTAGATTAGAAAATAAGATCAGTAAGTTAAGATCATATGCAAGCAAGCTAGAATAGATGAAAGAAAAGAAACTGAAGAACAAGAAGACCAATCAAGAAATACCACTTAGAAACAAGGAAGATCAAGCAAGCCCTGGAAATAATAAAGCAGAAAATAACAGTTATACTTGCCAGGAAAATCAATAGATATTAAGCTTGAATTGCAAATTATAGGATGAACCTCCAATTTCAATCCAATCAGAAACATTTCTACCAATCCATCAATAGAGAAACTGCAATGCATCAGTCAATACCTGATAAGGAAGAAACAGTGCAGTTCTGGAAGCAGATATGGGATAACCCAAAGAAATACAACAAGGATGCAGCTTGGTTAAAAGAGTTGGATGAAAATAAAACAGAAGTTCAAATGGAAGAACTGATAATAACAATAAAAATGGTAAATAAAAAAGAGCAAGAAAGATCAAAAATTTGTCAGCACCAGGTGAAGATGAACTGCATGGGTTTGGTTGAAACATCTAACTGTTATATATCCACTCATTGCTAAGTGGTTGAACAATATACTACAAGGAGGAGAAATTGAAAAGTGGCTAACAACAGGGAAAAACTACTTAATAATGAAAAATCCAGCAAACATCAGGCAACTACAGACTAATTATCTGCCTACCAACAACTTTCAAATTGTTAACTGGTGTGGTAGCTGATGCAGTACAACAGCATCTAGCTGAAAACAATCTCTTTCCCCCAAGCAGAAAGGAAATTGCCCAAATAAGAGAGGAACAAAAGATCAACTAATAGACAAAATGATTTTGGAAAACTGCAAGAAAAGGAAAACCAACCTGGATGTGGCATGGATGGACTACAAAAAGGCATTTGACTCTCTGCCACATGACTGGATAATCAAGTGCCTACAAATAACAAGAGTCAGTAGAAACATCAGAAAATTTGTGCCAAGATTGATGGCACAATGGAAGACACAGTTGCAGGTCAATGGTGAGAGACTGAAAGAGGTTAATATGAAGAGAGGAATATTTCAAGGAGATTCATTATCACCACTATTTGTTATTGCACTGTTTCCTCTGTCAACAATACTGAATAACTCAGGACATGACTATCAAACATCAAGAACATCTGCCAGACTATCCTATCAAGATGCCCCATGAAAATAACATTAAGAGTCTGGATGAGGAAGATTACAAATACTTGGGTATCCTTCAAGCTGACAACATCAAGCACACTGAAATCAAGAAAAAGATTAGAGGTGAGTACATCAAGAGAGTGAAGAAGATTTTAAAGTCCAAACTCAATGGAGGAAATACCATAAAGGCAATCAACACCTGGGCAATTCCAGTCATTAGATACACAGCTGGAATAGTGGACTGGACTCAAGCATAACTAAAAGCAATTGGTAGGAAGACCAGAAAAATAATAACAATGAATCATGCCCTTCATCCATGCAGTGACATTGACAGACTTTATCTACCAAGGCAAATAGGTGGGCGTGGAATGCTACAAGTACATTAGATGGTTGAAGAAGAAAAAATGGCTTTGGAAGAATATCTGAAAGACAATGATGAAAATACACTAAAATTAGTATATCAGGAATGCTTACTGACTACTGGAGCGACCAAACTGGCCTACAAGAAAGACCAAATGAAGAACAGAATAGAGGCATGGAAAGACAATGGCCAGTACATTAAAAAAAATAGCTGGGGAAGCAGATAATAACAAGACCTGGCAATGGCTAAGAGCAGGAAAATTGAAGAAAGAGAGTGAGGGACTAATTCTGGCTGCACAAGACCAAGCCTTAAGGACAAATGCATACAAAGTCAAAATTAAGAAGACAGCAACAGAGAGTAAGTGTTGACTATGCAAAGAAGCTAAAGAAACAGTAGACCACCTGATAAGCTGCTGCAAGAAGATTGCACAGACTGACTACAAGCAGCAGCATGACAAAGTAGCAACAATGGTGCATTGACTTTCTGAAAGCGGCATCCACACAGAGAACCAGTTGTTCACATATCTGAATCCCACCATTGGCTTGACTCCCTCTTCTTTGTGGTAACCACTGAGATATTGGAACACTGCTATCATGTCACCCCTCATCCTTCTTTTTATTAAACTAGACATACCCAATTCCAGCAACCGTTCCTTATATGTTTTAGTCTCCAGTCCCCTAATCATCTTTGTTGCTCTTCTCTGTATTCTTTATAGAGTCTCAACATCTTTTTTACATCATGGTGACCAAAACTGAATGCAGTATTCTAAGTGTGGCCTTACCAAGGCATTGTAAAGTGGTATTAACACTTCACGTGATCTTGATTCTATCTCTCTGTTAATGTAGCCTAGAACTGTCTTGGCTTTTTTGGTAACTGCAGCACAGTGCTACCTCATACTTAAGTGATTGTCCATTAGGACTCCAAGATCCTTCTCACAGTTACTACTATTGAGCAAGGTACCACCTAGTATACACCTATGGCAATGTCATTTCCCCCCACCTTTTATATTGACCCAAATGCATTCAAGACAGTTTTCATCATTGTTGTACTCTATTTCTGTAGAGATGTAGTTATTTCTTATAGAGAGGTGTCCACCTTATAGAGAGGTGTCCACCTCCACTTTTATTTGGTCTGTTTAAATTAATAGGCCCTTCAGAAATCACTGGCCCGGTATTTTGTAGGCTTTTCACACACAGTTCTAAGTGTCAAGCAGGAATGCCAGATGCACATAAAAAGGAAAATGCCCTTACTTCACCTGCAAGCTTATATATTGGAGTAGCAGTGGTTGAAGTGGGGAGTAGCCATGTTATCACCCATGAACAGTCCTTTGAAAAGGAACCAGCATGACTGCCAGTGTGTGGGAGAAAAATGAGAGGCAAAGACCAGGAAGACAGAGACAATCCAGGAGACAATATGTGAAGAATAGAACAGAACAGAACAGAACAAAATAGAATAGATCTGAAAGGGACCTTCGAGGCCTTCTAGTCCAGCCCCCTGCTCGAGCAGGAGAACCAATACCATCTCAGACAAGTGACTGTGCAGTCTCTTCTTAAAAGCCTCCAGTGATGGAGTGCCTACGGTTTCTGAAGGCAAGCTGTTCCACTGGTTAATTGTCCTCACTGTTAGGAAGTTTCTCCTTAATTCCAAGTTGCTTCTCTCTTTGACCAGTTTTCAACCATTGTTTCTTATCCTGCCCTCTGGTGCTTTGGAGAATAATTTGACCCCCCTCTTCTTTGTGGCAGCCCCTCAAATACTGTAATACTGCTATTGTAATGTATTGGCCACAACTGTTTTAATCACTTGCTTAATGTCTGACCTAGATTGCTGTATTGCTTAAAGGGTTGCTGTTACTGAAAGCCAGACTGGCTGTCTCCAAGCTGATAATTAGGCTTGGGGTGGGAAACTGTTACTTTAAACCTATCGGTTGCCGCCTAGAGGCCAACGGTATAAATAGCTGTGCAGCAGCTATTAGGGCTGCTTCTGTTCTGAGTTAATAATCTTGTTGCTGTTTCAACGCTTCTGTCTCATTCAATGCCTAAAGAACTGAATATATAACAGCTATTATGTCACCCCTATTCTTTCTTTTCTTTAGATTAGCCAAACCCAAGTCCTGTAGCCATTCTTCATATGTTTTAGTCTCCAGGCCTTTGATCATCTTAGTTGCTCTTCTCTGTACTTTTTCCAAGGTCTCAACATCTTTTTTGTAGTATGGTGACCAAAATTGGTTGCAGTATTCCAGGTGTGAGCAAGGGAAACAGAAGGAGAACAGGAGAGAAAGAGGACTGAGAAATGAGAGAAAACAAGAAACAGAAGACAATGAGACACTTGATAGAGACAGAAAAAGAGACAAGTGAGAAACAGCCAAAGAGTTAAGGAGCAAAAGAGTGAATGACAATGTGAAATACCAAGGCAAAAAGCATCTGTAAGGGAGAATAATAAAGACCATGTGAATGAGCAAATCGTATAAGAAAGATAATCTGAACATTATCTATGGAATGAGCAGATATCAGGAAAAATAGGCCAGGAGAGTGGTTGTGTCTGGCTTTGGGAGTGGGGTGTGAGGGGAATTTCCTACTAAACAAACAGAAATAAAGACCTAATCCACTACACAGGTCATATTTTCACAGGTTGCTAAAATTTGTTGCTGTTAGTTGCAAAGTTATGTCTGACCCATCGTGACCCCATGGACAACGTTCCTCCAGGCCTTCCTGTCCTCTACCATCTTCTGGCGTCCATTTAAGCTCACAGCTAAAATTTAGGTTTCGTCCTCTGTGAAGACTCTCCTCCATTGCCACTTTTCCTTCCTGCAACACACAGGTCTATGTATGTTTCCTTCTCTCAGACATTGTAATCAAAAAGGGAAGGGAGATGGATGCACTGACAGGTTCATTGAAGGAGATAGCACAATTCATGGCCCAACAGATGCGCCAAAGTTGAAATGGGGTTAATGATCCACACAATAAAATTTAGGGCATCAATGCTTTTGCTGATACAAGGAGTGGTGACAAGAAACCCTATTTCTTTATCACTAATCTCTATGTTCCCAGATTCTGGGATCTGTTCTCCTTCCCAATCAAGTTCATTCTGTCTTTTATATCTTTAGATTTGCTTTGTTCCTCCACTCCATCAAAGCCTCTGCTATTTGAACAATGGCCAAAGATCATCTCTTTCATCCTTCCCTATTTTCTGCTAGGCTTGCCACATTCAGAGCTGTGTCATCTGAAGGTCAGGGGAGAACTGAAATAGGATGCAATGTGTAAGCCATTTACAGTTGGTTTGATCTCCAGAAAGGAACCATTTCAGAGAATAGGAAAAAGAGTATGATTTTGTGCTGTCTGAGTTATACACACATACAAACACACATAAGCAGGATCCTTCTAAAAAAGTAAAGCATAAGAAATCAAGAAAATCTCATACAGTATCACAGAAAAAACATGGATCTGATGACATTCAATTAACTCTTGAAATTTCAGCATTGTGTAATTTTGTTTTGTTGTTGTTGTTGTTGCTGTTAACATTGTGATGCTAAACTATGTAATGATTCCTTCAAGAAAGTAGAAGATATAATATATGTGAAAAAGATCTGGTATTCCACAGAAAAGTAGGGACAGAAGCTTACAATCTGGAATCATCCTCTTGCAGACCAAAGTGCTGAGTCAAAGAAGTTGAATTATTCAAAGTAATTCCAGTCCAGAATTATAGCCATAAAAACATTGAATAAGAACTCAGTGTATATGTGATTTTCTTTGTCATTCAGCTTCATCAGTTCATGAGAAACTTCCAGCTTCAGAATATTTCCAGGGATGGAATTTATTTGGATGAAAATGGAGTGCCTGCTGCTGACTTTCATGTCATCCACTGGACAGTTTTTCCTAACAAGTCTACTGCTGGGGTGGAAGTTGGGAGTGTAGAAAGAGAAGCCTCTTCTGAAGTCTATGTCTCTATCAATCACAGTGCTATCCAATGGCCAACATCATTTAACAAGGTAGCTGATGCTGTTTGGTTTTGAGACTTCTATTTACCTCCACATATGAAAACTTTTCTGCTCAGAAATAACTCTCATTGAAGATAATTGAGATAACCTCCAAATAAAGGAACCTAAAATCCCATTAATTCATTAGCTATCGTATGTCTTTAGATGTATTTCAGTAGTTATCACAATCTGCTATACCACTAATTGTTAAACTGGAATATAGCACTATAATTAATGGCCTATCATACAATCTTACTGTCAATAAGAAAAAATCCAGAAGTTAAAGAGAGCAGCCCACTGAATTGCACAAGAGAAAAGAATCAAGTTGAGAATGTGATGGGGTAAATGGGGACAGTCGAAAAAAAGACAATTCATAATACAATGTTCAGCCCCAGGGGAGAAACATAGGGACTTTTGCAGAGATAAAGTCAGAGTTCGGGGTTTCCTGCCCAAGCAAAGAGAGAGAGAATGACAGAAGATATAGCATTCCCGCCCTACGTACGGTCACTCATGCACTCGTTACCTCCCGTATAGACTACTGCAATGCTCTCTACATGGGGCTGCCCTTGAAGACCACCCGAAGGCTTCAACTGGTGCAGAATGCGGCTGCGTGGGTTGTGATGGGAGCGTCCCGATACTCCCATATTACACCCCTCCTGTGTGAGCTGCATTGGTTACCAGTTGTCCTCCGGGTGAGATTTAAGGTGCTGGTTCTTACCTATAAAGCCCTACATGGCTTAGGTCCGGGTTAATTGCAGGACCGTCTGCTGCCAGGAACGACTGCCCATCGCCCTGTGCGCTCACACAGGGAGGGCCTCCTCAGGGTGCCATCGGCCAGACAATGTCAACTGGCGACCCCCAGGGGGAGGGCCTTCTCTGTGGGGGCACCTGCCCTTTGGAATCAACTCCCCATGGAGCTCCGGATGGCCCCGGATCCCCATTCCTTTCGTCGCAACCTTAAAACATGGCTTTTTCAACAGGCCGACCTGGACTGATGGAAGGAAGGTTTTCTTAATTTTGTTTTATTGTGTTTTTAATTGGACTATTTATGGGACAATTTGATTTAATACCTTTTAATGTTTGTATTTTGTGTTTTTATCGTTGTTAGCCGCCCTGAGTCCTTTGGGAGATAGGGCGGCATACAAATCCAATAAATAAATAAATAAATAAATAAATAAATAAATAAATAAATAAATAAATAAATAAATAAATAAATAAATAAATGTCGTAAGGAGAAACACCTTTTGCAATGGAACCACTTTCCTATGAATGGAGAAATAAGACAAAAGGAATGTTTCTAGATTGAAACAGAGATTGAACCAGAAAGAGAATCATCTTTATTTGCTACTGGCACACAATGTCATTTTCCATAAAGGTTCATGTTAAATGGTGTCAGATACGCAATAAATGTACATGTTGTAATTTTCCATTTTTGCTTAAGGAATAGGCATGCAGAGGCACTTAGCTAAGGCACTTTTAGAAAAGGAGATGTAGTAAGCTGGAGGAACAGAAAGGTTATACACTGACTCAAAGCATACTTTTAGAATAGTGCATATTATTATAGAATAGCATATAGTTTATGAATGACATATTATCCAATTTATATAAGGTTTATTCTTTATTCAAACTACCTAAAGTTAGTATTTTAAAGTATTATATTAGCCAAAGAACAACCATGTTTAACTGAAGCATGAACTCTGTTACATACATAGCTTCTGGGTGAAAAAAATATGCCCTCTTACAGGAAACATAAATAATTTGTAATTGTCGAAATTGTCTAGTTTACACAAACAGGCTCACTTTATAGATAAGCTATATCCTGAGTTAGCAGGATGTCATGAATCATGCCACAGACAAAGAAGGGGAGATAAGACATGAGCAAAGTGACTTTTGATCATATAATTGGAGGGTCTGGTTACTAGGCAGTCAAAAAGCATGTGACTAATCCAGACCTATCAAGTAGGTCGGGAAAGGAAGGATGTGGCATAATTCTATGGGACAGGGTATAATAGTTTATGTTGAAATGATCCAAGTGTGGCCTCTTGTGCATACAGTGGTACAGCAGCCTTTGCAAACACTTTTAATAAAACTTGCTTTCCAACAACTTTGGAGTTGAATTTTATTCCTCACAAATGATATCTCCAAAACCTAGAATGGAAAGGAATGGTGGTCCCCATCAGTAACTGCTGAGCCACTACTTCTTGGCTGAGCTGTCTCACTGTGCTACCTGGCTACCAGAAACCTGTTCCTTGAAATAAAACCCACTCAACCCCAATTCATAGGTTGCCCTAACTGATCTTTATTTTTATGTTTAGATGGTGCCTTCTTCTAGATGTTCAGAAAGTTGTTATCCAGGATATGCCAAGCTCATGAGAAAGGGAGCACCAATTTGCTGCTATGACTGTTCTCTGTGTATGGAAGGAACATATTCTATGCAAGAAGGCAGGTATCTCTGGGAAAAAAGTGAAATTGCAGATGCAATCAATATTCACTCTTGTTTTTCTGGGCAACAGTTACTAAAGTTGTTTACTTTCCTACCAGCTGTAGATCTAATTAGGAACATAGTAGTTTCATAATTCTACAAAGCAATACAATTTAAATTTCTGAACAGAATCCACAGCCTTTTCAAGGACTGGGTACCAACCATCCAATTTTGTGTAATGATGTGGCTTTTAAAATACATAATGAAAGGGAGATGAAATTTATCAAGTTGTTGCCTTCTTACCTGGTTTCAGGAAAGAAGAAACATTTTGTGAGAGTTGATAATCTCATTGGTCCCTTAGTTTTTAAAACAAGCAATTATTATTTCTAATTAATGTTGAGACCTACAAATTTTCATGATTCTACAGCTGCAGAACTTGACAGGTCATTTTTTTTCCCCAGATGCAGGCCATTGTGAAAAGTGTCCAGATGACCAGTATTCCAATAATAAGCGAGATCAGTGTGTCTCCAAAAGTATAAGCTTCTTATCCTATGAAGAATTGTTGGGATTCATTTTGGCTTTCTTTGCCATTGCTTTGTCCCTAACCACAGCCTTCATTCTGGGAATCTTCATTAAATACCAAGAAACTCCCATAGTCAAAGCTAACAATCGGGACCTCACCTACATTCTTCTGATCTCCCTCTTGCTTGCTTTCTTGACCTCCCTTCTGTTTATTGGTAATCCTAAGAAAGTGACTTGTCTTCTTCGGCAAGTCACTTTCAGTTTTGTTTTCTCGGTTGCTGTGTCTTCCTTGCTTGCAAAGACTATCATGGTGGTAGTTGCATTTTTGGCCACAAAGCCAGGAAGCAGGATGAGAAAATGGCTGGGAAAAACTCTGGCCAACTCCATTGTCTTGTCCTGTTCTGGGTGTCAAGTGGGAATCTGCATGATATGGCTAGGATTCTTTCCCCCATTCCCAGATTCTGACTTTCATTCCCAACCAAGACACATCCTGCTACAATGCAATGAAGGCTCTGTCACCATGTTCTATTCTGTCCTTGGCTACATGGGCTTTTTAGCTGCTATCTGTTTCTTGGTGGCTTTCTTGGCCCGAAAGCTTCCAGGGACTTTCAATGAAGCCAAGTGGATCACCTTCAGCATGCTAGTCTTCTGCTGTGTTTGGATCTCCTTTGTCCCCACCTACCTGAGCACCAAAGGGAAATACATGGTGGCTGTGCAGATCTTCTCCATCCTGACCTCCAGCCTTGGTTTACTAGTCTGCATCTTTATCCCCAAATGCTACATCATTATTCTGAGATCTGAGTTGAACACCAAGGAGCATCTAATGAGAAAAAAAGAGTGAGGGCTCCTGATTTTAGAGAAAAAATTTGTATAGCTTAATTTTGTTGCTTACTTTCATTATAACATAATATGCCTTGGCAGTAATCTTCTTTTTAGATATTCAAATCAATCTTTGTCTGTCCATGTGGGTTCTGAATTATAATGTTTAACTACAAGTAGTCCTCCATTATCAACCATGTGTACAGGGACTATTCCAATTTGGAATGGTGATGAACAAGTGGTACTTATGACTGGTTCTCATAGTCAACAGTCCCCAACCTTTCCAGCTTGATGGCCTGGCCTGGCACAGGGAGAGGCATGTGAGTGGCAGGTGCACATGCACAGGCACAGCTCTGTTTGTGCGAGTGGCACATGTGAGGACCCTCCACTCACACAAATGGAGCTTAGCACATGAGTGGAGAATGCTTGTGCTTGCGCACAAAACTCCACTTGTACAAGCAAAGGGCTCTTGAGCAGAGGGTGCTTGTGCTCGCATACTAAGTTCCATTAACATAAGCACAAGCACCCTCCACTTGTGGGAGTGGAGCTTCAAGTGCTTGCGCTTGCCTATCTCTCCTGCGACCCAGTTTTGAACAGGCAATGGCCTGGTGGTGGGCATTTCAGCAAGCCCACAGTGACCTGATTGCAATCTGGTTGCTAGGCAAATACAGTAGTTCTCCCTTACAATGGTTGCAACATCCAGCAGTCCTATGATAATCATTAGCAAGCTTCCCTGCTGGCTTTCTATAAGCAAAGTCAATAGGGCAGATGGTAGAGAAGGTTGCAAGTTAGTCTAACAGCATTTTCCCCCAAGCAGCTTCACTATGGAGTACAGGATTCACAGATCTTGTTCTTCATAGTGTGCACTTGGGATGCAGCATCCCATTACTTGCCTAGTGGCACTTGTGGCACAAAACAGCACTCCTTCCCCATCACACATGCACTTGTGTTCTGCCATAGAAACCTGTCCTCAGCCTGCATGCACTCATGCTTGACTTCACCACTTTTTACCACAGAGGAAAGGATCTTTTGTTTGATGTCCAGTAGCCTTTTGAAAAAGCACCTTTGGGATCTTTGGTTTATTATGAATGGGATCTCTGGTATCCTGAAAGGAATGTTAACCTGAATGGGCTGTCACCTTTCACCACTTTCATCCTCTATTGAAGAGGTGGGGAACAATAGACACTTTATGACTTGTGGACTTCAACTGGCTGGCTCAGGAATTCTGGGAGTTGAACTCCACAAGTCATAAAAGGGCCATCATTCTTCACCCCTGCTCTACTGTCTGTTAGACACAGATATTCAAACAGAACATAATAACCCAATTAAACAATTACCAAGAAGCAAGAAGCCTTTTTCAGTGAAGTGGAAATTCTGGCAGACATGGAAGTGTTGCATAATTATTTATCTTCGTTAGAAAATCATGACTTCCAGTTTTGATGTCACGGTGATGCAGGAAGGTGGGGCTCCGTCTTTCACGTTTGGTTTTGCCCTGCTGGGGGACCCTGGAAAAGGTCAAAAGTTGCCCCATAGAGGCAGCAAGCAAGAAGGGGACTGTCATTGATCTTGTGGGGGGCAGCCCTCCCATTTGATATGAGGAAGTTCTCCAAACCAGCGGGGGAAAGACTGGTTGAATTCGTGTAGCCAGCTGACAACGAAAGTCAATATGCACTAACAAGCAACTTTACAGCAATGTGGAAGAAACTGGGTAAGACCTGATCCTTTCCTTACGATTTTAAGACCTCTTCCTGAAAATCTGCCCAAAGCACTCCCCTGATGAAAAAGGGAAAGGGAATTTCCACCTCATTCCCTTAGAAAAGAAAAGTGGTCAATTAATTACTTGGGGGAAATGGTGAAACCCATAAGACCTATTTGGAATTAATATATACATATAGCTTGAAAATTTGGGGACTAAAGTGTTTTTAAGACCCTTTTTTAAAAAAAGAAAATTACTTGAAAAGTTTACAATACAAGTTCTGGATCTAAGAACTGAAAAGTGGCGTTGATTACATTTAGTGGTGAATTATGAGACTACAACTTATTTATACCTAAAAAAACCCTTGGCTTGAAGCCCAGAATTCGAAAAGACTTTGGCTGGCCTTGGAAGCTTTTACCACTGAGAATTTCAGCTGAAAATAAAAGGAACAGGCTTGGGGGCTGCTTATTTGGGTGGCAGAGATGATAAACAGTCTAATTTGGCATGTCTGAATTTTGAACATAAATACTGACTTTGGGAACTGTATTGTGGAATTATTTTCTTGTAGAAGAAACATATGGAACACTTTGGATTATAAATCTTGATTGTTAAACAACCTTCAATGGTTCTTTTTTCTCCCTGGACAGAAAGGATATATTTCTTACTGGGCAGAAAAAATTGAATTTTACCTATATCTGCTTAGGGGAGACTCAAGAATGGACAGTTGGTTGGATAAATCTATAAAGACTACTTTTTTTAAAAAAAGTAAAAATAAAATAAAATGGATGTTCCATACTAAATGTTAAATAGTAAAACATCTGCTAAGCTTGTAAGCCACCCTGAGTCTTCGGAGAAGGGCGGGATATAAATGTAATAAAAATAAATAAATAAATAAATAAATAAATAAATAAATAAATAAATCTTCTTTAACATCAGTTCCCAGTAGCCTTAAATTGCCTTATCACCAAGAAAATACTGCTGAAACACAGAAAGAAATTCTCTCCATGATGAAATTAATACAAAATACAACTACTTTAGCTTGTGCACAGATTAATAATAACACATAGGAGATGAAAGAACAATTTTCTAACCTAAATCTACAAACTCAGAAAACAAGTACAAAGAAGGAACCAGCAACCCAGAAAATAGAAGGAAAACTAGAGAATGTTGACACAAATATTGACGATCTAAAGAAGAAACTGGATGACAAGGAAGGAGAGTTGATGGAATGGAAGATAAAATCATTAACAGAACTGTAGGGAATTGGAGAAGGAGGGAGGCAGTTTAATGAATATCAATGGGCTAGCTTTTCCAAAAATACTTTAACTAAATTGCTTCTCTTGTTACAAATAATATATACAAAAATAGAGGAAGAATTATTTGATGATCCAAATGCACTGACTTGGAAAATTAGTTGGGAAAGAAAGAAAGCTAGAGTAAGATTGAAGGAAACAGAAGCTTTGACCTATTAGAGGGGGTACCATATTATTAATTAGAGGTTTGAATATAGTTAAGAATAGAATGTTAGAAATAGAAGTATTACTATAACTAGATAGTTAGGATTTATAATTAGAATATTATATCTTGGTATGAAAAGGGAAATAAGAATATGTTAAGAATTTTGAATAAGGGATGCTTTTGGTTGTCCAAATACAACTTGTTTCAAAATTATAAATGATTGAGATACTTTGAACATGGGTGGGAAATTAAAATTGAAAAAATAAAAAATAGGATATAGATTAAATAAGTGGGAATTGAGTACAAATGCAATTAAGATATGCTTTGGCTAGAAAAGATATTTAAAATTGATATTATTGATATTATAAGAAAAAATTAACAAATGTTGACATACAATTGTATGTTTACTAACAATAATAAGAATTGTATTTGCTTGATGCAGAAAAATGGTTATTGCCAGAAGAAGAGAGCACGTACTGGCAGGTGTAATAGTGGACTTAATTGGAAGAAGCTTATATGTACCACAGAATTACTAATGGACTCAATCATCATGTTCAATTCAATTCAATTCAGTTCAATCATGTTGTCTATTGAGCACTTGTATGTGAAAATAGAAAATTAATAAAACATTTATTTTAAATAAACAAAATCATGAGAAGAAAAGTTATCATGATGTTTATCAAAAATTAATATATCAACTTGCCCATTAGGAGTATTTTTTTCCCTTCCCTTTTGAAACATGTTGGTTTTGGGAAATGATAAGTATCAACTGAAGCAAATGATAAGTATCAACTGAAAGAAAATTCAGGGAAAGCCAAGTTTGTAGGATTTCTTCAGATGTATTATACCTCTACTATTGCTTAATGGTTTCCACTCTTTTTTTAGGTGAAGAGTGGCAAATCCAATAAATATTTTGCTTAGAAAGGCCCTGCTTTTTTAAAAAAATAATGGAGTTTCCGATAACTTATCTTTATGATCATTATTTATTTAAATCTCATAGCCAAAAACATCTGTTCTCCTCCATTTTTCTTACAGAAAATGAGAGAAATCCTAAATCCAAACTAAGCCAATACATACATACATACATACATACATACATACATACATACATACTTCACATATCTGGGAACCAGAAGTGTGTGACTCTTGCAAAGAAATGACAGGATTTTCAATGATGTGCAGACCATCTCTTCTGAGATGGTGTGCATGGGACAACCACCAAGTTCATTCTTATTGAGTGCTGGGCACTGAACAGTGGATACTTTGATTTGGTAAACAATTGGAGGGAGTAAATTTTTCTCATCTTTGCTGATAACCCAGAAGTAAGTAGGATAGGTAAGAAGCTACAATGACAGAAATCAAAATTAGCACAGTCTACAATCCTGACTTAGCATAATGAGTAAAATTGATCAGTATGGGAATAAAAAGACATATACTGAAATTGCATCTGAGAGGGCTTTGCTTTTCCAGTGCTTTCTGAATGTCCAAAGACAGATAGTGTAGAAGGCAGAGGTAATGGCATTACCAAGAGAAGATAAAAAAGTAGTACTGACTTACATGACATAGCATTCCTAATCTGTTCTAAAAAAAAACAAAGACAAAGAAAATACACATGCACACCAAGAAAAACCTTATATGTTTAAAGATAAAACTTTAAGTAGGTATAGCTAAAGATTTCTTCTGTCAGTCTTTACCAAACCAAGGACTGGTGCTTATCTTTGATTCACAAATGAAAAACCAGCTTTGCCTGAAGGACAGTGTTATTTTCCCACTGAAGTGGTACCCATTTATATACTTATGTGCTTTCAAATTGCTAGGATGGCAACACATACACACACACACACACACACACACAAACACACACAAACAAACACTATATGTATATGGAAATGGTTATGCATATGGACATGGGGAAAAAACAGGAATCCGTTTTAATACTTCTCATAAGCGCACCTTCATTGTCACATCAGGTGTCTACATGACTTTTTTCTTTCAAATCATTCAGAGTTGTACATATTTTTCTTTTGACTGAAGACAGTCTAAAATAATAATTTCTCATTAATTTATTAAAAAGTATGGAGAAAAGCAAATAAAAGTTGCCCCAGTGTTCATGTTGATATTTTATCTATTCTTAATATATAGAATGTTATCTGTCTCTGTTTTTCTCTCTCTCAATATCTCTTTATATTCTATCTATCTATCTATCTATCTATCTATCTATCTATCTATCTATCTATCTATCATCTATCTATCTATCTATCTATCTATCTATCTATCTATCTATCTATCTATCATCTATCATCTATCTATCCAGTGCTTTTTTTGTAAAAGAAAAAGGTGCCGGAACTCACACATGTCATACAACCCGCCTTGTCTATGCTACAAGGTTCCATCCAAAAAAGGTGCCGGAACTCCGTTCTGAGCGTTCTATGAAAAAAAAAGCCCTGTATCTATCTATCATCTATCTATTATCTGACATTATCCAGCCAGAAGCGATCAATCAAATATATATTTGAAATTAACTATTTTTTAAAGTCAGAATATCATACCAGAAAATAAAATATAAAACCAACCTACATAGTGACAAAAATACACATCATCATTAGCCATGGTCTTTAATTTAATCTAAAACTATGTCAGAACATCTCTGGTAACATCTCTGGCCTGGTTTCAGAAATTTTATTAATATCATTAGTGATGTTTATGATTTAACATGAATTCAAATTGTGGCAATTGAAAGATGTGATTATTTCAAACAGTTTGAATTGTTTTAGCAACTTTACTACTCATTATAATACAAAATTCACATGGAATCAAGAAAGATAAGATACAACACATAAAACATGACTTCAAAATATGTGATTTCATACTGAATGTAAAGTGTACAAAAATAAAGACCAACGTCAGGAGACTTAATGAATTTTTATCATCAGATTTTCTTTGGTGTTCATGGCAGGTCTCAGGATAATAATGTAGCATTTGGGGATAAAGATGCAGACTAGTAAACCCAGGCTGGAGGCCAGGATGGAGAAGATCTGCACGGCTACCATGTATTTCCCTTTAGAGCTCAAGTAGGTGGGTACAAAGGAAATCCATACACTACAAAAAACCAACATGCTGAAGGTGATCAGTTTGGCTTCATTGAAGCTCCCTGGCAGCTTTCGAGCCAGAAATGCCACCAAGAAGCAAATGGCAGCCAGAAAACCCATGTAGCCAAGGGCAGTGTAGAACATGGCAACTGAGCCTTCATTGCACTGCAACAAGATATGTTCTGGTTGGGAATGAAAGTCAGAATCTGGGAATGGGGGGGAAATTGCCAGCCATATCATACAGATGCCTACTTGAATACCAGAGCAGGATAAGACAATAGAGTTGGCCAGACTCTTCCCCAGCCATTTCCTCATGCTGCTGCCTGGCTTTGTGGCCAGGAAGGCCACCACCACCATTACCGTTTTGGCCAGCACAGAAGATACAGCAACTGAGAAAACAATGCTGAAAATGGTTTGTCGAAGAAAACAAGTCATTTTTGTGGGGCGACCAATGAATAGAAGAGAGGTCAAGAAAGAAATCAGGAGTGAAACCAGGAGGATGTAGGTGAGTTCACAGTTGTTGGCTTTGACTATGGGAGTTTCTTGGTATTTAATGAAGGTTCCCAGAATAAAGGCAGTGGTCAGGGATAAAGCAATGGCAAAGAAAGCCAGGATGAATCCCAACAATTCTTCATAGGATAAGAAGCTTATACTTTTGGGGACACACTGATCTCGCTTCTTATTGGAATGATGGTCATTTGGACACCTGTCACAGTGGGATGAATCTGAAAAAAAATTCTAAGCATGAATAGGTTTCTGCAGCTGTAGGAGCATGAAAATCACAATAAAAATCAATTACTTCATTTTCAAGGAATAATATATTATTTCTGCCCAGAGATATCTATATGACACAACATTTTTTAAAAATAGTCAACGTTCTTTTTTTTAAAGGCTGAAGATAAATGTGATTATCAGCTCTCAAAGACTTGTCCTCTTGCCTGAAACCAAACAAGAAAGTTACAACTCAAGAGAAATCAACAACCTTTCATTATTTATTTTAATTTTTACATCATCATTCAAAATTTGGTGATAGTGCCCAATATTTGAAAAGTTTGTGGATGCCTTCAAGAAATTTAATGTTTTTATTGCTTCTTTATCAAATACCCCCCTCTTCATGGATTACTGCCTTGTTGTGGCGAAGGGGCTTGTGTAATTCAATGAAGCTATGAGCTATGCCATGCAGGGCCACCCAAGACGGAAAGGTCATAGCAGAGAGTTCTGACAAAACGTGATCCACTGGAGAAGGAAATGGCAACCCACTCCAGTATCTTTGCCATGAAAACCCTATGGACAGTACCAAAAGGCAAAACAATATAACCCTGGAAGATGAGCCCCTCAGGTCGGAAGGCGTCCAATATGCTACTGGGGAAGAGCAGAGGGCTAGTACTAGTAGCGCCAGAAAGAATGAAGCGACTGGGCCAAAGCCGAAAGGACGCTCAGCTGTGGATATGTCTGGTGGTGAAAGGAAAGTCTGATGCTGTAAAGATTCTTTCTCCATAGGAACCTGGAATGTAAGATCCATGAATCAACGAAAGCTGGATGTGGTCAAACAGTGAACTAAAATGGACAGGAATGGGTGAATTTAATTTAGATGACCATCAGGTATACTACTGCGGGCAAGAATCCCTCAGAAGAAATTGAGTAGCCTTCACAGTCAATAAAAAAGTAGGAAAAGCAATACTGGGATACAACCCTCAAAATGACAGAATGATCTCAGTTCGAATCCAAGGCAAACCATTCAATATCACAGTAGTCCAAGTCTATTCCCCAACCACCGGTGCTGAAGAGGATGAAATTGACCGGTTCTATGAAGCCCTACAGCACCTTATAGAACTAACACCCAAAAATGATGTCCTTATCATCATGTGAGATTGGAATGGTAAAATAGGAAGCCAAAAGATAACTGGAATAACAGGCAAGTTTGGCCTTGGAGTACAAAATGAAGCAGGGCACAGGCTGATAGAATTTTGTCAAGAGAATACGATGGTGATAGCAAACACTCTTTTCCAACAACCCAAGAGACGGCTTTACAGATGGACAACACCAGACGGTCAACACAGAAATCAGATTGACTATATGCTCTGCAGCCAAAGATGGAGAAGCTCTATACAGTCAGTAAAAACAAGACCAGGAGCTGACTGTGGCTCAGACCATGAGCTTCTTGTTGCAAAGTTTAAGCTTAAATTAAAGAACGTAGGGAAAAGCGCTAGGCCAGTTAGGTATGAATTAAATCATATCCCTGTTCAATATACAGTAGAGGTGACGAAAAGATTTAAGGAATTAGATCTGATAGACAGAGTGCCTGAAGAACTATGGACAGAGGTTTGCAACATTGTACACCAAAACCATCCCAAAGAAAAAGAAATGCAAGAAAGCAAAATGGCTGTCTGAGGAAGCTTTGCAAATAGCTGAGGAAAGGAGGGAAGCGAAAGGCAAGGGAGAAAAAGAAAGATATGCCCAATTAAATGCAGAATTCCAAAGAATAGCTAGAAGAGCTAAGAATGCCTTCTTAAATGAACAATGCAAAGAAATAGAAGAAAACAATAGAATAGGGAGGACCAGAGATCTTTTCAAGAAAATTGGAGAGATGAAGGGAACGTTTCATGCAAAAATGGACATGAAAAAGGACCAAAATTGCATGGACCTAACAGAGGCAGAAGAGATTAAGAAGAGGTGGAAAAACTACACAGAAGAACTATACAAGAATGAGCTTAATATCCCTGATAATCACAATTAGTTGGTCACTGACCTCGAGCCAGACATCCTAGAATGTGAAGTGAAGTGGGCCTTAGAAAAGCTGAGCAACAACAAAGCTAGTGGAGGTGACAGTATTCCAGCTGAGCTATTCAAAATCTTAAAAAACAATGCAGTAAAAGTGCTATACTCAATTTGCCAGCAAATTTGGAAAACTCAACAGTGGCCACAGGATTGGAAATGATCAGTTTACATTCCAATTCCAAAGAAAGGCAGTGCCAAAGAATGTTCAAACTATCGCACCATTGCACTCATTTCTCATGCTAGTAAAGTTATGCTTAAAATTCTACAAGCTAGACTCCAGCAGTATGTGCATCGAGAACTACCAGAAGTACAGGCAGGATTTCGAAGAGGCAGAGGAACTAGAGATCAAATTGCTAACATACGCTGGATCATGGAGAAAGCTAGAGAGTTCCAGAAAAACATCTACTTCTGCTTCATTGACTATGCTAAAGCCTTTGATTGTGTGGATCATAACAAACTGTGGCAAGTCCTTAAAGAGATGGGCATACCAGACCATCTTATTTGTCTCTTGAGAAACCTATATGCAGGCCAAGAAGCAACAGTGAGAACTGGACACGGAACCACTGATTGGTTCAAAATTGGGAAAGGAGTCCGGCAATGCTTGCTCCTGGGGAGGAAAGCCATGGCAAATCTAGACAGCACACTAAAAAGCAGAGACATCACCCTGACAAAAAAAGTGCGTATAGTCAAGGCTCTGGTCTTCCCAGTTGCAATGTATGGCAGTGAAAGCTGGACCATAAGAAAGGCTGAGCGCCAAAGAATTGAAGCCTTTGAACTATGGTGCTGGAGAAGACTCCTGCGAGTCCCTTGGACTGCAAGGCGGTCAGTCCTAGAGGAGATCAACCCTGACTGCTCTTTAGAAGGCCAGATCCTGAAGCTAAAACTCAAATACTTTGGCCACCTAATGAGAAGGAAGGACTCACTGGAGAACAGCCTAATGCTGGGAAAGATTGAGGGCAAGAGAAGAAGGGGATGACAGAGAATGAGGTGCCTGGATGGAGTCACTGAAGCAGTAGGCATGGGCTTAAATGGACTCCAGAAGATGGTAGAGGACAGGAAGGCCTGGAGGAACATTGTCCATAGGGTCGCGATGGGTCGGACATGACTTTGCAACTAACAACAACAACATCAAATACCCCCAAAAAACAAGAGAGGATATTGATTGTACCCTGATTTTTTCTTTCTTTTTTAATTTTTGGAGCCACCTACTGTACCTTCTTGCACAGAGAATGTTCCTTTCATACACAGAGAACAGTCATAGCAGCAAACTAGTGCTCCCTCTCTCACAAGCTTGGCATAACCCGGGGAGCAACTTTCTGTACATCTTGAATAAGGCACCGTCTAAACATAAACAGAAAGATTAGTCAGGGCAATATATGAATTAGAAGGGTTTACTGAAATCAACTGGTTTCCAGAAGCTCAGAAACACACTGAGCAAAATTAGTCAAGGACTGGTGGCATGGGCTTTAATAACTCTGCTTGCAAGTGGCAAATGATAGGTGATTCACTTTTTCTATCAATCTCTATTGCAGATCCCAAAAGAGACTCATTGCCTTATTCTTATTTTTAAGAATCTCCCTAGACATTTTGGATTTTCTCTTACTGAACACAAGATGATTTGATATATGGTAAATTATGGCTTTATATTCCAGTTTAATAATGTAGATTGCAAATCCCATAATACAATTGATGGTACAGTAGTTTCTAATGTGTGATAGATTACTGAAAAACCTCTAAAATAAAATGACATCTCATAAATTAATGAGGCTTATTTGGAAGTCACCACAATTGACTTCAATAAGTATTATTTCTGAGCAGAAAAGTTTATAGAAGTAAATAGAAGAGCAAAAACCAAGCAGCATCAGCTACTTTGTTAAATAATGTTGGCCATTGAATGGCACTCTGATTGATGGAAATCTTGACTTCCAAGGAGGCTTTTCTTTCTACACTCCCAATTTTCACCCCCGCATCAGACTTTTCCAAAAATGATGTCCAGTGCATGATATCAAAGTCACCAAGAGGAACTCCATTTTCATCAAAATAAATCCCATCTCTGGAAATATTGTGATGTTGGAAGTTTCTCAGGAACCTATGAAGCTGCAGAAAGAGAGAAAAAACATTACAATTTGAGGCTTTATTCAATGTTTTTCTTGCTATTATTCTGGATTGGAAATACTCTGAATAATTCAACCTGATCAGATCACCACTACACTCTTCAATATCTTCATAAAAGTTCTAGATGAGGGAATTGAAAGGGAACTCATTAAATTTGCAGATGATACTACACTGGCAGCAATAGCCATCTCCCCAGAAGACAAGCCCAAGATCGAAAAAGATCTTGACAGACTTGAACACTGAGCCCTATCTAACATGATGAAATTCAATGGAGATAAAGTAAGGTTTTGCACTTAGGCAAGAAAAACTAACTGTATAAATACAGACTAGGTGAAACGTGGCTTAATGTCAGTAAGAGTGTGAGGGATCTTGGAGTCCTAGTGGACAATCACTCAAATATGAGGCAACAGTGTGTGGCAGCAGCCAAAAAAGCCAATGCTATTCTAAGCTGCATTAATGGAGGGATAGAATCAAGATCATGTGAAGTTCTAGTATTGCTTTACAAAGGCTTAGAAAGAACACACTCGGAATACTGCATCAAGTTTTGGTCATCATAATTTTAAAAAGATGTTGAAACTCTGGAAAGCATGCAGAGAAGAGCAGCAAAAATGATCAGGGGGCTGGAGGCTAAAACATACAAAGAAAAGTTGCAGGTGTTTGGTATGTTTAGTCTAAGGAAAATAAGGACTAGGGAAAAAAGGATATTTGAGGGGGTTCTACAAAGGTGAGGGGGTCAAACTATTTTCCAAAGCACCAATAGTCAAGACAAGAAACAATTGTGGAAATTAACCAAGGAGAGATGCAACCTAGAGCTAACGAGAAATTTCCTAATGTTGAGAGCAATCAACCAATGGAATAGCTTGCCTTCAGAAATAGTGGGTGCTCTATCACTGGAGGCTTCAAAAAGAGACTGAACAACCATTTCTTTGAAATGCTATAGGGTCTCCTGCTCATGTAGGAGGTTGGACTAGAAAACCTCTGAGGTCCCTTTCATCTCTATTATTCTATGTTTTATGTCCTCTGTTTTGTTGTTTCACCATCACAGCCCCACCTGAGATAAGACTATTTTGAGATATCAGAAAACTTTTAATGGGAGAAAATGGAGAATATGAAGCTAGCAGAACTTAATTTGGGGCTAGGAATGCAATAAAAATTGCATAGTGATGTTATCTCTTTCAAAGACTAGCTATGGAAGCATATGCATTAGTTCATATCTGTTCATATGTGGCCCTCAAAAGATACTTTGAAAAGACATTGATTTATATCTTGTTGCTATGTTAGAAATTTTTAGCCAGCAAAGTCCAATTTCAATCCAGAACAAACAATCAAACCTAACTCCTTAGCTTGGAAACCAGATCACTTTGTGATCACAAGAAAGGGTTGAGGATTGCTGGAATATTCTGATGCTTATTTAATTTTGAAAATCACATTGCAACCATAGAGCTACAGTATTTCTGTCACAAAAGCATCCCAAAGCAGCACAGGTTGTTTAACTTTGGAAGATTTTTCCCCATCATCTCCTTCTCAAACTCACTCTCAAATACTACAAACTGGGCAATTGTTCTTTGGAATATTCCATCCCTCTCTACATCTAATTTAATACTGAGGAATTGGAAGGGGGTAATAAGTAAAACCTCAAATAAGAAGACTTACCTGCCATGGCTGCACAATCTGGGATGATTCATGGTATCCAACTTGCATTCTCCGCTTACTCTGTTGGGAGGAAGAGGCAGCACTGAGGGCCCATGCCACAGTTTGAATTACTTTGGAAATACTGGAGGAATCCTGAGAGAGGATTCTTGCAATCACATCATGGGGTGGGAATTCCCAGTTCTCTTTTTCTTTGCATTTTTTCCAAACTTTCTTAGATAACAAAGGAGTTGAATTGGAACATTGGAATGCTTCCTTTCCATATACTGTGACCATAGATGTATAAGATGTAAAGTCATAATACTGAGTCCTTCTCATTGTCTGGATGAGGAAGGAAAACAAAGCATAATTATTGTAGAGATCAACCAAGAGGTCAAAAACACCTACACTTAAAGCTGTCAAAGTTGTTGCAATCCACACTCTTCCCACAATGAATTTCTTACTCTTGTCCAGCACTTGTATTACTGATGCTAGTATCCCTGAGGCCTTAAAATCCAGTTGGCATACTATAATTTTTATTTGACTCTTGATAAGAGAAAGGAAAATTTCCCATTTTTCTTGCATGAGGGTATCTTTAGTACTTGACTTCATATTTGCTTCTGGGATGGTTCCTGAGAGGACAATGCAAATCCCATTTTTTAGAGCAAGAGCTTCCAAGCTTCTTTTGAATTTTTCTCCTCTGTCATTGTCCAGAGAAAGGAGACCGATCCACGTCCATTGGAAATGCAGGAGCAGCTTGACAATTGCAGAGTAGGGAGGGTTTTGGTCTGGGGTCATCCGATATGAAAAAGGAAAATGTTGGTTTTGCTCAGGAATCTGGTTGATAACACTATAGTTGATCTAAGATAAAACAGAAGATATTGGTAATTGTGTCAGTTTTAATGATAAAAGTCACATGGTAAATCTAAGTGCCATTCCCTACTACTGAGAAAAGTTTCAAACAATAACTGCATGAATTTTACTGGCTCCCTTGATGTTCTGTCCTGTTATCTTGTATGCTCCCTTTGAAACTAGGAAGCTCTGAATTATCTGTGGGTGGTGTTCATGGGTGACCCTGATGGAGCACATCCCTCTGGTCAATCCTTACCCTTGCAGTTTTGCCTGAGTGATGGAGTAAATGCCATGTGGCACTTTTGCTGTCAACAACGTAGGCTGACATGAGCCCTATATACTCAGCTTTTAATTGTAATTCTGTGGGTCACCCACGTTCTAGGCAAGCACTTGTATATATTTGTATATCTGAAGAATTTACAACATGGAATTAATTTCATTTGGTTTTATACCTGTGGGATTTTGTAGATGCTCAAGACATTAGAAATATGATCAAAGAGTTCAGAATCTTCAAGGACTGCCAGCAGGTTCTTTTGTCTTCCACATCTGTAGTTTGGGATGTTCTCCTGCCCTGGGGACAGCACGTCCATCATGGCCTCATATGTCATTCTTGCACTGTAAAAGTTCTGATAGATGTTGTAGCCCAGAGTGATGTTGGGTAAGAGCCTTGAATTCTGGTTGATTTCATGAACAGCCAACAAGAAGGGCAGAAGGTGGTAGAAGGTGTTCTCACTGCAATATAAGTAATTTCCAAGTCATCATCTTCCATTTGGATTTTCATAAAATCATGTCATATTTACTGCAGCTTTATCACTATATAGTGCAATGCCAAAAAGATAATCAGACACTCATTATTTAATTAAATTATTCAATTTATTTGGCTTTTGCAGGTAATAGATATCATTGAAATATCTATTAGAAGAACAGTCCCATTGACACCACTAGGAGCTTCAGGCCAAAAGAAATATCTGGGAGATACAGTAAGCTTCTTATGTCAGGATCAAAAGAATCCTACCAAAATTACCACAACTGATTCTGCCCATAATTATCTGCAAATTATGATTGGGGTAGGGGGGGAAATGAGGAAAAGTATTCTTATAGTTTAGTAACCAGGTAAGGAAAACAATAACAATAGTAAGAAACCTTTGTACTTTCTTTTCCTCAAAAAAAAGCATGGAGGTTTCTTACTATTGTAACTGTTTCAATCTGTTTAAAATAATCTTTGGAAAATCAAAGCATTTGTTTTATTTACTTACCTATTTCCAGAGATACTATATCAGTTCACAACAATCCATAAAATGTAATTAAAATCATGCCCTTACCTCCAGGCTCCAGACTAGATATGTTTACAGTTCACAAACCCCATCTTAGCACAAAGCTTGGGAAAAGATCTGTCTTCCCACTCCTCCAGAATGCTAATAAGGGATGCTACCAAGAATGGATGTATATCATGTGATCATATTATAGGATTTCTTCCTATTATACCCCCCTGGAGATGATTAGCAGCTGGATTCAAGTGCTAGATTAGCATGTGGTATTACCTATCTGAAAATGGATATATCTTCATAAGCCTTCTTTAGATATACAGAGTTGCTGCAGAATAGTCATGACTTTAGAATTATTTCCCCATATTCTACAGTTAAGTAGAATTAATGTGATCCTCTGTGATTAAACATTAACTTATAAAGTCTCTCCCCTCCTTCAATTTGGTTTTTAAAAGGTATGCCTTTTAGTTAAACCAAAAGGAACAGGGTAACCACAAAAGTAGCAAAATGTTAAAGGGTTGAAAGAAAGAGTGGAGAGGGTGGTAGGAATTATAGAGTAAATGTAAGGAAAGGGAATAGATGGTAGAGAGAAAGTACAAGCGATCTCCCTCTGCTCTAAGGTATTCAATCACTTTATTGGGAGATACTGCTTAACAATTGTTAATAAATAAATCAAATAAATATGAATAAATTGCTGACTTTCCACAGTACAAGGTAATCATTTTGAAAGCAGGCAGAACCCCATCCAAGTAAGAGTCATCCTGGGACAGTGTTGGCAATGCCCAGTGTTGTCCAGTGTTGAGGTTGACACTAGTGGAAGAACTTAAAAGGAACTTTGCAAACTCAGGTTTTACAAATTCATCATGTTCCTTAGGAACCTTTCCTCTAAAGCAAATTGGGAAAAGTAATAATGACTTGCCTTTCTCAAGGTGAGGAATAGGAGAAAGGAAATCATTGCTAGAAAGGATATTGGAGCAGGTAAAATCAATCACCAGAATCCTGGACATGATGGCAATTACCTTTTTAGTTGGTGACTTGGAGGCTTGGAGAACGAAAATTGGTACAGTCGAGATCCGATTCCAGACATTATTCCAGTAATTAAGTAGTCTCCTGGCTTGTGGTAATGGAACCATTCCTTTTCTTCTATTATCACCTTTAGTGGACATTTCATCAGCATACAGACACAGGGAATTTGAGACAGAAGCTGAAGCAGAAAGAGCTGTTTATGCAGCAATAGCAACATTTGACATGTACTGCAGAAGATCCTGCCTATTCTTCTTTATTCAGCACAGAGTTAAATCTCAGAGTTCACACAAGAGCATAAGTGCAGTGAAGAAGTTCCAGTTTGGCCCCAGATTTGGAAGATTTATCTGCAATTTCAGACTACTACAGTATTTGCTCGATTTTACTCCAGCCTCTGCTCTCATCATAGAAGGAGGCTGTTGCAAATTCGATTTTCAGATGCTGTACATCCCATTTGTTGTCACATTGATTGGTAACTAATTGGGGTGGTGGAAATCCCATAAACCTTGTTCAAAGGAGAATAAATAATCATGATTTGAATAATTACAAGGGGAATTGGGAACAAGCATTGCCACAAAAGTGTGCAGTTGAAGAAAACAATTTTGTTTGGCTCATGTGAATAATCCTAATCTTAAAGTCAAGAAAGCAACAATTCAGGGAAGTTTGATTGTTTTTTAGTCTATAAACATATTCCTGGGATTCTAAGGATTAAAATATAGAAAAACCAACGCTCTTGAATTAGTCAGCAGGCCATTATAATTCCTTCTTATTCTGTCTGGTGTGGATGAAATCATCTTCCTCAATGAAAGTCAGATACTCTAGAATGGTTAACTCCCAATCATGATATATTGAACAACCAGTTGGAAGCCCCTGTTAAATGTCTTGCATCTTTCAAAATATGGAAGACTATCAGTCTTCATGATTACATATAAGATCTAGTCGAAATTCCCTGGTGCATTAAACTGAAAAATGTTACTGACTTGTTCCCAACATGACATTTGCGGTTATGTTATCTAATAGGGGACTAAGAGATGGTGCTGTAGGGATGCAATACCAAAAAAAGGCTGAAGTTGAAGGGGTAAACCAAATCTGAGAAGCTGAGACCATGGTCAATGCTATGTGATGGGCAGATTTGAGTCCTTCTGCTAAATATGCACCTGAGACCATTATTCATTGCATCCTCCAAAACCCATTTGATGGAGTATAAGTAAATTAATTACATATATTTCCTGGACAATCAGTTGCTTCAAAAATGAACATTAATCTGAAGCCAGAATGGGACAACTCACCCTAGCAACTCATTGTGGCCAACTGGCTATGGCCAACTCATCATGGGACAAGTCGCCATGGGACTATGTAAAAAAGATGTCGAGACTCTAGAAAGAGTACAGAGAAGAGCAACAAAGATGATTGGGGGAATGGAGGCTAAAACAAATAGGGAACGGTTGCTGGAATTGGGTATGTGTAGTTTAATGAAGAGAAGGGTGAGGGGTAACATGATAGCAGTGTTCCAATATCTCAGGGGCTGCCACAAAGAAGAGGGAGCCAAGCTATTCTCCAAAGCACCTGAAAGCAGGACAAGAAGCAATGGATGGAAACTAGTCAAGGATTGAAGCAACCTAGAACTAAGGAGAAATTTCCTGACAGAACAATTAATCAGTGGAACAACCTGCCTCCAGAAGTAGTGAATGCTCCAACACTGGAAGTTTTTAAGAAGAGACTGGACAGCCATTTGTCTGAAATGGTATAGGGTTTCCTGCCTTAGCAAGGGGTTGGACTAGATGACCTCCAAGGTCCCTTCCAAATTATTATTATTATTATTATTATTATTATTATTATTATTATTATTATTATTATTATTATTATTATTATTATTATTATTTAACGATTTAATATAATTATTTAAAATAAATAAAAATATATTTTAATTTTTGCCATTCCCATTTCATTCTGTCCCTCCTTTTGTATCCTTTTTTATATCATTCTATTCCACCATTTCTTTGATCTTAGTGTAGCTTTTGTGCTGTAGCGAGTTAGCCGTGGTGAGTTTTCCTGCAGCGAATTGTCACAGATCCATCTGAAGCTCTAATTCCAAATGTGTAGATTCCAAAGTATGGACTTTTCTGTGCTGGCACTCCAAACCTCTTACCTGATTTCCTTCCAAACTCATGGGAGGAGAAATATGTCATTTTTCACACACCTTGACTTTACCCTTGAAGTATATGGGAGGAACAGGCAATCCAGTACAATAACATCTGTTCATCTAGATGTCTGTCACTTCTGATTGGAGAAGATTTAATATCATGAGATCTCAACAGAAACCAATGTGCTGGGTATGATTTACGTTTTTATTAATTGGAAGTGGGGAAAGATCTACTTCAAGTAATATTTTCCCCATTGTTCCCTGTTACATTTTTTTGAGGTTTCCTTATAAGGTGGGTGTATTGGGATAAATAATATTTCTGTCACCCCTTATTTCAGTGGGAAATCAGGTGATTTCAGGGTCTTCAAGACACAAAGAAGAAGTAATAGAGAATTGCCAAAGGGGACCTATCTTTTATTCAGAGTCTGGGTTAAGATATTTCACCTCTGGCTTAGTTTAAATACAAGGACTTAACTAAAATACCATACATAGAATAATATTATGGAGACAGGATAGCACAGCACTGAATTCTCCACATCAGATCAATAACACATTTATATACCTCACAGCATTTAAAAATGAAACGTGTTTGCCCTAGAAATTGTTGTTGTTGTTCTAAGTTGCGATGTTGTGTCCAACCCATCGCGACCCTATGGACAACGTTCCTCCAGGCTTTCCTGTCCTCTACCATCTTCTGGAGTCCATTTAAGCTCACACCTACTGCTTCAGTGACTCCATTCAGCCATTTCATTTTCTGTTTTCCCTTTCTTCTCTTGCCCTCAATCTTTCCCAGTTTTAGGCTCTTCTCTAGTGAGTCCTACCTTCTCAATAGGTGGCCAAAGTATTTGAGTTCAACTTCAGGATCTGGTCTTCTTAAGAGCAGTCAGGGTTGATCTCCTCTAGGACTAACTGGTTTGAATGCCTTGCAGTGCAAGGGACTCACAGGAATCTTCTCCAGCACCATAGTTCAAAGGCCTCAATTCTTTGGTGTTCAGCCTTTCTTATGGTCCAAATTTCACAGCCATACGTTTAACTGGGAAACCCATGGCCTTGAATATACGCACTATTGTTGGCAGGGTAATGTCTCTGCTTTTTAGTATGCTATCTAGATTTCCTCCACAGGAGCAAGTGTCATTTATGCCCATCTGCAGTGATCTTGGAGCCCAGAAAATAAAATCTGTCACTACCTCCATTTCTTCCCCATCTATTTGCCAGGAATTGAGAGGGCCGGATGCCATGATCTTGGTTTTCTTAATGTTGAGTTTCAAGCCCACTTTTGCACTCTCCTTCTTCACCTGCATCAAGAGGCTCTTTATTTCCTCTTCACTTTCTGCCATAGAGTGGTATCATCTGCATATCTTAGGTTGTTGATATTTCTCCCAGTAATCTTAATTCCAAATTTTGATTCATCTAGCCCTGCTTTTCTCATGATGTGTTCTGCATATAAGTTAAATAGGCAGGGTGACAGTATATAGCCTTGCTGGACTCCTTTCCCAATTTTGAACCAATCAGTGGTTCCGTGTCCAGTTCTCACTGTTGCTTCTTGGCCCACATATAGGTTTCTCAAGAGACAAATAAGATGGTCTGGTACTCCCATCTATTTAAGAACTTGCCACAATTTGTTGTGATCCAAACAATCAAAGGCTTTAGCATAGTCAATGAAGCAGAAGTAGATGTTTTTCTGGAACTCCCTAGCTTTCTCCATGATCCAGCATATGTTGGCAATTTAATCTCTAGTTCCTCTGCCTCTTCGAAATCCTGCCTGTACTTCTGGTAGTTCTTGATCCACATACTACTGGAGTCTAGCTTGTAGGATTTTAAGCATAACTTTACTAGCATGTGAAATGAGTGCAAAGGTGCGATAGTTTGAACATTCTTTGAAATTGGAATGTAAAGTGATCTTTTCCAATCCTGTGGCCACTGTTGAGTTTTCCAAATTTGCTGGCAAATTGAGTGTAGCACTTTTACTGCATTATCTTTTAAGATTTTGAATAGCTCATCTGGAATACTGTCACCTCCACTAGCATTGTTGTTGCTCAGATTTCCTAAGGCCCATTTCACTTCACATTCTAGGATGTCTGGCTCAGGGTAAGTGACCACCCAATCGTGGTTATCTGGGACATTAAGCTTGTTCTTGTATAGTTCTTCTGTGTAGTTTTTCCACCTCTTCTTAATCTCTTCTGCCTCTGTTAGGTCCATGCCATTTTGGTCCTTTTTCATGTCCATCTTTGCATGAAACTTTCCCTTCATATCTCCAATTTTCTTGAAGAGATCTGTGATCCTCCCTAATCTATTGTTTTCTTCTATTTCTTTGCACTGTTCATTTAAGAAGGCATTCTTATGTCTTCTAGGTATTCTCTGGAATTCTGCATTCAATTGGGCGTATCTTTCTCTTTCTCCCTTGCCTTTTGCTTCCCTTCTTTCCTCAGTTATTTGCAAAGCTTCCTCAGACAGCCATTTTGCTTTCTTGCATATCTTTTTCTTTGGGATGGTTTTAGTTGCTACCTCTTGTACAATATTGCGAACCTCCATCCATAATTCTTCAGGCACTCTGTCTATCAGATCTAATTCATTAAGTCTAGTTCTCACCTCTACTGTGTATTCATCAGGGATATGATTTAGTTCATATCTGAATGGCCTAGTGCTTTTCCCTACTTTCTTCAATTTAAGCCTACATTTTGCAACAAGAAGCTCATGATCGAGCCACAGTCAGATCCTGGTCTTGTTTTTACTGACTGTATAGAGCTTCTCCATCTTTGGCTGCAGAACACATAGTCAATATGATTTCTGTGTTGGCTGTCTGGTGATGTCCATGTGTAGAGCCGTTTCTTGGGGTGTTGGAAAAGAGTGTTTGCTATGACCATCGTATTCTCTTGACAAAATTCTATCAGCCTGTGCCCTGCTTCATTTTGTACTCCAAGGCCAAACTTGCCTGTTATTCCAGTTATCTTTTGGCTTCCTACTTTAGCATTCCAATCCCCCATGATGATAAGGACAACATTTTTTGGTGTTAGTTCTATAAGGTGCTGTAGGGCTTCATAGAACTGGTCAATTTCATCCTCTTCAGCACTGGTGGTTGGGGCATAGACTTGGACTACTGTGATATTGAATGGTTTGCCTTGGATTCGAACTGAGATCATTCTGTCATTTTGAGGATTGTATCCCAGTATTGCTTTTCCTACTCTTTTATTGATTATGAAGGCTACTCCATTTCTTCTGAGGGATTCTTGCCCGCAGTGGTATACCTGAGGGTCATCTGAATTAAATTCACCCATTCCTGTCCATTTTAGAAAATGGAAAGGATGGAAACTAATCAAAGAGAGATACAACCTACTGTAGAACTAAGGAGAAATTTCCTGACAGTGAGAGAAATTAATCAATGGAATGACTTGCCTTCAAAGGTTGTGGGTGCTCTATCATTGGAGGCTTTTAACAAGAGACTAGACAGCCACTTATTTGAAATAGTATAGGATCTCTTGCTTGAGCAGGGGGTTGGACTAGAACACCTCCAAGGTCCCTTCCAACTCTCATATTCTATGTTCTATGGATGTCTTTAACTATGTTTTATAGTTGGTTGTGAGCCAATAATTGATATTAATTTTCTGATTTGGAATATACATAATGTATGTATCAGCAGAATAAGAACAACATAGAAGTTCCTATGTTGTCTTGACAATGGGGGAGGGTTTTAACACCTATATTAAGAAATTAGTGGACCTCAAATGGCAACATATACAACAAAAAATAATGATTAGAATTTATTGGACTCCATTATGTTTTTATGGAGGAAGACTGTCAAAATGTGCAACATTTTGTTGGAGAAAAAATAAGGATAATATTTCTTTGAAACACATGTTTCTAAATGTCCTATACATACCAAGATTTGAGAGAAAGTGGTGGATAAATATGATTGTGGGACAGAAGCTAAAACAAATTGTAAGATAATACTCTTTTCAACTGCCTACCATGTACATAGAATTTTGTAATTGGACAATGTAAATGGATTCTCCCTTCTATTATTATAAACAAAAGACTGATATTAGAGCATTGCAAGGAGAATGTCCCAAACTACAGATGTGGAAGACAAAAGAGCCTGCTTGCAGTCCTTGAAGAGATGGATTTAGAATAGAATAGAATAGAATAGAATAGAATAGAATAGAATAGAATAGAATAGAATAGAATAGAATAGAATAGAATAGAATAGAATAGAATAGAATAGAATAGAATAGAATAGAATAGAATAGAATAGCAGAGTTGGAAGGGACCTTGGAGGTGTTTTAGCCCAACCCCTGCTTAGACAGGAAACCCTATACCATTTCAGACAAATGGTTGTCTAATCTCTTCTTAAAAACTTTCAGTGTTGGAGCATTCACAACCTCTGGAGTCATATTCTTAATCTCAAAATAAGCCTGGAGAGACAGAGTACATATTAAAAGATCAGAATGTATTTTCTATCCGTAAATTATATAGATATTTCTTTTGTTCTCCTTGCCATAATATGGCTTGGAAGCAATCTTTAAGCTTTGTGACTTTTTTTTCCCCCCACTGAAGGGTCTTTTTTCCAAAAATTAAACAAATAAAGGAAAACAAAATGTAAGTAAACTAAGGTTCCTTGGCAGATTTTTTATTAAAGTTGGGCAAAGTATAGTGAAACATTTAGACTTGGAGAAAGAGAACAGGTACAATGTGGCCTGTTTCAAGAATTGGTATTGGTTGAGACGTCCGGTGGCGACGCGACGCCGAAGACAGCCGTTTTCGGGCTGCCCGCTCCGCAGCTGTGTTTTTCCATCGTAAACAGCGCCGATCAGCTGTTTAGATGGATTTGAAGCCCCCTCCTCGGGAGAAGAGGAGGGGGTGAGGCCCCAGGTAGGGGTTGAGCTCTCCGGGGCCGCCTGAGCTGAGAGCTTGGGCGGCTGAAGGATGAGCCCCCCCAAAGCCTGGGTTGCTCCGAGCTGCGCAGCACCTCTGCTCTGGGATTTTTGGAGCAGAGCCAGGCGTTAGCAACCACCCCTGCCAAAAGGAAATACTTTTGATTATCAAGATGCAGGCAGAGCGGTACAGGAGGTCAAGGTGAAGTGGACTCTTTATTTTTACTCTCTAGCTCAATGGACTTTATAGCTTTAAAGTGAAAGTGCGCAATAAGTGAAAGTGGGGGAAGATGGCGGCTAAAACTTCTAAAGCTCTTCGGAATGCGGGGTCTTTCCTGGTGCAAGAGACCTCATTGCAAGCTTTGCTTCCTCCTGCATCTCCCCCGGTATTGACGCTTAAGGATTTACAAGATGCTCTTGGAAAGCATGCACAATTGATGTCTGATATGATGGATGAAAAGTTGAAAAAGCTGGAGGAGAAAATGGAGGAGAAAATGGAGAAATTGGAGAAGAAGATGGAAGAGAAGTTGAGAGCAATGAGGGTGGACATCTTGTCTATGGTTGAATCCATAGCTGAATGTGTGCAACAGCTGGATGTAAAAGTGGAGGATCTCAGTCAAAAGAACTCTATATTAGAAGCAAAGGTATTAGAAAATGAAAATATAAGGGATAAAATGGACGGAGAATTGAGCCTTGTTCAGTATCATCAGATGCAGTATGCTATTAGAATCAGGGGTTTAAAGGAGAATGGTAAAGAAGATTTAAAGCAGCTGATCTCTGAGGCTCTGGAAGGGGTACTGGGCCAGCCAGCATCTGAAATTGAGGGAAATATGGACAAAGTTTTTCGTGTAAATTCATGGATTGCAAGACAGAGGAAGTTACCCAGAGATGTGGTGGTCTACTTTACAAAGAGAGTAATTAGAGATGAAGTCATTCAAGCTGCTTATGATACTAAATTGATAGTGGCTGAGCAAGAAGTTTTGGTTTTAAAAGAGATCCCTCCGAAGATCCTAAGGAGAAGGAAAGATTTTGCATTTCTAGTACAGGAACTTAAGAAACGTGATATTAAGTTTAGATGGGAGATTCCAGTTGGATTGGTGGCGACGCACGAAGGTAAAAGATATCGTTTGGTTACTGTGGCTCAGGCACGTGATTTTTATAGTAATGTGTTAAAAGCAACCCCCCTATCATTTTTGGAAGCTGCAAAAGGATACGGAGTGGGAAAGCTTCAAGATGTTGCAGATAGACAGACAGAGGACAATAGTGTTGGAGGGGATCAAGTCACAGTCTCATCGGATGCTGCAGGAGGCCAGAAGAAGATGCGTGCCGCCCTAAGAAGAGCGAGACGAGAGCAAGAGCAAGACCAGCAGAAAGTTATGGAATCTCCAAAGCGTGCTTATAGTGAAGATGGGGGAGGGGAGCGGTCTAAAGAAGTTTTGGGGGTCATGACAGATGTGCTCCAGAAGTTTTGGGGCGTTAAGATTGCTGATTAAATTTTTAAATTAGAATGTCAATGGAGTAAAATTATTATAGAGGAGAAAGAAAGTTTTTTTTTTATATTTTACACAATTTAAGATTGATGTTATTTGCTTGCTAGAAAAGTATATTAGGGTTATGGACTTAAAGTATGTGTTGAACTAAGAATGGGTACGCAAGCTCCTAATTAACAATAAGTTGTCTTAGAGACTGTCTAAACCTTCTTTTTATACTCTTTTTATTTGAACTCAAGGATGATTAGGAACTGCGAGACGTTTGGCGTGATACATGCAAGAACTATTTTTGATCATAGTTTAGTTTGGTCGGAGATTATTAGGTTAACAGAGATAGGCGCTTTTGGCGCGTAACAGAGAATTTGTTTGGAAATTAGAGAAAGATGGGAGAATGCAAATAGCAGGTGAAAGTTTTTTTTTTCTTTTTTTAAATTAATATGAATAAGGACTGGGATTAAGAAAAATTATTCTGAGTAAAGTTCTTTTTCTGTTTTCCTTTTTTTCTTTTTTACTTTATTTGTAATATTAATATTCTTTGTATTCATTTTATGCGAGCTAGAGGGAGATAGAATTTATAGTTTATTGTTGATAACATAGGGGTGTTTACCTTTGTTTTTCGATTTTATACCCTGTATTTAGCTCTGGGAAGTCGGGGGGGGGAGGAGGGAATGGGGGAGAGGGATAGGGAGGGTTGGATAGGGGTGGGGGAGGGGGGATTAAAGTCAAAATGTATTGTAAAACTTTTTAAATAAATAAAAAAAGAATTGGTATTGGTTGAATACCCCACAATAGCTGTATAAAACAATGTGTTTCTACCCACTTTGTGAAATTAATATGTGTGTTGATATCTGTCACAAGTAATACTAAAATGAGTTGGATGAACTGTCCATTGGATTTTTGTAAATGGGTATGACAAACAGGAAGAAAGAGGGCCAAGAATATACGAGCACAGAATGGGTGAGTTTTAAATTGAAAAGTTAATGGCCAGAACTAAAGTGATGACTTTGGTCACAGAAACATAGAATGGAAAAATTAAAAGGAGCTGTACAGATCCTCTAGTCAAGGTGTCCCCAACCCCTGGGCCATGCCCCACTACTGGGCCTTGGGCCATTCAGAACCAGGCTGCAGAAGTGGTGAGAGAATATGTGTGTGAGTGCGTGTCCACATTCCCACTTGGACGAGCAGCGTGTGAGTGTGTGCATATGCACTCCATCTCTGCAAGCAACAGGCATGTATGCCCAATGCTCACACAGACCCATCTCCTCCCCCCCTCCCCCACCAGTCTGCAAAGGCAGAAAGGTTGGGGAACTCTGCTCTAGTCCAACCCCTTTCCAGAGTAGGAATACTCAGATCATTATAGACAAATGGCTGTCCAATCTCTCCTTCAAAACCTCAAGTTATGGAGCTGCAGGCTAGCCCAGCATCTAATCACTTTCAATTAATCAGTGGAACAACCTGACTCCAGAAGCTGCAAAAGCTCCAAGACTGGAAGTTTTTAAGAAGAGACTGGACAGCCATTTGTCTGAAATATTAGGCCTATCTTCTTAATCCAGTGCTCTTAGTTCTAGACTCCTTTTACTCAGTCTATCTTCTATTGAAATACAGTACATTTCTTCTATAACTGCTCCAAACTATACCTCCAAATTGTTGAATCATTACACCTCCATATGTTGCTAACCTCTCTATGTCCTTATCTCTATATTCCCAGTGTTGTGTGTATGTTTGTGTATGTTTGGGGGGGGGAGGGAAGGGAAGGGAAGGGAATATCTTTTCTAGTTCCCAACCACATTCACTTTCTTTTATCTTTTTGGAATTCCTCCCCTCTTCTGTTCCATCAAAACCTCTGTTTTTCCTACAATGGCCTGAAGGTGGGTCTTTGGGGGTCTTTCTTTGTTCCCAGCTGGGCTTTTGTCTTCGAGATCTTCTGCCTTGCTCCAGTAGAGAGTGGGGTAATGGAAGAGAGAAGGAAGAATACTTGGGCACTCCAATTTCTAGTTGTTACCACTCCTATTTCCTTTTTGATCAGCAAGACTTTGGCCTCACTGAAGTACTTTGGGCTTCAGGAAAGTTTCCAATTGGTGCTCTCTGCCTCAGACTTTTCACAGCTCACATAGATATCTATCAGCTGGCAGGTCTTTGTGTCATTTCTCTTGAGTACCATGACAAGCCTTCTTGTTTCTCCCACTGTTTCCACACTACAGCTTCCATGCTGGACTCTTCCACTCTTCACCCTCCATGTCCAGCTGCTGCTGCCGGCTATGCCATCTGAAGATTGGGGGAGAGCTAAAATAGGATCCTTGCAATCTTCTAAGCAAAGGAGAGTTGGGTTTGGTTCCATGACAAGACCCCTTTTAGAAATTTGGACAAATGGGATTATTTCCTACTGCCAGAGTCTTTATCTATGTGTATATGTACATACATACAAAATATTTTATTAAACAAAATAAAGTATAATGAATTTAAAAGTTTCATGCAATATCACAGGAAAACATTTGGTTCTAATGTGATTTAGTTTCAATTTCAGTCTAACGCAATTTTATTTATTTATTTGGTTAAAATTCTGATGCTAAGCTATGGTTTGGTAGGATAAGGAGATGGAGATGGAGAGAGAGAATTCCTGAATCATCCTCTTTCAGACAAAAATGCTGAGCTGAAGAGATTGAATTACTCAGAACACTTCCAATCCAGAATATTAGTTAGAAAACATTGAATAAAGGTTCAAATGGGAATACGTAACCTGCACATGTATTTTTTCTTTGTCTTTGCTAGCGGAGCTAGCTTGGATGGATGACATATGCTGAATTTCTGCCTCCTCCAGACCATCGCAGAGAATTGATTAAGAAATATAACACCCAGTGAAAATTTAAGATATTATGAAACATGAGTTACTTCCCTTGCTTTCTTCCTGAAGTTTGGATTGTATTTGATTCAGTTTTGGACATTCTCCCAAAGAAGCTTTGAATTTGGATGCTTGGCTAAGAGATTTGAGAGGGCTTTGAAGGCTGATGGTGAGAGGAGGGGCCCTATGATTGAAGACTGATAGGAGAAAGAATTTGGAGAGAGTTTAAAGGAATACAGCTGAAAAGATAATAGCTGATTTATAAGTGTACAGTATGAAGGCCCATGACTCCCTCCTTTCAGTCGAAGTGTTGAGATCCGTAGAAAGTGAAAATATTAAACTCCTTTAAGACAGAGCCTTGATAAGGCATGTGTAATAAACATAGTTGCTGCCTTTGCATTTATTTATTTTCATCAAGTTGCTTTCACGGAGATAACTTGATAAGGACAACATCAAGGGAGGAAGTGATGTGTATGGACTGACTGTGTAAAAATTCTTAGAATGTTAAGAGCTCTTTTTGGTGGTTGGATGTCAAAACGCAGCCAAAGCGCAGAAAGTGTTTGGCAAAGATCCAAACCAGGCCTTAGACCTTCAAATTTATGTCGGATTGGAGTGGAAAAAGCCTTAGAAATGGATGTGAGGAAAAATTGCCTGAGCAGTCACTGACTCAACCAGATAAGCTTGATATTCTCTTACAAGAGAAATGATCATAAATATAAAAGAAATAAAGACAAATATAAAGGAGGATTTGAAGCAAAGATAAATAACAACAACAACAACAACAACAACAACAACAACAACAACAACAACAACAACAACAACAACAACAATAATAATAATAATAATAATAATAATAATAATAATAATAATAATAATAATAATAATAATAATTTAATTTCTATACTGCCCTTCTCCCGAAGGACTCAGGGCGGTGTACAGGGCAAATACAGTAAAAATACAATGTACAAAAGTTAAAAAAAGAATTAAATAATACAGCCCAATTCCAATAAAATTAATACAGTTTATATTAAAAACCCCAAACCCATCAGACCAGGCCGGCTTGTTCAAATAAGTATGTTTTTAGGTCACGTTGGAAGGAGCGAAGGTCGGGAGCCGTCCGGAGCTCCACCAGTAAACAGTTCCAAAGGTCTGGTGCACCCACAGAGAACGCCCTCCCCATGGGGGCCGCCAGTCGACACTCTTTGACCGACGGCACCCTAAGGAGGCCCTCTCTGTGGGAGCGCACTGGACGAAGGGAAGTCAATGTCGGCAGCAGGTGCTCCCGTAGGTATTCCGGACCCATGCCATAAAATGGATAACGTGGATGTAAGTATAACAGATCTGGTGAAACAAAGTCAGGATATGACACGAAATGTTACAGAAGTGAAGACTCAAATGGGAGAACCTGATAAGGTGTTAGAAAGTCAGACAACTATGATGCATCAGGTGAAAAAGGATTTGATTGAGATATGTGATTGTCAGTGCCGATCAAATTTACGTATACATGGATATCTGGAGAAAAGTGAAGAAAATGAAACAAAATTGATTCAAGCAGTACTAGATTGGGCTACCTCGATTGTTCCAGATGTCTATGAAATTGATGCAATGCATAGAGTCGGCCCAAAAAAGTTGGGAAGAAAATTGCCGAGAGATAATGTGGTGCAACTCTGGTCATTTGCAAAAAAGAGCAATTGATGCATAAATTGTGAAACATGTCAGCTATAATGTTTGGGGGGGGCATCAGATGCAAGTTTTTCCAGATTTATGTAATGAGACTTTACAATGGAGGAAAGATATTCATCAAGTTTGTCAAATATTGAAGAAAAATAACATTAACTACAGCTGGGGATATCCAGTTTTTTTGAGATTTTCTTACGGTGGAAGATTTTACAGAGTTGAAACAAAGAAGGAAGCAATGGAGAAATTAAGGGAGCACAGAATCATCAATAAAGAAGATGTACAGGAGAAAGGGAAGCTGGATGAAGCAACAGGAGTTACAAATTCATTGTAGAGATAGTATATAAGTATTTGTAATGTTATAATATATGTTTGGGTGTAGAAATTAAGGGTAAAGATGGTCAAGGGAGGTGGAATGGGTGATCAAAGTCTGTTCAGGTATGGCTCCTCTTCCCTCCCCCCATGGAGGCCTGAAGTGGTGGAGAGGAAGAAGATCTCCTGAAGAAGGGAAGGGGGTCAATATATATGTATATGGATGGGTAAGAGGTAAAATTGCCCCACGGCCATGGATCCAAGCTCCAGAGGTTTGGGAAATGCTTCTGCTGCCTGGATCGGCCATGGGGGGGCAAAATCACTCTGCAGCCCTAGATCATTAAGAGTCAAAAAGCAAATTTGATAAACTAAGCAAAGAAATCTTGGATATAAAGTCACAATTTGAAGTCTATCATCAAATGATGCTTAAAAATGAACAAAGAATTCAGAAAATGGAAAATAAATAAAAACATATTGATAAAAAATGGAAATACTACTGGAAGAAAATGAGAAATTAGAACAAGCAAATCAAAATCTCGAAGGAGCGGGGGTGATCTTAGAAATGGAAAAAGCAGAACGCTACTTAAGATTTCAAAATATCCCTGAAGACAGAGAAGAAAATATAGCAGTTGTGATTATTGAGCTTTTGGGAGAGGCCCTGAAAGCAGACAGAGTAGAGATTCAAATGGAAATAGCTGAAATATTCCATATGAATTTAAGTTATGCAAGAAAACATAAATTACCCACAGAAGTGCACGTGAGATTCATAAAGAAAACAACATGGGATGAAATACTGAGAAGAGTTCGAGAGGAACCATTACAATATAAGAGTAAAAAAATTGTGGTCTTAAAGCAGATACCTAAAAGAGTAAGAGATACTTGAAGACAATATCACTTTTTAACCACAAAGCTGATTGCAAAAGGTATAAGCTTTCGATGGTTAATACCAGAAGAGATTTTAATCATCTATCTATCTATCTATCTATCTATCTATCTATCTATCTATCTATCTATCTATCTATCTATCTATCATCTATCTATCATCTGACATTATCCAGCCAGAAGAGATCAATCAAATATATATTTGAAATTAACTATTTTTTAAAGTCAGAATATCATACCAGAAAATAAAATATAAAACCAACCTACATAGTGACAAAAATACACATCATCATTAGCCATGGTCTTTAATTTAATCTAAAACTATGTCAGAACATCTCTGGTAACATCTCTGGCCTGGTTTCAGAAATTTTATTTATTTTTTATTTTATTTTTTATTCCATTTATATCCCGCCCTTCTCCGAAGACTCAGGGCAGCTTACAAGCTTAGCAGTAGCCTTCATTCTATGTATATGCCTGCTTATTAGGGCTTTCACACACACCCCCAAGCGGCATTATAACAAAGTCAGCTTAATTGCCCCCAACAATCTGGGTCCTCATTTTACCTACCTCGGAAGGATGGAAGGCTAAGTCAACCTTGAGGATGCAAACCTGCACTAACTGCAGGCAGCTGGTGTTACTTAAGGAGGCATTAGCCCACTGCTCCACCAAGGCTCATTGGTATTAATGTCATTGGTGATGTTTATGATTTAACATGAATTCAAATTGTGGCAATTGAAAGATGTGATTATTTCAAACAGTTTGAATTGTTTTAGCAACTTTACTACTTAATTATAATACAAAATTCACATGGAATGAAGAAAGATAAGCTACAACACATAAAACATGACTTCAAACTATGTGATTTCATACTGAATGTAAACTGTACAAAAATAAAGACCAACATCAGGAGACTTAATGATTTTTTATCATCAGATTTTCTTTGGTGTTCATGGCAGGTCTCAGGATAATAATGTAGCATTTGGGGATAAAGATGCAGACTAGTAAACCCAGGCTGGAGGCCAGGATGGAGAAGATCTGCACGGCTACCATGTATTTCCCTTTAGAGCTCAAGTAGGTGGGTACAAAGGAAATCCATACACTACAAAAAACCAACATGCTGAAGGTGATCAGTTTGGCTTCATTGAAGCTCCCTGGCAGCTTTCGAGCCAGAAATGCCACCAAGAAGCAAATGGCAGCCAGAAAACCCATGTAGCCAAGGGCAGTATAGAACATGGCAACTGAGCCTTCATTGCATTGCAACAAGATATGTTCTGGTTGGGAATGAAAGTCAGAATCTGGGAATGGGGGGGAAATTGCCAGCCATATCATACAGATGCCTACTTGAATACCAGAGCAGGATAAGACAATAGAGTTGGCCAGACTCTTCCCCAGCCATTTCCTCATGCTGCTGCCAGGCTTTGTGGCCAGGAAGGCCACCACCACCATTACAGTCTTGGCCAGCACAGAAGATACAGCAAGTGAGAAAACAATGCTGAAAATGGTTTGTCGAAGAAAACAAGTCATTTTTGTGGGGCGACCAATGAATAGAAGAGAGGTCAAGAAAGAAATCAGGAGTGAAACCAGGAGGATGTAGGTGAGTTCACAGTTGTTGGCTTTGACTATGGGAGTTTCTCGGTATTTAATGAAGGTTCCCAGAATAAAGGCAGTGGTCAGGGACAAAGCAATGGCAAAGAAAGCCAGGATGAATCCCAACAATTCTTCATAAGATAAGAAGCTTATACTTTTGGGGACACACTGATCTCGCTTCTTATTGGAATGATGGTCATTTGGACACTTGTCACAGTGGGTTGCATCTGAAAAAAAATTGTTAGCATGTATCTGTTTCTGCAGCTCTTGGAGCATGAAAACCACAACAAAAATCAATTACTTCATTTTCAAGGAATAATATATTATTTCTGCCCAGAGATATCTATATGACACGACATTTTTAGAAACAGTCAAAATTCTTTTTTTAAAGGCTGAAGATAAATGTGATTATCAGCTCTCAAAGACTTGTCCTCTTGCCTGAAACCAAACAAGAAAGTTACAACTCAAGAGAAATCAAAAACCTTTCATTATTTATTTTAATGTTTACATGATCATACAAAATTTAGTGATAGTGCCCAATCTTTGAAAGGTATGTGGATGCCTTCAAGAAATTTAATGTTTTTCTTTTGCTTCTTTATCAAATACCCCCCCCCAAAAAAAACAAGAGAGGATATGGATTGTACGCTGATTTTTTCTTTCTTTTTTTAATTTTTGGAGCCACCTACTGTACCTTCTTGCACAGAGAATGTTCCTTTCATACACAGAGAACAGTCGTAGCAGCAAACTGGTGCTCCCTCTCTCACAAGCTTGGCATAACCTGGGGAGCAACTTTCTGTACATCTTGAATAAGGCACTGTCTAAACATAAACAGAAAGATTAGTCAGGGCAATATATGAATTAGAAGGGCTTACTGAAATAAACTGGTTTCCAGAAGCTCAGAAGCACACTGAGCAAAATCAGTCAAGGACTGGTGGAATGGGCTTTAATAACTCTGCTTGCAAGTGGCAAATGAAAGGTGATTCGCTTTCTCTATCAATCTCTATTGCAGATCCCAAAACAGACTCATTGCCTTATTCTTCTTTCCAAAGGAAAGTAGTTCCATTGCAAAAGGTTTTTCTCCTTAGGGCATTTATGAGAATGCTATAACTTATTTTGCTTTCTCAAGAAACCTTTAAAATTTAGCTTTCTCTTCAATCATTATTTTTCAGTCTTACAATTTATCATTGCATAATTTTATGTAAATGACTTTTTTAGCTGCCCTCATTTCCCTCACCATATTCTTAATGACGTCTTTATCTTATGTAGTTCAGTGGACTAAGTTATATTCATATTCTGAATTTTCTCCCAAAGATGCTTTTCAAAAGGCAACTGGTCTTTTTCCCCCCGCTTCAAGACCTTTCTCTTTACATCTCAGAACTTGTTCAGTTCTGACTGAATGATGGAGGATGAAAGTATTTACATTCCTTGCAGTCATCTGGTCATTAGCAGTCTTTCTGAGAGTTGTTAAGGTTACTTGGAGGGTCACCTGAATAGTCTAAATGGGTGTGGAACCTTCTTGAAATGCTGAATGAGCCTTGGTGGAGCAGTGGGCTGATGCCTCCTTAAGTAACACCAGCTGCCTGCAATTAGTGCAGGTTTGCATCCCACCAGGCTCAAGGTTGACTCAGCCTTCCATCCTTCCGAGGTAGGTAAAATGAGGACCCAGATTGTTGGGGGCAATAAGCTGACTTTGTAATAATGCCGCTTGGGGTGGGTGTGAAAGCCCTAACAAGCAGGCATATACATAGAATGAAGGCTACTGCTAAACTTGTAAGCCGCCCTGAGTCTTCGGAGAAGGGCGGGATATAAATGGAATTAAAATAAAAAAATAAAAAATAAATCTATATCCTGTTTACAACACAGTCCTTTCAGCAGATCCAAATCCTTCCAGCCTCTACCATTCAGTCAGAACTGAAGAAGTTTCTTGTATGAGAAGTGAAATGTCTTCAAGGAAAAACAAACTCCAGGTGCCTTTTGAAAAAGCACCTTTGGCACAACAAGGACCTGGATGACTGAAAACCTCCATAGACATTTTGGATTTTCTCTTACTAAAAACAGGATGATTTGATATACGGTAATTTATGGCTTCATATTCCAGTTTAATAATGTAGATTGCAAATCCCATAATACAATTGATGGTAAAGCAGTTACCAATGGGTGATAGATTCCTGAACAGCCTCTAAAATAAAATGACATCTTATAAATTAATGAATTAATAAGGCTTATTTGGAAGTCATCACAATTGACTTCAATAAGTATTATTTCTGAGCAGAGAAGTTTGCACATAAGAAGGTAAATAGAAGAGAAAAAACCAGGCAGCATCAGCTACTTTGTTAAATAATGTTGGCCATTGAATGGCACTCTGATTGATGGAAATCTTGACTTCCGAGGAGGCTTCTCTTTCTACACTCCCAATTTTCACCCCTGCATCAGACTTTTCCCAAACTGATGTCCAGTGCATGATATCAAAGTCACCAAGAGGAACTCCATTTTCATCAAAATAAATCCCATCTCTGGAAATATTGTGATGTTGGAAGTTTCTCAGGAACCTATGAAGCTGCAGAAAGAGAGAAAAAAACATTACAATTTGAGCCTTTATTCAATGATTTTCTTCCTATTATTCTGGATTGGAAGTACTGTGAATAATTCAACCTCGTCAGATCACTCCTACGGTCTAAAAGAGATTGATTAAGCATTTCATGGGAAGCTTCTTTCATCATTCTCCAGGGCTCCACAGCTCTTTTCCAGATATTTATCTCACATTCTTGAAAATGTGGGATAGACACCACCACCACCAGATGGTTTATAACTGACTGACAAATCCTACTCAATGTGTAGTCCTCTAGGGAACTACATCCATATGAAAGGAATAAGCTGTGGGGTACCCCAAGGTTCCTTTTAGGCCCAGCACTCTTTAATATCTTCATAAAGGATCTAGACAAGGGAATTGAAAGGGAACTCATCAAATTTGTAGATGATACTAAATTAGCAGGAATAGCCATCTCCCCAGAAGACAGGCCCAAGATCCAAAAACATCTTGACAGACTTAAACACTGAGCCCTTTCTAACAAAATGAAGTTTAACATAGATACAGTAAAAGTAAGGTTTTTTACTTAGGCAAGAAAAACTAACTGTATAGATATAGACTAGGTGAAATTTGGGTTAATGTCAGTAACTGTGAGAGGTATCTTGGAGTCCTAGTGGACAATTACTCAAATATGAGGCAACTGTGTGTGGCAGACGCCAAAAAAGCCAGTGAAATTCTAAGCTACATTAATGGAGGGATAGAATCAAGATCATGTGAAGTTCTAGTATTGCTTTAGAAAATCTTAGAAATAACACAGTTGGAATACTGCACCCAGTTTTGGTCATCATAATTTAAAATTTGTTGAAGCTTTGGAAAGAGTGCAGAAAAGAGCAGCAAAAATGATTAGTGGGTTAGAGGCTAAAATTTATAAAGAACAGTTGCAGCAATTTTGTATGTCTAATCTAAGGGAAATAAGGATGAGGGGAAACAGGATAACACTATTCCAATATTTGAGGGGTTCCTACAAAGATGAGGGGGTCAAACTATTTTCCAAAGCACCAATAGGTAAGACAATATTCGAAATATATTAAATGGAAAAATAGCAATGATGGAAGCCATAAAAAGGCAAAAGAAGGATAAGACTTCAGGCCCAGATGGACTACCTGCAGAATTTTATACATCACTACAAGATGTATTCAGTCCAACTTTGAAAGAACTATGCAATGAAATTCTTCTGTAGGCTAAAATACCAAAGTCATGGACTGAAACCATCATTACTTTAATACCTAAATGAGATACTGATCTGAAACAAATAAAAAGCTATAGAAAAATATTATTATTAAATGCAGACTATAAAATTTTTGCCTTGATAATGACAGAAAGAATTAAGAAATTTCTGATTGAATTTATACACACAGATCAAAATGGCTTTCTACCTAAGAGACAGATAAAAAACAGGTTAAGAATGATCCTTGATGTGTCAGATTATTATGAAACTCATCCAGGGAAACAGATGGCGTTAATATTCCATGACGCACAAAAAGCGTTTGACAATTTAAACTGGCAATTTATGTTCCAGCAGCCATAAATGCAATCCAAACAATTTATGATAAACAGACCGCTAAAATAATTTTAAATGGAGATTATACAGAAAATTTTAACATTAAAAAGGGTACAAGACAGGGATGTGCATTATCCCCATTGCTATTTATATTAACACTGGGAGTACTGAATAGAAATATTAGACAAGATATAGAAATTAAAGGATTGGAGATAAAAGATGAAAAATATAAATTACAAGCATTTTCAGACGACTTGGTTTTTATATTGGAAGAGCCACTTGAAACAAGCACTAAATTGCTGGACAAAATAGAAAAATTTGGAGAAGTGTCAGGTCTGTTTAAAAATGTTTAAAAATACTTCAAATAACTGCTGGAAGTATAAACAAAGGCCAGAAACCTATTATCACAACTGGTGGACATGCCCTAAAGCAAAAAAGTTTTGGGTTAAGATACATGTATGGTTGGAGAAGATGACTAGAAAACAGATTGATTTTAAACCAGAATTGTTTTTGTTAGGAATAATGGGAGATAATTATGAGAAGGAGAACAGATATCTCATACTACATGTATTAACAGCAGCAATAATTGTATTTGCCCAGTAGTTGAAAAATGAAAACTTACCAACTGAAGAGGTATTCATCAAGAAAATTTTAGAATGTGCAGAAATGGATAGATTGACTTTAGAAATTAAAGAGAAAGAAGACTCAGTTTACTTTAGAACAGGGGTGTCAAATTCAATTTCATTGAGGGCCACATCAGCATTGCAGTTGCTCTTGGTGGGCCAGGTGAGTGTGGCTAGGGTGGGCACAGCCTACTGGGTGAGCCTGGCCGGCTCTACATCGTTCCCATCAAGGGTGCCTATTGGGGCCTGCACAGGTGTGGGACAAAGTAGGCAGGGTCATATGCTGGCCACTTCCAAGTGATGGTGCATTTCTTCATTTCTTACAAAGGGTGATATCTCCCCAGCGTGCACCCAGGGGGCAGTGCCGATGCGGCACAGGCTGATCCCTCGCTGTTTCCAGACAGCCTTATTGAGCTAAGATTGAATGTATTTCAGCATAGATGACCACCACAAAATTGTACATTGGCTCCTGGCCGGCCTGGGCCGGGGCCAAGGCAGTGGGGGTGGATCCCTCACTGTTTCCAGGATGGCTTCGCGGGCCACATGAAACCACTTTGCGGGCCGGATCCAGCCCCCAGGCCTTGTGTTTGACATGTCTGCTTTAGAACATGGGATAACTTTTATCAATGGCTAGAAAAATGAATTAGAGAGAAAGGAATGTGATATTTAATTCTGAATACATATTAGTAAGAAGGATGTTATGGATTGATTAGATAATACTGCTTATGATAACTAATTGTATTTACTATTGTTATCTATTATTATATTAATTATTGTTATTTGAATATATGTACCCAGAAAATAACAGAGTGAGCGCCTGTTACTCGTCCCAGCTTCTGCCAACCTAGCAGTTCGAAAGCACGTAAAAATGCAAGTAGAAAAATAGGGACCACTCCGGTGGGAAGGTAACAGCGTTCCGTGCGCCTTTGGCGTCTAGTCATGCCGGCCACATGACCACGGAGACGTCCTCGGACAAGCGCTGGCTCTTCGGCTTTGAAACGGAGATGAGCACCGGCCCCTAGAGTCGGAAACGACTAGCACGCGTGTGCGGGGGAACCTTTACCTTTACCTTTACCTTTTTACCCAGAAAATATTCTGTTTGCTAAATATTGAAAATGTTACTGGGGGATAACCCCAATCCTGACCCCAACCTTGCCCCAACCCCAAACTTGCCCCAACCCCAGCCTAAACCCTAACCCTAATCCTGATCTCATTCTATTCCTAATCCTAAAAAATCTAATATATATTTTTTTAAAAAAGAAGTAGTGGGTGCTCTATCACTGGAGGAGACTGGACAACCATTTTTCTGAAATGGTATAGGGTCTCCTGATCAAGTAGGAGAGGACTACTTGGATTAGAACACCTCTGAGATCCCTTCCAACTCTATTATTCTATGTTTTATGTTCTCTGTTTTGTTGTTTCACCATCACAGCCCCACCTGAGATAGGACTATTTGGAGATATCAGAAAACTTTTAATGGGAGAAAATGGAGAATATGAAGCTAGCAGAACTTAATTTGGGGCTAGGAATGCAATAAAAATTGCATAGTGATTTTATCTCTTTCAAAGACTAGCCATGGAAGCATATGCATTAGTTCATATCTGTTCATATGTGGCCCTCAAAAGATACTTTGAAAAGACATTGATTTATATCTTGTTGCTATGTTAGAAATTTTTAGCCAGCAAAGTCCAATTTCAATCCAGAACAAACAATCAAACCTAACTCCTTAGCGTGGAAACCAGATCACTTTGTGATCACAAGAAAGGGTTGAGGATTGCTGGAATATTCTGATGCTTATTTAATTTTGAAAATCACATTGCAACCATAGAGCTATTTGTATAACAAAAGCATCCCAAACCAGCACAGGTTGTTTAACTTTGGAAGATTTTTCTCCATTATCTCCTTCTGTAACTCACAAATACTACAAACTGGGCAATTGTTCTTTGGAATATTCCACTCCTGTCTACCTCTAATTTAATACTGAGGAATTGGAAGGGGGTAATAAGTAAAACCTCAAATAAGAAGACTTACCTGCCATGGCTGCACAATCTGGGATGATTCATGGTATCCAACTTGCATTCTCCGCTTACTCTGTTGGGAGGAAGAGGAAGCACTGAGGACCCATGCCACAGTTTGAATTACTTTGGAAATACTGGAGGAATCCTGAGAGAGGATTCTTGCAATCACATCATGGGGTGGGAATTCCCAGTTCTCTTTTTCTTTGCATTTTTTCCAAACTTTCTTAGATAACAAAGGAGTTGAATTGGAACATTGGAATGCTTCCTTTCCATATACTGTGACCATAGATGTATAAGATGTAAAGTCATAATACTGAGTTCTTCTCTTTCTCTGGATGAGGAAGGAAAACAAAGCATGTTTATTGTGGAGATCAACCCAGAGGTCAAAAATACCTACACTTAAAGCTGTCAAAGTTGTTGCAATCCACACTCTTCCCACAATGAATTTCTTACTCTTGTCAAGCACTTGTATTACTGATGCTAGTATCCCTGAGGCCTTAGAATCCAGTTGGCATACTATAATTTTTATTTCACTCTTCATAAGAGAACGGAACATTTTCCATTTTTCTTGCATGAGGGTATCTTTATCACTTGTCTTCATATTTGCTTCTGGGATGGTTCCTGAGAGGACAATGCAAATCCCATTTTTTAGAGCAAGAGCTTCCAAGCTTCTTTTGAATTTTTCTCCTCTCTCATTGTCCAGAGAAAGGAGGCCGATCCACGTCCATTGGAAATGCAGGAGCAGCTTGACAATTGCAGAGTAGGGAGGGGTTTGGTCTGGGGTCATCCGATATGAAAAACGAAAATGTTGGTTTTGCTCAGGAATCTGGTTGATGACACTATAGTTTATCTAAGATAAAACAGAAGGTATTGGTAATTGTGTCAGTTTTAATATACTATATACTCAGCTTTTAATTGTAATTCTGTGGGTCACCCACGTTCTAGGCAAGCACTTGTATATATTTGTATATCTGAAGAATTTACAACATGGAATTAATTTCATTTGGTTTTATACCTGTGGGATTTTGTAGATGCTCAAGACATTAGAAATATGATCAAAGAGTTCAGAATCTTCAAGGACTGCCAGCAGGTTCTTTTGTCTTCCACATCTGTAGTTTGGGATGTTCTCCTGCCCTGTGGACAGCACGTCCATCATGGCCTCATATGTCAGTCTTGCACTGTAAAAGTTCTGATAGATGTTGTAGCCCAGGGTGATGTTGGGTAAGAGCCTTGAATTCTGGTTGATTTCATGAATGGCCAACAAGAAGGGCAGAAGGTGGTAGAAGGTGTTCTCACTGCAACATAAGAAATTTCCAAAGGTCATCATCTTCTATTTGGATTTTCATAAAATCATGTCATATTTACTGTAGCTTTATCGCTATATAGTGCAATGCCAAAAAGATAATCAGACATTCATTATTTAATTAAATTATTCAATTTATTTGGCCTTTGCAGGTAATAGATATCATTGAAATATCTGTTAGAAGAACAGTCCCATTGACACCATTAGGAATTTCAGGCCAAAAGAAATATCTGGGAGATATAGTAAGCTTCTTATGTCAGGATCAAAAGAATCCTACAAAAATTAGCTTTCCATATACTTACTTTATTAACTTACCTATTTCCAGAGATACTATATCAGTTCACAAAAATCCATAAAATGTAATTAAAATGATGCCCTTAACCCCAGGCACCAGCCTAGATTTGTTTACAGCTCACAACCCCCATCCTAGCATAATGCTTGGGCGAAGATCTGTGTCTTCCCACTCCTCCAGAATGCTAATAAGGGATGCTACCAAGTATGGATGTATATCTTGTGATCATATTATAGGATTCAAGTGCTAGATAAGCAAGTGGTATTACCTATCTGAAGATGGATATCTCTTCATAAGCCTTCTTTAGATCTAGAGATTTCCTGCAGAATAGTCATAACTTTAGAATTATTTCCCTATATTCTACAGTTAAGTAGAATTAATGTGATCCTCTGTGACTAAACATTAACTTATAAAGTCTCTCCCCTCCTTCAATATGGTTTTTAAAAGGTATGCCTTTTATTTAAACAAAAAGGAACAGGGTAACCACAAAAGTAGCAAAAATGTTAAAGGGTTGAAAGAAAGAGTGGAGAGGGTGGTAGGAATTATAGAGTAAATGTAAGGAAAGGGAATAGATGGTAGAGAGAAAGTACAAGCAATCTCCCTCTGCTCTAAGGTATTCAATCACTTTATTGGGAGATACTGCTTAACAATTGTTGATAAATAAATCAAATAAATATGAATAAATTGCTGACTCTCCACAGTACATGGTAATCATTTTGAAAGCAGGCAGAACCCCATCCAAGTAAGAGTAATCCTGGGACAGTGTTGGAACAACTTAAAAGGAACCTTGCAAACTCAGGTTTTACAAATTCATCATTTTCCTCAGGAGCCTTTCCTCTAAAGCAAATTGGGAGAAGCAACAATGACTTGCCTTTATTAAGGTGAGGAATAGGAGAAAGGAAATCATTGCTAGAAAGGATATAGGAGCAGGTAAAATCAATCACCAGAATCCTGGACATGCTGACAATTACCTTTTCAGTTGGTGGGTTGGAGGCTTGGAGAATGAAAATTGATACAGTCGAGATCCTATTCCAGACATTATTCCAGTAATTAAGTAGTCTCCTGGCTTGTAGTAATGGAACCATTCTTTTTCTTCCATTATCACCTTTAGTGGACATTTCATCAGCATACAGACACAGGGAATTTGAGACAGAAGCTGAAGCAGAAAGAGCTGTTTATGCAGCAATAGCAACATTTGACATGTACTGCAGAAGATCCTGCCTATTCTTCTTTATTCAGCACAGAGTTAAATCTCAGAGTTCACACAAGACCATAAGTGCAGTGAAGAAGTTCCAGTTTGGCCCCAGATTTGGAAGAGTTATCTGCAATTTCAGACTACTACAGTATTTGTTCGATTTTACTCCAAACTCTGCTCTCATCATAGAAGGAGGCTGTTACAAATCAGATTTTCAGGTGCTGTATATCCCATTTGTTGTCACATTGATTGGTAACTAATTGGGGTGGTGGAAATCCCATAAACCGTGTTCAAAGGAGAATAAATAATCATGAGTTTAATAATTAGAAGGGGAATTGGAAATGAGCATTGCCACAAAAGTATGCAGTGGGAGAAAATAATTTTGTTTGGCCCAGGAGAATAATCCTAATCTGAGAGTCAAGTAAGCAACAATTCAGGAAAGTTTGATTGTTTTTTAGTCTATAAACATATTCCTGGGATTCTAAAGATTAAAATGTGGAAAAACAGTTCAACGCTCTTGAATTAGTCAACAGGCCATTATAATGGTATCCTGCTGCGACATCTCAGGGGGTTAGGAGTGGGAGGCACGGTTCTCCAGTGGTTCTCCTCTTACCTCCTGGGACGTTCGCAGTCGGTGTTAGCAGGGGGGCAGAGATTGACCCTGAGACCTCTCATTTGTGGAGTTCCTCAGGGATCGGTTCTCTCGCCTCTCCTGTTTAACATCTATATGAAGCCGCTGGGTGAGATCATTCGTGGTTTTGGAGTTGGGTATCACCAATATGCTGATGATACCCAACTTTTTATTTCTACCCCAAACCACCCCAGCGATGCCCTCGACGTGATGTCCCGTTGCCTGGAGGCGGTCCGGGTCTGGATGGGGAGGAACAGGCTTCGACTCAACCCTGACAAGACTGAGTGGCTGTTCGTGCCGGCATCCCGGGAAATTCCGATTATCCCATCATTGGCCATGGGGGGTGAGCTATTATCCCCCGTAGATAGGGCCCGCAACTTGGGGGTCCTTCTAGATTCACAGCTCTCCTTGGAAGAGCATATTGGAGCTGTGACTAGGGGGGCCTTTGCCCAGGTTCGCCTGGTGCGCCAGTTGCGGCCCTATCTAGACCGGGATGCCTTGCGCACAGTCACTCATGCGCTCGTGACCTCTCGTCTAGACTACTGTAATGCTCTCTACATGGGGCTGCCCTTGAGGTCCACCCGGAGACTCCAGCTGGTGCAGAATGCAGCCGCGCGAGTCGTCTTGGGAGTTTCCCGATACTCCCATGTTACACCTCTGCTCCGCGAGCTGCATTGGCTACCGGTTGCTCTCCGGGTGAGGTTCAAGGTGTTAGTTATGACGTACAAAGCCCTTCATGGCATGGGTCCGGATTACCTACGGCAACACCTGCGACCGGCGTCAACGTCCCTCCGTCCAGTGCGCTCCCACAGAGAGGGCCTCCTCAGGGTGCCGCCGATCAAAGAATGCCGATTGGTGACCCCCAGGGGGAGAGCGTTCTCTGTGGGCGTGCCAGACCTCTGGAACAGCTTACCGGTTGAGCTCCGGACGGCCCCCGACCTTCGCTCCTTCCGGCGCGATCTTAAAACATTCTTTTTCGAACAAGCTGGCCTGGTCTGACGGGATGGGGTTGGGTTTTTAAAATTAGTTTTTAACTTAATTATGTATTGATTTTATGGGCATGATGTTTAATTGGTTTTTAATGGTTTTTTAATTTTTGTATCTGGTTTTTTATTGTGTATTGCCCTGTTCACCGCCCTGAGTCCTTCGGGAGAAGGGCGGTATAGAAATCAAATTATTAAATTAAATTAAATTAAATTATTCTGTCTGGTGTGGATGAAATCATCTTCCTCAATGAAAGTCAGATACTCCAGAATGGTTAACTCCAGATCATGATATATAGAACAAGCTATTAGTGGCTCCTTTTAAATGTCTTGTATCTTTCAAAATGTGGAAGACTATCAGTCTTCATGATCACAAATAAGATCAGGTTGAAATTCCCTGGTGCATTAACTGAAAAATGGCCTGTTACTGACTTGTTCACAATATGATGACATTTGCTATCATGTTATCTAATAGGGAAGCAAGAGATGGTGCTGTAGGAGTACAATACCAAAAAAAGGCTGAAGTTGAAGCAGTAAACCAAATCTGAGAAGCTGAGACCATGATCATTACTATACGATGGGCAGATTTGAGTCCTTCTGCTAAATATGCACCTGAGACCTTTATCCATTCCATCCTCCAAAACCCATTTGATGGAGTATAAATAAATTAATTACATATATTTCCTGGACAATCAGTTGCTTCAAAAATGAACATTAATCTGAAACCAGAATGGGACAACTCACCTTAGCAACTCATTGTGGCCAACTGGCTATGGCCAACTCATCACGGGACAAGTCGCCATGGGACTATTTAACAATTTGGAGGCAGAGAGTAGATATTGAAAGATCTGAAAGAATTTTCTTTCTATTAAATGTATGTATGTATGTATGTATGTATGTATGTATGTATGTATACCACAATGTTGCTTTAAAAAAATGCCTTTGGTTTATGCCTTCTCTATTTCCACCACTGAAAAGCTTTTCTTCAAAGAAACAAAACAACATATAAATGAACCTGGGTCTAGTGCAGGGGTAGGCAACCTTGGCTCTTTTATGACTCATGGACTTCAACTCCCAGAATTCCTGAGCCAGCCATGCTGGCTCAGGAATTCTGGGAGTTGAAGTCCATGAGTCATAAAAGAGCCAAGGTTGCCTACCCCTAGTCTAGTGGTAGAAGGTTTATTAAAGTTGGGTAAAGATGGAGAAACATTAAGATACACAAATGCTTGGAGAAATGGAATAGTAGAATGTGTCCTGTTACAGGAATGTTGATAAACATGTAATTGCTGTATATAACAGTGTGGTTCTGTCCACTTTGAGAAATGAAAGCATACGACTATGTCACATAATATTAATTTGAGTTGGAGGTAGTAGCCATTAAGTATTTTGAAAATACTTAATTAAGAAGAAAGAATGCCAAGAAGGTATGAGTGGAGAATTTTACACTGAAATGTTAATGACCAGCACTAAGAGGTCCTAGAATGAAAAACATAAAAGTGTCTGTAGAGATCTTCCAGCCCAACCCTCTGTCCAGAGTAGGAATCTTCAAACCACTCCATACCAAAGGCTCTCCAGCTTCTCCTTCAAAACCTCCAGTGATGGAAGTACAGAAGACAGCCATTTAGATACCAGTTCAGTCAACAGTCAATTAGGCTCTGCAGTGAAATCTGCTCTTCCTGTACCAAAGCCTCCACATAATTACTAACATTGCATATGAGAAATAATAAATGCTTCTTTACATGGAGTCAGGTCAGCAAAGTCAGCCTGTATCATTTGGAAAGAGTATTTCCTTCTATGCCTTTGGGAGGGGTATGGCCTTAGTTATCTTTCCTTTAAGTGGGCTGAACAAACTTCACAATTTTCAAATATCTCCTGTACTTCTGTATGAATTCCTTTGCCCAACCAATTTTGCATGAACCTCTGAGCTTCTGCTTCTGCTTCTTCATGGGCTTGGTTATGGAGCATCTTACGATGTCTTTTACAGCTCTTCTTCTTCTTCTTCTTCTTCTTCTTCTTCTTCTTCTTCTTCTTCTTCTTCTTCTTCTTCTTCTTCTTCTTCTTCTTCTTCTTCTTCTTCTTCTTCTTCTTCTTCCTCCTCCTCCTCCTCCTCCTCCTCCTCCTCCTCATTATTATTATTATTATTATTATTATTATTATTATTATTATTATTATTATTATTATTATTATTATTATTGGGGTAATGGAAGAGAGAAGGAAGAATACTTGGGCACTCCAATTTCTAGTTGTTACCACTCCTATTTCCTTTTTGCTCAGCAAGACTTTGGCCTCATTGAAGTACTTTGGGCTTCAGGAAAGTTTCCAATTGGTGCTCTCTGGTTGAGATTTTTCATAGCTCACATAGATATCTATCAGCTGTCAGTCTTTGTGTCATTTCTATTGAGTACCATGACAAGCCTTTTTGTTTCTCCCACTGTTTCCACACTACAGCTTCCATGTTGTACTCTTCCACTCTTCACCCTCCATGTCCTGCTGCTGCTGCCGGCTATGCCATCTGAAGATTGGGGGAGAGCTAAAATAGGATCCTTGCAATCTTCTAAGCAAAGGAGAGTTGGGTTTGGTTCCATGACAAGACCCCTTTTAGAAAGTTGGACAAATGGCATTATTTCCTACTGCCAGAGTCTTTATCTATGTGTATATGTACATACATACAAAATATTTTATTAAACAAAAGTATAATGAATTTAAAAGTTTTATGCAATATCACAGGAAAACATTTGGATCCAATGTGATTTAGTTTCAATTTCAGTCTAATGCAATTTTATTTATTTATTTGGTTAAAATTCTGATGCTAAGCTATGGTTTGGTAGGATAACTAGTACTGGCTGGAGATGGAGGTAGAGAATTCCTGAATCATCCTCTTTCAGACAAAAATGCTGAGCTGAAGAGATTGAATTACTCAGAACAATTCCAATCCAGAATATTAGTTAGAAAACATTTTATAAAGGTTCAAATGGGAATATGTTGAAGACCAAGAGAAAAACTAGATCAAACATGTCCCTAAAACATCTGGTCCAGACATTCCTTCCAATATGATGAGATGAAATGTTAACTAATAAGTACACAAGCTTGATTATTTGTCTGAAACAATCCTGAGATGATGTTGATGGTTTATGAAGATGATGATACTCATATAGTGTTGTTGCCAGAAGACTACAATGAAATTGTAGTTTTGGTTGCCTGTTTACCAGCTCTGACAAATACATGCTTGTGTGCTTCCCATGGTGCATCAAAAGAGGAGAAGTTGACATTGCACCAGGAAAAAAGAAAAGTGGCTCTTCCTGCAGCACCATCCAAGGCCCTTCCCCCCCATAGCTGTCTTGCAAATGGGCGCCACAACTGGGTAAGTTCAGAAGGCAGAAATCTGACTGCCAGCATGGAGCACCAGCTTTGTTGTTCTTAGCTGTGAAGTCGTGTCCGACCCATCGCGACCCCATGGACAACGTTCCTCCAGGCATTCCTGTCCTCTACCATCTTCTGGAGTCCATTTAAGCTCACGCCTACTGCTTCAGTGACTCCATCCAGCCACTTCATTCTCTGTCGTCCCCTTCTTCTATTGCCCTCAATCTTTCCCAGCATTAGGCTCTTCTCCAGTGAGTCCTTCCTTCTCATTAGGTGGCCAAAGTATTTGAGTTTTAGCTTCAGGATCTGGGAAATTATTAGATAGTTAGAATTTATAACTAGAATATTATATATTGGTATGAAAAGGGAAATAGGAATATGTTAAGAATTTTGAATAAGGGATGATTTTGGTTGTCCAAATACAACTTTTTTCAAAATTATAAATAATTGGGATACTTTGAACATGATGGGAAATTAAAATTGAAAAAAATCAAAAATAGGATATGGATTAAATAATTGGAAATTGAGTACAAATGCAATTAAGATATGCTTTGACTAGAAAATATATTTTAAATTGATATTATTGATATTATAAGAAAAAAATTAACAAATGTTGACATACAATTGTATGTTTACTAACAATATTAAGAATTGTATTTCAGAAACGTCCAGTGGCGATGCGACGCTGAAGACAGCCATCTCCGGGCTGTCCGCTCCGCAGCTTTGTTGAATCATTGAAAACAGCGCCGATCAGCTGTTTTGGTGATTCGGAAGCCCCCTCCCCAGGAGAAGAGGAGGGGGTGAGGCCCCAGGTAGGGGTTGAGCTCTCCGGGGCCGCCTGAGCTTTAGGTTTGGGCGGCTGAAGGATCGAGCCCCCCCGAAGCCTGGGTTTGCTCCGGGCTGCGCAGCGTCTCTGCTCCGTGATTTTTGGAGCAGAGCCAAGCATTAGCAACCACCCCTGCCAGAAGGAAAGACTCTTGAGTATGAAGACGCGGTACAGGAGGTCAAGGTGAAGTGGACTTTTATCTTTACTCTCTAGCTCAATGGATTTTATGGCTTTGAAGTGAAAGTGTGCAACAAGTGAAAGTGGGGGAAGATGGCGACGAAAGCCTCCAAAGTTCTCCGTAGTGCGGGGGCTTCCCCGGTGCAACAGACTTCATTGCAAGCTTTGCTCTCTCCTGCACCTGCTCCGGCATTGACGCTTAAGGATTTACAGGATGCCTTTGAAAAGCATTCACAATTAATGTCAGATATGATGGAAAAGCTGGAGGAGAAACTGGAGGAGAAGATGGAAGAGAAGTTTAGAGCAATGAGGGCAGACATCTTGCCTACAATTGAAGCTGTGGCTGTATGTGTGCAACGCTTGGATGAAAAAGTGGAGGATCTTAGTCAAAAGAATTCTATATTAGAAGTAAAAGTACTAGAGAATGAAAATATAAGGGATAAAATGGATGGAGACTTGAGCCTCATCCAGTACCATCAGATGGAGTTTGCTATCAGAATCAGGGGCTTAAAAGAGAATCCTAAAGAAGATTTAAAGCAGCTGGTCTCCGAGGTTTTGGAAGTGGTACTGGGTCAATCAGCAGCTGAAATTGAGGGAAGTATAGATAAAATCTTTCATGTGAACTCATGGATAGCAAGGCAGAGGAAGCTACCTAGAGATGTGGTGGTTTACTTTACAAAGAGAGCAATTAGGGATGAAGTTATTCAAGTTGCTTATGATACTAAGTTTGTGGTTGCCGAGCAAGAAGTTTTGGTCTTAAAAGAGATTCCTCCAAAGATTTTAAGGAGAAGGAAAGATTTTGCCTTTCTAGCACAGGAACTTAAGAAATGTGACATCAAGTTTAGATGGGAGATTCCAGTGGGCATGGTGGTGATGCATGAAGGTAAAATATATCGTCTGGTTACAGTGACTCAGGCACGTGATTTTTACAGTAAAGTTTTAAAAGCAACCCCTCTACCACTTCTGGAACCTGTAAAGGGAAATGGCGAGGGAAAGCCTCAAGATGCTGAAGGAATACAGATAGAGGAGAATGGTGCTGGAGGGGATCAAATTACAGTTTCATCGGCAGCTGTTGGAGAGCAGAGGATAACGCGTGCCGCCTTAAGACGAGTGAGACAAGAGCAAGAGCAAGATCAGCAGAAAGTTATGGAACCTCCAAAGCGTACTTACAGCGAAGCTGTGGGAGGAGCGCAGCCTAAGGAAGTTAAAGGGGTCCTGGCAGATGTGCTCCAGAAGCTTCGGGATGCCAAGAATGGCGACTAAGTTCCTAACCTGGAATGTTAATGGATTAAATTCACCACAGAAGAGAAAGAAAGTTTTTCAATATTTAAAACAATTTAAGACTGATGTTATCTGTTTGCAAGAAACGCATATTAGGGTTATGGACCAAAAGTATTTGTTGAACTCAAGGCTGGGCACGCAATTTATTTAATAAGAAAAATGGAGTGGTTATCTATGTCAAGAGTACTCTGACAGCGGAACTAATTGAAGTAGACAAACAAGGAAGATATGTTATGATGGATTTGCTGTTAGAGGGCAAAAAAACGCTTTTAGTTGGACTGTATGCTCCTAATCAACAACAAACTGATTTTTTTAGTTTATTACATACAAAGATTACCCAGTTGGATTATAAATCTTTTATTTTTATGGGAGATTGGAATGGTGTCCTGGATGTACAGCTGGATAAATCTGGTTTCTTTAAGCGTGCCCCGAGTCATGCTAGATTACCTAAATCTTTTTTTGAAATGAAGGATGATCTGGAATTGTGAGACATTTGGCGAGATACACATTTACATGAAAAGGATTATACTTTTTTTCTGATAGACATCAATCTTTTTCTAGGATTGATTTTATATTACTGACTAATGATTTTTTTTTCTAGGACTAAGAAGATAAAGATTTGTGCAAGAACTATATCTGACCATAGTCCAGTCTGGTTAGAGATCAACAAGGACAATAGAGATAGGTGCTCCTGGCACATAAATGAGAATTTGTTTAGAAATCAGAGAAATGTGGAAGAATGTAAAAAGCAGATGAAGGATTTTTTTTGAAATTAATATGAACAAGGACACCTCTATGGACACGGTTTGGGATGCTAGCAAAGCCTATATGAGAGGAGTGTTAATATATATGAATAATAAATATAGACGTAATTTGGAAGTTAGAAGGAAAGAACTGGAGAATGAAATTAGGGAAAAAGAAAAGGCCCTAATTTTGAATCCATCGGATGCGAAGATTAAGGAGGTCATTAACCTGTTAAGAGGACAATTTGATAAGTTGATGGCTGATCAGGTGGCAACTAACCTACGGTTTGCTAGGCATAATACTTTTTGCAATGCCAATAAACCAGGTAGGTGGCTAGCCTACAGGTTAAGGAAAAAACAAAGGGCTTCTAATATAGATAAAATTGAATACAAAGGAAAGGTTGTGTTTCAACAGGATCTTATCAAGGAAGCCTTTGTGGATTTTTATTCCAAATTATATGTTAAGGAGAAGATTAATGAAACAGATATTGATGTATATTTGAAGAATGCTAGCATCCCGGTTCTCACACAAGAACAAAAGGAAGAGATTAATCAATTGATAACAGAAGAAGAAATTCTTTTAGCAATTAAGGAATTGAAGGTGGATAAGGCGCCAGGTATGGATGGACTGACTGCGGTCTACTACAAAAATTTACAATTGGAGCTGATAAAGCCATTAAGGGAATTGTTTCAGACAATGCAGAGGGGGGGGGGAAGGGTGCCTCCGTCTTGGAGAACTGCTTTTATTTCTTTGATTCCGAAGGAAGATCAGGATGCTACTCAAGTAAGAAACTACAGACCAATATCACTTTTAAATACAGACTACAAAATATTTGCTAAGGTGTTAGCTAACAGATTGAGGAGGGTTTTGCAACAGATGATTCATGGGGATCAAACTGGGTTCATTAGTGGTAGACAAATGAAAAATAATGTGAGGCATATAGTTGATGTGGTGGAGTTTTTGGAAAGGAACAACCAGATCCCTGTGGCGCTAATTTTTTTAGATGCTGAAAAAGCTTTTGATCAATTGGATTGGCAATTTCTGATGAAAGTTTTAGATAAAATGAATTTTGGGGATAAATTTTTACAACCAATTAGGGCATTATATCAAAACCAAACTGCCCGAATAATAGTTAACAATAGCCTGACTGAAGTATGCAATATTGAGAAGGGCACAAGACAAGGGTGTCCGCTATCACCTTTGTTATTTGTTTTAACATTGGAGATATTATTGATAAAAATACGGAACTTGGAAAAAATTAAGGGTATTCAAATTAGAGATCAGGATTATAGATTGAGGGCGTTTGCAGATGATCTGGTTGTTACGGTGACCCAGCCAGAAAACTCTGTTGTGGACCTGATGGAGATAATAATGCAATATGGGAAGGTTTCTGGATTTAAGGTTAATGTACAAAAAACAAAAATTTTAGCCAAAAATATGACAGCATCGCAAAAGGCCATCTTAGAAGGATTAACTGGATTTGAGATTGTTAAAAGGTTAAATATTTGGGGGTGTATTTGTCACCCTCCAATGCAAAGTTATATAAAAATAATTATGAAAAGTTATGGGGAAAAATTCAAAAAGAATTGGAGAGCTGGGAAAAACTGCAATTGTCTTTGCTGGGAAGAATTGCAGCAATGGAAATGAATGTCCTGCCTAAATTTTTATTTTTATTCCAAATGATACCGGTCCTTAAAAAAGACTCTAATTTGGAAGAATGGCAACGGGGTATCAATAAATTTGTGTGGGCAGGGAAAGGGCCACGAGTTAAACTTAAGATTATGCAGGATACTCGTGAAAGAGGTGGTCTTAAAATGCCTAATCTTAAATTATATTATGAAGCTGCTGCGTTGTCAGGAATAAGTGACTGGATTAATTTGACACAAGGGAGATTATTAAATCTTGAGGCCCATGACTTGTTATTTGGCTGGCATGCATATTTGTTGTATGATAAGAAGGTAGATAATGTGTTTAAAGTGCATATTTTAAGACAGGCATTGTTGAGAGTTTGGAAGAAGTATAGACATAAGTTAGACTACAAGATGCCGTTGTGGGCAATCCCGAAACATGCAATAGAAAACATAAATGTTGGCTTCAAACATGACGTGACTACGTATAAGGAGATCTTAAGCTTGGAAAGGAACGTCTGGTGTCTGAAGCCGTACAATCTTTTGCGAGATGAGGAGATCGTTCAAACTTGGTTTCAATATACTCAGTTACGTGCCAGGTGGAAAGAAGATCAGAAAATTGGTTTCTCAATGACTGATGAAAATTTGATAAAGCAAATTAGAAACCAGGGTCCAGCACATATCAAACGGATTTATCTTGCATTGATAGATATTGACTCAGAAACAGAACTTGTCAAAGACTGTATGATAAAAGGGGCCCAGAATATTCAAGAAGTTATTACAATGGACACGTGGGAAAAGATCTGGGTGAGGAACGTAAAATTTACGCAAGCCCAAAACTTAAGAGAGAACTTTTATAAAATGTTTTATAGATGGCATTTAGATCCTAAAAAGCTTGCAAGTATGTATCCGAATTATCAACCTAAATGTTGGAGGTGTGGTGGCGAAGATGCAACGTATTTTCATATATGGTGGACCTGCAAAAAGGTTAAGGCTTTTTGGATAAAAATTTGGTGGAATATGCAGAAGATCTTTAAGCAAAGGATAAAGTTTTGTCCGCAATTGTTTTTATTGGGTATAATTACAGATGCTACTGTTGTGGACATTAAGTTGATGTTGAACTTAATCACAGCAGCAAGACTCTTAATAGGTCAATATTGGAAAAAGGAGGAACTGCCGACTATAGAAGAATGGACTCTAAAAGTTTCTGACCTGGCGGAAATGGCAAAGATTTCGGCTTACTTGAAAGATCATTCGCAAGAACGTTATATTATGGAGTGGAAAAAGTGGATTGATTATATCCAGAACAAATATGGGACTAAAAAGTTTCATTTAGCATTTGAATAAGTTTTCTTTTCTTTTCTTTTTTTTCTTTTTATATGTAATATTAGTATTGCTTGTAGTCATTTCATATGAGCTAGAGTGCGATAGAATTAATAGTTCATTGTTGTTAGCATATGGATATTTATGATTGTTCTTTGTTTTTATACCTTGTACTTAGCTCTGGGAAGTCGGGGGGGGTGGGGGGAATGGGGGGAGGGATAGGGAGGGTTAGGTAGGGGTGGGTGGAGGGAGGGGGGATTGTTAAAGATAAAATGTACTGTAAAACTTTTCAATAAAAAAAAAGAATTGTATTTCCTTGATGCGGATAAATGGTTATTGCTAGAAGAAGAGAGGATGTACTGGCGATTGTAATAGTGGACTTAGTTGGAAGTTGTTTATATGTACCACAGAATTACTAATGGATTCAAACATCACATTGTCTACTGAGCACTTGTATGTGAAAATAGAAAATTACATATATGTATACACATATATATACATATACATGCATGCAAACATACATATATACAAAAAAACAAAGACAAAGAAAAAACACATGCACACCAAAAAAACCCTTAGTTATTTAAAGTTAAAGGTTTAAGTAGATTTAGGCAAAGATTTCCTCTGTCAGTCTTGACCAACCCAAGGACTGGTGCTTATCTTTGATTCACAAACGAATCTCTGGCTTTCTCTGAAGATGCTTTCATGGTCATGTGGCTGGCATGACTATACACAGAAGGTGCATAGGACTTTGTTACTTTCCCACTGAAGTTGTACCTATTTATCTACTTGCAATATGCTTTCGAATTGCTAGGATGGCAGCACACATCAAAAATAAAAGTTGCCCCAGTGTTCATATTGCGACTAAGAACCTATATGAGGTCTTAACTCGCAGCGATAAGGGTGGCGAGGTCTAACCACTTCGCTACCCTTATCGCGTCCGCAGATAACCGCCCGGCCGCCCTGTTTAGGGTGACCCACTCCCTCCTTAATCAGGAGGTGAGGGAGGAACCCTTGCAGGGTCGTGCCGAGGAGTTTAGTCAACATCTGTTGGACAAAATCGCTCGATTTGGACCGGTCTGGACTCCGACTGGGCAGAGTCTGACAATCAGGACAAGGGCGGTCTTGTCGATATTATCTGGGAGGAGTTTGATTCTGTGACTCCAGAGGAAGTGGACAGGATTATGGGGAGGTTGAGCTCCACCACATGTTTATTGGACCCGTGCCCTTCCTGGCTGGTTTATGCGGCTCGGGAGGGGACACGAGGCTGGTTCCAGGCGGTCATATCTGCCTCTTTGAGTGAGGGCAGTTTCCCCGCCGTCTTGAAGGAGGCGGTGGTGAGACCTCTCCTCAAGAAGCCTGCCTTGGACCCAGCTGTGTTAAATAACTTTCGTCCGGTCTCCAACCTTCGCTTTCTTGCGAAGGTTGTTGAGAGTGTGGTGGCGCATCAGCTCCCTCTGGTCCTGGATGAAGCGGATTATCTAGACCCATACCAATCAGGTTTCAGGCCCGGGCACAGCACGGAGACGGCATTGGTCGCTCTGGTGAATGATCTCTGGAGGGCCTGGGACAGGGGACATTCCTCTGTCCTAGTCCGATTAGACCTCTCAGCAGCGTTCGATACCATCGACCATGGTATCCTGCTGCGGCGTCTCAGGGGATTGGGAGTGGGAGGCACAGTCTTTCAGTGGTTCTCCTCCTATCTCCTGGGACATTCGCAGTTGGTGTTGGCAGGGGGGCAGAGGTCGACCTCTAGGCCTCTTGCTTGTGGAGTCCCTCAGGGGTCAGTCCTCTCGGCTCTCCTGTTCAACATCTATATGAAACCGCTGGGTGAGATCATTCATGGTTTTGGAGTTGGGTATCATCAATACGCTGATGATACCCAGCTTTTTATTTCGACCCCAAACCACCCCAGTGATGCCCTCGACGTTATGTCCCATTGCCTGGAAGCGGTTCGGGTCTGGATGGGGAGGAACAGACTTCAACTCAACCCTGACAAGACTGAGTGGCTGTGCATACCGGCATCCCGGGATATTCAGAATATCCCATCTCTTTCTATGGGGGGTGAGCTATTACCCCCCATAGATAGGGCTCGCAACATGGGAGTCCTCCTAGATTCACGGCTGACTTTGGAAGATCACATAGTGGCCGTGACTAGGGGGGCCTTCGCCCAGGTTCGCCTGGTGCGCCAGTTGCGGCCCTATCTAGACCTGGATGCCCTGCGTACGGTCACTCATGTGCTCGTGACCTCTCGTTTAGACTACTGCAACGCTCTCTACATGGGGCTGCCCTTGAAGACCACTCGGAGGCTCCAACTGGTACAGAATGCAGTCGCGAGAGTTGTGTTGGGAGTCTCCCGATACTCCCATGTTACACCTCTGCTCCGCGAGCTGCATTGGCTCCCAGTTGTCTTCCCGGTGAAGTTCAAGGTGCTGGTATTGACCTACAAAGCCCTACATGGCATGGGTCCGGAATACCTTGGGGAGCACCTGCGGCAGGCATCAACTTCCCTCCGCCCAATACGCTCCCACAGAGAGGGTCTCCTCAGGGTGTCTCTGGTCAAAGAATGCCGACTGGTGGCTCCCAGGGGGAGGGCATTCTCTGTGGGCGCACCGGATTTATGGAACCATCTTCCGGTTGAGCTCCGGATGGCGCCCGACCTTCGCTCCTTCCGGCGCGATCTAAAGACGTATCTTTTTGAACAAGCTGGCCTGGCCTGACGGCAGGGTGTTGGGTTTTTATTATTTTTAAATGCGTTTTAATCTATCTAAGAGTTCTGGGCACTTGTTTAATCTTTTTTAATTTTTGTATTCTGTTTTTTAACATGTATTGCCCTGTTCACCGCCCTGAGTCCTTCGGGAGAAGGGCGGTATACAAATAAAATTAATTAATTAATTAATATGATATTTTATCTATTCTTAATATATAGAATGTTATATGTCTCTCTGTTTCTCTCTCTCCCTCAATTTATCTCATTTATTATCTCATCTCTATCTCATTTATCTACCTACCTACCTATCTATCTATCTATCTATCTATCTATCTATCTATCTATCTATCTATCTATCTATCTATCTATCTATCTATCTCCTGTCTATTATCTTACATTATCCAGCCAAAAGAGATCAATCAAATATATATTTGAAATTAACTATTTTTAAAGTCAGAATATCATCCCAGAAAATAAAAGATAACACCAACTTATATAGCAACAAAAAAACACATCATCATTAGCCACAGTCTTTAATTTAATCTAAACCTATGTCAGAACATCTCTGATAACATTTCTGGCCTGGCTTCAGCAATTTTATTAATGTCATTGATGATAATCATGATTTAACATGAATTCAGATTGTGGTAATTGAAGGATATGATTATTTCAAATAGTTTGAGTTTTTTTAGCAACTGTACTACTCAATTATTATAATTCACATGCAATGAAGAAAGATAAGCTACAACACATAAAACATGACTTCAAAGTATGTGATTTTATATTGAATGTAAAGTGTACAAAACTGAAGAGCAACATCAGGAGACTTAATGATTTTTTATCATCAGATTTTCTTTGGTGTTCATGGCAGGTCTCAGGATAATAATGTAGCATTTGGGGATAAAGATGCAGACTAGTAAACCCAGACTGGAGGCCAGGATGGAGAAGATCTGCACGGCTACCATGTATTTCCCTTTGGAGCTCAAGTAGGTGGGTACAAAGGAGATCCATACACTACAAAAAACCAACATGCTGAAGGTGATTAGTTTGGCTTCATTGAAGCTCCCTGGCAGCTTTCGAGCCAGAAATGCCACCAAGAAGCAAATGGCAGCCAGAAAACCCATGTAGCCAAGGGCAGTGTAGAACATGGCAACTGAACCTTCATTGCACTGCAACAAGATGTGTTCTGGTTGGGAATGAAAGTCAGAATCTGGGAATGGGGGAAAAATTGCTAGCCATATCATACAGATGCCTACTTGAATACCAGAGCAGGATAAGACAATAGAGTTGGCCAGACTCTTCCCCAGCCATTTCCTCATGCTGCTGCCTGGCTTTGTGGCCAGGAAGGCCACCACCACCATTACCGTCTTGGCCAGCACAGAAGATACAGCAACTGAGAAAACAATGCTGAAAATGGTTTGTCGAAGAAAACAAGTCATTTTTGTGGGGCGACCAATGAATAGAAGAGAGGTCAAGAAAGAAATCAGGAGTGAAACCAGGAGGATGTAGGTGAGTTCACAGTTGTTGGCTTTGACTATGGGAGTTTCTCGGTATTTAATGAAGGTTCCCAGAATAAAGGCAGTGGTCAGGGACAAAGCAATGGCAAAGAAAGCCAGGATGAATCCCAACAATTCTTCATAGGATAAGAAGCTTATACTTTTGGGGACACACTGATCTCGCTTCTTATTGGAATGATGATCATCTGGACACCTGTCACAGTGGGATGCATCTGAAAAAAATTCTTAGCATGAATAGGTTTCTGCAGCTGTAGGAGCATGAAAATCACAATAAAAATCAATTACTTCATTTTCAAGGAATAATATAATATTTCTGCCCAGAGATATCCACATGACACAACATTTGTTAAAATAGTCAACATTCTTTTTTTAAAGGCTGAAGATAAATGTGATTATCAGCTCTCTTGTCCTCTTGCATGAAACCAAACAAGAAAATTACAACTGAAGAAAAATCAAGTGCCCAATCTTTGAAAGGTTTGTGGATGCCTTCAAGAAATTTAATGTTTTTCTGGCTTCTTTATCAAATACCCCCCAAAATCAAGAGAGAATATTGATTGTATCCTGATCTCTTTCTTTCTTTCTTTCTTTTTGGAGCCACCTACTGTACCTTCTTGCACAGAGAATGTTCCTTTTATACACAGAGAACAGTCGTAGCAGCAAACTGGTGCTTCCTTTCTCACAAACTTGGCATAACCTGGGGAGCAACTTTCTGTACATCTTGAATAAGGCACTGTCTAAACATAAACAGAAAGATTAGTCAGGGCAATATATGAATTAGAAGGGTTTACTGAAATCAACTGGTTTCCAGAAGCTCAGAAGCACACTGAGCAAAATCAGTCAAGGACTGGTGGCATGGGCTTTAATAACTCTACTTGCAAGTGGCAAATGAAAGGTGATTCTCTTTCTCTATCAATCTCTATTGCAGATCATAAAACAGACTCATTGCCTTATTCTTCTTTCCAAAGGAAAGTAGTTCCATTGCAAAAGGTTTTTCTCCTTAGGGCATTGATGAGAATGTTATACTTTATTTTTCCCCCATGTTTGCTTTCTCAGGAAACCTCCAAAATTTAGCTTTCTCTTCAGTCATTATTGTTCTGTCTTATAATTGATCATTGTATAATTTTATATAAATGACTTTTTAGCTGCCCTCATTTCCCTCACCACATTCTTAATGACATCTTTCTCTTATGCAATTCACTGGGCTAAGTTCTTCATATTCTGGATTTTCTCCCAAAGGTGCTTATTCAAAAGGCAACTGGTCTATGTTTTCCCTTGAACACCTTTCACTTTTCATCTCAGAAGCTTCTTCAGTTCTGACTGAAGGATGAAAGGATTTATATTCCTTGCAGTCATCTGGTCATTAGCAGTCTTTCTGAGACTTGTTAAGGCTACTAGGTGGGTCACCTGAATAGTGCAAATGGGTGTGGAAACGTTTACAACATAGTCCTTCAGCAGTTCCAAATCCATCCTCCATCATTCAGTCAGAACTGAAGAAATTTCTTGTATGAGAAGTGAAATGTCTTCAAGGAAAAACAAGCTCCAGGTGCCTTTTGAAAAAGCACCTTTGGCACAACAATGACCTGGATGACCAAGAATCTCCATAGATATTTTGGATTTTCTCTTACTGGAAATAAGATGATTCGATATATGGTAAATTATGGCTTCAGATTGATGGTACAGCAGTTTCCAATGTGTGATAGATTACTGAAAAACCTCTAAAATAAAATGATATTTAATAAATTAATGAGGCTTATTTGGAAGTCATCACGATTTACTTCAATAAGTATTATTTCTGAGCAGAAAGGTTTGCACATATGGAGGTAAATAGAAGAGGAAAAACCAGGCAGCATCAGCTACTTTGTTAAATAATGTTGGCCATTGAATGGCACTCTGATTGATGGAAATCTTGACTTCCGAGGAGGCTTTTCTTTCTACACTCCCAATTTTCACCCCTGCATCAGACTTTTCCAAAAATGATGTCCAGTGCATGATATCAAAGTCACCAAGAGGAACTCCATTTTCATCAAAATGAATCCCATCTCTGGAAATATTGCGATTTTGGAAGTTTCTCAGGAACCTATGAAGCTGCAGAAACAGAAAAAACATAACAATTTGAGGCTTTGTTCAATATTTTTCTTGCTATTATTCTGGATTGGAAGTACTCTGAATAATTCAAGCCCTATCTAACATAATGAAATTCAACATAGATAAAAGTAAGGCTTTGGACTTAGGCAAGAAAAACTAAATGTATAAATATAGACTAGGTGAAACTTGGCTTGATGTCAATCACTGTAGAGGGATCTTGAAGTCCTAGTGGACAATCACCCAAATATGAGACAACAGTGTGTGGCAGGAACCAAAAAAGCCAGTGCAATTCTAAGCTGCATTAATGGAGGGACAGAATCAAAATCATGTGAAGTTCTAGTATTGCTTTACAAAGGCTTAGAAAGAACACACTTGGAATACTGCATCCAGTTTTGGTCATCATAATTTTAAAAAGATGTTGAAACTCTGGAAAGAGTGCAGAGAAGAGCAGCAAAAATGATTAGGGGGCTGGAGGCTAAAACATACAAAGAACAGTTGCAGGAATTTGGTATGTAAAGTCCATGGGTTGGCAACCTGCGGCTCTGGAGCTGCATATGGCTCTTTCAGTCTTCTCTTGCGGCTCCCAGACATCCTCCACCTTTTGCAGAGAGAGTGAGAGAGATAGAGACAGAGAGAGGGACTTACGCTTCCCCCTCCCACCCAAACTTTTTGGGTGGGGCTCCTCCCTTTGCTGCATCTCTGCAGGAAGCAGGAAGCAGCAGAAAGCAGAAAGCATATCTCTCTCTCTCTCTCTCTCTCTCTCTCTCTCTCTCTCTCTCTCTCTCTCTCTCTCTCTCTCACACACACACACACACACACACACACACACACACACACACACACACACAAACTGAGTGGGGGAAGAGGACTGACAGACCAAGGGCAGGAGAAAGCCAGCCCAATAAGAATTTGTGTCAGCTTGTCGGAGAACAGCGTGAGGCCAGGTTGTCAGGTGAACAGAAGATTGGAGAAAGGGAGGGGGGGGGAGAGAGAGAGGGCAAGAAAGAGAGGGCAAGAGAGAGAGAGAGCACAGTAGCCTCTATTTTGAATTAAACTCTTCAATCAAGTATTTTATTTTCTCTGGGAAATGGGTCCAAGTGGCTCTTTGAGTGTCTAAGGTTGCTGACCCCTGGTCTAGTCTAAGGAAAATAAGGACTAGGGGAAACATGATAGCACTATTCCAATTTTTGAGGGGCTCCTACAAAGATGAGGGGGTCAAACTATTTTCCAAAGCACCAATATGCAAGACAAGAAACAATGGTGGAAATTAACCAAAGAGAGACAAAATCTAGAACTAAGGAGAAATTTTCTAATGGTGAGAGCAATCAACCAATGGAACAGCTTGCCTTCAGATGTAGTGGGTGCTCTATCACTGGAGGCTTCAAAAAGAGACTGGACAACCATTTTTCTGAAATGGTATAGGGTCTCCTGCTGGAGTAGGGGGTTGGGCTAGAAAACCTCTGAGATCCTAAAAAATTAGCATGTATGTATCCGAACTGCCAGCTCAAATGTTGGAGGTGTGGTTGTGAGGATGCAACGTATTTTCATATATGGTGGACTTGTAAAAAGGTTAAAGCTTTTTGGATTAAAATTTGGTGGAACATGCAAAAAATATTGAAGAAAAGGATAAAGTTTTCTCCGCAACTGTTTTTATTGGGTATTATCAAAGATACCACCGTTGTGGACACTAAGTTGATGTTGAATTTAATTACGGCAGTGAGACTTTTAGTAGCGCAATATTGGAAGAAGGAAGAACTGCCGACTATAGAAGAATTGACTTTAAAAGTTTCTAACTTGGCAGAAATGGCAAAGATCTCAGCGTATTTGAAAGACCATTCGCAACAGAGATACATTGTGGAGTGGAGGAGATGGATTGATTACATCCAGAATAAATATGGGACTAAAAAGTTTCACTTAGCATTTGAATAAGTAGCAGATATATATGATGTATAACTAGCTTGTAGTTATTTTACTAAGAGTTAAAGTGTGATAGAATTTAATATTTTATTGTTGTTTGCATATTTTAGATTGTGTTTGTTTGTATTTTTATACCCTGTATTTTGCTCTGGGAAGTCGGGGAGGGGGGAGGGGAGGGGAGGGGAGGGTTGGGGGGGTTGGGAAGAGGGGAGGGGGTTGGGCGGTTTGTATTCAAAAATGTATTGTAAAGCTTTTCAATAAAAAAAGAAAACCTCTGAGATCCCTTCTAACATTGTTATTCTATATTTTATGTTCTCTGTTTTGTCATTTCACCATCACAGCCCCACTTGAAGTAAGACCATTTGGAGATATGGGAAAACTTGTAATGGGAGACAATGCGGAATACAATTTTACCATCAGTCCTGATCAAGATGAAGTTAGCAGAGCTTAAGTTTGGGCTAGAAATTCAATAAAATTTGCATAGTGATGTTATCTCTTTCAAAGACTAGCTATGGAAGCATATGCATTAGTTCAGAAGATGTGTGGATGAACACAGAAGATACTTTGAAAAGACGTTCATTTATATCTTGTTGCTATGTTAGAAAATTTTAGCCAGCAAAGTCCAATTTCAATCCAGAACAAACAATCAAGTCTAACTCCTTAGCTTGGAAACGAGATCACTTTGTGATCACAAGAAAGGGTTGAAGATTGCTGGAATATTCTGATGTTTATTTAATTTTGAAAATCATATTGTCAACATAGAGCTATTTCTGTCACAAAAGCATCCCAAACCAGCACAGGTTGTTTAACTTTAGAAGATTTTTCTCCATCATCTCCTTCTCAAACTCATTCTCAAATACTACAAACTGGGCAATTGTTCTTTGCAATATTCCACTCCTGTCTACCTCTAATTTAATACTGACGAATTGGAAAGGGGAAATCAGTAAAACCTCAAAGAAGACTTACCTGCCATGGCTGCACAATCTGGGATGATTCATGGTATCCAACTTGCATTCTCCGCTTACTCTGTTGGGAGGAAGAGGCAGCACTGAGGGCCCATGCCACAGTTTGAATTACTTTGGAAATACTGGAGGGATCCTGAGAGAGGATTCTTGCAATCACATCATGGGGTGGGAATTCCCAGTTCTCTTTTTCTTTGCATTTTTCCCAAACTTTCTTAGATAACAAAGGAGTTGAATTGGAACATTGGAATGCTTCCTTTCCATACAGTGTGACCATAGATGTATAAGATTTAGAGTCATAATACTGAGTCCTTCCCTTTTTCTGGAAGAGGAAGGAAAACAAAGCATATTTATTGTGGAGATCAACCAAGTGGTCAAAAATACCTACACTTAAAGCTGTCAAAGTTGTTGCGATCAATACTCTTCCCACAGCAAATTTCCTACTCTTGTCAAGCACTTGTATTACTGATGCTAGTAACCCTGAGGCCTTAAAATCCAGTTGGCATACTATAATTTTTATTTGACTCTTGATAAGAGAAAGGAACATTTCCCATTTTTCTTGCATGAGGGTATCTCTAGCACTTGACTTCATATTTGCTTCTGGGATGCTTCCTGAGAGGACAATGCAAATCCCATTTTTTAGAGCAAGAGCTTCCAAGCTTCTTTTGAATTTTTCTCCTCCGTCATTGTCCAGAGAAAGGAGGCCGATCCACGTCCATTGGAAATGCAGGAGCAGCTTGACAATTGCAAAGTAGGGTGGGTTTTGGTCTGGGGTCATCCGATATGAAAAAGGAAAATATTTATTTTGCTCAGCAATCTGATTGATAACACTATAGTTGATCTAAGATAAAACAGAAGGTATTGGTAATTATGTCAGTTTTAATGATAAAAGTCACATTGTAAATCTAAGGGCCATTCCCTACTGCTGAGAAAAGTTTCAAACAATAACTGCATGAATTTTACTGGCTCCTTTGATGTTCTGTCCTGTTATCTTGCATGCTCCCTTTGAAACTAGGAAGCTCTGAATTATCTGTGGGTGGTGTTCATGGGTGATCCTGATGGAGCACATCCCTCTGGTCAACCCTTACCCTTGTAGTTTTTCCTAGGTGATAGAATGAATGCAATGCAGCAGCTTTGCTGTCAACAACTTAGGCTCATGTGAGCCTTACATTCTTTGTTTTTACCCACATTGTAACTCTGTGGGTCACCCACCTACTCATGGAATATCATTTTAAACTGACAAACATGTTAAATTTGCATAGATTATTATTGCTTATTTCATTGCTTCATATGTTTGACTTGAAATAATTGTTTGTTATATTCCCCCCCTAGCAATTGTTTAATATTGGTATATTATTTCATTGTCTTCATTCATATAATTGTTTTCAAATATTTCTATATGAACTCTTTAATTAGTTTAATTTCTTTCAGACATTTTGAATGCAGAAGTCTGACCCATTTGTTTTTCTTTCATATCTTTCTTTTCCAATTTTTACTTCAGTCTCAAGATTATGAAAATGAGGAATTCCTCACTGAAAGTTATTAAGACTTGGAACATCCTGTCTCTTGGAGTTCCATCGCTGGATATTTTTGAGGAAATATTGGACAGCGAATTATCTGTAGTGGTCTGACCATTCCTGGCCCGTGTTGGGAATTGGACTTTTTTATTCTATGATTCTGTGTACAAAACCAGCTCTTTTAAATTGGTCACTCTTCAACTCTTCTAATATTTATTCTCTGACGCTCAATTTATTTGGAAAAATATATACAAGTGCTGCCTTCTAGGCAAGCACTTGTATATATTTGTATATCTGAAGAATTTACAACATGGAATTAATTTCTTTTGGCTTTATACCTGTGGGATTTTGTAGATGCTCAAGACATTAGAAATATGATCAAAGAGTTCAGAATCTTCAAGGACTGCCAGCAGGTTCTTTTGTCTTCCACATCTGTAGTTTGGGATGTTCTCCTGCCCTGTGGACAGCACGTCCATCATGGCCTCATATGTCAGTCTTGCACTGAAAAAGTTCTGATAGATGTTGTAGCCCAGGGTGATGTTGGGTAAGAGCCTTGAATTCTGGTTGATTTCATGAACGGCCAACAAGAAGGGCAGAAGGTGGTAGAAGGTGTTCTCACTGCAACATAAGAAATTTCCAAAGGTCATCTTCCATTTGGATTTTCATAAAAGCATGTCCTATTTACTGCAGCTTTATCGCTATATAGTGCAATGCCAAAAAGATAACCAGACACTCATTATTTAATTAAATTATTCAATTTATTTGGGCTTTGCAGGTGCTAGATTATCTTTGAAATTTCTTTTAGAAGAACCATCTCATTGACACCACTAGGAGCTTCTTGCCAAACAAAATATCAGGGAGATATAGTAAGTTTCTTATGTCAGGATCAAAAGTATCCGACCAAAGTTACCAGAATGGATTCTGCCTATAATTATCTCCAAATTATGACAGGGGGAGGGGGAGAAAGGAGTAATAGTATTCTTATAGTTTAGTAACCAGGTAAGGAAAACAATAACATTAGTAAGAAATCTTTGTACTTTCTTTTCTTCAAAAAAAAGCAGCATGGAGGCTTCTTACTATTGTAACTGTTTTAATCATTTTAAAATAACCTTTGAAAAATCAAAGCATTTATTTTATTTACTTACCTATTTCCAGAGATACTATATCAGTTCACAACAATCCATAAAATGTTATTAAAATCATGCCCTTACCCCCAGGCTCCAGACTAGATATGCTTATAGTGTCTTCCCACTCCTCCAGAATGCTAATAAGGGATGCTACCAAGGATGGATGTATATCTTGTGATCATATTATAGGATTTCTTCTTATTATACCCCCCTGGAGATGACTAACAGCTGGGTTCAAATGCTAGATTATCAAGTGGTATTACCTATCTGAAGATGGATATCTCTTCATAAGCCTTCTTAGATCTAGAGATTTGCTGCAGAACAGTCATGACTTTAGAATTATTTCCCTATATTCTACAGTTAACTACAATTAATGTGATCCTCTGTGACTAAAATTAACTTATAATTTTCTCCCCTCCTTCAATTTGGTTTTTAAAAGGTATGCCTTTTAGTTAAACCAAAAGGAACAGGTAACCACAAAAGTAGCAAAAATGTTAAAGGGTTGAAAGAAAGAGTGGAGAGGGTGGTAGGAATTATAGAGTAAATGTAAGGAAATGGAATAGATGGTAGAGAGAAAGTACAAGCAATCTCCCTCTGCTCTAAGGTATTCAATCACTTTATTGGGAGATACTGCTTAACAATTGTTAATAAATAAATCAAATAAATATGAATAGATTGCTGACTCTCCACAGTACAAGGTAATCATTTTGAAAGCTGGCAGAACCCCATCCAATTAAGAGTCATCCGGGGACAGTGTTGGAACAACTTAAAAGGAACCTTGCAAACTCAGGTTTTACAAATTCATCATGTTCCTTAGGAGCCTTTCCTCTAAAGCAAATTGGGAGAAGCAATAATGACTTGCCTTTCTCAAGGTGAGGAATAGGACAAAGGAAATCATTGCTAGAAACGATATTGGAGCAGGTAAAATCAATCACCAGAATCCTGGACACGATGACAATTACCTTTTCAGTTGGTGGCTTGGAGGCTTGGAGAATGAAAATTGGTACAGTCGAGATAAGGTTCCAGATATTATTCCAGTAATTAAGTAGTCTCCTGGCTTGTAGTAATGGAACCATTTCTTTTCTTCTATTATCACCTTAAATGGACAACTCATCAGCATACAGACACAGGGAAATTGAGACAGAAGCTGAAGCAGAAAGAGCTGTTTATGCAGCAATAGCAACATTTGACATGTACTGCAGAAGATCCTGCCTATTCTTCTGTATTCAGCACAGAGTTAAATCTCAGAGTTCACACAAGACCATAAGTACAGTGAAGAAGTTCCAGTTTGGCCCCAGATTTGGAAGAGTTACCTGCAATTTCAGACTACTACAGTATTTGCTTGATTTTACTCCAATCTCTGCTCTCATCATAGAAGGAGGCTGTTACAAATCAGATTTTCAGGTGCTGTATATCCCATTTGTTGTCACATTGATTGGTAACTAATTGGGGTGGTGGAACTCCCATAAACCTTGATCAAAGGAGAATAAATAATCATGAGTTTAATAATTAGAAGGGGAATTGGGAATGAGTATTGCCACAAAAGTATGCAGTGGGAGAAAATAATTTTGTTTGGCCCAGGAGAATAATTCTAATCTGAGAGTCAAGAAAGCAACAATTCAGGAAAGTTTGATTGTTTTTTAGTCTATAAACATATTCCTGGGATTCTAAAGATTAAAATGTGGAAAAACAGTATAACGCTCTTGAATTAGTCAACAGGCCATTATAATTCCTTCTTATTCTGTCTTGTGTGGATGAAATCATCTTCCTCAATGAAAGTCAGATACTCCGGAATGGTTAACTCCAGATCATGATATATAGAACAAGCTATTAGTGGCTCCTTTTAAATGTCTTGTATCTTTCAAAATGTGGAAGACTATCAGTCTTCATGATCACAAATAAGATCAGGTTGAAATTCCCTGGTGCATTAACTGAAAAATGGCCTGTTACTGACTTGTTCACAATATGATGACATTTGCTATCATGTTATCTAATAGGGAAGCAAGAGATGGTGCTGTAGGAGTACAATACCAAAAAAAGGCTGAAGTTGACGCAGTAAACCAAATCTGAGAAGCTGAGACCATGATCATTACTATACGATGGGCAGATTTGAGTCCTTCTGCTAAATATGCACCTGAGACCTTTATGCTAAATATGCACCTGAGACCTTTATCCATTCCAAAACCCATTTGATGGAGTATAAATAAATTAATTACATATATTTCCTGGACAATCAGTTGCTTCAAAAATGAACATTAATCTGAAACCAGAATGGGACAACTCACCTTAGCAACTCATTGTGGCCAACTGGCTATGGCCAACTCATCACGGGACAAGTCGCCATGGGACTATTTAACAATTTGGAGGCAGAGAGTAGATATTGAAAGATCTTTCTATTAAATGTATGTATGTATGTATGTATGTATGTATGTATGTATGTATGTATGTATACCACAATGTTGCTTTAAAAAATGCCTTTGGTTTATGCCTTCTCTATTTCCACCACTGAAAAGCTTTTCTTCAAAGAAACAAAACAACATATAAATGAACCTGGGTCTAGTGCAGGGGTAGGCAACCTTGGCTCTTTTATGACTCATGGACTTCAACTCCCAGAATTCCTGAGCCAGCCATGCTGGCTCAGGAATTCTGGGAGTTGAAGTCCATGAGTCATAAAAGAGCCAAGGTTGCCTACCCCTAGTCTAGTGGTAGAAGGTTTATTAAAGTTGGGTAAAGATGGAGAAACATTAAGATACACAAATGCTTGGAGAAATGGAATAGTAGAATGTGTCCTGTTACAGGAATGTTGATAAACATGTAATTGCTGTATATAACAGTGTGGTTCTGTCCACTTTGAGAAATGAAAGCATACGACTATGTCACATAATATTAATTTGAGTTGGAGGTAGTAGCCATTAAGTATTTTGAAAATACTTAATTAAGAAGAAAGAAAGCCAAGAAGGTATGAGTGGAGAATTTTACACTGAAATGTTAATGACCAGCACTAAGAGGTCCTAGAATGAAAAACATAAAAGTGTCTGTAGAAATCTTCCAGCCCAACCCTCTGTCCAGAGTAGGAATCTTCAAACCACTCCATACCAAAGGCTCTCCAGCTTCTCCTTCAAAACCTCCAGTGATGGAAGTACAGAAGACAGCCATTTAGATACCAGTTCAGTCAACAGTCAATTAGGCTCTGCAGTGAAATCTGCTCTTCCTGTACCAAAGCCTCCACATAATTACTAACATTGCATATGAGAAATAATAAATGCTTCTTTACATGGAGTCAGGTCAGCAAAGTCAGCCTGTATCATTTGGAAAGAGTATTTCCTTCTATGCCTTTGGGAGGGGTATGGCCTTAGTTATCTTTCCTTTAAGTGGGCTAAACAAACTTCACAATTTTGAAATATCTCCTGTACTTCTGTATGAATTCCTTTGCCCAACCAATTTTGCATGAACCTCTGAGCTTCTGCTTCTGCATCTTCATGGGCTTGGTTATGGAGCATCTTACGATGTCTTTTACAGCTCTTCTTCTTCTTCTTCTTCTTCTTCTTCTTCTTCTTCTTCTTCTTCTTCTTCTTCTTCTTCTTCTTCTTCTTCTTCTTCTTCTTCTTATTATTATTATTATTATTATTATTATTATTATTATTATTATTATTATTATTATTATTATTATTATTATTATTATTATTATTAATGGGGTAATGGAAGAGAGAAGGAAGAATACTTGGGCACTCCAATTTCTAGTTGTTACCACTCCTATTTCCTTTTTGCTCAGCAAGACTTTGGCCTCATTGAAGTACTTTGGGCTTCAGGAAAGTTTCCAATTGGTGCTCTCTGCATCAGATTTTTCACAGCTCACATAGATACCTATCAGCTGGCAGTCTTTGTGTCATTTCTCTTGAGTACGATGGCAAGCCTTTTTGGTTCTCCCACTGTTTCCACACTACAGCTTCCATGTTGTACTCTTCCACTCTTCACCCTCCATGTCCAGCTGCTGCTGCCGGCTATGCCATCTGAAGATTGGGGGAGAGCTAAAATAGGATCCTTGCAATCTTCTAAGCAAAGGAGAGTTGGGTTTGGTTCCATGACAAGACCCCTTTTAGAAAGTTGGACAAATGGGATTATTTCCTACTGCCAGAGTCTTTATCTATGTGTATATGTACGTACATACACAATATTTTATTAAACAAAAGTATAATGAATTTAAAAGTTTTATGCAATATCACAGGAAAACATTTGGATCTAATGTGATTTAGTTTCAATTTCAGTCTAATGCAATTTTATTTATTTATTTGGTTAAAATTCTGATTCTAAGCTATGGTTTGGTAGGATAACTAGTACTGGCTGGAGATGGAGGTAGAGAATTCCTGAATCATCCTCTTTCAGACAAAAATGCTGAGCTGAAGAGATTGAATTACTCAGAACAATTCCAATCCAGAATATTAGTTAGAAAACATTTTATAAAGGTTCAAATGGGAATATGTTGAAGACCAAGAGAAAAACTAGATCAAACATGTCCCTAAAACGTCTGGTCCAGACATTCCTTCCAATATGATGAGATGAAATGTTAACTAATAAGTACACAAGCTTGATTATTTGTCTGAAACAATCCTGAGATGATGTTGATGGTTTATGAAGATGATGATACTCATATAGTGTTGTTGCCAGAAGACTACAATGAAATTGTAGTTTTGGTTGCCTGTTTACCAGCTCTGACAAATACATGCTTGTGTGCTTCCCCTTGGTGCATCAAAAGAGGAAAAGTTGACATTGCACCAGGAAAAAAGAAAAGTGGCTCTTCCTGCAGCACCATCCAAGGCCCTTCCCCCCCCCCCATAGCTGTCTTGCAAATGGGCGCCACAACTGGGTAGGTTCAGAGGGCAGAAATCTGACTGCCAGCATGGAGCACCAGCTTTGTTGTTCTTAGCTGTGAAGTCGTGTCCGACCCATCGCGACCCCATGGACAACGTTCCTCCAGGCATTCCTGTCCTCTACCATCTTCTGGAGTCCATTTAAGCTCACGCCTACTGCTTCAGTGACTCCATCCAGCCAGTTCATTCTCTGTCGTCCCCTTCTTCTATTGCCCTCAATCTTTTCCAGCATTAGGCTCTTCTCCAGTGAGTCCTTCCTTCTCATTAAGTGGCCAAAGTATTTGAGTTTTAGCTTCAGGATCTGGGAAATTATTAGATAGTTAGAATTTATAACTAGAATATTATATATTGGTATGAAAAGGGAAATAAGAATACGTTAAGAATTTTGGATAAGGGATGATTTTGGTTGTCCAAATACAACTTTTTTCAAAATTATAAATAATTGGGATACATGATGGGAAATTAAAATTGAAAAAAATCAAAAATAGGATATGGATTAAATAATTGGAAATTGAGTACAAATGCAATTAAGATATGCTTTGACTAGAAAATATATTTTAAATTGATATTATTGATAGTATAAGAAAAATTTAACAAATGTTGACATACAATTGTATGTTTACTAACAATATTAAGAACTGTATAGAAGAAGAGAGGATGTACTGGCGAGTGTATTAGTGGACTTAGTTGGAAGTTGTTTATATGTACCACAGAATTACTAATTGATTCAATCATCACATTGTCTACTGAGCACTTGTATGTGAAAATAGAAAATTACATATATGTATACATATATATATATACATATTGTTGTTGTTAGCTGCGAAGTCGTGTCCGACCCATCGCGACCCTATGGACAACATTCCTCCAGGCCTTCCTGTCCTCTACCATCTTCTGGAGTCCATTTAAGCTCACGCCTACTGCTTCAGTGACTCCATCCAGCCACCTCATTCTCTGTCGTCCCCTTCTTCTATTGCCCTCGATCTTTCCCAGCATTAGGCTCTTCTCCAGTGAGTCCTTCCTTCTCATTAGGTGGCCAAAGTATTTGAGTTTTAGCTTCAGGATCTGGCCTTCTAAAGAGCAGTCAGGGTTGATCTCCTCTAGGACTGACCGGTTTGATCGCCTTGCAGTCCAAGGGACTCGCAGGAGTCTTCTCCAGCACCACAGTTCAAAGGCCTCAATTCTTTGGCGCTCAGCCTTTCTTATGGTCCAACTTTCACTGTATATACATATACATGCATGCAAACATACATATATACAAAAAAACAAAGACAAAGAAAAAACACATGCACACCAAAAAAAACCTTATATATTTAAAGTTAAACGTTTAAGTAGATATAGGCAAAGATTTCCTCTGTCAGTCTTGACCAACCCAAGGACTGGTGCTTATCTTTGATTCACAAACGAATCTCTGGCTTTGTCTGAAGATGCTTTCATGGTCATGTGGCTGGCATGACTATACACCGAAGGTGCATAGGACTTTGTTACTTTCCCACTGAAGTTGTACCTATTTATCTACTTGCAATATGCTTTCGAATTGCTAGGATGGCAGCACACATCAAAAGTATGGAGAAAAATAAATAAAAGTTGCCCCAGTGTTCATATGATATTTTATCTATTCTTAATATATAGAATGTTATATGTCTCTCTGTTTCTCTCTCTCCCTCAATTTATCTCATTTATTTATCTCATCTCTATCTCATTTATCTACCTACCTACCTACCTATCTATCTATCTATCTATCTATCTATCTATCTATCTATCTATTATCTATCTATCTATCTATCTATCTATCTATCTATCTATTATCTATCTATCTATCTATCTATCTATCTATCTATCTATCTATCTATCTATCTACCTACCTACCTACCTACCTACCTATCTATCTATCTATCTATCTATCTATCTATCTATCTATCTATCTATCTATCTATCAACTGTCTATTATCTTACATTATCCAGCCAAAAGAGATCAATCAAATATATATTTGAAATTAACTATTTTTTAAAGTCAGAATATCATCCCAGAAAATAAAATATAACACCAACTTATATAGCAACAAAAAAACACATCATCATTAGCCACAGTCTTTAATTTAATCTAAACCTATGTCAGAACATCTCTGGTAACATTTTTGGCCTGGTTTCAACAATTTTATTAATGTCATTGATGATAATCATGATTTAACATGAATTCAGATTGTGGCAACTGAAGGATATGATTATTTCAAATAGTTTGTTTTAGCAACTGTACTACTCAATTATTATAATTCACATGCAACGAAGAAAGATAAGCTACAACACATAAAACATGACTTCAAAGTATGTGATTTTATATTGAATGTAAAGTGTACAAAAATGAAGAGCAACATCAAGAGACCTAATGATTTTTTATCATCAGATTTTCTTTGGTGTTCATGGCAGGTCTCAGGATAATAATGTAGCATTTGGGGATAAAGATGCAGACTAGTAAACCCAGACTGGAGGCCAGGATGGAGAAGATCTGCACGGCTATCATGCTTTTCCCTTTGGAGCTCAAGTAGGTGGGTACAAAGGAGATCCATACACTACAAAAAACCAACATGCTGAAGGTGATCAGTTTGGCTTCATTGAAGCTCCCTGGCAGCTTTCGAGCCAGAAATGCCACCAAGAAGCAAATGGCAGCCAGAAAACCCATGTAGCCAAGGGCGGTGTAGAACATGGCAACTGAGCCTTCATTGCACTGCAACAAGATGTGTTCTGGTTGGGAATGAAAGTCAGAATCTGGGAATGGGGGAAAAATTGCCAGCCATATCATACAGATGCCTACTTGAATACCAGAGCAAGATAAGACAATAGAGTTGGCCAGACTCTTCCCCAGCCATTTCCTCATGCTGCTGCCTGGCTTTGTGGCCAGGAAGGCTACCACCACCATTACAGTCTTGGCCAGCACAGAAGATACAGCAACTGAGAAAACAATGCTGAAAATGGTTTGTCGAAGAAAACAAGTCATTTTTGTGGGGCGACCAATGAATAGAAGAGAGGTCAAGAAAGAAATCAGGAGTGAAACCAGGAGGATGTAGGTGAGTTCACAGTTGTTGGCTTTGACTATGGGAGTTTCTCGGTATTTAATGAAGGTTCCCAGAATAAAGGCAGTGGTCAGGGACAAAGCAATGGCAAAGAAAGCCAGGATGAATCCCAATAATTCTTCATAGGATAAGAAGCTTATACTTTTGGGGACACACTGATCTCGCTTCTTATTGGAATGTTGGTCATCTGGACACTTGTCACAGTGGGATGCATCTGAAAAAAATTCTTATCATGAATCTGTTTCTACAGCTGTAGGAGCATGAAAACTACAACAAAAAATCAATTACTTCATTTTCAAGGAATAATATAAAACTTCTGCCCAAAGATATCCATATGACACAACATTTTTTAAAATAGTCAACATTCTTTTTTTAAAGGCTGAAAATAAATGTGATTATCAGCTCTCTTGTCCTCTTGCATGAAACCAAACAAGAAAATTACAACTGAAGAAAAATCAAGTGCCCAATCTTTGAAAGGTCTGTGGATGCCTTCAAGAAATTTAATGTTTTTCTGGCTTCTTTATCAAATACCCCCCAAAACCAAGAGAGAATATTGATTGTATCCTGCTTTCTTTCTTTCTTTCTTTCTTTCTTTCTTTCTTTCTTTCTTTCTTTCTTTCTTTCTTTCTTTCTTTCTTTCTTTCTTTCTTTCTTTTTTCTTTCTTTCTTTCTTTCTTTCTTTCTTTCTTTCTTTCTTTCTTTCTTTCTTTCTTTCTTTTTTCTTTCTTTCTTTCTTTTTTCTTTTTGGAGCCACCTACTGTACCTTCTTGCACAGAGAATGTTCCTTTCATACACAGAGAACAGTCGTAGCAGCAAACTGGTGCTTCCTGTCTCACAAGCTTGGCATAACCTGGGGAGCAACTTTCTGTACATCTTGAATAAGGCACCGTCTAAACAAAAACAGAAAGATTAGTCAGGGCAATATATGAATTAGAAGGGTTTACTGAAATCAACTGGTTTCCAGAAGCTCAGAACCACACTGAGGAAAATTAAGGACTGGTGGCATGGGCTTTAATTAATCTGCTTGCAAGTGGCAAATGAAAGGTGATTCTCTTTCTCTATCAATCTCTATTGCGGATCCCAAAACAGACTCATTGCCTTATTCTTCTTTCCAAAGGAAAGTAGTTGCATTGCAAAATGTTTTTCTCCTTAGGGCATTGATGAGAATGTTATACTTTATTTTTCCCCCATCTTTGCTTTCTCAGGAAACCTCCTAAATTTAGCTTTCTCTTCAGTCATTATTGTTCTGTCTTATAATTGATCATTGTATAATTTTATATAAATGACTTTTTTAGCTGCCCTTATTTCCCTCACCACGTTCTTAATGACATCTTTCTCTTATGCAATTCACTGGGCTAAGTTGTTCATATTCTGGATTTTCTCCCAAAGGTGCTTATTCAAAAGGCAACTGGTCTATGTTTTCCCTTGAACACCTTTCACTTTTCATCTCAGAAACTTCTTCAGTTCTGACTGAAGGATGAAAGGATTTATATTCCTTGCAGTCATCTGGTCATTAGCAGTCTTTCTGAGACTTGTTAAGGCTACTAGGTGGGTCACCTGAATAGTGCAAATGGGTGTGGAAACGTTTACAACATAGTCCTTTTAGCAGATCCAAATCCTTCCATCCTCCACCATTCAGTCAGAACTGAAGAAGTTTCTTGTATGAGAAGTGAAATGTCTTCAAGGAAAAACAAGCTCCAGGTGCCTTTTGAAAAAGCACCTTTGGCACAACAATGACCTGGATGACCAAGAATCTCCATAGATATTTTAGATTTTCTCTTACTGGAAATAAGATGATTTGATATATGGTAAATTATGGCTTCATATTGATGGTACAGCAGTTTCCAATGTGTGATAGATTACTGAAAAACCTCTAAAATAAAATGATATTTAATAAATTAATGAGGCTTATTTGGAAGTCATCACAATTTACTTCAATAAGTATTATTTCTGAGCAGAAAGGTTTGCACATATGGAGGTAAATAGAAGAGAAAAAACCAGGCAGCATCAGCTACTTTGTTAAATAATGTTGGCCATTGAATGGCACTCTGATTGATGGAAATCTTGACTTCCGAGGAGGCTTTTCTTTCTACACTCCCAATTTTCACCCCTGCATCAGACTTTTCCAAAAATGATGTCCAGTGCATGATATCAAAGTCACCAAGAGGAACTCCATTTTCATCAAAATGAATCCCATCTCTGGAAATATTGCGATTTTGGAAGTTTCTCAGGAACCTATGAAGCTGCAGAAACAGAAAAAACATTACAATTTGAGGCTTTATTCAATATTTTTCTTGCTATTATTCTGGATTGGAAGTACTCTGAATAATTCAACCTCATCGAATCGCCACTACAGTCTGAAAGAGATTGATTCAGCATTTCATGGGGAGCTTCTCTCATCATTCTCCAGTGTTTCACAGCTCTTTTTTTTAGATATTTATCTCACATTCTTGAAAATGTGGGATAGACAATACCACCAACAGATAGTTTGTAACTGGCTTACAAATCGTACTCAATGTGTAGTCTTCTAGGGAACTACATTCATATGGAGGGGTACCCCAAGGTTCCTTTTAGGCCCAGCACTCTTCAATATCTTCATAAAAGATCTAGACAAGGGAATTGAGAGGGAACTCATCAAAACTGCAGATGACATTAAACTGGCAGGAATAGCCATCTCCCCAGAAGACAAGCCCAAGATCCAAACAGATCTTGAAAAACTTGAACGGTGAGCCCTATCTAACATAATGAAATTCAACATAGATAAAAGTAAGGTTTTGGACTTAGGCAAGAAAAACTAATTGTATAAATATAGACAAGGTGAAACTTGGCTTGATGTCAGTAACTGTAGAGGGATCTTGAAGTCCTAGTGGACAATCACTCAAATATGAGACAACAGTGTGTGGCAGGAACCAAAAAAGCCAGTACAATTCTAAGCTGCATTAATGGAGGGACAGAATCAAGATCATGTGAAGTTCTAGTATTGCTTTACAAAGGCTTAGAAAGAACACACTTGGAATACTGCATCCAGTTTTGGTCATCATAATTTTAAAAAGATGTTGAAACTCTGGAAAGAGTGCAGAGAAGAGCAGCAAAAATGATTAGGGGGCTGGAGGCTAAAACATACAAAGAACAGTTGCAGGAATTTGGTATGTAAAGTCCACGGGTTGGCAACCTGCGGCTCTGGAGCTGCATATGGCTCTTTCAGTCTTCTCTTGCGGCTCCCAGACATCCTCCACCTTTTGTAGAGAGAGTGAGAGATAGAGACAGAGAGAGGGACTTACGCTTCCCCCTCCCTCTCTCCCCCCCCTCTGTGTATGTGTTAGTGTGTGTGGTTGTGTGTGTTTAAAAAAGAGAGAGTGGCCTCACACTGTTCTCCAACAAGATGACAAACTTTTTGGGTGGGGCTCCTCCCTTTGCTGCATCTCCGCAGGAAGCAGGAAGCAGGAAGCAGCAGAAAGCAGAAAGCATCTCTCTCTCTCTCTCTCTCTCTCTCTCTCTCTCTCTCTCTCTCTCTCTCTCTCTCTCTCTCTCACACACACACACACACACACACACACACACACACACACACACACACACACTGAGTGGGGGAAGAGGACTGACAGACCAAGGGCAGGAGAAAGCCAGCCCAATAAGAATTTGTGTCAGCTTGTCGGAGAACAGCGTGAGGCCAGATTGTCAGGTGAACAGAAGATTGGAGAGAGGGAGAGGGGGAGAGAGAGAGAGGGCAAGAAAGAGAGGGAAAAAGAGAGAGAGAGAGAGAGAGCACAGTAGCCTCTATTTTGAATTAAACTCTTCAATCAAGTATTTTATTTTCTCTGGGAAACGGGTCCAAGTGGCTCTTTGAGTGTCTAAGGTTGCTGACCCCTGGTCTAGTGTAAGGAAAATAAGGACTAGGGGAAACATGACTAGGGCTTCAAAAAGAGACTGGACAACCATTTTTCTGAAATGGTATAGGGTCTCCTGCTGGAGTAGGGGGTTGGGCTAGAAAACGTCTGAGATTCTAAAAAATTAGCAAGTATGTATCCGAACTGCCAGCCCTAATGTTGGAGGTGTGGTTGTGAGGATGCAACGTATTTTCATATATGGTGGACTTGTAAAAAGGTTAAAGCTTTTTGGATTAAAATTTGGTGGAACATGCAAAAAATATTCAAGAAAAGGATAAAGTTTTCTCCGCAACTGTTTTTATTGGGTATTATCACAGATACCACCGTTGTGGACACTAAGTTGATGTTGAATTTAATTACGGCAGCGAGACTTTTAGTAGCGCAATATTGGAAGAAGGAAGAACTGCTGCCTATAGAAGAATGGACTTTAAAAGTTTCTAACTTGGCGGAAATGGCAAAGATCTCAGCGTATTTGAAAGACCAATCGCAACAGAGATACATTGTGGAGTGGAGGAGATGGATTGATTAGATCCAGAATAAATATGGAACTAAAAAGTTTCACTTAGCATTTGAATAAGTAGCGGATATATATGATGTATAACTAGCTTGTAGTTATTTTACTAAGAGTTAAAGTGCGATAGAATTTAATATTTTATTGTTGTTTGCATATTTTAGATTGTGTTTGTTTGTATTTTTATACCCTGTATTTTGCTCTGGGAAGTCGGGGAGGGGGGAGGGGAGGCGAGGGTTGGGGGGGTTGGGGAGAGGGGAGGGGGAGGGGGGGTTGTATTCAAAAATGTATTGTAAAACTTTTCAATAAAAAAAGAAAACCTCTGAGATCCCTTCTAACATTGTTATTCTATATTTTATGTTCTCTGTTTTGTCGTTTCACCATCACAGCCCCACTTGAAGTAAGACCATTTGGAGATATGGGAAAATTTGTAATGGGAGACAATGCGGAATACAATTTTACCATCAGTCCTGATCAAGATGAAGTTAGCAGAGCTTAACTTTGGGCTAGAAATTCAATAAAATTTGCATAGTGATGTTATCTCTTTCAAAGACTAGCTATGGAAGCATATGCATTAGTTCAGAAGATGTGTGGATGAACACAGAAGATACTTTGAAAAGATGTTCATTTATATCTTGTTGCTATGTTAGGCATTTTTAGCCAGCAAAGTCCAACTGCAATCCAGAACAAACAATCAAGTCTAACTCCTTAGCTTGGAAACAAGATCACTTTGTGATCACAAGAAAGGGTTGAAGATTGCTGGAATATTCTGATGTTTATTTAATTTTGAAAATCACATTGTCACCATAGAGCTATTTCTGTCACAAAAGCATCCCAAACCAGCACAGGTTGTTTCTCTTTCAAAGACTAGCTATGGAAGCATATGCATTAGTTCAGAAGATGTGTGGATGAACACAGAAGATACTTTGAAAAGATGTTCATTTATATCTTGTTGCTATGTTAGGCATTTTTAGCCAGCAAAGTCCAACTGCAATCCAGAACAAACAATCAAGTCTAACTCCTTAGCTTGGAAACAAGATCACTTTGTGATCACAAGAAAGGGTTGAAGATTGCTGGAATATTCTGATGTTTATTTAATTTTGAAAATCACATTGTCACCATAGAGCTATTTCTGTCACAAAAGCATCCCAAAGCAGCACAGGTTGTTTAACTTTGGAAGATTTTTCTCCATCATCTCCTTCTCAAACTCACTCTCAAATACTACAAACTGGGCAATTGTTCTTTGGAATATTCCATCCCTCTCTACCTCTAATTTAATACTGACGAATTGGAAAGGGGAAATTAGTAAAACCTCAAAGAAGACTTACCTGCCATGGCTGCACAATCTGGGATGATTCATGGTATCCAACTTGCATTCTCCTCTTACTCAGTTGGGAGGAAGAGGCAGCACTGAGGGCCCATGCCACAGTTTGAATTACTTTGGAAATACTGGAGGGATCCTGAGAGAGGATTCTTGCAATCACATCATGGGGTGGGAATTCCCAGTTCTCTTTTTCTTTGCATTTTTCCCAAACTTTCTTAGATAACAAGGGACTTGAATTGGAACATTGGAATGCTTCCTTTCCATACAGTGTGACCATAGGTGTATAAGATTTAGAGTCATAATACTGAGTCCTTCCCTTTTTCTGGAAGAGGAAGGAAAACAAAGCATATTTATTGTGGAGATCAACCAAGTGGTCAAAAATACCTACACTTAAAGCTGTCAAAGTCGTTGCAATCAATACTCTTCCCACAGTGAATTTCTTACTCTTGTCAAGCACTTGTATTACTGATGCTAGTATCCCTGAGGCCTTAAAATCCATTTGGCATACTATAATTTTTATTTGACTCTGGATAAGAGAAAGGAAAATTTCCCGTTTTTCTTGCATGAGGGTATCTTTAGCACTTGACTTCATATTTGCTTCTGGGATGCTTCCTGAGAGGACAATGCAAATCCCATTTTTTAGAGCAAGAGCTTCCAAGCTTCTTTTGAATTTTTCTCCTCTGTCATTGTCCAGAGAAAGGAGGCCGATCCACGTCCATTGGAAATGCAGGAGCAGCTTGACAATTGCAGAGTAGGGCAGTTTTTGGTCTGGGGTCATCCGATATGAAAAAGGAAAATGTTGATTTTGCTCAGCAATCTGATTGATAACACTATAGTTTATCTAAGATAAAACAGAAGGTATTGGTAATAGTGTCAGTTTTAATGATAAAAGTCACATGGTAAATCTAAGGGCCATTCCCTACTGCTGAGAAAAGTTTCAAACAATAACTGCATGAATTTTACTGGCTCTCTTGATGTCCTGTCCTGTTATCTTGTATGCTCCCTTTGAAACTAAGGAGTTCTGAATTATCTGTGGATGGTGTTCATGGGTGATCCTGATGGATCCTGGTCAACCCTTACCCATGCAGTTTTGCCTGGGTGATGGAGTGAATGCAATGCGGCAGTTTTGCTGTCAACAACTTAGGCTCATGTGAGACTTACATTCTTTGTTTTTACCCACATTGTAACTCTGTGGGTCACCCACCTACTCATAGAATATCATTTCAAACTGACAAACATGTTAAATTTGCATAGATTATTATTGCTTATTTCATTGCTTCATGTGTTTGACTTGAAATAATTGTTTGTTATATCCCCCCCTAGCAATTGTTTAATATTGGTATATTATTTCATTGTGTTCATTCATATAATTGTTTTCAAATATTTCTATATGAACTCTTTAATTAGTTTAATTTCTTTCAGACATTTTGAATGCAGAAGTCTGACCTATTTGTTTTTCTTTCATATCTTTCTTTTCCAATTTTTACTTCAGTCTCAAGATTATAAAAATGAGGAATTCCTCACTGAAAATTATTAATACTTGGAACATCCTGTCTCTTGGAGCTCCATCGCTGGATATTTTTGAGGAAATATTGGACAGCAAATTATCTGTAGTGGTCTGACCATTCTTGGCCTGTGTTGGGAATTGGACTTTTTTATTCTATGATTCTGTGTACAAAACCAGCTCTTTTAGATTGGTCACTCTTCAACTCTTCTAATATTTATTCTCTGACGCTCAATTTATTTTGAAAAATATATAGAAGTGCTGCCTTCTAGGCAAGCACTTGTATATATTTGTATATCTGAAGAATTTACAAGATGGAATTAATTTCATTTGGCTTTATACCTGTGGGATTTTGTAGATGCTCAAGACATTAGAAATATGATCAAAGAGTTCAGAATCTTCAAGGACTGCCAGCAGGTTCTTTTGTCTTCCACATCTGTAGTTTGGGATGTTCTCCTGCCCTGTGGACAGCACGTCCATCATGGCCTCATATGTCAGTCTTGCACTGTAAAAGTTCTGATAGATGTTGTAGCCCAGGGTGATGTTGGGTAAGAGCCTTGAATTCTGGTTGATTTCATGAACAGCCAACAAGAAGGGCATAAGGTGGTAGAAGGTGTTCTCACTGCAACATAAGAAATTTCCAAAGGTCATCATTTTCCATTTGGATTTTCATAAAATCATGTCATATTTACTGTAGCTTTATAGCTATATAGTGCAATGCCAAAAAGATAACCAGACACTCATTATTTATTTAAATTATTCAATTTATTTGGGCTTTGCAGGTGATAGATATCTTTGAAATTTCTGTTAGAAGAACCATCTCATTGACACCACTAGGAGCTTCTTGCCAAACAAAATATCAGGGAGATATAGTAAGTTTCTTATGTCAGGATCAAAAATATCCTACCAAAATTACCAGAACGGATTCTGCCTATAATTATCTCCAAATTATGACAGGGGGAGGGGGGGAAATGAGGAAAAGTATTCTTATAGTTTAGTAACCAGGTAAGGAAAACAATAACATTAGTAAGAAATCTTTGTACTTTCTTTTCTTCAAAAAAAAAGCAGCATGAAGGCTTCTTACTATTGTAACTGTTTTAATCATTTTAAAATAACCTTTGGAAAATCAAAGCATTTATTTTATTTACTTACCTATTTCCAGAGATACTATATCAGTTCACAACAATCCATAAAATGTTATTAAAATCATGCCCTTACCCCTAGGCTCCAGACTAGATATGCTTATAGTGTCTTCCCACTCCTCCAGAATGCTAATAAGGGATGCTACCAAGTATGGATGTATATCTTGTGATCATATTATAGGATTTCTTCTTATTATACCCCCCTGGAGATGACTAACAGCTGGGTTCAAATGCTAGATTAGCATGTGGTATTACCTATCTGAAGATGGATATCTCTTCATAAGCCTTCTTAGATCTAGAGATTTGCTGCAGAATAGTCATGACTTTTGAATTATTTCCCTATATTCTACAGTTAACTACAATTAATGTGATCCTCTGTGACTAAAATTAACTTATAATTTTCTCCCCTCCTTCAATTTGGTTTTTAAAAGGTATGCCTTTTAGTTAAACCAAAGGGAACAGGATAACCACAAAAGTAGCAAAAATGTTAAAGGGAGGAAAGAAGGAGTGGAGAGGGTGGTAGGAATTATAGAGTAAATGGAAGGAAATGGAATAGATGGTAGAGAGAAAGTACAAGCGATCTCCCTCTGCTCTAAGGTATTCAATCACTTTATTGGGAGATACTGCTTAACAATTGTTAATAAATAAATCAAATAAATATGAATAGATTGCTGACTCTCCACAGTACAAGGTAATCATTTTGAAAGCAGGCAGAACCCCATCCAAGTAAGAGTTATCCTGGGACAGTGTTGGAACAACTTAAAAGGAACCTTGCAAACTCAGGTTTTACAAATTCATCATGTTCCTTAGGAGCCTTTCCTCTAAAGCAAATTGGGAGAAGCAATAATGACTTGCCTTTCTTAAGGTGAGGAATAGGAGAAAGGAAATCATTGCTAGAAACGATATAGGAGCAGGTAAAATCAATCACCAGAATCCTGGACACGATGACAATTACCTTTTCAGTTGGTGGCTTGGAGGCTTGGAGAATGAAAATTGGTACAGTCGAGATAAGGTTCCAGATATTATTCCAGTAATTAAGTAGTCTCCTGGCTTGTAGTAATGGAACCATTCCTTTTCTTCTATTATCACCTTAAATGGACAACTCATCAGCATACAGACACAGGGAATTTGAGACAGAAGCTGAAGCAGAAAGAGCTGTTTATGCAGCAATAGCAACATTTGACATGTACTGCAGAAGATCCTGCCTATTCTTCTTTATTCAGCACAGAGTTAAATCTCAGAGTTCACACAAGACCATAAGTGCAGTGAAGAAGTTCCAGTTTGGCCCCAGATTTGGAAGAGTTATCTGCAATTTCAGACTACTACAGTATTTGCTTGATTTTACTCCAACCTCTGCTGTCATCATAGAAGGAGGCTGTTGCAAATTCGATTTTCAGATGCTGTACATCCCATTTGTTGTCACATTGATTGGTAACTAATTGGGGTGGTGGAAATCCCATAAACCTTGTTCAAAGGAGAATAAATAATCATGATTTTAATAATTAGAAGGGGAATTGGGAAGGAGCATTGCCACAAATGTGTGCAGTTGGAGAAAATAATTTTGTTTGGCCCAGGAGAATAATCCTAATCTGAGAGTCAAGAAAGCAACAATTCAGGAAAGTTTCATTGTTTTTTAGTCCATAAATTTATTCTTGGCATTCTAAAGATTAAAATGTGGAAAAACAGTTCAACGCTTTTGAACTAGTCAGGAGGCCATTATAATTCCTTCTTATTCTGTCTGGTGTGGATGAAATCATCTTCCTCAATGAAAGTCAGATACTCCAGAATGGTTAACTCCAGATCATGATATATAGAACAACCTATTGTTGGCCCCTGTTAAATGACTTGAATCTTTCAAAATGTGGAAGACTATCAGTCTTCATGATTACAAATAAGATCAGGTTGAAATTCCCTGGTGCATTAACTGAAAAATGGCCTGTTACTGACTTGTTCACAATATGATGACATTTGCTGTCATGTTATCTAGTAGGGGACCAAGAGATGGTGCTGTAGGAGTACAATACCAAAAATGGCTGAAGTTGAAGGGGTAAACCAAATCTGAGAAGCTGAGACCATGGTCAATGCTATATGATGAACAGATTTGAGTCCTACTGCTAAATATGTACCCTGAGAGTTTTATCCATTGCATCCTCCAAAACCCATTTGATGGAGTATAAGTAAATTAATTACATATATTTCCTGGACCATCAGTTGCTTCACGGATGAACGTTAATCTGAAGCCAGAATGGGACAACTCTCCATAGCCAACTCATTGTGGCCAACTGGCTATGGCCAACTCACCATGGGACATCTCCATGGGACAATTTAACAATTTAATATAATTATTTAAAATAAATAAATAAAATTAATGTTTGTCATTCCCATTTCATTCTGTGCCTCTTTTTGTATCCTTCTTTTAATGATTCTATTCCACCATTTCTTTGATATTAGTGTAACTCTTGTCCTACAGTGAGTTGGCCATGGTGAGTTGTCCTGCAGTGAATTGTCACAGATCCATCTGAAGGTCTAATTCCAAAGGTATAGATTCCAAAGTATGGACGTTTCTGTGTTGGCACACTCCAAACCTTTTACCTGATTTCCTTACAAATTCATGGGAGGAGAAATATGTCATTTTTCAGACATCTTGACTTTTCCCTTGAAGTATATGTGAGGAACAGGCAATCCAGTGCAATAACATCTGTTCATCTACATGTCTGTCAGTTCTGACTAAATATTTGAGCTGGATGGGCTGAAATTGGGTTGAGAAAGTGTTCGTATAATATTCTACTATCAAGCCATGTATGATTTTAAAGGTCAAAACTTTGAACTTCATTTAGAAGCTAGTAAGGACCAAAGTTAATAGGAAATAAGTGCAGAATCCCTTTGACACACCAACAGCTGAGTAGCTGCATTCTAGTCCAATTGAAACTATTGAACGGTCTTTGAAGAAACACCCATGTACTACACATTGAAGTAGTCCAGGCAAGGGTGAAAAGGGCTTGGGTTACTCTGGCAAGTTCCTCTTACTCAAATTAGAGTTGTAAAAGATATACCGTACTAGACAGATCTGGGAAAAGGTAGAAGGAAAGAGAAGAACAAAACCAGCATCAAGGTGGCTGGAGTCAATTAGTGTCAAAGTGTGTGTCACTGAGATACATGAAGGTCCAAGTTATGGACAGATCATCCTGAGGATGGTCTAGCTATGATGTCAGTAGATGTTGATGTCCACATGACAGTTGATAATCAATCCCTATGCACTTATTCTCTATATAGGCCAAAAGAGTGCAGTATTCAAGAAAAAAAATCATTCAAAACAATATTGACGTTAGGGTCAAATTGAGGCCCTCCAGTATTATTCTAACAGATTTCCAGAATGCCCAAGTAAAAATTAAGGGGGAGGCCACCCTCTCCGTGAGGTTCAAGAGGTTTCAGGGGCACTTGTATATCATTGTAGTCGAAGGCCGTAGAACCAGCTTAGTCAGGTTACATTGGTTTGAGACCTTGGGGATTGTAATATCAGGTATCCATAGAATGCAGGGAAACAACATCGAGTCTGTTTGCAAAGAATTTGCAGACGTACTCGATAACAAGCTGGGGAGGTACACAGGGCCCCCCATTTCATTTAAATTAAACCCCAGCATCTTATCCATTAGGATTAAACCCAGGAGAGTCCCCTTTGCACTCAAACACAAAATTGATAGGGAACTAGACAAATTAGTCGAACAGGGGGTCCTGCAGCCGGTAGAAGGGGGGAGTGGGAGACCCCAATTGTCACCCCCCTCAAAGCTAATGGGGAGATCCGTATCTGTGCCAATTATAAATGCACCCTAAATAAGGCCCTTAACCAGCACACTTACCTGGTCCCCACGTTCTCGCTTCCCTCCAAGGCAGTGCCATCTTTGCTAAGCTAGACCTCATGCAGGCGTATCAGCAGCTGCCAGTCACCATGGAGACTGCTGAAGCTCAAACAATTGTAACTCACAGGGGAGCCTTCAGAGTCAACCGCCTGCAATTTGGCGTGAGTGTGGCACCTGGGATTTTTCAGGAGGTAATGGAGCGAATAAGGGCATCCAAGGTGTTTGCCCTTATTTTGATGATGTCCTCATTGCAGGGGACACAGAGCAAGTGCTGGCATACAGACTTAGGGCAGTCTTAAATAGACTTTGTTCTGCAGGTCTCAAGCTAAAAAGAGACAAATCCAGCATAGGGGTTGCATCCACAGAATTTTTGGGGTTCATAATAGATGCCAGTGGGATTCACCCCGCAGAATCCAAAGTGAAGGCAATCAAGATGGCCCCTACTCCCCAAAACAAAGCTGAACTGCAAGCCTTTTTGGGATTATTAAACTTTTATCATTCTTTCCTACTCCACAAAGCAGCAATAGCTGAACCACTGCATAGGCTTCTGGATAAAAAAGCTGCATGGAACTGGACTAATGTCCATGAAAAAAGCTTCCAGGACCTAAAAGGCTTACTGTCTAACAATTCAACAGTCACACATTTCATAGAAATGAAGCCTATCTGCATTGCTTGCGATGCTTCACCCTATGGAGTGGGAGCAGTACTAAGCCATCTGGAGGAAAATGGTAAACAGGTGCCCATTGCATATTACTCCAGAACCTTGTCAGGGGCAGAGAAGAACTATGCACAGATAGACAAGGAAGCCCTGGCAATAGTGGCTGGGGGTAAAAAAAATCCACGACTATCTGTACGGCAGGAAATTCACAGTATTTACTAACCATAGGCCTCTATTAGGTTTATTCACCACTGACAAACAACCCCCCCAAATACTCTCCCCAAGGATGTTCAGGTGGTCCATATTCTTATTGGCTTACAACTTTAAACTAACTCATAAGCCAGGGAAAGAAATGGGCCATGCGGATGGGTTAAGTAGGCTACCCCTACCAAACATAGAACCAGAACTGGCGCCTGCGGCACAAATACTATCAATCCAAGAGCTACCAGAATGCCCTCTCCATGCAAGGGACATAGCAGCTATGAGAGACAGCCTCAGATAAAATCCTGAGCAGAGTTCAGTCTTGGGTATTCACAGGGTGCCAGGATAGAAGTCCAGGCCCGGAATTCCAGGCTTATTTTTTAAGGAGACATGAATTGTCCGCCCATAAAGGATGTCTGCTGTGGGGTAGTAGGGTCATCATACCATCAACACTGAGGGATAGAGTTCTGCAGTCTTTACATGAACGGCACCCTGGCATAGTCCGCATGAAGGCTTTAGCAAGGAGCTACCTGTGGTGGCCAGGTTTAGATAAGGCAGTGGAAGAGCAGGTACACAGATGCTACATGTGTCAAAGGTCCAGACCTGAGATGCCCCAAGCGCCTGTCCACAAATGGAAGGCAACACACACACCCTGGTCCAGGGTCCACATAGACTATGCTGGTCCATTCCAAGGACAGCTTTTCCTAATAGTAGTAGATAGCCACTCAAAATGGTTGGAGGTAGTGCCAGTCCCAAATATGACTACGGCGAGAACAATCCAAGTGCTCAGGAGACTTTTTGCCACACATGGTCTGCCTGATGTTCTGGTATCAGATAATGGAGCTCAATTTACCACTGCTGAATTTCAGGCCTTCATGAGAGCAAACTTGATTAGACACGTCACATCCGTGTCCTTCCACCCGTCGACTAATGGGCAAGCAGAAAGAATGGTGAGAACAACCAAGGACGCACTCAGGCACATCATTGTCGGTGACTGGCACCACCACATTTTTCTGCAAAAGAAAGATATAAAGAAAAGTGAATAGGTCAAGCCAGTGATTTTTTTGTAAAAGAAAAAGGTGCCGGAACTCACACTTGTCATACAACCTGCCTTGCCTACCCTACAAGGTTCCATCCAAAAAAGGTGCCGGAACTCCGTTCTGAGCGTTCTATGAGAAAAAAAGCCCTGGGTCAAGCAGGACCATCCAATAGCTGAAGTAAACTGCAGCTTTAACATGCTTCCTCTACTCCACAAGACAGCATCATAAATATTTATCTCATATTATGAACTGGAGCTTTCTACCATGCCAATTCTCTTGGGTTCTTTAGAATGAGATTGTTAAACAATGCTTATTCATTGTATGAGCCATTTTACAATGTGACTCTATCTGCCTGACTGGATCACTGCTGAAATGACCTATTTAGATACCAGTTCAGTCAACAGTCAATTAGGCTCTGCAGTGAAATCTGCTCTTCCTGTACCAAAGCCTCCACATAATCACTAACATTGCATGTGACAAATACCAATCAATCTTTATTTATTGATTAGCCCTTGGGCCGTATCAAGTTACCAGATTCCAAAAACAAAATATCACCAAAACTTGACAAAAACAATTCAAATGGAACTGGATAAAATACAATTTAAAATAAAACTGAAACAAAGTACAATCTAAATGAAATCGAGGTAAAATACAATGATTTAAGAAACAGGTTAAATATGACTAAAATTATATTACAATGTCACCCCTGCATCTGCCCCAAACAGTCTTAAAACTACTTTTAAAATTACATTATTAAATCAAGTGATCTTTCCTACAATCTACCACACTCTGCTGCACCAACCTTGTTCTTCTTTCCATCAACTTTACAGCAAAAAACAACCTTTTATAATAATAATAATAATAATAATAATAATAATAATAATAATAATAATAATAATAATAATAATAATAAGAAGAAGAAGAAGAAGAAGAAGAAGAAGAAGAAGAAGAAGAAGAAGAAGAAGAAGAAGAAGAAGAAGAAGAAGAAGAAGAAGAAGAAGAAGAAGTTGGAAGGGACCTTGGAGGTCATCTAGTCCAACCCCCTGGTAAGGCAGGAAAACCTGTACCATTTCAGACAAATGGCTGTCCAGTCTCTTCTTAAAAACTTCCAGTGTTGGAGCATTCACCACTTCTGGAGGCAGGTTGTTCCACTGGTTAATTGTTCTAACTGTCAGGAAGTTTCTCCTTAGTTCTAGGTTGCTTCTCTCCTTGACTAGTTTCCATCCATTGCTTCTCTGTACTCTTTCTAGAGTCTCGACATATTTTTTACATCATGGTGACCAAAACTGGATGCAGTATTCCAGGTGTGGCCTTACCAAGGCATTGTAAAGTGGTATTAGTACTTCACGTGATCTTGATTCTATTCCTCTGTTAATGCCGCCTAGCACTGTGTTGGTTTTTTTGGCAGCTGCAGCACACTGCTGGCTCATATTTAAGTGATTGCATATACTATAAGCTCTTGTTCACCCATACTATTTGAACATATATGCGCTAGGGCTTTCATATGTGGTGAATTCATAAATTCTGTCACTGCTTTCCCATCAACCCTCATCCATGTTAGCCTTCTCTCCTGAGCTATTTCCAAGTTGAAGCCTATTTGTTGAATTATTTGGTTCCTTTTCCTTAAGTCAGAAGGGAGTGCCAGGGACATCTCAGTTGGAAGATGGTCACTTTCTGGCCTTGGTAACGTCAAGACCTAAGTGGCTCCTGATACTAAACTGTGAGAAACACAGAAGTAATCAATAGAACTACATGCCTTGGGAGCAAAAAAGGTTATGGGGTACCTTCTAACCTCTGAATACTGGCCTACAATTTGAAGGTTACAATTATATACCATTGTTAGAAATTTTCCCCCATCTTTATTCTTTTTCCTATCTTGGGAGACCCATGATTGTTGGTTATGTAAATAACCATCTGGAATTGTACCATTTTCAACAAAAGGCTCCAACGAAGGACCCACATGGGCATTAAAATCTCCTGCCAAAATTAAAGGTGTTTTTATGAATTTTTAACGTATATCTAATATCTTTACTTCTAGTGCTTCCCACAGATCACCCATTGCTGGATTGACATACACATTTATAAATACCATTGACTTCCCTCCATATGCCAAATGGATTGCTTGAAAAAACAAAGGGCCGGCACACGAGTGTATCTCATTTCCCTTCCAACCTAATTCAGCTTTTACCAACATACACAACCCTCCTAAAGCTCTTCCCTTTATGGCTACCCTCTTTGCTGGCAACTGCCAAATATTAAACCCAGGGAGCTCAATTGGAGCCTCATCACCACTAACCCAGGTCTCCTGCAAGGCAATTACATGATACCTGTTTAAAAATTTAATACAATCATCTGTGCACCAACTCCCTCTCCATCCTTTCCATTGCTAAGCACATTGATTGTGCTTAGATTGTAAGCCACCCTGAGTATTCAGAGAAGGGCGGGATATAAATGGGATTAAAAAAAAATCCTGCCACATTCCAAGAGAGGAAGTGTACTCTTGAAGAAAGTGAGTGCTCGCTATTTCCTAGTCAGGCTTCTTGAATAATGACTTGCACCCGTCCTGCCCCATTTACACTCACACACCCATTTAATTGCCTGTGCTCCATAAAAGTCTGTTTAGGCATCATTTCTCTGCCTGTTACTTTTAGACTTGCAGGTCCATAAATTATATTAATCTCTGACTCCACAATAAATGATTTTACTTGAGGCTCCGCACTTATGTCATTTCTTGGTATCATTTGTGCCACTGAGGAGGACTGGGAGATTCCTTCCTGGATACCTTCCATCTCTGGTGTTCGTCCCACAGCACTTTGCACTGTCAGGTCAGCTGTCTCTGGCACTTTCTGCTGTATAGAAGCAGATGTCCGGTTTCCTGAGCTTGTAAACTGCTGACTCTCCGGAACTGCATCATAACTTAATGGGGACAGAACTATTGGCACGAAAGAGGTAGCAGAGGAAATGGTCTGCTTCAGCAGATTCCTCGTCTCTTTGAGTTTTTAAGTACTTCTTGCTGCTCCATTAATGAAAGTAAAGAAAAAGTTTCTAAGCAGGCAGAATCAAATATCTCATCTTGCATTAAGCCAATTGAAGGAAGTTTCACAGTTGCTGGAACCAAAGCCTCAGCCAACATTTCCTTTGTGATGCTAGATCTCCTCCCTGTTTCAGTTAACTTACTTCCCCCATTTTGTTTACTTTTTGAGTCAGCTGACCCATGCACTGCACCACTCTCCCTAGGGGCTCTCTGGATCAATGGGCTGACTTCACTACTGAAAAAAATTCAGGTTGCTTTTTTTGAAGTCCATCTACCCGCATTTATCTCAGAATTATATATGTTCAATACAATCTGCTCCTTCAACAAATTCAAATAATAAATAAATAAATAAATAAAACAATTGCCTTTCCCCCCCCCCCACACACACCTGTGCCATGGGATTTCAGGCCCATCCAGCTCACCATCTTTTTCTGCACCATTACAGCCAATATGTTGTCTGCTTACTCCTTCCCTCGTTCGCACCATTGATGGTGTCTGACCAGGTCATTCTGTCTGGCAACCAGCCGAAATTACCTGCGGCTTTTCCATCTGTACCGCAGCAATAAGATTGATCACAGAGTCCAACTTTAAACGCACCTCTGCAAAATGGCCCAGACTGTCTGAGAAGTGAGCATGCTGTGCCAGCTGATGAAATCCTTTATGCTATCACTTAGCTGGTTTTCAAGCCCTAAAGCTGATCCATTTTGATTGTCAAACACCAACTCTAATCCCTTATCCTTATCCTGGCTTGGAACTGACTCACTTAAAACTGCTGAGTCTTTTGTCATCCAGTTACACAGAGGGATTAGCAAGCCTCTTAGCTGCCTTCTTAACTGGGTCTCTTCGGCCTGCGCCTGCAGATCCCACTCCAGGAAAGAATCCCCGAACAATGCCAAAGCCTCACATCTGTCCGGCAGGAGAAAGGGGGAGGATGCACGACTTACTGTAGATGGTATAGGCTGACAGAATCCATCAATTTTCTGTTGTTTTTGTGGGTTGTTTCTATCTTCCTTACTATTTGGTGAACACTACGCCGTCTTTCTTTTCTTCCCCTTGGGAGAGGCCATTATTATCCTCGGGAAACAAATGAATAAAAATAGATAAGGAGCTGCTCTGTAATATTGTCTTTGCTGCTTTGGCCTACTAGCTCCTTCCAAGATTCCTTGGAGAAAATCCCAGGTTCAGTTCAATGCCTTAAAACTAGGTTAAAAAATAAAGTAAAATAAAATAAAGCTTTTGCTTCTGGAGTAGCTCTTTATAGCCTTTGCTGCCTGTCCACCATCTTGGCTGCGTATTATTTATTTATTTATTTATTTTATTGAATTTGTACACCGCCCTATTCCCGTAGGACTCAGGGCAGTTTACAGGGCAGTTAAAACCATGAAATACAAAAAATTAAAATCAATTAAAACAATTATGTCCTTATCATTAAAGACAATGCTTCATGGCTCAACAGCCGAGCTCAGGGGCTCCCTTTGAAGAAGGGGGTCCCTTCTGGTGATCCCGGGGAGAGGCACCGTTCCTGGTAAATCCCACCCCCAAAACAAATAAAGCGGGGGAAAAAACTCCTCCAAACTTTGACCAGCGCCCTCATAGAAGGCAGGCAGCGGAGGAGCAGGAAACGTTCGTAGAGGGATCGGAACTTCCAGCCATCTCTGGGTGGAGCTGCCGGCGGCGACGGGTGGAGGGCGAAGACCTGCTGGTGGGATTAAGGGATGGTGGGAAGAGCGAAGTCCGTCCTGTTGCTTCCTTCTCTCGGGCTCGTCTCTGGCTCCTTTCCGGGCGAAGGGCGGCTGGGTCAGCCTGTTCCCTGGCTGGCCGCTCGGTGCAGGGAGCAAACAGACACCAGGGCCAGGCTCCCAGGGAAGGAAAACGACATCTAAAAACTGAGTTAAGTCCATATGACAAATAATAAATGCTTCTTTACATGGAGGCAGGTCAGCAAAGTCAGCCTGTATCATTTGGAAAGAGTATTTCCTTCTATGCCTTTGGGAGAGATATGGCCTTAGTTATCTTTCCTTTAAGTGGGCAGAACAAACATTATTATTATTATTATTATTATTATTATTATTATTATTATTATTATTATTATTATTATTATTATTATTAATCAGACAAGCACCTGCCACATAACACCCCAGTCTTAACAATTAGAAATAAAACGACTGTGGCAAACATAATAGGTGCTTGGGTACAATCCCAAAAAACCTGGAGCACCACTTGGACACAAATTTGCAATCCGTCAATTGCAAAAAGCGTCCTTTATTAGGAACAGCTTCCATTCTATGATGATATATGTAATATCATCAATTCAAACATCCACATCTGCCTATCCCAGATTCTTGGTAAGGACTCAATAGGTAGACAAAAATGCCAAATCCAGCCTGAACATCTGGCTGGCTGTGCAATGATCAATAACAATAATCCCACTCAGATTCTGTTTGAGTCTTTATAAATATCTGCTGATTTCATCTCTTCCTAGCTTAGGGCTTCATGCAAAGTTACTGGTTCTGCTACCTGTGTTGAAACAGGAGACCAAATGCTATAATGTTCTTCTATAATGTTTTCTTTTGTTTTGTGGTAACAAGGCATATCCTGCTTTGTTAACAGTTAAAATCTGTTAACATTCAAAATTTGCATTAGAACTTGATTCCTCTTTTAACTCCTCCCTTAACTTAGTTCTTGTTAGGGTGAAAGAAAAACTGTCCTGGTGCTTTGTCATGGGAGTCAGGATTTTTAAGGGTAGCTTTGGAAATTGTTATGCTTGGTTTCAGCAAAAGTTGCATATCATAGGTTGAAAGGCATGATGCAGAGATGGGTAGGAGATGCCCATGGTTGAGAAGAGCTTCACGAGCGGTATGCACAGTGACATCATGCTGCTACAGAATGTCCTTTGTATGGTCAGTAATTAAATTGCCTGCAATTAGTGCAGGTTCGCATCCCACCAGGCTCAAGGTTGACTCAGCCTTCCATCCTTCCGAGGTAGGTAAAATGAAGAACCAGATTGTTGGGGGCAATTAAGCTGACTTTGTAATAATGCCGCTTGGGGTGTGTGTGAAAGCCCTAATAAGCAGGCATATACATAGAATGAAGGCTACTGCTAAGCTTGTAAGCCGCCCTGAGTCTTCGGAGAAGGGGGGGATATAAATGGAATTAAAATAAATAAATAAATAAATAAATAAATAAATAAATAAATAAATAAATAAATAAATAAATAAAATTAGGACAGTCTAGAATCCTGAGTTAGCATAATGAATGAAATTGAACAGTATGTGAATAAAAAGACATACATTGCAATTGTATTTGGGAGGGCTTTACTTTTCCAGTGCTTTCTGAATACCCAGAGACAGATAGTGTAGAAGGCAGAGGTAATGGCATTACCAAGACAAGATCAAATAAAAGTAAAAGTGACTTCTTTAAATAGCATTCCTAATCTGTTCTACATTAGACAAAAAAACAAAGACAAATAAAAGACACATGCACACCAAAGAAAACAACCTTATATTATTATTATTATTATTATTATTATTATTATTATTATTATTATTATTATTATTATTATTATTATTATTATTATTATTATTATTATTATTATTAGTTGGAAGGGACCTTGGAGATCATCTAGTCCAACCCCCTGCCAAGGCAGGAAACCCTATACCATTTCAGGCAAATGGCTGGCCAGTCTCTTCTTAAAAACTTCCAGTGTTGGAGCATTCAGCACCTCTGGAGGCAGGTTGTTCCACTGGTTAATTGTTCTAACTGTCAGGAAGTTTCTCCTTAGTTCTAGGTTGCTTCTCTCCTTGACTAGTTTCCATCCGTTGCTTCTTGTCCTGCTTTCAGGTGCTTTGGAGAATAGCTTGACTCCCTCTTCTTTGTGGTAGCCCCTGAGATATTGGAACACTGCTATTATGTCACCCCTCACTCTTCTCTTCGTTAAACTACACATACCCAATTCCAGCAACCGTTCCCTATATGTTTTAGCCTCCAGCCCCCTAATCATCTTTGTTGCTCTTCTCTGTACCCTTTCTAGAGTCTCAACATCTTTTTTACATCGTGGTGACCAAAACTGGATGCAGTATTCCAGGTGTGGCCTTACCAAAGCATTGTAAACTGGTATTAGTACTTCACTTGATCTTGATTCTATCCCTCTGTTAATGCAGCCTAGTGTTGGCTTTTTTGGCAGCTACAGCACACTGCTGGCTCATATTGAAGTGATTGTCTACTAGGACTCCGAGATCCCTCTCACAGTTACTACTATTGAGCAAGGTACCACCTATACTATACCTGTTCATTTGATTTTTCCTCCCTAAATGTAGAACCTTACTTTTTTCACCATTGAATTTCATTTTGTTAGATAGTGCCCAGTGTTCGAGTCTGTCCAGATCCTTCTGTATCTTAAGCCTATCTTCTGGAGTATTGGCTATTCCTGCCAGCTTGGTGTCATCTGCAAATTTGATGAGTTCCCTATCTATCCACTCATCCAAATCGTTAATGAAGATATTGAAGAGCACTGGGCCCAGAACAGAGCCCTGGGGCACCCCACTACACACTTCCTTCCATGTAGATGCAGTTCTATTGAGGACCACACGCTGAGTACGGCCTGTCAGCCAGCTACGAATCCATCTGGTGGTGATGCTATCTAACCCACATTTTTCTATCTTATCAAGTAGTAGGTTGTGATCTACTTTATCGAATGCCTTACTGAAGTCCAAGTAAATTATATCTACAGCATTCCTCTGGTCCACTAATTCTGTCACTTGGTCAAAGAATGTAATAAGATTTGTCTGGCATGATCTGTTTTTGACAAACCCATGTTGACTTTTAGTGATGACTTTGTTTGCATCAAGGTGTTCGCTGATTTGTTGTTTGATGATCTTTTCCAGAATCTTCCCAGGTATTGAGGTCAGGCTGATAGGTCTGTAGTTTCCTGGATCCATTTTTTTCCCTTTTTTGAAGTTGGGAACTACATCAGCTCTTTTCCAGTCCTCTGGTAGTTCCCCAGTGCTCCACGATCTATGAAAAATATAGCTCAGTGGTTCTGAGATCACGTCTGCCAGTTCCTTGAGAACTTTGGGGTGTAATCCATCTGGTCCTGGTGATTTGAACTTGTCTAGGCTGGACAAGTGTTCACTTACCATTTTTTTTGCCTATCTTAACTTGCGTTTCTATTCTGTTTTTATGGCACTGGTTTTGGTAGGTTGGACTGTTTTTTTCCCCTTTGTGTAAAGACAGATTCAAAAAATGAGTTAAATAGTTCTGCTTTCTTCCTATTGCTTGTCACCTTCTTGCCACTTTCCCCCACTAATGGACCAATCATTTCCTTAACTTTTTTCTTGTTTTTTATATGTTGAAAGAAACATTTTTTTGTTATTTTTGACTTTGGTCGCAAGCCTTAGTTCATTTAGAGCCTTAGCTTTCCTCACTTCATCTTTGCAGGCACGGGCTATTTGCTGATATTCTGACTTAGTTATGTGCCCCTCTTTCCAATTCTTATACTTGTCCTTTTTATCTTTCAATTTATCAGAGAGTTCTTTATGCAGCCATGCTGGTTTCTTTTGAGAGCTGTTATTTTTCTTCTTTGTTGGTATTGTACTAGTCTGGGCCTTTATTATCTCACTTTTCAAAATTTCACAAGCTTCTTGAGTTGTTTTCCCCTTTAGGATTCTCATCCATGGAATTCTTCCCATGGTCTCTCTAAGTTTATTGAAATTAGCTCTTTTAAAGTCCAAGACTCTAGTTTGGCTTTGTTCTATTGCTTGTGCCTCCAGAATGTTGAATTCCAATATTGCATGATCACTTCCCCCCAAGGTTCCTGTGGCTTCGACACCTTCTATCATTTCATCTCTGTTTGTGAGAATTAAATCCAATATGTCTAATCCCCTAGTTCCCTTCTCTACTTTTTGGGAGAGAAAGTTGTCTGCTAGGTTTGACAGGAATCTGTTTGATCTTCCACTTGGTGCAGAGTTTGTCTCCCAGTTGATATCAGGGTAATTAAAGTCCCCCATTACTATTGTGATGTGCTTCTTACATACCTTAGTTAGCTGACTAGCAAAAAGTTCATCTATTTCCTCTGCTTGGTTGGGCGGCCTATAGTATACACCTATGGCAATGTCATTTTTCCCCCTTTTATATTGACCGAAATGCATTCAAGTTTACAGTTTTCATCATTGTATATTTAAAGGGAAAGGTTTAGGTATATATAGCTAAAGATTTCCTCTGTCAGTCTTGACCAACCCAAGGACTGGTGCTTATCTTTGATTCACAAACTAAAAACCGGCTTTGTCTGAAGATGTTTTCATGGTCATGTGGCCAGCATGACTATACACGGAAGGTGCACAGGACATTGTTACTTTCCCACTGAAGTGGTTCATATTTATCTACTTGCATTTACATGCTTTCAATTTGCTAGGATGGCAGCACACATACAGAAACACACACAAACACACACACACATACTATATCTATATATATATGGAAATGGAGATGGAGATGGAGATGGATTAAAAAACAGGAATCCGTTTTAATACTTCTCATAAGGAGACCTTCACTTTGCTATCACATCCGGTGTCTGGATGACTTTTTTTTTCAAATCATTCAGAGTTGTACATATTTTTCTTTTGATTGAAAACAGTCTAAAATAATAATTTGTCTGATTAATTTATTCCAAAGTATGGAGAAAAAAAAAATAAAAGTTACCCCAGTGTTTATGTTGATATTTTATCTATTCTTCATATATAGAATTTTGTCTGTATCTCTGTTTCTCTCTCTCTCTCTCTCTCTCTCATCTATTTATCACATCTATCTATCTATCTATCTATCTATCTATCTATCTATCTATCTATCTATCTATCTATCTATCTATCTATTATCTATCTATCTATCTATCTATCTATCTATCTATCTATCTATCTATCTATCTATCTATCATCTATCTATCGATCATCTGTCTATGATCTTACATTATCCAGCCAGAAGAGATTAAATGAAATGAAATTAAATTATTGCTAAGCACATTGGTTTGTGCTTAAATTGTAAGCCGCCCTGAGTCTTCGGAGAAGGGCGGGATATAAATGGGATTAAAATAAAAAATAAAAAAAACTATTTTTTAAAGTCAGAATATTATTCCAGAAAATAAAATATAACACCAACCTATATAGCAACAAAAAAACCCATCATCATTAGCCATGGTTTTTAATTTACTCTAAACCTATGTCAGAACACCTCTGGAAACATCTCTGGCCTGGTTTCAGAAATTTTATTAATGTCATTGAAGATGTTTATGATTTAACATGAATTCAAATTGTGGCAATTGAAAGATGTGATTATTTCAAATAGTTTGAGTTGTTTTAGCAACTGTACTACCCAATTATTATAATACAAAATTCACATGGAATGAAGAAAGATAAGCTATAACATATAAAACATGACTTCAAACTATGTAATTTTATACTGAATGTAAAGTATACAAAAATAAAGACCAACATCAGGAGACTTAATGATTTTTTATCATCAGATTTTCTTTGGTGTTCATGGCAGGTCTCAGGATAATAATGTAGCATTTGGGGATAAAGATGCAGACTAGTAAACCCAGGCTGGAGGCCAGGATGGAGAAGATCTGCACGGCTACCATGTATTTCCCTTTAGAGCTCAAGTAGGTGGGTACAAAGGAAATCCATACACTACAAAAAACCAACATGCTGAAGGTGATCAGTTTGGCTTCATTGAAGCTCCCTGGAAGCTTTCGAGCCAGAAATGCCACCAAGAAGCAAATGGCAGCCAGAAAACCCATGTAGCCAAGGGCAGTGTAGAACATGGCAACTGAGCCTTCATTGCACTGCAACAAGATGTGTTCTTGTTGGGAATGAAAGTCAGAATCTGGGAATGGGGGGGAAATTGCCAGCCATATCACACAGATGCCTACTTGAATACCAGAGCAGGATAAGACAATAGAGTTGGCCAGACTCTTCCCCAGCCATTTCCTCATGCTGCTGCCCGGCTTTGTGGCCAGGAAGGCCACCACCACCATTACAGTCTTGGCCAGCACAGAAGATACAGCAACTGAGAAAACAATACTGAAAATGGTTTGTCGAAGAAAACAAGTCATTTTTGTGGGGCGACCAATGAATAGAAGAGAGGTCAAGAAAGAAATCAGGAGCGAAACCAGGAGGATGTAGGTGAGTTCACAGTTGTTGGCTTTGACTATGGGAGTTTCTCGGTATTTAATGAAGGTTCCCAGAATAAAGGCAGTGGTCAGGGACAAAGCAATGGCAAAGAAAGCCAAGATGAATCCCAATAATTCTTCATAGGATAAGAAGCTTATACTTTTGGGGACACACTGATCTCGCTTCTTATTGGAATGATGGTCATCTGGACACTTGTCACAGTGGGATGCATCTGAAAAAAATTGTTAGCATGTATCTGTTTCTGCAGCTCTTGGAGCATGAAAACCACAACAAAAATCAATTACCTCATTTTCAAGGAATAATATATTATTTCTGCCCAGAGATATCCACATGACACAACATTTGTTAAAATAGTCAACATTTTTTCTTTAAAGGCTAAAGATAAATGTGATTATCAGCTCTCAAAGACTTGTCCTCTTGCCTGAAACCAAACAAGAAAATTACAACTCAAGAGAAATCAACAACCTTTCATTATTTATTTTAATGTTCACATCATGATACAAAATTTGGTGATAGTGCCCAATTTTTGAAAAGTTTGTGGATGCCTTCAAGAAAGTTAATGTTTTTCTTGCTTCTTTATCAAATACTCCAAAAAAGCAAGAGAGAATATTGATTGTATCCTGATTTTTTTCTTTCTTTTTTTTCTTTTTGGAGCCACCTACTGTACGTTCTTGCACAGAGAATGTTCCTTTCATACACAGAGAACAGTCGTAGCAGCAAACTAGTGCTCCTTCTCTCAGAAGCTTGGCATAACCTGGGGAGCAACCTTTTGTACATCTTGAATAAGGCACCGTCTAAACATAAACAGAAAGATTAGTCAGGGCAATATATAAATTAGAAGGGTTTACTGAAATCAACTGGTTTCCAGAATCTCAGAACCACACTCAGGAAAATCAGTCAAGGACTGGTTTCATTGGCTTTCAGTACTCTGCTTGCAAGTGGCAAATGAAAGATGATTCTCTTTCTCTATCAATCTCTATTGTGGATCCCAAAACAGACTCATTGCCTTATTCTTCTTTCCAAAGGAAAGTAGTTGCATTGCAAAAGGTTTTTCTCCTTAGGGCATTGATGAGAATGTTATAATTTATTTTTTTCCAACTTTGCTTTCTCAGGAAACCTCTAAAATTGAGCTTTCTGTTCAGTCATTATTTTTCTCTCTTACAATTGACCATTGTATACTTTTATGTAAATGACTTTTTTAGCTTCCTTCATTACATTCTTAATGACATCTTTCTCTTATGCAATTCAGTGGGCTAAGTTCTTCATATTCTGGATTTTCTCCCAAAGGTGCTTTTTCAAAAGGCAACTGGTCTTTGTTTTCCCTTGAAGACTTTTTGCTTTTCATCTCAGAAGCTTCTTCAGTTCCTACTGAATGGTGGAGGATGAAAGGATTTATATTCCTTGCAGTCATCTGGTCATTACCAGTGTTTCTGAGAGTTGTTAAGGCTACTAGGAGGGTCACCTGAATAGTGCAAATAGGTGTGGAACCATGGAACTTCTGAATCTATATCCTGTTTAAAACATAGTCCTTCAGCAGTTCCAAATCCTTCCATTCTCCATCATTCAGTCAGAACTGAAGAGGGTTCTTGTATGAGAAATGAAAAGTCTTCAAGGAAAAACAAAATCCAGGTACCTTTTGAAAAACACCTTTGGCACAACAATGACCTGCATGACCGAAAATCTCCATAGATATTTTGGATTTTCTCTTACTGAAAACAAGATGATTTGATATATGTTAAATTCTGGCTTCATATTCCAGTTTAATAATGTAGATTGCAAATCCCATAATACAATTGATGGTACAGTAGTTTCCAATGTGTGATAGATTACTGAAAAACCTCTAAAATAAAATCACATCTTATAAATTAATGAGGCTTATTTAGAAGTAATCACAATTGACTTCAATAATTATTATTTCTGAGCAGAAAGAGTTATACATATGGAGGTAAATAGACGAGCAAAAACCAAGCAGCATCGCTACCTTGTTAAATAATGTTGGCCATTGAATGGCACTCTGATTGATGGAAATCTTGGCTTCCGAGGAGGCTTCTCTTTCTACACTCCCAATTTTCACCCCTGCATCAGACTTTTCCCAAAATGATGTCCAGTGCATGATATTAAAGTCACCAAGAGGAACTCCATTTTCATCAAAATGAATCCCATCTCTGGAAATATTGTGATTTTGGAAGTTTCTCAGGAACCTATGAAGCTGCAGAAAGAGAGAAAAACATTACAATTTGAGGCTTTATTCAATGTTTTTCTTGCTATTATTCTGGATTGGAAATACTCTGAATAATTCAACCTCATCAGATCACCACTACAGTCTGAAAGAGTTTGACTTAGTGTTTCATGGGAAGCTTCTCTCATCATTCCCCAGGGTTTCACAGCTGTTTTTTGATATTTATCTCACGTTGTTGAAAATCTGGCATAGACAATACCACCAACAGATGGTTTATAACTGACTGACAAATTGTACCACCTGCTGCCGGCGTCAACTCCCCTCCGCCCTGTGCGTTCCCACAGAGAGGGCCTCCTCAGGGTGCCTCCGGTCAGAGAATGCCGGCTGGTGGCCCCCAGGGGGAGGGCCTTCTCTGTGGGCGCCCCGGCTTTGTGGAATCAACTGCCGGTGGAGCTCCGGATGGCACCGGATCTCCGCTCCTTCCGGCGCGGGTTAAAGACCCACCTGTTTGAACAAGCTGGCCTGGCCTGATGGGGAGTTAATTTGGGTTTTAAATATTTGTATATTTTATTGTTTTATCTTGGGCATTAATTTAATTCTATTTTAACTTTTGTAGTTTTGTATTTTTATCATATGCCCTGTTCACCGCCCTGAGTCCCTCGGGAGAAGGGCGGTATAAAAATTTAATAAAACTGAAACTGAAACTGTACTCAATGTGTAGTCCTCTAGGGATCTACATCTATATGGAGGGAATAAACTGTGGGGTACCCAAAGTTCCATTTTAGGCCCAGCATTCTTCAATATCTTCATAGCCATCTCCCCAGAAGGTTTTGCGCTTAGGGAAGAAAAACTAACTGTATAGATATAGACTAGGTGAAATGTGGCTTAATGTCAGTAACTGTGAGAGTGATCTTGGAGTCCTAGTTCACAATCACTCAAATATGAGGCAACAGTGTGTGGTACTAGCCAAAAAGCCAATGCAATTCTAAGCTGCATTAATGGAGGGATAGAATCAAGATCATGTGAAGTGCTCGTATTGCTTTACAAAGCATTAGAAAGAACACACTTTGAATACTGCATCCAGTTTTGGAAATCATAATTTTAAAAAGATGTTGAAACTCTGGAAAGAGTGCAGAGAAGAGCAGCAAAAATTATTAGGGGGCTGGAGGCTAAAACATAAAAAGAACAGTTGCAGGAATTTGGTATGTCTAGTCCACAGGTTGGCAACCCGTGGGTCTGAATCCGCATATGGCTCTTTCAGTCTTCTCCTGTGGCTCCCAGTCATCCTTCACCATTTGCAGAGAGAGTGACAGAGACACTTATGCAGGGCTTTTTTTCTAAAAAAAAAGGTGCTGGAACTTTCATCTTGGCGGGTGCAGGAGGTGGGGGGAGCAGGGGGGTAGCGCTTCTGCAGTCACAGGCATGAGTGGTGTTGGTGGTGAGCTACCCCCTGGGGCCAGAGCTGGCGCAGCTGGTGCAGTGGGAGCAGCGGGGCCCGCTCTATATAACAGGGCTGCACGGGGCGGGCGGTGGAGGCGTGGTGAGCCAGGCGATGCAGGGCGGCCACTTAGGCATGCAGGGCGAGGCGACAGTGGTGCAGGTCCAGCACCAGGTAGGCCACCAGCCTGGCTGACACGGATGATCACAAGGAAGGAGTGCACATGGACTCCTCAGAACCCACCTCCCACTCCTTGTCCTCTCTTACTTACCCAGTTGAGATGGTGGAGTTGGGCAGCAGGGAGGGATGCAAACTTCCTGCCAACTCACCTTCACTGCAGACAACTTGCTGGTGCAATGTTTGCCGGATGGGTCTTTTGGCGCACTCAGCAGCAATTCCTACTGGCTTTCAAGAAGCATAGCTTGTGGGAGGGAGGGAGTAGCATAGCTTGTGCAAAAGCTTTCTTTTTGTGCAAAAAAAAGGTGCCAGAACGCCATTCAGAGCGTTCAATGAGAAAAAAGCCCTGCTTTTATGTTTTAATCTTATGATTTTAAAAATATTTTTTTCTATTGTAAGTTGCCCTATAACTTGCCATGTGGATTGCATACAAATATTATATAATCGGTAAATAAAGGTAAATAAAGGTAGAACATATGTTAAATATACATCAAATGATAATATGCTTCCCTCCAAAGTCAATTCTTGCTCAATGACAGACCAAGGAGTTAGCTCAGAAAGGCAAGAGGAAAATCTAGAAGAGGGTCTGTGCAACTTGTAGAAGGGAAAGGCCCACACTAATAAATTAAAAATCTTTGTGGTCTGCAAGGGAATGCTGGTGGGCTAATCAATGATTTTGTGACTAGAAAAGCATCTACAGTGTTGGAGCTCAAGGTCATGGTAAGCCATGGAGACACTGGGCAACATAACTTTTAGGGCAGTGGTGGTGGTTTTAATACTTTAAAAAAAAGTCTGTGCTCTGTCCAAGGGTGCTTGGCAGGCTGCATGTACAGGCCTGGTCTAGAATTTATTTTGGAGCATTCAACTATCTAGAGCAGGCATGTCAAACTCATTTTGTTTGAGGCAACTTCTTATAAAAGAATTGCCATTCATTTCTTTTTAATAAAATAATTTAAATCAATTTTTCACTTGATTTCAAATTAAATGAATTATATTGGTTGATAATGAGACTTTTTTTGTACAATTGCCAAATGCAATAAACTGGTTTTAAGTATATGTTACTGGAAGGAAAAAGCAATCCCTGCTGTGTTACTGATCCCAGAGAAGCATTTGCATGTATGCAGGTATCCTTAGGGTGCCATAGTTATGGGTGAGAAATATTGATTGCAAAGTTGGCATTTCTGGATGTAATACAGATATTTTGGACTTATTTTTGTTTCTTTGCATGTTTGATATTTTTAAAAAGGCATATGCTACTAACTACACTTATGCACATATGTAACATCTTTTGCTAAAATACATGACCACTGCTTGTCCAGAATGTGAAAAGTGAAAGATTGTGACTAAACAAAATTTTAATGTACAGATAATACCACCAGAAATTATTTTAGCCTTTTTAATGTTGTTATGTATATACTAGGTTAATTATTTAAAGACTGAAGTGCAACATAACTAGATTCTAAATGTTTCATTCTTAAGAATTGTTTAATTTAAAGTGGTTTAGTTGTAATAGATAGTTAGATTCAAAATAGTTTTCAATAGTACAAAATAGTACAAAAGATACTATTTTTTTCTAGCATCAGCTAAATTAGACATATTACATTGAGAAAAATGTTTCTCATTTCTTTCTTGTTATGAAATCATCATTGCAGAGATGGCGGACGTCCTTGCTCGAGCTCCGTGAGGGGCTCCGGCTTTTTGGCGACCCTGGAAGTTACAGAGAGAGACTTTTGCCTTCTTTTGCGGGGAGATGGAACGAGAGAACTGGTGAGGACAGGAGAGATCTGAAGTGAACTGGAGAATGACTCTCCATACCTAAAATTGCCTCCGTGAGATCGTCGTTTGGCCCAGAGGATCTGGAAGAGCCGCGGCTTGGGTTGGCTCCCATCAGCTGGTTTTCGGCGGATAATAGCCTGACCAGCTGATTTTCGGACCCGATGGAGCTGCTGCTTGGAACAACGAGGAGGAGAGTTTCACCGAAACAGCGTGCAAAGGGAGCGTTGGAACGTTGAATTGAGGAGCAGCAGAGCAGCTGAGGTTCCCGAGGTTCCTGAGGTTCGTCCCTGCGAGTTCTGGTGACCCTCAGAGGGGCCTTGGCTGGGCCCGGAAGACCCCAGAAGAGCCATGGCTTTAGCGGTTCCAACCCGCTGGTTTTGGGCCTGTAATGGCTCCGACCGGCGGTTTTTTGGAGCCGTTGGAGCTGCGACTCGGAGCGACACGTGGAAGAATGGCGTGTGGAGCTATTTGGTTAAGCAGAGTGACAATGGGACCTGCAGCTGTCTCCCTGAGCTCCGACGACCTTCGGAGGGCCCTGGTTGGACCCGGAAGATCCCGGAAGAGCTGCGGCTTGTAACGGCTCCGACCAGCTGGTTTTGTCATGTTAGGACTGTTGCTAGCTGATTTTCGGAGCCGGTAGAGCTGCAGCTTGGTACGGTTAGTGCGACTTGCGGAATGGCGGCATGGTGAGGAACAGCAATATTATCTATCATGACTGGCAGAGGGGGCTTTATAGCTCCTGCACTCCATCAACCAGTGCTATACCCACCTTTGCCCAATTCCTTTAGGTATGGACTAAAATCTTTACATTTGGGACACCTGCTTATTCTACCATCTAGCAGGCTTTTATATCTACCCCAGTGACTGTCTCTTTGGTTCTCCCCCCCTTTTAAAGACTCAGAAGGACCCAGGTGTTGAGCCACTGTGAGAGAGTGGCCCGGAACTACCATCTACTACCCCCCCTTGAGGTGTGAGCTCTATGGGGGGTAGGCCTTATCCTGGATGTATTTTCTATTCCGCTTCCTGGTTCTGGCCAGCGAACCGTCGTGTGAGGATGGGGGCTGGCCTGCTCAGCGGTTATCCAACTCTAGTGGCAGTAGAGTTGGTGTGGCGGTCTGGACATTTATCTTCCTCTGTTTCAAGATTCCCTATTAACTATGGGTCTGCCCTGCTGGACTCTCATAGACAATTATGGCTCGGCTACGTTACTCCAGCAAGGATTTGTTTGCTCTCAGGGGTGCCCCCCCTTCCTGGGAGCGACCCGCCTGTCTTTTGATTTCTCCTCTTGATGAAGGGCCCAATTGTTGGGACCCCGAGAGATGGCTGGGCAGGGACAGGAGCCTCTCTTCCAAATTTAACAAGAGGCCCCTGGTGTGTTTTTTAGCCAAATGTTTTGAGGGGTTAGGGAGGGGGGTGGGTTTATCGGTTCGGTTGGAAACTAGGGGGGTTCCACCAACCGTTTCTCAGACCAGGTCAGGGACTGATCGCGCCATGGTGGGGGGTGGGCTGGGGACCTACGGGGCCCCGGAGCGGGGTGTGGGATTGTCTATTCCCACGGCAGTTGGGAATGGTTGCAGGTGTAAGAACAGAGGGCCATATCAATATTCGGGAGTGCGTCCCCGCTGTCTTCAAGCGGTGATGCGCTCCGACCCTCTGATTTCAGCACGAGGTACCGGGAGCAAGGATGAGCAGCCACCTGAGCTCAGGCTCGTGTATTTTAATGCCAGGTCTGTAATGAATAAAGCACCTCTCATTCGTGATCTGATTGAGGAGGAGCATGCAGACCTGGCTTGCATTACGGAGACCTGGTTGGGCCCAGAGGGTGGGGTCCCCCTGGTTGATCTTAGCCCATCAGGTTTCCGGGTGCTGCACCAGCCTCAGGCTCAGGGTAGGGGCGGTGGAGTGGCAGTTGTTGTGAGGGAGACCTTATGTCCGCAGGAGGCCACCACAGTCCAGATAGTCGGGTGTGAGTCCCTCCTCCTGAGATGTGGCCCCAGAGCTCAGTTGGGCTTGCTGCTGGTGTACGTTTCGCCTAGAAACGTGGCAGCAGCCCTGCCTGAGCTTCTCGATATCCTCTCAGGGTTGGTGGTTGAGTTCCCCAAACTTATAGTTTTGGGTGACTTCAACCTACCATCCCTGGGGGGATCACCTGAGTTAGCTCGGGAGTTCATGGCTTCCATGACGGCCATGGACCTGATGCAGGTTATTCTGGGCCCAACTCACGGGGGGGGGGGGTGTCACACGCTCGATCTGGTTTTTCTATCCGGACAGTGGTTAGATGATCTTGGTTAGATGATACACCCCTGTCATTGACCGATCATCATCTCCTGCGGTTGGTCTTCCGTTTTGCCAATCCCTGTCATGGGGTTGCTGAGCCAATAAGATGGTTCCGCCCTAGGCGCCTTATGGACCCTGAGCAGTTCCAAACGGCGCTTGGGCCTCCACCTGCCTCCTTTGCTCACAGCTTGGTCGATGCCCTAGTGGAAGCCTGGGAAAGGGCAGCCACAGAGGCACTCAACCAAGTTGTACCCATGCGGCCCTTGACCCGACGCAGATCCCAACGGGCCCCATGGTTCTCCATGGAGCTCCGCGAGATGAAGCGTCGGAGACAGGGCATAGAGAGCTGTTGGAGATCCAGCCGATCCAAATCCGACCGGTTACGACTAAGGTCATTTACGAGAACCTATCTCGCGACGTTGAGGGTGGCTAGGTCTAACCACTTTGCCACCCTCATCGCGTCCGCAGAAAATCGCCCGGCCGCCCTGTTTAGGGTAACTCGCTCTCTCCTTAATCAGGAGGTGAGGGAGGAACCCTTGCAGGGTCGAGCCGAGGAGTTTAGTCGATTTCTGTCGGACAAAATCGCTCGGATCCGGACCGGTTTGGACTCCGACTGGGCAGAGTCTGACGATGAGGATACGGGCGGCCTTGTCGATTTAATCTGGGAAGAGTTCGATCCTGTGACTCCTGAAGAAGTGGACAAGATCATGGGGAAGCTGAGCTCCACCATGTGTTTGTTGGACCCGTGCCCTTCCTGGCTGACTTATGTGGCCCGGGACGGGACACGAGGCTGGCTCCAGGCAGTGATTACTGCCTCTTTGAGTCAGGGTAGTTTTCCCGCCGCCTTGAAGGAGGCGGTGGTGAGACCCCTCCTCAAGAAGCCTGCCTTGGACCCAGCAATTTTAAACAACTATCGTCCGGTCTCCAACCTTCGCTTTTTGGCAAAGGTTGTTGAGAGCGTGCTGGCGCAGCAGCTCCCTTTGTTCTTGGATGAAGCTGATTATCTAGACCCATACCAATCGGGTTTCAGGCCCGGGTACAGCACGGAGACGGCATTGGTCGCACTGGTGAATGATCTCTGGCGGGCTCGGGACAGAGGCTGCTCCTGTGTCCTAGTCCTATTAGACCTCTCAGTGGCTTTTGATACCATCGACCATGGTATCCTGCTGCGACGTCTCAGGAGGTTAGGAGTGGGAGGCACGGTTCTCCAGTGGTTCTCCTCTTACCTTCTGGGACGCTCGCAGTCGGTGTTGGCAGGGGGGCAGAGATCGACCTTGAGACCTCTCATTTGTGGATTTCCTCAGGGATCGGTTCTCTCGCCTCTCCTGTTCAACATCTATATGAAGCCTCTGGGTGAGATCATTCGTGGTTTTGGAGTTGGGTATCATCAATATGCTGATGATACCCAGCTCTTTATTTCGACCCCAAACCACCCCAGTGATGCCCTCGACATGATGTCCCGCTGCCTGGAGGCGGTCCGGGTCTGGATGGGGAGGAACAGGCTTCGACTCAACCCTGACAAGACTGAGTGGCTGTTCGTGCCGGCATCCCAGGAAATTCCGATTATTCCATCTTTGGCTATGGGGGGTGAGTTATTACCCCCCGTAGATAGGGCTTGCAACTTGGGGGTCCTTCTAGATTCACAGCTCTCTTTGGAAGAGCATATTGGAGCTGTGACTAGGGGGGCCTTTGCCCAGGTTCGCCTGGTGCGCCAGTTGCAGCCCTATCTAGACCGGGATGCCTTGCGTACAGTCACTCATGCACTCGTGACCTCTCGTCTAGACTACTGTAATGCTCTCTACATGGGGCTGCCCTTGAGGTCCACCCGGAGACTCCAACTGGTGCAGAATGCAGCCGCGCGAGTTGTCTTGGGGGTTTCCCGATACTCCCATGTTACACCTTTGCTCCGCGAGCTGCATTGGCTACCGGTTGCTCTCCGGGTGAGGTTCAAGGTGTTAGTGATGACTTACAAAGCCCTTCATGGCATGGGTCCGGATTACCTACGGCAACACCTGCGACCGGCGTCAACTTCCCTCCGTCCAGTGCGCTCCCACAGAGAGGGCCTCCTCAGGGTGCCGCCGATCAAAGAATGCCGATTGGTGGCCCCCAGGGGGAGAGCGTTCTCTGTGGGCGTGCCAGACCTTTGGAACCGCTTACCGGTTGAGCTCCGGGTGGCCCCCGACCTTCGCTCCTTCCGGCGCGATCTCAAAACCTTCTTTTTCGAACAAGCTGGCCTGGTCTGACGGGATGGGGTTGGGTTTTTATAAATAGTTTTAATTTTAATATATATTAATTATTATGGGCATAATGGTTTAATTGCTTTTTAATTTTTGTATTCTGTTTTTTATTATGTATTGCCCTGTTCACCGCCCTGAGTCCTTCGGGAGAAGGGCGGTATACAAATTAAATTATTATTATTACTATTACTATTACTATTATTATTATTATTATTATTATTATTATCATTATCATTATCATTATCATTATCATTATTATTAACATAGGAAATAGATTATTTTGTTATCTAATTTTACCTTCCAAAAGACAGAAGCAGATGAAAAATCTGAGGTTCTTTCCTGTTGGCTTTTTTTGAATTAGCTGCTTTAGATTCTAAAAGTTTAGTTCCTAAAGAAGTAACCCTGTAAATAATTGTAATGTCCTCCTCTAGTGCAGGGGTAGGCAACCTTGGCTCTTTTATGACTGGTGGACTTCAACTCCCAGAATTCCTGAGCCAGAATAGCTCAGCTTGGAAACCTCTTCCTTTCCCCTCAGCATGGCTGGCTCAGGATTTCTGAGAGTTGAAGTCCACGAGTCATAAAAAGGAGCCAAGATTGCCTAGCCCTGCAATAGGCTTAGGAAAGCCAATAGACTAATAGAGGGAGCTTCTTCTTTTTTTTTGCAAAAAAAAGGTGCCGGAACACCGTTCTGAGCATTCTATGAGAAAAAATGCCCTGCACTTACGCTTCCCCCCTCCCTCCCTCTCCCCCCCTCTCTCTGTCTTTCTCTCTCTTTGTGTAAAAAAAGAGAATGGCATCACACTGTTCTCTGTCAACCTGACAAACCTATTGGGTGGGGCTCCTCCTTTTGCTGCATCTCCACAGGAAGCAGCAGAAAGCAGCATCTCTCTCCCTCCCTCTCTCTCTCTCTCTCTCTCACACACACACACACACACACACACAGAATCATTAGAGAGAGAGACAGAGAGAGAGAGGGAGGGAGGGAGGGAGAGAGAGAGAGAGAAAGAGAATGAGGGGGAAGAGGACTGGCAAACCAAGAGCCGGAGAAAGCCAGCCCAATCGCTGGGGTCACTCTTTCCTGGACCCAGGTGCAATGGTCGATGTGATTGCATCCAATCTAGAGGGAGAAGCATCTGAATGGTTGAACAATTTATATAACGAGCAGGCCCCTGAATTGGAGGACCTCCACCTTTTCCTCCTGGGGCTGAGGGAAAGATTTTAGGACCCATCCATGCCCCTCAAACCAGAAGAACAAATCCATAAGATAAAGCAAGCTGGCCGGCCTGCCCTAGGGTAGGTGCGGGAGTTTCGAAAAATGGCAAGTCAGATAGAGAGATGGCCTGAGCAATCAATGATTTTTAGAGAAGAGTTAGATGATCACCTCTCTGAGGCATGTACTTACCGAGCTGTACCCGACCAGCTGCATGAATGGTACCGGGCAGTGGTGAAATTAGATAGTTTATAGTTTATAGTTTATTTGATTTATATACCGCCCTTCTCCTTGGTGGGACTCAGGGCGGTTCACAGGGCATACATAAGAAACACTATACAAAAATTAAAAAGAATTAAATCCATGCCCAATTAAAACAGAAGTACAGATTAAAAACAATTAAAAGCCCATAATCCCCCATCAGGCCAGACCAGCTAATTCGAACAGATGGGTCTTCAGGCCCCGACGGAAAGTTCGAAGGTCTGGTGCCATCCGGAGCTCCACCGGCAATTGATTCCATAAAGCCGGAGCCCCCACAGAGAAGGCCCTCCCCCTGGGGGCCACCAGTCGACATTCCCTGACTGGCGGCACCCTGAGGAGGCCCTCTCTGTGGGAACGCACAGGGCGGAGGGGAGTCGATGCCGGCAGCAGGTGGTCCCTGAGGTAACCCGGACCCATGCCATGTAGGGCCTTAAAGATCGTGACCAACACCTTGAACCTCACCCGAAAGACAACTGGTAACCAATGCAGCTCGCGGAGCAAAGGTGTAACATGGGAGTACCGGGAAACTCCCAAGACAACTCTCGCGGCCGCATTCTGTACCAGTTGGAGCCTCCGAGTGGTCTTCAAGGGAAGCCCCATGTAGAGAGCATTACAGTAGTCAAGGCGAGAGGTCACGAGCGCATGAGTGACTGTACACAGGGCATCCCGGTTCAGATAGGGCCGCAACTGGCGCACCAGGCGAACCTGGGCGAAAGCCCCCCTAGTCACGGCCACTATATGCTCTTCCAAAGTAAGCCGTGAATCTAGAAGGACTCCCAAGTTGCGAGCCCTATCCACGGGGGGTAAGAGCTCACCCCCCATAGAAAGAGATGGAACATTTGGAATGTCCCGGGATGCCGGAATGCACAGCCACTCAGTCTTGTCAGGGTTGAGCTGAAGTCTGTTCCTCCCCATCCAGACCCGAACCGCCTCCAGGCAACGGGACATCACGGCGAGGGCATCACTGGGGTGGTTTGGGGTCGAAAAGAAAAGTTGGGTATCATCGGCATACTGATGATACCCAACTCCAAAACCACGAATGATCTCACCCAGCGGTTTCATATAGATGTTGAACAGGAGAGGCGAGAGAACCGACCCCTGAGGAACTCCACAAACGAGAGACCTAGGGGCCGATCTCTGCCCCCCTGCCAACACCGACTCCGAGCGTCCCAGGAGATAGGAGGAGAACCACTGAAGAACTGTGCCCAGCTCGCCCGCTATAAAAAGCCTCCCCCACCTGAAACTGCACCAAAACCAGGATCCAGATGGCTACCACCACCCCAAAAACCCCCAACGTCTGCTACTGCCGAAAGACCTAGACCATCTACAGGACTGCCAATCAAGTGCTTTCGATGTGGACAGCAGGGACATCAAGCAGCAACCTGCCCAGTTCCTTACCCGCAGCAGCAGAGTAGACCAGATCCAACAATGAGGAAGAAACCCGCACAGCAGCCATCAAGAGAAAAGTCCAACTGGGCCACCCAGGAGCCCGTTACCCAGGGTATGTCCCCCACCCAGGAGGATGCTGGCCCACCAACCAGATCCACCCCCGCTTTACCTGGTTTTGACAGTGACAATGAAGGAGAGAATGACCCGATGGTGAGTCGACCCTTTCTACCTTTTTTATTCCCTGCTAAGTTCATAATCCCTAAGTCAGGGGCACAAGTAGACCTGAAAGTGCTAGTCGATACTTGCTGCTCCTGATGCATCATTAGCCTGTCATGTCCCTTAAGACTGGGCATACGGACTAAGCTGCTCTCCAAACCTGTGAGGTTTGAGCAAGCCAGTGACTCCATAATGGGAGGGACTTTAGTCACGCAATTAACACAGCCCTTACACAGGTGAGCACTGGGAGTTTATTCGCTTCCTGGTAGCTCCAAAGATGTCTGAGACTGTGATCCTAGGACTAGCCTGGCTTGACAAATGGAAGCTGCTTATCTGGTGGGAAAAAGGAATGAGAACTGTGAGATTACCCATAGGGCCTGATCCCCCCATTGATTCAACAGATATTACAGGAGATTTTAGCACACCCAAAGAGCAAGCGCACATGGCTGCCTTACAGCCACCTGGCAAGCCATTCATCCCCAGTCAGTACCAGGATCTAGCGGAGGTGATTAGTGAGAAAGAATGCGATACCTTGCTTCCTCACCGTCCCAATGATTGTTCCATCGAACTGTTACCAGGGGCCAAACTCCCCCGATGAAGAATGTGTGCTATGTCCCCCCTTGAAATGGAGGAGATACAGCAGAATGTGGAGACAAACCTAGCGAGGGGATTCATCGAACGGGCCAAGTCTACTGTGGGAGCCCCTGTGTTGTTCAAAGAGAAAAAAAGATGGCTCTTGTCATCTCTGCATTGATTATAAAGGCCTGAATGTAGTGAGTGTGGAAAATAAATACCCTCTCCCCCTCCTGAAAGACTTACTAACCCACCTGGCAAAGGGGAGCGTCTTCACCAAGTTAGACCTGAGAGAAGCATATTACTGGGTAAGAATAAAGAAGGGGGATGAATGGAAAATGGCCTTCAACTGCCCCTTGGAAAGCTACCAATTCAAAGTCATGCCATTTGGACTGCAGGGGACCCCAGCCGTGTTTATGCAGTTCATTAATGAGGTCCTACATGAACATTTATACTAAGGCATTCTGGTGTATCTTGATGGCATTCTGATGTACAGTACGAATATGACTCATCATGTAAGACTGGTCAGAGAAGTGTTAAAGAAACTACTGAATGCCAAACTTTATGTGAAATTGTCGAAATGTGAATTTCACCAAACCCAATTAGATTATCTTGGCTATAGAATCTCCAATGAGGGTATCGAAATGGACCCAGCCAAAGTAAAAACTATAATTGAATGGCAGTCCACCAAAACCCGGAAACAGCTCCAGAGCTTCCTAGGGTTTGCCAACTTCTACCGTCAATTTATTCCCTCTTTTGCTAAGATTGCTCTACCTCTTACAGAACTACTCAAGACAGGCAAGGGAGGGGAAAAACCTGGCCAGCCGCTAGCATGGACTATGAGTTGTCAGAAAGCTTTTGAGAATTTGAAAAGACTATTTGCGGCTGAACCAGTCCTAAAGCATCCTTGCCCAGGGGAGCCCTTTGTAATTCAGGCAGACGCCAGTGACATGGCAGTCCGAGCACTGTTATTGCAAAAGAATAAAAGTGGGGTCCTGAAACCTTGTGCTTACACCTCTAAGAAATTTACTGAAAGCGAAAGGAGATGGACAGTCTGGGAGAAGGAGGCCTTCGCTATTAGGTGGGGGCTATTAAACTAGTCGTGCCAGCCACATGACCACGGAGATGTCCTCAGACAAGCGCTGGCTCTTCGGCTTTCAAACGGAGATGAGCACCAGCCCCTAGAGTCGGAAATGACTAGCACGCATGTGCGGGGGAACCTTCACCTTCACCTTCATTAAACTGGTGGCACTACTTAGAAGGAAGCAAGGTGCCTTTTGAAATATGGACAGATCACAAAAATTTAGAGGCACTATAAACTCCCCGCAAATTGTCCCCAAAACAAGTACGATGGGCACAGTACTTCAACCATTTTAACTTTACTCTAAAGTGCAAACCAGGAAGAAAAAACTTCCTAGCTGATGCACTCTCCCAATTGCCACAGTACAAAAGTGAACGCGAAGAAGTTCACGAGGCAATTATCTCCGATCCACAGACTATGGCCCAACTCACACCTCGCAGGACTCCTAATCCTGATGACCCCAGGGTAAAGAAAATAAAGTGAGAGCTCCTCACTGATTAATGGTTTAAAGACAATCAGCATCCCTAACATGCAGGGATGGTCTGGCTTACAAGGGGGGAAAACTGTACTTGCCTGAAGCTCTTTGTCTTAATGCCATCAAACACAGCCATGATGTCAAGCAGGCTGGACATTTTGGATATCTAAAAACTACATCTCACTCGCCGGCAATTTTGGTGCCCGGGACTAAAACGAGATGTAGAAAACTATGTCAAGAGCTGTACTGTATGTGCCACCATGAAAAGAATCCCGGGAAAGACCCCTGGGTTACTGCAACCGGTGGCCGAACCTTCTCAACCATGGGAAGAAATAGCTATGGACTTTATAGTAGACCTACCTGACAGTAGAGGAAATACTGTCATTTGGACTGTGATAGACTTATTTTCAAACCAGGCTCACTTTATCGCCTGCAAAGAGCTTCCATCGGCTCAACACCTGACTAAGTTGTTCCTAAAACATATCTATTGACTACATGGTGCCCCTAAGCGAATAATTTTGGACAGAGGGGTGCAGTTCACAGTGAAATTTTGGACAAACTTTCTTAAATTAATTGGATCATCTCAAGGCCTATCAACTGCTTTTTACTCGGCTACTAACGGAGCCGCAGAGTCCACCAACAAAATGGTGGAACAATACCTTAGATGCTACGTCTCTTACCAACAAACAAACTGGACCAACCTCCTCCCTTTGGCAGAAGTGGCTTACAATAATTCAGTACATAGTAGCACCGGCTACACTCCTTTACATGTAGCCATAGGGAAAGAATTCAACCCCATACCGGAATACCCTCAGTTACCCTCTGCTTCCCAGACTCTTGATCATTGGGTGAGGGGTTGGGAAGAAGTTTGGAAAAATACAAAGGTAGCCTTAAAAAAGACTTTTGAGACCTACAAAAAGCAAACTCTCCAAAGAACATTCCAAGTTGGGGGAAAGGTTTATTTGTCGACTAAATACTTACGCCTTAAACTACCCAATAAGAAATTCAGACTGAAATTCTTGGGGCCTTTCCCCATTGTGAAAATCATCAACCCGGTCACAGTAAAATTGAAACTACCCAGACTTTTGGGGAAAATTCACCCGGTGTTCCATTGTAGCTTGCTGAAACCTTTTTGAACCTCCACTTTAAGACCTCCCCCTAAGAAAGCACCTGGACACCTCGTGGTAGCAGGTCAAACCCATTATGAAGTGAAATGTATTCTTGACTCTAGAATCTTTAAGGGAAATTGCAATACCTAGTACAGTGGAAGGGATACCCATCGTCTGAAACCACTTGGGTGAAATCTACTGATGTGAAAGCTGACAGACTTATCAAAAGGTTTTATGAGAAACACCCCAACAAACCAAAAGCCAATTCCTAACTTGTGTGTTGTTTACATTACAGGATCTCTCCTTTTTCTAAAGGGGGGCGGATGTCAACGCTGCTAACATCGAATGTTATTGCCTGACAAGAGATGAAGAAGTAGCTATTTCATATGTTAAACTTGTGTATTGCTTTAAGACTTGTGTATTGCTTTAGTTTAAAATTGGGAGGAGGGAAGAGTAGGAATGCACTTTCAAGGCCATTTGTCTCTCTAAAGAAGATAAGGTTTGGCGGTTCTTCTAACGGAAGGGAAACTGATTCTTTAAATTAATTGGAGAATATGATTAATGATAAAATTAGAAAGGTGGAGAATTGTGTTTAAATCTATTGTGCAAGGGGCGGAGATTTCAGATTCCAGCTTCTTTCGAGCAAGTATTTGCCAGTGTATTAGGCTAATAAAGGACTTTTAAGGTAAACAATGCCTCAGAGTCACTTGAAAAGCCCATACGTCGGAAACTTGACACTAGAACTAAGGAGAAATTTCCTAATGGTGAGAGCAATCAACCAATGGAATAGCTTTCCTTCAGAAGTAGTGGGTGCTCTATCACTGGAGGCTTCAAAAAGAGATTGGACAACCATTTTTCTGAAATGATATAGGGTCTCCTGCTCGAGTAGGGGGTTGGACTAGAAAACCTCTGAGATCCCTTCTAACTCTATTATTCTATGTTTTATTTTCTCTGTTTTTTTGTTTCACCATTACTGCCCCACCTGAGGTAACACCATTTGGAGATATGAGAAAACTTGTAATGGGAGAAGATGGAGAATATAATTTTATTGTCAGTCCTGATCAAGATGAAGTTAGCAGAGCTTAACTTTGGGCTAGGAATGCAATAAAAAGTGCATACTAGTGTTATCTCTTTCAAAGACTATCTATGGAAGCATATGCATTAGTTCAGGAGATGTGTGGATGAACTTTTTGTGGCCCTCAGAAGATGCTTTGAAAAGACATTGATTTATATCTTTGTTGCTACTTTAGAAATGTTTACCCAGCAAAGTCCAATTACAATCCAGAACAAACAATTTAGCCTAACTCCTTAGCTTGGAAACGAGATCACTTTGTGATCACAAGAAAATTGTTGGATTATTCTGATATTTATTTAATTTAGAAAATCACATTGTCACCATAGAGCTATTTCTGTTACAATGACATCCCAAACTGTTTAACTATGGAAGATTTTTCTCCATCATCTCCTTCTCAAACTCACTCTCAAATACTACAAACTGGGCAATTGTTCTTTGGAATATTCCATCCCTCTCTACATCTAATTTAATACTGAGGAATTGGAAGGGGGAAATCAGTAGAACCTCAAAGAAGAAGACTTACCTGCCATGGCTGCACAATCTGGGATGATTCATGGTATCCAACTTGCATTCTCCTTACTCAGTTGGGAGGAAGAGGCAGCACTGAGGGCCCATGCCACAGTTTGAATTACTTTGGAAATACTGGAGGAATCCTGAGAGAGGATTCTTGTAATCACATCATGGGGTGGGAATTCCCAATTCTCTTTTTCTTTGTATTTTTTCCAAACTTTCTTAGATAACAAAGGAGTTGAATTGGAACATTGGAAAGCTTCCTTTCCATATACTGTGACCGTAGATGTATAAGATTTTAAGTCATAATACTGAGTCCTTCCCCTTCATGGATTACTGCCTTGTCGTGGCGAAGGGGCTTGCGTAATTCAATGAAGCTATGAGCTATGCCGTGCAGGGCCACCCAAGACGGACAGGTCATAGCAGAGAGTTCTGACAAAACGTGATCCACTGGAGAAGGAAATGGCAAACCACTCCAGTATCTTTGCCATGAAAACCCTATGGACAGTACCAAAAGGCAAAACGATATGACGCTGGAAGATGAGCCCCTCAGGTCGGAAGGTGTCCAATATGCTACTGGGGAAGAGCAGAGGGCTAGTACTAGTAGCGCCAGAAAGAATGAAGCGACTGGGCCAAAGCCGAAAGGACGCTCAGCTGTGGATATGTCTGGTGGTGAAAGGAAAGTCCGATGCTGTAAAGATTTTTTCTCCATAGGAACCTGGAATGTAAGATCCATGAATCAAGGAAAACTGGACGTGGTCAAACAAGAGATGACAAGACTGAACATTGACATCTTAGGTATCAGCGAACTAAAATGGACAGGAATGGGTGAATTTAATTCAGATGACCATCAGGTATACTACTGTGGGCAAGAATCCTTCAGAAGAAATGGAGTAGCCTTCATAGTCAATAAAAGAGTAGGAAAAGCAATACTGGGATACAATCCTCAAAATGACAGAATGATCTCAGTTCGAATCCAAGGCAAACCATTCAATATCACAGTAGTCCAGGTCTATGCCCCAACCACCAGTGCTGAAGAGGATGAAATTGACCAGTTCTATGAAGCACTACAGCACCTTATAGAACTAACACCAAAAAATGATGTTCTTATCATCATGGGGGATTGGAATGCTAAAGTAGGAAGCCAAAAGATAACTGGAATAACAGGCAAGTTTGGCCTTGGAGTGCAAAATGAAGCAGGGCACAGGCTGATAGAATTCTGTCAAGAGAATACGATGGTCATAGCAAACACTCTTTTCCAACAACCCAAGAGACGGCTCTACACATGGACATCACCAGATGGTCAACACAGAAATCAGATTGACTATATGCTCTGCAGCCAAAGATGGAGAAGCTCTATACAGTCAGTAAAAACAAGACCAGGAGCTGACTGTGGCTCAGACCATGAGCTTCTCCTTGCAAAGTTTAGGCTTAAACTGAAGAAAGTAGGGAAAAGCACTAGGCCACTCAGGTATGAATTAAATCATATCCCTGTTGAATATACAGTAGAGGTGACAAATAGATTTAAGGAATTAGATCTGATAGACAGAGTGCCTGAAGAACTATGGACAGAGGTTCGCGACATTGTACAACAGGTAGCAACCAAAACCATCCCAAAGAAAAAGAAATGAAAGAAAGCAAAATGGCTGTCTGAGGAAGCTTTGCAAATAGCTGAGGAAAGGAGGGAAGCGAAAGGCAAGGGAGAAAAAGAAAGATACACCCAATTGAATGCAGAATTCCAGAGAATAGCTAGAAGAGATAAGAATGCCTTCTTAAATGAACAGTGCAAAGAAATAGAAGAAAATAATAGAATAGGGAGGACCAGAGATCTTTTCAAGAAAATTGGAGAAATGAAGGGAACGTTTAATGCAAAAATGGGCATGATAAAGGACCAAAATGGCAGGGACCTAACAGAGGCAGAAGAGATTAAGAAGAGGTGGCAAAATTACACAGAAGAACTATACAAGAATGAGCTTAACGTCCCTGATAATCACAATGAGGTGGTCACTGACCTCGAGCCAGACATCCTAGAATGTGAAGTGAAGTGGGCCTTAGAAAAGCTGAGCAACAACAAAGCTAGTGGAAGTGACAGTATTCCAGCTGAGCTATTCAAAATCTTAAAAGACAATGCAGTAAAAGTGCTACACTCAATTTGCCAGCAAATTTGGAAAACTCAACAATGGCCACAGGATTGGAAAAGATCAGTTTACATTCCAATTCCAAAGAAAGGCAGTGCCAAAGAATGTTCAAACTATCGCACCATTGCACTCATTTCTCATGCTAGTAAAGTCATGCTTAAAATCCTACAAGCTAGACTTCAGCAGTATGTGGATCGAGAACTACCAGAAGTGCAGGCAGGATTTCGAAGAGGCAGAGGAACTAGAGATCAAATTGCCAACATACGCTGGATCATGGAGAAAGCTAGGGAGTTCCAGAAAAACATCTACTTCTGCTTCATTGACTATGCTAAAGCCTTTGATTGTGTGGATCATAACAAACTGTGGCAAGTTCTTAAAGAGATGGGAGTACCAGACCATCTTATTTGTCTCTTGAGAAACCTATATGCGGGTCAAGAAGCAACAGTGAGAACTGGACACGGAACCACTGATTGGTTCAAAATTGGGAAAGGAGTCCGGCAAGGCTGTATACTGTCGCCCTGCCTATTTAACTTATATGCAGAGCACATCATGAGAAAGGCAGGGCTAGATGAATCAAAAGTTGGAATTAAGATTGCCGGAAGAAATATCAACAACCTAAGATACGCAGATGATACCACTCTAATGGCAGAAAGTGAAGAAGAACTAAAGAGCCTCTTGTTGCAGGTGAAGAAGGAGAGTGCAAAACTTGGGTTGAAACTTAACATTAAGAAAACCAAGATCATGGCATCTGGCCCTCTCAATTCCTGGCAAATAGATGGGGAAGAAATGGAGGTAGTGACAGATTTTATTTTCCTGGGCTCCAAGATCACTGCAGATGGGGACTGTAGCCAAGAAATTAAAAGACGCTTGCTCCTGGGGAGGAAAGCCATGGCAAATCTAGACAGCACACTAAAAAGGAGAGACATCACCCTGTCAACAAAAGTGCGTATAGTCAAGGCTATGGTCTTCCCAGTTGCAACGTATGGCAGTGAAAGTTGGACCATAAGAAAGGCTGAGCGCCAAAGAATTGAGGCCTTTGAACTGTGGTGCTGGAGAAGACTCCTGCGAGTCCCTTGGACCGCAAGGCGATCAAACTGGTCAGTCCTAGAGGAGATCAATCCTGACTGCTCTTTAGAAGGCCAGATCCTGAAGCTAAAACTCAAGTACTTTGGCCACCTAATGAGAAGGAAGGACTCACTGGAGAAGAGCCTAATGCTGGGAAAGATCGAGGGCAATAGAAGAAGGGGACGACAGAGAATGAGGTGGCTGGATGGAGTCACTGAAGCAGTAGGCGTGAGCTTAAATGGACTCCAGAAGATGGTAGAGGACAGGAAGGCCTGGAGGAATGTTGTCCATAGGGTCGCGATGGGTCGGACACGACTTCGCAGCTAACAACAACAACTGAGTCCTTCCCTTTGTCTGGATGAGGAAGGAAAACAAAGCATGTTTATTGTGGAGATCAACCCAGAGGTCAAAAACACCTACACTTAAAGCTGCCAAAGTTGTTGCAATCCACACTCTTCCAACAATGAATTTCTTACTCTTGTCCGGCACTTGTATTACTGATGCTAGTAACCCTGAGGCCTTAGAATCCAGTTGGAATACTATAATTTTTATTTCACTCTTCATAACAGAACGGAACATTTCCCATTTTTCTTGCATGACTGTTTCTCCAGCACTTGTCTTCATATTTGCTTCTGGGATGGTTCCTGAGAGGACAATGCAAATCCCATTTTTTAGAGCAAGAGCTTCCAAGCTTCTTTTGAATTTTTCTCCTCTGTCATTGTCCAGAGAAAGGAGGCCGATCCACGTCCATTTGAAATGCAGGAGCAGCTTGACAATTGCAGAGTAGGGTGGGTTTTGGTCTGGAGTCATCCGATATGAAAAAGGAAATTGTTGATTTTGCTCAACAATCTGATTGATGACACTATAGTTGATCTAAGATAAAACAGAAGGTATTGATAATTTGTGTTAGTTTTAATGATAAAAGTCACATGGTAAATCTAAGGGCCTTTCCCTTCTGCTAAGAGAAGTTTCAAACAATAACTGCATGAATTTTACTGGCTCACTTGATGTTGTGTCCTGTTGTCTTGCATGCTCCCTTTGAAACTAGGGAGCTCTGAATTATCTGTGGGTGGTGTTCATGGGTGGTCCTAATGGAGCACACCCCTCTGGTCAACCCTTCCCCATGCAGTTTTCCCTGGGTAATGGAGTAGATGCAGTGGGACACTTTCACTGTCAACAACATAGGCTCACATAAGCCTTACATATTCTGTTTTTACCCACATTCTAACTCTGTGGGTCACCCATCCACTCATGGAATATCTTTTTAAACTGACAAACATGTTGGACTTCCGGTGGCGACGCGACACTGAAAGACAGCCGTTTTCGGGCTGCCCGCTCCGCAGCTGTGTTTTTCCATCATAAACAGCGCCGATCAGCTGTTTAGATGGATTTGAAGCCCCCTCCTCGGGAGAAGAGGAGGGGGTGAGGCCCCAGGTAGGGGTTGAGCTCTCCGGGGCCGCCTGAGATGAGAGCTTGGGCGGCTGAAGGATGAGCCCCCCCGAAGCCTGGGTTGCTCTGAGCTGCGCAGCGCCTCTGCTCTGGGATTTTTGGAGCAGAGCCAGGCGTTAGCAACCACCCCTGCCAAAAGGAAATACTTTTGATTATCAAGATGCAGGCAGAGCGGTACAGGAGGTCAAGGTGAAGTGGACTCTTTATTTTTACTCTCTAGCTCAATGGATTTTATAGCTTTAAAGTGAAAGTGCGTAATAAGTGAAAGTGGGGGAAGATGGCGGCTAAAACTTCTAAAGCTCTTCGGAATGCGGGGTCTTCCCTGGTGCAAGAGACCTCATTGCAAGCTTTGCTTCCTCCTGCATCTCCCCCGGTATTGACGCTTAAGGATTTACAAGACGCTCTTGGAAAGCATGCACAATTGATGTCTGATATGATGGATGAAAAGTTGAAAAAGCTGGAGGAGAAAATGGAGGAGAAAATGGAGAAATTGGAGAAGACGATGGAAGAGAAGCTGAGAGCAATGAGGGTGGACATCTTGTCTATGGTTGAATCCGTAGCTGAATGTGTGCTACAGCTGGATATAAAAGTGGAGGATCTCAGTCAAAAGAACTCTATATTAGAAGCAAAGGTATTAGAAAATGAAAATATAAGGGATAAAATGGACAATGAATTGAACCTTGTTCAGTATAATCAGATGCAGTATGCTATTAGAATTAGGGGTTTAAAGGAGAATGGTAAAGAAGATTTAAAGCAGCTGATTTCTGAGGCTCTGGAAGGGGTACTGGGCCAGTCAGCATCTGAAATTGAGGGAAATATGGACAAAGTTTTTCGTGTAAATTCATGGATTGCAAGACAGAGGAAGTTACCCAGAGATGTGGTGGTCTATTTTACAAAGAGAGTAATTAGAGATGAAGTCATTCAAGCTGCTTATGATACTAATTTGGTAGTGGCTGAGCAAGAAGTTTTGGTTTTAAAAGAGATCCCTCCGAAGATCCTAAGGAGAAGGAAAGATTTTGCATTTCTAGTACAGGAACTTAAGAAACGTGATATTAAGTTTAGATGGGAGATTCCAGTTGGATTGGTGGCGACGTACGAAGGTAAAAGACATCGTTTGGTTACTGTGGCTCAGGCACGTGATTTTTATAGTAATGTGTTAAAAGCAACCCCCCTATCATCTTTGGAAGCTGCAAAAGGATACGGTGTGGGAAAGCTTCAAGATGTTGCAGATAGACAGACAGAGGACAATGATGTTGGAAGGGATCAAGTCACAGTCTCATCGGTTGCTGCAGGAGGCTAGAAGATGACGCGTGCCACCTTAAGAAGAGCGAGACGAGAGCAAGAGCAAGACCAGCAGAAAGTTATGGAATCTTCAAAGTGTGCTTACAGTGAAGATATGGGAGGAGAGCGGTCTAAAGAAGTTTTGGGGGTCATGACAGAGGTGCTCCAAAAGTTTTGGGGCATTAAGATTGCTGATTAAATTTTTAGATTAGAATGTCAATGGAGTAAAATTATTATAGAGGAAAAAGAAAGTTATTTTTTTAATATTTCACACAATTTAAGACTGATGTTATTTGCTTGCTAGAAAAGTATATTAGGGTTATGGACTTAAAGTATGTGTTGAACTAAGAATGGGTATGTAAGCTCCTAATTAACAACAAGTTGTCTTAGAGATTGCCTAAATCTTTTTTTTACATATACTCTTTTTATTTGAACTTTTATTTGAACTTAAGGATGATTTGGAACTGCGAGACATTTGGTGTGATACATGCAAGAACTATTTTTGATCATAGTTTAGTTTGGTCGGAGATTATTAAGATTAACAGAGATAGGCGCTTTTGGCGCGTAACTGAGAATTTGTTTGGAAATTAGAGAAAGGTGGGAGAATGCAAATAGCAGGTGAAAGTTTTTTTTTCTTTTCTTTTTTTTTTGAAATTAATATGAATAAGGACTGGGATTAAGAAAATTTATTTTGAGTAAAGCTCTTTTTCTGTTTTCCTCTTTTTCTTTTCTACTTTATTTGTAATATTAATATTGTTTGTACTCATTTTATATGAGCTAGAGAGAGATAGAATTTATAGTTTATTGTTGATAACATAGGGGTGTTTATGTTTGTTTTTCGATTTTATGCCCTGTATTTAGCTCTGGGAAGTCGGGGGGGAGGAGGGAGTGGGGGAGAGGGATAGGGAGGGTTGGATAGGGGTGGGGGAGGGGGGATTAAAGTTAAAATGTATTGTAAAACTTTTTAAATAAAAAAATAAAAAAAACTGACAAACATGTTAAATTCTTGTAGATAATTGCTGCTTATTTAATTGCTTTATATGTTGGACTTAAAATATTGTTTGTTATATTCCCCCCTAGCAATTGTTTAATATTGGTATATTATTGTCTTGATTCATATAATTGTTTTCAAATATTTCTGTATGAACTCTTTAATTGGTTGAATTTCTTTCAGACATTTGGAATGTAGAAGTCTGTTTAATAACCTCACTTAAAAAAAAAACCCAAGACAAGTGGCATTGTGCCACTTGTGCCAAGCTCCAGTTCAAAATAGGAAAGAATATTATGATATACTTTCTTTTGTCTTGTACACAGCAGAAAGTATGTAAAAGCTGCTTAATGGAGGTACCTACAAGCTGTCTTGATCAATTCGTTTTTCTTTCATATCTTTCTTTTCCAATTTTTTTTCAGTCTTAAGATTAGAAAAATGAGGAATTCCTCACTGAACAGTTGGAAGAAGAACAGAATGAATGGAAGATAAACTTATTAGGACAACTGTGGGAAACTGGAATAATAGGGAGGCGATCAAAGAAATATAATGGGGCTAGTTCTTCCAAAAAATTGTGATTAAATGGTGTTTCTTAACTCAGATAATACACACAATAATAGAGGGAGAACTCTTTGATGAGTTAAAAGTATTGACGTGGATCGTTAGATGGCAAAGAAAAAAAGCCAGAGTAAGGCTGAAAGAAACTAGGGTTTTATTTACTGGGGGGAATTTTTTACCATTGATTAGAAGGTTGAAGATGGTCGAATATAGGTGTTTTTTGTTAGAAAATAAAGTCATATTATAACTGAATAGGTAAGGTGTAATAAGATTAATAGATTTTTTATTTAATATGTTGATTTTTTAAAAAAAATAGAATAAGATTATATGCAAATAGATAAGATGTATATTTAGAATATTAGATTTTGTTATAAAAAGGGGAAAATGTAGAAGGTGAGATAAGAGAAACTCTAGTTATGTAAACCTTAGAAATTAAAACATATCAAATGTTAAGTTGAATATTGAGGGGAAATTAAAGCCTGGGCAAAAAGCTACAACAGGACATTGATGTATATAAAATTGAATGTAAACACAATTAAGATATGTATAACTTCAAAAATATTGATGAATGTAATGAAGATGGTTTTACTTAGTTGAGAACAAGAAGAATTATATTAATTCAATATGAGAAAGTACATATTAAGGGATAAAGAGAGGAAATATCTGATGTTGTAAATTGAGATTTGTGCTAAAGATTCATGTATGTTATGGAATCATTGATTACCCAGTCATCGCGTTGCTTTTTAAATGTTTAATTGTAAAATTTTAAAAAAATCAATAAAATATTATATATGAACAAAGAGTTGGAACACCCTGTGTCCTGGAGCTCCATCGCTGGATATTTTTGAGGAAATATTGGACAGCAATTTATCTATAGTGGTCTGACCATTCCTGGCCCGTGTTGGGAATTGGACTTTTTTATTCTATGATTCTGTGTACAAAACCAGCTCTTTTAGATTGGTCACTCTTCAGCTCTTCTAAGATTTATTCTCTGACGCTCAATTTATTTGGAAAAATATATACAAGTGTTGCCTTCTTGGCAAGCACTTGAATATATTTGTATATCTGAAGAATTTACAACATGGAATTAATTTCAATACCTGTGGGAATTTGTACATGCTCAAGACATTAGAAATATGATCAAAGAGTTTAGAATCTTCAAGGACTGCCAGCAGGTTCTTTTGTCTTCCACATCTGTAGTTTGGGATGTTCTCCTGGCCTGGGGACAGCACGTCCATCATGGCCTCATATGTCAGTCTTGCACTGAAAAAGTTCTGATAGATGTTGTAGCCCAGAGTGATGTTGGGTAACAGCCTTGAATTCTGGTTGATTTCATGAATGGCCAACAAGAAGGGCAGAAGGTGGTAGAAGTTGTTCTCACTGCAACATAAGAAATTTCCAATGTTCATCATCTTTAATTTGGATTTTCATAAAAGCATGTCCTATTTACTGTAGCTTTATAGAATTATACAGTAAATGTAAGTAAAGGAAAGAAATGGTAGGGAGAAAGTATAAGCGATCTCCCTCTGCTCTAAGTTATTCAATAACTTTATTGGGAGTTACTGAACTATTAATAAATTAATTAAATAAATATGAATAAATTGGTGACTCTCCACAGTACCAAGGTAATCATTTGAAAGCAGGCAGAACCCCATCCATTTAAGAGTCATCCTGGGATAGTGTTGGCAATGCCTAGTTTTGTCCGGTTTTGAGGTTGACACTAGTGGAAGAACTTAAAAGGAACTTTGCAAACTCAGGTTTTACAAATTCATCATTTTTCCTAGGAGCCTTTCCTCTAAAGCAAATTGGGAGAAGTAATAATTACTTGCCTTTCTCAAGGTGAGGAATAGGGGAAAGGAAATCATTGCTAGAAAAGACATTGGAGCAGGTAAAATCAATCACCAGAATCCTGGACATGCTGACAATTACCTTTTCAGTTGGTGGCTTGGAGGCTTGGAGAATGAAAATTGGTGCAGTATAGATATGATTCCAGACATTATTCCAGTAATTAAGTAGTCTCCTGGCTTGTAGTAATGGAACCATTCCTTTTCTTCTATTATCACCTTAAGTGGACATTTCATCAGCATACAGCAACACGGAATTTGAGACAGAAGCTGAAGCAGAAAGAGCTGTTTATGCAGCAATAGCAACATTTGACGTATATTGCAGTAGATCCTTCCTATACTTCTTCATTCAGGACAGAGTTAAATCTCAGAGTTCACAGAAGACCATAAGTTCAGTGAAGAAGTTCCAGTTTGGCCCCAGATTTGGAAGAGTTATCTGCAGTTTCAGACTGCTACAGTATTTGCTTGATTTTACTCCAACCTCTGCTGTCATCACAAAAGCAGGCTGCTACAAATCAGATTTTCAGATGCTGTATATCCCATTTGTTGTCACATTGATTGGTAACTAATTGGGGTGGTGGAAATCCCATAAACCTTGTTCAAAGGGGAATAAATAATTATGATTTTAATAATTATAAGGGGAATTGGGAAGGAGCATTGCCACAAAAGTGTGCAGTTGGAGAAAATAATTTTGTTTGCCAGGAGAATAATCCTAATCTGAGAGTCAAGAAAGCAACAATTCAGAGAAGTTTGATTTTTTTTTTAGTGTATAAACTTATTCTTGGGATTCTAACGATTAAAATGTGGAAAAACAGTTTAATGTTCTTTTTTAATTAGAATATTGCATTAAATCTACATTTAAAAACAAAAGTGGACATGATTCAACTTCCCTGGCTACAACACTACTATTAGTATTACCTTATGTTACAGAAAGAAAAAACAAAAACTTAAAATACGTTCTATGATAGGACAGAGTATAACAAACTGTACATATAACATCTGTAAATTTTTTGCTAAACTGTCTTTCAGTTGTCAGCGTTATATTTACATATCTTTCAGTTTTGTCCTCATATAGGTGCTAATAAGAAGTCCTTACGTTATCAACTAATCAAACAATAGTCATCTCAGCGATCCTCCTTATCTCTAACCAATCGTACAAATTTTGCCAAATTTCATAATACTCTGTTTCAGTCTTATTTTTGATCTCTAGGCTTAACTTGGCACAGGATAAAATTTTAGCTATTATTTCTTCTTCAGTGGGTGTTTCCTTTCTTTTCCATTTTTGGGCATATACCATCTTGCTGCGGTTAAAATATTAAATAATAAGTAGAAAGATGCTTTGCTGAGTTTATCATTAATAATCCCTGATAAGAAGGTTTCTGGTTTTAAATCAATTTTTTGTAGTAATATTTCTTCCAACCAATTTTTTATCTGCTGCCAAAATTTTTGCGCTTTTGAACATTCCCACCACATATGATAGTAAGTCCCTGGAAGCCTTCTGCATTTCCAGCACGTAGGTGAGATTTTTTAAATCTATTTTTGCTAACCTTGTAGGGTGAGGGTGCCATCTATAAAACATCTTGTACAGATTCTCTTTACCGTTAACCTCCTATTTCTATCCAATAGTGATTGCCAATTATCTAGGTCAATACTGTAACCAAAGTTTTTACTCCAGGTTAACACTGTTTCTTTTACCTGTTCTTCTAATAAATCCTGTTCTAATAGATATTGATATATATCTTTTTATCATTTGGTCTTCTGTTCCTAGAAGGATTTTATCTAATTGTGTATGCTCTAATTTTATCCCTGGTTCTTTTTGTCTTTTCTGTATCGTGACTGTATTTGTAAGTATGCCCACCATTCCAACTCTATACCATCTTCTAATAGTCTTTTTCTTGTTTTCAGGTCTCCATTTTTGTCTAAGAGATCTTTATATGTGATTAAGTGTGAAGAAAGTGATATAAGTGATTGTGAGCAACAGAGCTTCATAAATTCTGACACTAGTGATGATGAGTTTTTAGGGTTTCCAGAAAACTAGAAAAGAGCTTGAGCCTCTAAGGCTTTCCTCATTTGTTAATGAAAGTGATGATGGTTCTTAACACCACTGTTGAGTTTCGCTGTTAAACATTACCGTATTTTCCTTTATTATAATAACTATTTAGTATACCAGTACTATTTGGTTCAGAATATTTTTTTTCTTGTTTTCCTGCTCTAAAAATAGGGTGTGTCTTATGGTCAGGTGCGTCTTATGGTCCGAAAAATACGGTAACATGAATTCAAATTGTGGCAATTGAAAGATGTGATTATTTCAAATAGTTTGAGTTGTTTTAGCAACTTTACTACTTAATTATTATAATACAAAAGTCACATGGAATGAAGAAAGATAAGCTATAACACATAAAACATGACTTCAAAGTATGTGATTTTATATTGAATGTAAACTCATCGGATTGACACAGGGGCTCAGCACGGCATACCACCCTAGCACCAACGGCACGGCGGAACGGGCCAATGCCACCGTTGAGCGTTACTTGCGTTGCTATGTGTCGTACCAACAAACCAACTGGGTGGACCTTCTAGCGTTTGCGGAAGTGGCGTATAACAACTCTGTGCATAGTAGTACGGGATTTTCCCCCTTCAAAGTGGTGACGGGCAGCGATTTCGTCCCCATCCCTGAGTGCAGCCCGGGGGATGGAGCCCCCTGTCAGCCTCAGGAGTGGATGAGGCAGATAGAGGAGGCCTGGGGTGTGGCAAAAAAGGCGCTGGAACGGGCTGCGGTAACGTATAAGGAGCAGGCCGATAAAAAACGAAAAGCGTTTGCAGTCCCAAAGGTGGGGGATTTGGTCTACCTGTCCACCAAGTATCTATGCACCCAAGTCCCCTGTAAGAAGCTAGGGCACAAATACATCGGGCCATTCCGGGTGGTACAGGTAATTAACCCCGTAACGGTACGGCTACGACTACCGAAGAACCTAGGTAAACTCCACCCGGTTTTCCACAGTAGCCTGCTGAAGCCTGCCACCACAGCTTCAACAGCAGTAGGGGAGGGAGGGCCTGGGCCCACTCACGGCGAGCATTACGAGGTTCAGGAAGTCCTTGACTCCAGGGTCCGTAGGGGGGCTATTCAGTACCTAATTAGGTGGAAGGGGTATCCCTTAGAGGAGGCAACATGGGTGTGGGAAGCTGATGTACATGCCCCTCAACTGGTGTGGGCGTTCCACCGATCACACCCTGGCAAACCAAGGGGGGGACGGGTGAAAGCTGCGTGCCGGGTGGACAGCTGCTTACCTCTTATGTCTTCCCCTGCAGGAGGGGCCCTGGTAGGAGGGGCGGCATGTTGCGCCCCGCGGGCTCGACACTCACCGGCACCACGGGCTTGACTCTCACCGGCACTTTGTCTCCGCGCCCCCGCCTGTCCTATGCCGTGCCCCAACGTCCTCGGCGGGGGACGAGACGCGTCTACACCTCAATGGCCGTGGCGGCAATGGCGGCCTACTGGGAGCTGCGCGCCTACACAAGTGCGCGCCTACACACGTGCGCGCTGAGTCAGCTGGAGCCTCGGCGGTGCGCGCATGTGCACAACAGCCTGACCTCGTCTTGCCGGTTACGGTGGCCTCGCGGAGTCCTGGGCCCGAACCGGCCGCGGAATTGACTCTCGGCATGCCGACGGGCTTGTCACACCGGACTGACACCCCTGGAAGCTACTGGAACGGGGGAGCGAAGCCCGAGGCCGGGTCAGCACAGCCAAGACTTCACTGGTTCTGCGAAGGAGGGGCAAGCGGCAGGGCGAAGCGGCACTGGAAGAACTGGGGCAGGAGGCGCCGGTTTTGGGGATGGGTGTGGGAGTGGCGTCTGGTGGCGACGGGGCGGAAGTACACGAGGGGACTCACCTGGGGGGTGGAGGATGCCGGGTGTTGGGACGTGACACAAAGGGAGGTGTTTGGGAGGGACAGTCTTTAAGTAAGGGATGGGCGGATGTGGGTGCGGTCGGGTGGGCTGTGGGCGTGTACGTGCAACATGTATTTAACAGCATTGGGTGCGGGTAGCAGCCAACGCTGCCTTTATTCCCTTTGGAGTTTGTTTTGTTCTGGTCAATAAACTGTTCCTGAGAACTCGGCACTCGTCTCGGTTGCTTGATTTTCCTGCTCTCCGGACGAGGCTTGAGACTTGGGTGGCCCTGCACGGCATAGCTCATAGCTTCATTGAATTATGCAAGCCCCTTCGCCACGACAAGGCAGTAATCCATGAAGGTGTCCAACTCTATACCATCTTCTAATAGTCTTTTTCTTGTTTTCAGGTCTCCATTTTCGTCTAAGAGATCTTTATATGTGATTAAGTGTGAAGAAAGTGATATAAGTGATTGTGAGCAACAGAGCTTCATAAATTCTGACACTAGTGATGATGAGTTTTTAGGGTTTCCAGAAAACTAGAAAAGTGCTTGAGCCTCTAAGGCTTTCCTCATTTGTTAATGAAAGTGATGATGGTTCTAAACACCACTGTTGAGTTTCGCTGTTAAACATTACCGTATTTTGCTTTATTATAATAACTATTTAGTATACCAGTACTATTTGGTTCAGAATATTTTTTTTCTTGTTTTCCTGCTCTAAAAATAGGGTGTGTCTTATGGTCAGGTGCGTCTTATGGTCCGAAAAATACGGTAACATGAATTCAAATTGTGGCAATTGAAAGATGTGATTATTTCAAATAGTTTGAGTTGTTTTAGCAACTTTACTACTTAATTATTATAATACAAAGGTCACATGGAATGAAGAAAGATAAGCTATAACACATAAAACATGACTTCAAAGTATGTGATTTTATATTGAATGTAAACTGTACAAAAATAAAGACCAACATCAGGAGACCTAATGATTTTTTATCATCAGATTTTCTTTGGTGTTCATGGCAGGTCTCAGGATAATAATGTAGCATTTGGGGATAAAGATGCAGACTAGTAAACCCAGGCTGGAGGCCAGGATGGAGAAGATCTGCACGGCTACCATGTATTTCCCTTTGGAGCTCAAGTAGGTGGGTACAAAGGAGATCCATACACTACAAAAAACCAACATGCTGAAGGTGATTAGTTTGGCTTCATTGAAGCTCCCTGGCAGCTTTCGAGCCAGAAATGCCACCAAGAAGCAAATGGCAGCCAGAAAACCCATGTAGCCAAGGGCAGTGTAGAACATGGCAACTGAGCCTTCATTGCACTGCAACAAGATATGTTCTGGTTGGGAATGAAAGTCAGAATCTGGGAATGGGGGGGAAATTGCCAGCCATATCATACAGATGCCTACTTGAATACCAGAGCAGGATAAGACAATAGAGTTGGCCAGACTCTTCCCCAGCCATTTCCTCATGCTGCTGCCTGGCTTTGTGGCCAGGAAGGCCACCACCACCATTACAGTCTTGGCCAGCACAGAAGATATAGCAACTGAGAAAACAATACTGAAAATGGTTTGTCGAAGAAAGCAAGTCATTTTTGTGGGGCGACCAATGAATAGAAGAGAGGTCAAGAAAGAAAGCAGGAGTGAAACCAGGAGGATGTAGGTGAGTTCACAGTTGTTGGCTTTGACTATGGGAGTTTCTCGGTATTTAATGAAGGTTCCCAGAATAAAGGCAGTGGTCAGGGACAAAGCAATGGCAAAGAAAGCCAAGATGAATCCCAATAATTCTTCATAGGATAAGAAGCTTATACTTTTGGGGACACACTGATCTCGCTTCTTATTGGAATGATGGTCATCTGGACACTTGTCACAGTGGGATGAATCTGAAAAAAAAATTGTTAGCATGAATTTGTTTCTATAGCTGTAGGAGCATGAAAACAAAAATCAATTACTTCATTTTCAAGGAATAATATAATATTTCTGCCCAGAGATATCCATATGACACAACATTTTTAGAAATAGTGAACATTTTTCTTTAAAGGCTAAAGATAAATGTGATTATCAGCTCTCAAAGACTTGTCCTCTTGCCTGAAACCAAACAAGAAAATTACAACTCAAGAGAAATCAACAATCTTTCATTATTTATTTTAATGTTCACATCATGATACAAAATTTGGTGATAGTGCCCAATTTTTGAAAAGTTTGTGGATGCCTTCAAGAAAGTTAATGTTTTTCTTGCTTCTTTATCAAATACTCCAAAAAAGCAAGAGAGAATATTGATTGTATCCTGATTTCTTTCTTTCTTTCTTTTTCTTTTTGGAGCCACCTACTGTACCTTCTTGCACAGAGAATGTTCCTTTCAAACACAGAGAACAGTCGTAGCAGCAAACTAGTGCTCCCTCTCTCAGAAGCTTGGCATAACCTGGGGAGCAACCTTTTGTACATCTTGAATAAGGCACCGTCTAAACATAAACACAAAGATTAGTCAGGGCAATATATAAATTAGAAGGGTTTACTGAAATCAACTGGTTTCCAGAAGCTCAGAAGCACACTGAGCAAAATCAGTCAAGGACTGGTGGCATAGGCTTTAATTACTTTGCTTGCAAGTGGCAAATGAAAGGTGATTCCCTTTCTCTATCAATCTCTATTGCAAATCCCAAACCAGACTCATTGCCTTATTCTTCTTTCCAAAGGAAAGTAGTTCCATTGCAAAAAGTTTTTCTCCTTAGGGCATTGGTGAGAATGTTATAACTTATTTTTTACCATCTTTGCTTTCTCAGGAAACCTACAAAATTTAGCTTTCTGTTCAGTCATTAATTTCTCTCTTACAATTGATCATTGTATACTTTTATGTAAATGACTTTTTAGCTGCCTTCATTTCCCTCACCATATTCTTAATGACATCTTTCTCTTATGCAATTCAGTGGGCAAAGTTCTTCATATTCTGGATTTTCTCCCAAAGGTGCTTTTTCAAAAGGCAACTGGTCTTTGTTTTCCCTTGAAGACATTTTATTTTTCATCTCAGAAGCTTTTTCAGTTCTGACTGAATTATGGAGGATGAAAGGATTTATATTCCTTGTAGTCATCTGGTCATTAGCAGTCTTTATGAGAGTTGTTAAGGCTACTAGGAAGGTCACCTGAATAGTGCAAATGGTTGTGGAACCATGGAACTGCTGAATCTATATCCTGTTTACAACATAGTCCTTCAGGACTTCCAAATCCTTCCATCATCCACCATTCAGTCAGAACTGAGGAGGTTTCTTGTATGAGAAGTGAAATGTCTTCAAGGAAAAGCAAACTCCAGGTGTCTTTTGAAAAAGCACCTTTGGCATAACCATGACCTGGATGACCAAGAATCTCCATAGATATTTTGGATTTTCTCTTACTGAAAATAAGATGATTTGATATACGGTAAATTATGGCTTCATATTCCAATTTAATAATGTAGTTGGCAAATCCCATAATACAACTGATGGTACAGCAGCTTCCAATGTGTAATAGATTACTGAATAGCCTCTAAAAGAAAATGATATCTAATAAATTAATGAGGCTTATTTGGAAGTCATCACAATTGACTTCAATAAGTATTATTTTTGAGCAGAAAGGTTTGCACACATGGAGGTAAATAGAAGAGCAAAAACCAAACAGCATCAGCTACCTTGTTAAATAATGTTGGCCATTGAATGGCACTCTGATTGATGGAAATCTTGACTTCCGAGGAGGCTTCTCTTTCTACACTCCCAATTTTCACCCCTGCATCAGACTTTTCCCAAAATGTTGTCCAGTGCATGATATCAAAGTCACCAAGAGGAACTCCATTTTCATCAAAATAAATCCCATCTCTGGAAATATTGTGATGTTGGAAGTTTCTCAGGAACCTATGAAGCTGCAGAAAGAGAGAAAAGGCATTATAATTTGAGCCTTTATTCAATATTGTGCTGTTAGAAGTTTCTCAGGAACCTATGAAGCTGCAGAAAGGGAGAAAAAACATTACAATTTGAGCCTTTATTCAATGTTTTTCTTGGTATTATTCTGGATTGGAAGTACTCTGAATAGTTCAACCGTGTCAGATCACCACTACTGTCTGAAACAGATTGATTCAGCATTTCATGGGAAGCTTCTCTCATCATTCTCCAGGGCGTCACAGCTCTTTTTTGATATTTATCTCACATTCTTCAAAATCAGGGATAGACAATACCACCAACAGATGGTTTGTAACTGGCTGACAAATCGTACTCAATGTGTAGTCCTCTAGAGAACTGCATCTATATGGAGGGAATAAGCTGTGGGGTACCCAAAGTTCCATTTTAGGCCCAGCACTCTTCAATATCTTCATAAAAGATCTAGATGAGGGAATTGAAAGGGAACTCATCAAATCTGCAGATGATATTAAACTGACAGGAATAGCCATCTCCCCAGAAGACAAGCCCAAGATCCAACAACATCTTGACAGACATGAACACTGAGCCCTATCTAACAAAATGAAATTCAGCATAGATAAAAGTAACATTTTAACCAAGAGTTAAACTTAAGATTTTACAAGACACTCGGGAAAGAGGAGGACTTAAGGTGCCTAATTTGAAATTATATTATGATGCAGTGGTTTTAACACTGGTTAGTGATTGGCTCAATTTAACCAATAAAAGTATACTTTATCTGGAGGGATGGGACTTATTATATGGGTGGCATGCATATTTGATTTATCATAAAAAAGTTGATAAGGCTTTTAAATCTCATATTTTAAGAAGTGCTTTATTGCGTGTTTGGAAAAAGTATTATTATAAGTTGAATTATAAAATACCAATTTGGGGGATTCCTGGACACGCAATAGAGGGTGTATCAATGGATGTGAATTTGGATATGATTTCTTATAAGCAATTACTTAGATTGGTAGGGAATGATTGGCAATTAAGGTCGTTAGTCGAGTTAAAACAAGAAAATATCGTACAGTCTTGGTTTCAGTATACCCAATTGCAAGCTAGGTGGAAGTTAGATCAGAAGGTTGGTTTGACACTGATGGATGAAAATTTGGTAAAACAGATTAAAGATCAAACTCGAGCGCATATAAAGAGAATTTATAATGCTTTAATAGAATTGGATTTGGAAACGGAATTGGTGAAAGACTGCATGGTAAAGTGGGCTCAAAATATTCAAGAATTGATCCCATTGGATGTTTGGGAGGTAATTTGGGTTAGAAATGCAAAATTTACTCAAGCCCAAAACTTAAGAGAAAATTTTTATAAAATGTTTTATAGATGGCATTTGGATCCTAAAAAGCTGTCTTGTATGTATTCCAATTTACAGCCCAAATGTTGGAGATGTGTTAGTTTGGACGCTACTTATTTTCATATTTGGTGGACTTGTAGAAATATAAAAGCTTTTTGGATTAAAATTTGGTGGAACATTCAAAAGATTTTTAAGAGAAAGATAAAGTTTACCACAGAATTATTTTTATTGGGTGTTATTACAGATTGTGATACTAAAGAAATTAACTTGATGTTGAATTTGATAACAACTGCGAGGTTATTGGTAGGGCAATATTGGAAGAAGGACTGCCTGCCTACTATAGAGGAATGGTGTCAAATTTAGCAGAAATGGCTTTCTGCTTACTTGAAGGATCATTCACAAGAAAGATACATTTCGGTTTGGAGAAGATGGATAGATTATATTCAGAAAAAATATGGGACCAAAAAGTTTTATTTAGCTTATGAGTAAATTTTAGGTTGTTATAATTTAAATTTCTTTTATAAGTTGGATATTTTTAGAGTGTTTGTAATTTGTAATTATAATTTATTATACTGTGATTTTTTTATTATTAGTTATAATAATATGTATATTATACGGTATTATTATTGTATTAGTATAAGTTGGATACTTTTAGATTGTTTGTAATTATGTTATACGCGGGTTAAAGTGCATTATGTATTTGGTTATTTATATAGTTGGTTAATGTTAGAGTATGATTATTATATATTTGTAACCCTGTAATCAGCTTTGGGAAGTGGGGGAGGGGGAGGGGGGTTTAGGGGTGGGTTGGGGATGGGATAATATTGTAACTTTTATAAAACTTTTCAATAATAATAAAAAAGTAACGTTTTGGACTTAAGCAAGAAAAACTAACTGTATAGATATAGAATAGGTGAAACCTGGCTTAATGTCAGTACCTGTGAGAGGGATCTTGGAGTCCTAGTGGACAATCACTCAAATATGAGGCAACTGTGTGGCAGCAGCCAAAAAACCCAATGCTATTCTAAGCTGCATTAATGGAGGGATAAAATCAAGACCATGTGAAGTTCTCATATTGCTTTACAAAGCATTAGAAAGAAAACACTTGGAATACTGCATCCAGTTTTGGAAATCATAATTTTAAAAAGTTGTTGAAACTCTGGAAAGAGTGTGGAGAAAAACAGCAAAAATGATGAGGGGGCTAGAGGCTAAAACATACAAAGAATATTTACAAAAAATTGATATGTCTAGTCTAAGAAAAATAAGGACTAGGAGAAACATGATAGCACTATTCCAATTTTTGAGGGGCTCCTACAAAGATGAGGGGGTCAAACTATTTTCCAAAGCACCAATAGGTAAGACAAGAAACAGTGGTGGAAATTAACCAAGGAGAGACACAACCTAGAACTAAGGAGAAATTTCCTAATGGTGAGAGTAATCAACCAATGGAATAGCTTGCCTTCAGAAGTAGTGGGTGCTCTATCACTGGAGGCTTCAGAGACTGGACAACCATTTTTCTGAAATGGTATGGGGTCTCCTGCTCATGTAGGGGGTTGGACTAGAAAATCCCTGAGATCCCTTCCAACTCTATTATTCTAAATAATAATAATAATAATAATAATAATAATAATAATAATAATAATAATAATAATAATAATAATAATAATAATAATAATAATAATGTTGGAAGAGTCATCTAGTCCAACCTCCTAGTCAGGCAGGAAAGCCTATACCATTTCGGACAAATGGCTGTCCAGTCTCTGTTGGAGCATTCACCACTTCTGGAGGCAGGTTGTTCCACTGATTAATTGTTCTAACTCTCAGGAAGTTTCTCCTTAGTTATAGGTTGCTTCTATTTTTGATTAATTTCCAATCCGTTGCTTCTTGTCCTGCCTTCAGGTGCTTTGGAGAATAGATTGACCCCCTCTTCTTTGTGGCAGCCCCTGAGATATTGGAACACTGCTATCATGTCCCCCCTCATCCTTCTCTAGACATACCCAATTCCAGCAGCCAATCCTTATATCCAGTCCCCTGATCATCTTTTTTGCTCTTCTCTGTACTCTTTCTAGAGTCTCAACATCTTTTTTACATTGTGGTGACCAAAACTGGATGCAGTGTTTCAAATGTGGCCTTACCAAGGCATTGTAAAGTGGTATTAATATTTCACATGATCTAGATTCTATCCCTCTGTTAATGCAGCCTAGAACTGTGTTGGCTTTTTTGGCAGATGCAGCACATCGCTGGCTTATATTTAAGTGATTATCCACTAGGACTCCGAGATCCCTCTCGCAGTTACTACTATTAAGCAAGATACCGCCTATATTATACCTGTACGTTTGGTTTTTCTTGCCTAAGTGTAGAACAGGGTTGTCAAACTCAATTTCATTGAGGGCCGCATCAGCATTGCAGTTGCCCTCAGGGGCCCGGGTGGGTATGGCCATGGTGGGCGTGGCCTACTGGGTGGACGTGGCTAGAGTGTGTAAGGCCTTCTGGGTGGGCGTGCCCAGCTCTACATCGTTCACATCAAGGGTGCCTATGGGGGCCTGGGCAGGAGTGGGACAGATCTGAGGGTCTCTGGCAGAAGGAGGGTCTCTGGGCCAGGGCCAAGGCAGTGGGGGCCGTTCCCTCACTGTTTCCAGGATGGCTTCGCGGGCCACATGAAACCACTTTGTGGGCCAGATCCGGCCCCCGCGCCTTGTGTTTGACATGTCTGGTGTAGAACCTTACTTTTTTCACCATTGAATTTCATGTTGTTAGATAGCGCCCAGTGTTCAAGTCTGTCCAGATACTCCTGTATCTTAAGCCTGTCTTCTGGAATTTTGGCTATTCCTGCCACCTTGGTGTCATCTGCAAATTTGATGAGTTCCCCATCTATCCCCTTGTCTAAATCGTTGATGAAGATGTTGAAGAGCACTGGGCCCAGAACAGAGCCCTGGGGCACCCCACTACACACTTCCCTCCATGTAGATGCAGTTCCATTGAGGACCACACACTGAGTATGGCCAGTCAGCCGGCTATAAATCCATCTGGTGATGATGCTGTCTAACCCACATTTTTCTATCTTATCAAGTAGTAGGTTGTGATCTACTTTATCAAATGCCTTACTGAACTCCAAGTAAATTATATCCACAGCATTTCTCTGATCCACTAATTTTGTCACTTGGTCAAAGAATGCCATAAGATTTGTCTGGCATGATCTGTTTTTGACAAACCCATGTTGGCTTTTAGTAATGACTTTGTTTGCCTCTAGGTGCTCGCTGATTCGTTGTTTGATTATCTTTTCCAGAATCTTCCCAGGTAATAAGGACGGGCTGATAGGTCTGTAATTTCCTGGATCCATTTTTTCCTTTTTTGAAGATGGGAACTACATCAGCTCTTTTCCAGTCCTCTGGTAGTTCCCCAGTGCTTCAGGATCTTTGAAAAATATAGTTCAGTGGTTCTGAGATCACATCTGCCAGTTCCTTGAGAACCTTGTGGTGTAATCCATCTTTTCCTGGTGATTTGAACTTGTCTAGGCTGGACACGTGCTCACTTACCATTTTCTTGCCTATGTTAACTTTTGTTTCTATTCTGTTTTTTACGGCACTATTTTTGATAGGTTGCTCGGTTTTTTCCCTTTGTGTAAAGACAGATGAAAAAAATGAGTTAAATATTTCTGCTTTCTCCCTGTTGCTTGTCACCTTCTTGCCACTTTCCCCCACTAAGGGACCAATCATTTCCTTAATGTTTTTCTTGTTTGTTATGTTCTATATTTTGTTGTTTCACCATCACAGCCCCACCTAAGGTAAGATCATTTGGAGATAAGGGAAAACTGGTAATGGGAGAAGATGGAAAATACAATTTTATTGTCAGTCCCAATCAAGATGAAGTTAGCAGAGCGTAATTTGGGGCTAGAAATTCAATAAAAATTGCATACTGATGTTATCTCTTTCAAAGACTAGCTATGGAAGCATATGCATTAGTTCAGGAGAAGTGTGGATGAAATTTTTGTGGCCCTCAGAAGATGCTTTGAAAAGACATTGATTTATATCTTGTTGCTATGTTAGAAATTTTTAGCCAGCAAAGTCCAATTACAATCCAGAACAAACAATCAAGCCTAACTTCTTAGCTTGGAAACTAGATCACTTTGTGATCACAAGAAAAGGTTGAGGATTGTTGGATTATTCTGATATTTGTTTAATTCTGAAAATCACATTGTCACCATAGAGCTACAGTATTTCTGTCACAAAAGCATCCCAAACCAGCACAGGTTGTTTAACTTTGGAAGATTTTTCTCCATCATCTCCTTCTCAAACTCACTCTCAAATACTACAAACTGGGCAATTGTTCTTTGGAATATTCCACTCCTGTCTACCTCTAATTTAATACTGACGAATTGGAAGGGTGAAATCAGTAGAACCTCAAAGAAGAAGACTTACCTGCCATGGCTGCACAATCTGGGATGATTCATGGTATCCAACTTGCATTCTCCTCTTACTCTGTCGGGAGGAAGAGGCAGCACTGAGGGCCCATGCCACAGTTTGAATTACTTTGGAAATACTGGAGGGATCCTGAGAGAGGATTCTTGCAATCACATGATGGGGTGGGAATTCCCAGTTCTCTTTTTCTTTGCATTTTTCCCAAACTTTCTTAGATAACAAGGGACTTGAATTGGAACATTGGAAAGCTTCCTTTCCTTGTACTGTGACCATAGATGTATAAGATTTGAAGTCATAATACTGAGTCCTTCCCTTTGTCTGGATGAGGAAGGAAAGCAAAGCATATTTATTGTGGAGATCAACTGAGAGGTCAAAAAACCCTACACTTAAAGCTGTCAAAGTTGTTGCAATCAATACTCTTCCCACAGTGAAATTCTTACTCTTGTCAAGCACTTGTATTACTGATGTTAGTATCCCTGAGGCCTTAGAATCCAGCTGGCATACTACAATTTTTATTTGACTCTTGATAAGAGAAAGGAACATTTTCCATTTTTCTTGCATGAGGGTATCTTTAGCACTTGACTTCATATTTGCTTCTGGGATGGTTCCTGAGAGGACAATGCAAATCCCATTTTTTAGAGCAAGAGCTTCAAAGCTTCTTTTGAATTTTTCTCCTCTATCATTGTCCAGAGAAAGGAGGCCGATCCACGTCCATTGGAAATGCAGGAGCAGCTTGACAATTGCAGAGTAGGGAGGTTTTTGGTCTGGGGTCATCCGATATGAAAAAGGAAAATGTTGATTTTGCTCAGCAATCTGGTTGATGGCACCATAGTTGATCTAATATAAAACAGAAGGTATTGGTAATTGTGTCAGTTTTAATGATAAAAGTCACATGGTAAATCTAAGGGCCTTTCACTACTGCTGAGAGAAGTATCAAACAATAACTGCATAAATTTTACTGGCTCCCTTGATGTTCTGTTCTGTTATCTTGTATGTTCCCTTTGAAACTAAGGAGTTCTGAATTATCTGTGGGTGGTGTTCATGGGTGATACTGATGGATCCTGGTCAACCCTTACCCATGCAGTTTTGCCTGGGTGATAGAGTGAATGCAATGCGGCAGTTTTGCTGTCCATAACTTAGGCTCACATGAGCCTTACATACTCTGTTTTTACCCACATTGTAACTCTGTGGGTGACCCACCTATTCATGGAATATCTTTTTAAACTGCCAAACATGTTAAATTCTTGTAGATTATTGCTGCTTAATTAATTCCTTCATATGTTGGACTTGAAACATTGTTTGTTATATTCCCCCCTAGCAATTGGTTAATATTGGTATATTATTTCATTGTCTTCATTCATATACAGTAATTGTTTTCAAATATTTCTATATGAACTCTTTAATTGGTTGAATTTCTTTCAGACATTTGTAATGCAGATGTATGTTTAATTGTTGTTGTTGTTAGCTGCGAAGTCGTGTCCGACCCATCGCGACCCTATGGACAACGTTCCTCCAGGCCTTCCTGTCCTCTATCATCTTCTGGAGTCCATTTAAGCTCACACCTACTGCTTCAGTGACTCCATCCAGCCACCTCATTCTTTGTCATCCCCTTCTTCTATTGCCCTCAATCTCTCCCAGGATTAGGCTCTTCTCCAGTGAGTCCTTCCTTCTCATTAGGTGGCCAAAGTATTTGAGTTTTAGCTTCAGGATCTGGCCTTCTAAACAGCAATCAGGGTTGATGTCCTCTAGGACTGACCAGTTTGATCGCCTTGCAGTCCAAGGGACTTGCAGGAGTCTTCTCCAGCACCATAGTTCAAAGGCCTCAATTCTTTGGCGCTCAGCCTTTTTTATTGTCCACCTTTCACTGCCATACATTGCAACTGGGAAGACCATAGCCTTGACTATGTGCACATTTGTTGACAGGGTGATGTCTCTGCTTTTTTAGTGTGCTATCTAGATTTGCCATGGCTTTCCTCCCCAGGAGCAAGCATTTAATAACCTCACTTTAAAAAAAGCCCCAAGACAACTGGCACTGTGCCAAGATCCAGTTCAAAATAAGAAAGAATATTATGACATACTTTCTTTTTGGAGAAAGTATGTAAAAGCTGCTTTCTGGAGGTGCCCTCAAGCTGTCTTGACCCATTCGTTTTTCTTTCCTATCTTTCTTTTCCAATTTTTACTTCAGTCTCAAGATTATAAAAATGAGGAATTCCTCACTTATTAAGGGTTGGAACATCCTGTCTCCTGGAGCTCCATTGCTGGATATTTTTGAGGAAATATTGGACAGAAATTTATCTGTAGTGGTCTGACCATTCTTGGCCCGTGTTGGGAATTGGACTTCTTTTATTCTATGATTCTATGTACAAAACCAGCTCTTTTGTATTGGTCACTCTTCAGCTCTTCTAATATTTATTCTCTGACTCTCAATTTATTTGGAAAAATATATACAAGTGCTGCCTTCTAGGCAAGCACTTGTATATATTTGTATATCTGAAGAATTTACAACATGGAATTAATTTCCTTTGGCTTTATACCTGTGGGATTTTGTAGATGCTCAAGACATTAGAAATATGATCAAAGAGTTCAGAATCTTCAAGGACTGCCAGCAGGTTCTTTTGTCTTCCACATCTGTAGTTTGGGATGTTCTCCTGGCCTGGGGACAGCACGTCCATCATGGCCTCATATGTCAGTCTTGCACTGAAAAAGTTCTGATAGATGTTGTAGCCCAGGGTGATGTTGGGTAAGAGCCTTGAATTCTGGTTGATTTCATGAATGGCCAACAAGAAGGGCATAAGGTAGTAGAAGGTGTTCTCACTGCAACATAAGAAATTTCTAAAAGTCATCATCTTCAATTTGGATTTTCATAAAAGCATGTCATATTTACTGTAGCTTTATAGCTATATAAGGTAAAGGTAAAGTTTCCCCCGCACATGCGTGCTAATCGTTTCCGACTCTAGGGGCCGGTGCTCATCTCCGTTTCAAAGCCGAAGAGCCAGCGCTTGTCTGAGGACGTCTCCGTGGTCATGTGGCCGGCATGACTAGACGCCAAAGGCACACGGAACGCTGTTACCTTCCCACCATAGTGGTCCCTATTTTTCTACTTGCATTTTTACATGCTTTCGAACTGCTAGGTTGGCAGAAGCTGGGACGAGTAACAGGTGCTCACTCTGTTACGCGGCACTCGGGATTTGACCCGCCAAACTGCCAACCTTCTGATCGACAAGCTCAGCATCCTAACTCTCTGAGCCACCGCGTCCCTTCTATAGCTATATAGTGCAATGCGAAAAATATAAGCACACACTCATTATTTATTTAAATTATTCAATTTACTTGGGCTTTGCAGGTGATAGATATCTTTGAAATTTCTATTAGAAGAACAGTGCCATTGACACCACTAGGAGCTTCGTGCCAAAAGAAATATCAGGGAGGGATCCTGCATGCAGCATAGCAGTTGAGGGGTTCAGGACTCCATGCCCTTCAGCTGAGTTTCTTCCTGGTAAAGGTAAAGGTAAAGGTTCCCCCGCACATGCGTGCTAGTCGTTTTCGATTCTAGGGGCCAGTGCTCATTTCTGTTTCAAAGCCGAAGAGCCAGCGCTTGTCCGAGGATGTCTCCGTGGTCATATGGCCGGCATGACTAGACACCAAAGGTGCACGGAACGCTGTTACCTTCCCACCGTAGTGGTCCCTATTTTTCTACTTGCATTTTTACGTGCTTTTGAACTGCTAGGTTGGCAGAAGCTGGGATGAGTAACAGGCGCTCACTCTGTCACGCAGCACTTGGGATTCAACCTGCCAAACTGCCGACCTTCTGATCAACAAGCTCAGCGTCCTAACCCACTGAGCCACTGCATCCTTTCCTGTTAGGGGACCTTTAATGGGCCAGAAGCTGCCCCGGAGAGGTGGCAATGAAGGAAGGAAGTCCCGGGGATCTCGGAGAGATGGCAGTCGACCCAATTGGTCCAGGAGAAGCCTTCCAGAAACCAACAGGAGTCCTGATCCCTCAATGAGCACTCATTGAAAAGCTGACTGACTTGAAATTTTCCCCCCTCCATCTGCAACTGGATTCAAGAGAAGCAGAGAGAAAAAGAAGGAAAAAGATTCCCAATAAAAATGAGTGGGCAAATGCCTGTAATAAAGATACTGTACTTGACTTACTTTTTACATCTACAGTAACATCTATAAGAATATGGAAAGATTCTTTGACCTTGCAGAAAATATTGATTAAGAAAGGCAATAGGCAAAAGAAAAAGGCTAAAGTGAAAATTAAGAAAATAGATGATGAGGCCCATCAGAGAGAATATTTAAAAAAGAAACACTTATTTGAAAATGGTTAAAGAAATAGAAAAACTTTGGATATGAATTTAATTTTAATTTAATTTAATTTAATAATATTTATATACCGCCCTTCTCCCTGAGGACTCAGGGCGGTTCACAGGGCAGAATAAAATACCAAATACAAACATTAAAAAGAGATTAAATGATTGCCCAAGTTAAAACAATAGGAATACAATTCTAAAAACCCCAAGATAAAATTAAGACACCAAAAATAAAACAACCCCACCGATCCCCATCAGGCTAGGCCGGCTTGTACAAATTTGACTTTAAGAGGTAGGAGCCCCTCAAGTATCATAGTGCTTTCTTTTTCTTTTTCCTTCTTATTTTATTGTTGGATATGAGTAATATAAAAAAGTTGGAATGGCCTATATAAAGGAAATGTTTTAGATATCTAAAGGTGATTGACTTTAAGAAAATTATAAATGGATTAAAAAATGTTTGGACCAAGAGTTAAAAGACTAGAGGATTAGTTTTATTAAAGGGAATATTTTAAGATTAAATACATTTTCAATTATGGTAAAAAAAGAATGACATTGTTTTGGAAATAAAAATGTGTTAGCTTATAGGAAATAGGGATTTTAAGTAGTATGCTATCTTTTTATTTTATTCCTTTTCTTATTCTCATTCTTCTTATTTCTCTTTTTAGTCTTATTTATTCCTCAAGAAAGGTAAACCTATTGGGTTGATTTACATGAGAAAAAATAGAGTTAAATATTTAAATGTAATTAACTCTGAAAAAAATCTTAACCTGCAAAAATCTTTAGAATGCTGTGGGAAAAACAAATGTAAACAAGAATTGTAAACAGGATATATGATGAGACAACCAGACTGACTAGATAGAAAAGAAATACTATATTGCTGTGATTATTATTTGTAGAAATATTAGAAAACTTTTATACTTAATTATCATTTATTAAAACAATAAGAATTGTATTAACTTAAAGTCATGCCGGCCACATGACCACGGAGACGTCCTCGGACAAGCGCTGGCTCTTCGGCTTTGAAACGGAGATGAGTACCGGCCCCTAGAGTCGGAAACGACTAGCATGCATGTGCAGGGGAATCTTTACCTTTACTTTTAAGGTTGGTAAAAGAGAATACCATGGGGAAAAGAGGAAATCATGTAAAGTTATCATGTGGATTATGGATTTAAAAAATAATAAAACATACTTTAAAAAAAGAAATATCAGGGAGATATAGTAAGCTTCTTATGTCAGGATCAAAATACTCCTACCAAAATTATCAGAATTGATTCTGCCTATAATCATCTCCAAATTATGACTTGGGGCGGGGGGATGAAGAAAATTATTCTTATAGTTTAGTAACCAGGGAAGGAAAACAATCACAATAGTAAGAAAACTTTGTACTTTCTTTTACTCAAACGTTTCACTCAAGTTTCTTAATATTGTAACTGTTTCAATCTGTAATAATCATTTGTATTCATTTTATTTACTTACCTATTTCCAGAGATACTATATCAGTTCACAACAATCCATAAAACGTATTTAAAATCATGCCCTTACCCCCAGGCTCCAGACTAGGTATGCTTACAGCTCACAAACCCCATCCTAACACAATGCTTGGGGGAAGATCGGTGTCTTCCCTGTCCTCCACAATGCTATTAAGGGATGCTACCAAGTATGGATGCATTTGTTGTGATCATATTATAGGATGTCTTCCTATTATACCCCCCTGGAGATAACTAACAGCTGGAATCAAGTGATAGATTATCAAGTGGTATTACCTATCTGAAGATGGATATCTCTTCATAAGCCTTCTTTAGATCTAGAGATTTGCTGCAGAATAGTCATGACTTTAGAATTATTTCCCTACATTCTATAGTTAACTACAATTAATGTGATCCTCTGTGACTAAACATTAACTTATAAAGTCTCTCCCCTCCTTCAATTTGGTTTTTAAAGGTATGCCTTTTATTTAAACCAAAAGGAACTGGATAACCACAAAAGTAGCAAAAGTGTTAAAGGGTGGAAAGAAAGAGTGGAGAGGGTGGTAGGAATTATAGAGTAAATGTGAGGGAAGGGAAGAAATAGTAGGGAGAAAGTATAAGCGATCTCCCTCTGCTCTAATGTATTCAATCACTTTATTGGGAGATAATGTTTAACTATTATTAATAAATAAATCAAATAAATATGAATAAATTGCTGACTCTCCACAGTACCAAGATCAGGACATTTTTGTCACAGAATGCCCATAACAGAGTTCCGGCACCTTTTTTGGATGGAATCTTGTAGGGTAGGCAGGGTGGGTTGTATGACATGTGTGAGTTCCGGCATCTTTTTCTTTTACAAAGAAAGCACTGACCAAGGTAATCATTTTGAAACCAGGCAGAACCCCACCCAATTAAGAGTCATCCTGGGACAGTGTTGGCAATGCCCAGTGTTGCCCGAAGTTGAGGTTGACACTAGTGGAAGAACTTAAAAGGAACTTTGCAAACTCAGGTTTTACAAATTCATCATGTTCCCTAGGAGCCTTTCCTAAAGCAAATTGGGAGAAGTAATAATGACAGTAATAATGACAGTAATAGTAACAGTGTTCCATGCACCTTTGGTGTCTAGTCATGCCGGCCACATGACCACGGAGACGTCCTCGGACAAGCACTGGCTCTTCGGCTTTCAAACGTAGATGAGCACCAGCGCCTAGAGTTGGAAATGACTAGCACGCATGTGCAGGGGAACTTTTACCTTTACCTTTTAATAATGACTTGCCTTTCTCAAGGTGAGGAATAGGGGAAAGGAAATCATTGCTAGAAAAGACATTGGAGCAAGTAAAATCAATCACCAGAATCCTGGACATGATGGCAATTACCTTTTGAGTTGGTGGGTTGGAGGCTTGGAGAATGAAAATTGGTACAGTCGAGATACGATTCCAGACATTATTCCAGTAATTAAGTAGTCTCCTGGCTTGTAGTAATGGAACCATTCCTTTTCTTCTATTATCACCTTAAGTGGACATTTCATCAGCATACAGCAACACGGAATTTGAGACAGAAGATGAAGCAGAAAGAGCTGTTTATGCAGCAACAGCAACATTTGACACATACTACAGAAGATCCTTCCTATAGTTCTTTATTCAGCACAGAGTTAAAACTCAGAGTTCACAAAAGAACATAAATACAGTGAAGAAGTTCCAGTTTGGCCCCAGATTTGGAAAAGTTATCTGCAATTTCAGACTGCTACAATATTTGCTCGATTTTACTCCAACCTCTGCTGTCATCACCGAAGGAGGCTGTTACTAATCAAATATTCAGGTGCTGTACATCCCATTTGTTGTCACATTGATTGGTAAGTAATTAGGGTGGTGGAAATCCCATAAACCTTGTTCAAAGGAGAATAAATAATCATGATTTGAATAATTAGGAGGGGAATTGGGAACGAACATTGCCACAAAAATGTACAGTTGGAGAAAAGAAGTTTGTTTGGCTCAGGAGAATAATCCTAATCTGAGAGTCAAGAAAGCAACAATTTCATTTCGTTTCATTTTATTTAATTTATATGCCGCCGTTCTCCCTGAGGACTCAGGGCGGCTCACAACAATAAAAATTAAAAAACATAGAGTAAAAAATTTAAAAGAGAATTAAACAATGAATACAAAAGTACAAAACAATTTAACCCAGTAAAAGCCTAATTAAAAATCACAGTCAGTCCAGGCTTGCTTGCTGGAACAACCATGTCTTCAGGTTACGGTGGAAGGACCGAAGGTCAGGGGCCATCTGCAGCTCCGGAGGCAACTCATTCCAGAGGGTCGGCATGCCCACAGAGAAGGCTCTCCCCCTGGGGGTCGCCAGCCGGCTTTGCCTGGGTGACGGAACCCTGAGGAGCCCGACTCTGTGGGAGTGAACCGGGCGATGGGAGGTTGACAATGGCAGCAGGTGGTCTCGCAAGTACCCGGGCTTAAGCCATGCAGGGCTTTAAAGGTTATTACCAGCACCTTGAATCACACTCAGAGGGTAACTGGAAGCCAATGCAGCTCGCGCAGGAGTGGTGTAACATGGGAGTACCGAGATACTCCCATAAGCAGCCGTGCAGCCGCATTTTGCACCAGTTGAAGCCTCCGGGTGCTCTTCAAGGGCAGCCCCATGTAAAGAGCATTGCAGTAATCCAGGTGAGAAGTGACAAGGGCATGGGTAACCATGCATAGGGCATCTCGGTCCAAAAATGGGCGCAACTGGCGCACTAGGTGAACGTGTGCAAAGGCCCCCCTGGTCACGGCCATTAGATGATCTTCCGAATTAAGCTGTGAATCCAGGAGGACACCCAAGTTAGGAGCCCTTTCTGAGGGGGGCAATACCTCCCCCCATCAAAAGAGATGGAACTTGTTGGACAATACGAGATGCCGGTATCCATAGCCACTCAGTCTTGGAGGGGTTAAGCCTGAGCCTGTTCCTTCCCATCCAGACCCGCACCACCTCCAGGCACTGGGACATCACGCCAAGGGCATCACTGGGATGGCTCGGGGTGGAGATGAACAACTGGGTATCATCTGCATATTGGTGATACCTCACCCCAAAGCCATGGATGATCTCACTCAGCAGCTTCATATAGATGTTAAACAGGAGGGGGGAGAGAACCAACCCCTGAGGCACCCCACAAGTGAGGGGCCTCGGGGTAGATCTCTGTCCCCTGCCAATACAAACTGTGAGCAGCCCAAGAGGTAGGAGGAGAACCACCGTAAAACAGTGCCTCCCACTCCCAACCCCTCGAGCCGTTGCAGCAGGATACCATGGTCGATGGTATCAAAAGCTGCTCAGAGGTCAAGTAGGACCAGGACAGAGGAACAGCCCCTGTCCCGGGCCCGCCAGAGATCATCCACCAGTGCAACCAATGCCATTTCCATGCTGTAGCCGGGTCTGAAACCAGACTGGTATGGGTCCAGATAGTCCGCTTCATCCAGGAATTGCGGGAGCTGACGCACCACAACACTCTCAACAACCTTCACTACAAAGCGAAGGTTGGAGACAGGACGGTAGTTATTCAATGAGGCCGGGTCCAGAGCAGGCTTCTTGAGGAGGTGCCTCACCACCGCCTCTTTTAAGACGGAGGGGAAGACACCCTCCATCAAAGAAACATTAACAACTGCCTGGAGCCAGCCCCCTGTCACCTCCCAGTTGGCCGAAACCAGCCAGGAGGGACATGGGTCTAGTAAACAAGTTGTAGTGCTCAGTCTACTCATGATCCTGTCCACATCATCCAGAGTCACAGGGTCAAACTCACCCCAAAAGGTATGGTCAAGACCTGCCCTCTCCACTCCGCTGGATTCCGCCCAGTCGGAGTCCAAGCCAGTCCGGATCTGAGCGATTTTGTCCTGCAGATACTGTACAAATTCCTCAGCCCTACCCTACAAGGGGTCATCCCTCGGTCCCTGATTAAACAGGGAGTGGGTCACTCTAAACAGGGCGGCTGGGCGGTTATCTGTGGACGCAATGAGAGTGGAAAAGTAAACACGCTTTGCCGCTTCCATTGCCACTAGGTAAGACTTAAGATAAGTTCTTAGTTGTGTTCGATCAGATTCAGATCCGCTGGAGCTCCAACAGCTCTCTAGGCATCTTTTCCGGCGCTTCATCTCCCAGAGCTCCTTGGTAAACTAGGGGGCCACTCGGGGTCTGCGCCAGGTCAGAGGCCGCAAAGGCACAACTCGATCCAAGACCCCAGCAGCCGCCCTCTCCCAGGCTTCTACTAGGGCCTCAGCAGAGTCGTGGGCAAGGGAAGCAGGAAATGTCCCAAGCTCCGTCTGGAAACTTTCAGGGTCCATTAGGTGCCTGGGGTGGAACCACCTGATCGGTTCCACCTCCCCGTGGTGGGGTGGCATACTGAAAGTCTAGCCAGAGAAGAAAATGATCAGACCATGACAGGGGTTGGATGATTAAATCCCCCCTATCATTAATCCACTGCCCAGAGATAAAAACCAGGTCGAGTGTGTGCCCTCAAATATGGGTAGGGTCCTGAATTATTTGAGTCAGGTCCATGGCCATCATGGAAGCCATGAACTCCCGGGCCAACTCAGATGCCTCACCCACGGAAGGCAGATTGAAATCCCCCAGAACTATAAGCCTGGGGAACTCAATCGCCAACCCAGACAAGACGTCGAGAAGCTTAGGCAGGACCGATGACATGCAGCTGGGAGACAGGTACATAATCAATAGGCCCAGCTGAACTCCAGGACCCCACTTCAAAAGGAGAGACTCACACCCGCCCATCTGAGGGACAGTGGCCACTTGTGGACAAAGACTCTCCCTAATAATAACCACCAACCCCCCGTCCCTGCCCTGGACCCGTGGCTGGTGAAGCACCTGGAAACCTGGTGGGCATAATTCCGAGAGAGGGACACCCCCCACTTGGCCCAACCAGGTTTCTGTGATGCAAGCCAGGTCCGCATTCTCCTCCTCAATAAGATCCTGTATGAGGGGAGCCTTGTTCACAATGGACCTGGCGTTGATATAGACCAACCTGAGCCCAGGTTCCTGTAATCCTATGCCCCTGGGGGAGCAAGAAAAGCCACGAGGGCGGGAACAGGCCACCGCTTGAAGACAGCAGTGGCCCATTCCCCAATTACGATAAAGCCCTCTGCTCCCACACTCTCTGCCTCTCCCAATCTTTGTCAGGATAGAAAGACCCTCCTCACTCAGAGCTGCATCCATTCCCAAACCCCTACTCCCCCCCATGACCATCCAATGGTCTGGATTGTTGTCCGGGTGGAACTCCCCCAAGTTCATTCTGGATCCCTTGGACCTCCACTCTCCCGGATCCCCTTAAAATATTGTTTAAAAATCTTAGTAAAAATCCCCTCAGGTTCCTCTTTATGGTTTATGCAGCCCGGGATGGGACACGAGGCTGGCTCCAGGCAGTGATAACTGCTTCTTTGAGGGAGGGTAGTTTTCCCGCTGCCTTGAAGGAGGCGGTGGTGAGACCCCTCCTCAAGAAGCCTGCCCTGGACCCAGATGTATTAAATAACTTTCGTCCGGTCTCCAACCTTCGCTTTCTTGCGAAGGTTGTTGAGAGCGTGGTGGCGCATCAACTCCCTTTGTTCCTGGAGGAAGCTGATTATCTAGATCCGTACCAATCGGGTTTCAGGCCCGGGTACAGCACGGAGACAGCATTGGTTGCGCTGGTGAATGATCTCTGGTGGGCTCGGGACAGGGGTTGTTCCTCTGTCCTAGTCCTATTAGACCTCTCAGCGGCTTTCGATACCATCGACCATGGTATCCTGCTGCGGCGCCTCAGGGGGTTGGGAGTGGGAGGCACAGTCCTTCAGTGGTTCTCCTCCTACCTTCTGGGGCGTTCACAGTCGGTGTTGGCAGGAGGGCAGAGGTCGACCTTGAGGCCCCTTGTTTGTGGAGTTCCTCAGGGATCGGTCCTCTCACCTCTCCTGTTCAACATCTACATGAAGCCGCTGGGTGAGATCATTCGTGGTTTTGGGGTTGGGTATCATCAATATGCTGATGATACCCAGCTTTTTATTTCAACCCCGAACCACCCCAGTGATGCCCTCGACGTGATGACCCGTTGCCTGGAGGCGGTCCGGGTCTGGATGGGGAGGAACAGGCTTAAGCTCAACCCTGACAAGACTGAGTGGCTGTGCGTGTTGGCATCTCAGGAAATGCAGAATATTCCATCTCTTAATATGGGGGGTGAGCTATTACCCCCCGTAGATTGGGCTCACAACTTGGGGGTCCTTCTAGATTCACAGCTCTCCTTAGAAGATCATATAGGAGCTGTGACTAGGGGAGCCTTCGCCCAGGTTCGCCTGGTGCTCCAGTTGCGGCCCTATCTAGACCGGGATGCCTTGCGTACAGTCACTCATGCGCTCGTGACCTCTCGTTTGGACTACTGCAATGCTCTCTACATGGGGCTGCCCTTGAGGACCACTCGGAGGCTTCAACTGGTGCAGAATGCAGCCGCGCGAGTGGTGTTGGGGGTCTCCCGATACTCCCATGTTACACCTCTGCTCCGCGAGCTGCATTGGCTGCTGGTTTCCTTCTGGGTGAGATTCAAGGTGCTGGTAATGACCTATAAAGCCCTACATGGCATGGGTCCGGATTACCTACGGCAGCACCTGCTGCCGGCATCAACCTCCCTCCGTCCAGTGCGCTCCCACAGAGTGGGCCTCCTCAGGGTGCCTCCGATCAGAGAATGTTGATTGGTGGCCCCCAGGGGCAGGGCGTTCTCTGTGGGTGCACCAGACCTATGGAACCGCTTGCCGGTTGAGCTCCGGATGGCCCCCGACCTTCGCTCCTTCCGTCGCGATTTAAAAACTTATTTATTTGAACAATCTGGCCTGGTTTGATGGGTTTGGGGTTGGATCTAATTTTAACATAGTTTTAATCATTGTATTATATTGGGCATGATTATTTAATTCTTTTAACTTCTTTTAACTTTTGTATTTATATTCTGATATTTATTGCCCTGTACACCGCCCTGAGTCCTTCGGGAGAAGGAAGGGCGGTATAAAAATTTAATAAAACTAAACTAAAAAACTAAACTCTTTGTGGCATGCCATCTCTCGGGGTCCCACAACCCGTCATCGAGGAAGATCTTCCATAAAACAGATGGACGCTCCTGTGAGAGTTGGGAATCTTGCAGCGAGTAAAGTTCTGCTGCAGTGTAACCTGGCATACAAAAGGGAAATGGTCACATCACACAATGAAGGGTGCCAGCAGATGGAATCAACAAAAAGTTCAGTCAGCCTGTGGCAGATCCCAAAGCCAAAATCGTGGTAATGAACGATGGTGGCGACAGCGGAAGCCATAATAAAAGTGGCCAGGGGGCAGCCCAATGACAATAACGGTGGCCCATCACGGCAAACCCAAAACAATGGGTTCAGCAACAATGGCAAGAACAGCTACAGCCTCCACGGCAGCAAAAAAGGGGGGGAGGAGATAAGCACAACAGTAGGCACCATGGCAACAGCAACAGCAAGCACCATGGCAACAGCAACAGCAGGCACCATAGCCGCAGCAATACCGCCACCAGGTCCACTGTGTCCGTAGAGCCAAGCTTGCTGAGGGGGGAGCCATGATATCAAAAGCCCATTTCCCTGACCCCCCCACCACAGCCCAGGTCCCATAGCAAAACGTACAAGCAGCGTTTGGCTCCGGTTGCAGTTCAATTCGACTCAACTCCGTTCGACTGGCTCAGCAAAAGAACAGTCGAGTCGGTCGGCCCCACCCAGGCACCAGCGTCTTCTCACCGGTGTGTGTGTTTGGATGGCCGGCTTCTCCTCTTCCATCCTCTGCCATTTCCAGGCATATCCCAATGGGGGAGAGTGCTAACGCTCCACCAATAGTTCAGCTGACTGGATGGGGACCAAACGATGGTAAAAAGTCCCATGGCCACCCAACAAAGCCGAAATCCGTTCCTCCCTAGGAACTCAGAAACAGCAGACAGCCATCATGGTCATGCGCAGTTAGAGGCGAAGTTTGATTGCTTTTTAGTCTATAAACTTATTCTTGGGATTCTAAAGATTAAAATGTGGAAAAACAGTTAAACACTCTTGAATTAGTCAGTAGGCCATTATAATTGCTTCTTATTCTGTCTGGTGTGGATGAAATCATCCTCAAAGAAAGTCAGATACTCCAGAATGGTTAATTCCAGATCATTGAACAACCTATTGTTGGCCCCTGTTAAATGTTTTGTACCTTTCAAAATGTGGAAAACTATCAGTCTTCATGATGACAGATAAGATCTAGTCAAAATCCCCTGGTGCATTAATATGAAAAATGGCCTGTTACTGACTTGTTCATAATGTGATGACATTTGCTGTCATGTTATCTAGTAGGGGACCAAGAGATGGTGCTGTAGGAGTGCAATACCAAAAAAGGCTGAAGTTGAAGGAGTAAACAAAATCTGAGAAGCTGAGGCCATGGTCAATGCAATATGATGGGCAGATTTGAGTCCTTCTGCTAAATATGCACCTAAAGACCTTTATCCATCGCATCTTCCAAAACCCATTTGATGGAGTATAAGTAAATTAAATACATATATTTCCTCTTTAAGGATGAACATTAATCTGAAGCCAGAATGGGACAACTCACCATAGGCAATTCATTGTGGACAACTGACTATGGCCAACTCACCATGGGACAAGTCACCATTGGACAATTTAACAATTTAATATAACTATTTAAAATAAAAAAATATTTTAATTTTTGTCATTCCCATTTGAATGAACCTTTATTTTCAAAGTACAACCATGTATATATTGAGATTGGCTGAGCCTCCCTTCATGCCCCCCACTACAACTCACAGTGACAAAAAGCCCACCATCTTGTTACACCATGTGAGCAAATTGCACAACACACTGGCCTCGCAAGTCAACCATACATAAAATTGTAAAATTATTTCCCATTCTAGAGCCTAACAGCCCATGGATAAAAGTTGTTCTTCAGCCTGTTGGTATGGCTGGCTATACTCCTGTATCTACTACCCGATGGTAAAAGAGTAAAGAGATACCGACGAGGGTGTGAGTCGTCCCTGAGAATTTTCCTCACTCTTCCAAGGCAGCGAGCCCTGGGGATGTCATCCAGTGGTGTCAGGGGACAGCCCACAATGTCTTGTGCTGTGCTTACCACCCTCTGTAATACTTTCCTATCCACGGCTGTCAGGCCAGCATACCAAACCTCAATACAGTGCGAGAGGATGCTCTCTATAGTAGACCAGTAAAAGAAAGTCATTAGCTGTTGTTCTACCCTGTTCTTCCGCAAGACCCTGAGGAAATTGAGTCTCTGTTGGGCCTTTCTGGACACCTGGGTTGTATTAACTTTCCAGGTAAGATCTTCACAGAGGTAGACTCCCAGAAATTTAAAGGAGGAAACTCTCCACACAGCCCCCCCCGATGTAAAGTGGGGCAGGTTCCTCATTTTTCCTCCAGTAGTCTAGCACCATCTCTTTCATCTTGCCAATGTTCAGGTGCAAGTCCTTCTCTGAACACCATATGGATAGTTTTTGTACCTCCCCCCTGTATGCTGTTTCATCTCCACCTGTAATAAGACCCACTATGGTGGTATCATCTGCGAACCTAATTATCACAGTATATGGGTTGGACGATATACAATCATATGTGTACAATGAGTACAGGTAGGGGCTAAGCACACAGCCTGTGGAGAGCCGGTGCAAAGCTTCAGGGGGGTGGATAAAACAGACCCGACCCTCACTGTTTGTAGCCAGTCCCTGAGAAAGTCTTTAATCCAATCGCAGATTGAGGGGGGGGAAATTCAAGTCAGTCAACTTTTCAATGAAATTTCTTGGCAAAATGGTGTTGAAAGCCAAGCTGTAATCAATGAAAAGCATCCTGACATAGCTTCCAGGTTTCTCTAGATGGCTTGCTACAGAGTGTAGAGCAGTAGCTATGGCATTGTCTGTCGACCTGTTCCCCCTGTAGGCAAACTGATGTTTGTTGAAGTTTGGTGGGAGGCATGTCCTAAGAACCAGTCTTTTGAAGCATTTCATCACTACAGACATTAATGCAACAGTTCTGTAGTCATTCAGGCACTCAACTGCTGTTTTCTTTGGGACTGGGACAATGGTAGCTGCTTTTAAGCATGGTGGTACACATGCCGTTTGCAAGGAGATGTCAAAGATCCTTGTCAGGACCCCTGATAATTGGTCAGCACAGTTCTTAACCACTATCCCCAGCACCCCATCTGGGCCTGCAGCTTTGCTGGAATCCACAGCCTTCACTACAGCTCTCACTTGGTGTTCATACAGGGTGAGTGGCTGAGAATCAGAAGGCCGGCCAGAAGAGGCTACGTGGTCTGGTCTTTTCACCTCGTAGTGAGCGAAGAAGATATTCAGCTCCTCTGCCAACGTGGCATCGGTATTAACCGTGTTCCTCGTATTACCCTTGTGGTTGTTTAGGTGCTGCAGTCCCTGCCACACTTGCTTCAGATTGTTGTCTGCTAGGTGGTTCTCTACCTTGTGTTTATATTGTTGTTTCACCATCCTAATGCCTCTTCTGAGATTTGCCCTGGCCTCTCTGTATGTGTCCCTGTCCCCTGCCTTAAAGGCAGAATTCTGGGCTCTCAGGAGTGTTCGTAGCTCTGCAGTCATCCAGGGTTTGCAACTCCTGTAAACTCTAATGCACTTTTCTGTTGTCACACTGTCAGTGCACATTTTGATATAAGAGAGTATGGCATCCGTTTATACGTTCAGATCTTGATCTTCGAATACACTACAGCCAGTGGTTTCAAAGCAATCCTGCAACTGACTGAGAGCACCCGCTGGCCAGGTTTTAACCCTCTTCGTGACTGTCTGAGTTCTTTTCCTGAGAGGGACAGACTTTGGGCACAACAGGAGTGAAAGATGGTCAGATGTACCCAGGTGGGGGAGGGGGAATGCTCTGTATGCCTGTTTCAGACTAGAGAACACGCAGTCTAGAACAGGGGTGTCAAACTCAATTTCATTGAGGGCCGCATCAGCATTGCAGTTGCCCTCAGGGGCCCGGGTGGGTATGGCCAGGGTGGGTGTGGCCTACTGGGTAGACGTGGCTAGAGTGTGTATGGCCTACTGGGTGGGCGTGGCCAGCTCTACATCATTCGCATCAAGGGTGCCTATGGGGGCCTGGGCAGGAGTGGGACAGATCTGAGGGTCTCTGGCAGAAGGAGGGTCTCTGGGCCAGGGCCAAGGCAGTGGGGGCCGTTCCCTCACTGTTTCCAGGATGGCTTCGCGGGCCACATGAAACCACTTCGCAGGCCGAATCCGGCCCCCGGGCCTTGTGTTTGACATGTCTGGTCTAGAGTGTTCTTCCCTGTGGTAGAAAATTACACATACTGTAAAAACTTGGTGAGAACTGTCTTTAGACAAGCTTGATTGAAAACCCCAGCCATGACAAGAGCACCCTCTGGGTGAGTTTGCTGCTGCCTAGAGATGACGTCATATAGCTTGGATTGCCATGCTGACATTGGCATCAGGTGGAATGTAAACAGCTATAATAATTATCACAGTAATTTCTCTAGTCAGATAAAATGGCCTACGTGTGACAGTCATCAGTTCCACATCTGAGGAGCAATACGTGTAAACCAATCTGCTCTTGGCACACCAGTCACAATGTATATACACACAGCGCCCTCCTCCTTTGCTCTTACCGGAGCCTCCATTTCTGTCAGAGCGGTGAATGACTCAGCTTGTCAGTTCCACTGCTGCATTTGGTACATCTGAATGTAGCCAGGTCTCCGTGAAAACCATCACACAACATTCATGGAGTAGCCTACTTGCTGCCATTTGCAGCTGTAATTCATCAATTTTATGGACGAGGCATCTGGCATTACTCAAGAAAATACTTGGCAGCACTGGTCTATGAAGCTGTTTCCTGAGCTGAGCCAGCATCGTGGCTCTGCAGCCACATTTTTGTTTTTGCTCCTTTCTTTTTTGCTTACGTCAGCTCCTCCCTGGCCCGATGACAATCCACGGAGATCCTGGAGGCCTCGCTATGCAGTTCGGTATCTTATGGGACTGCTGAAAATCACTGGTAATTCTAGATTGCCTTGCAAGCCTGATGTTTAGCAGCTCTCTGTGTGTAGGCTAATTTAGCCTCTCGCACTATACTGTGCACACTCATCCATACACACATTATTCCAATCACCACACACCAGTACCGGGAGCTCTGTCCCTCATTTGTATCCTTTTAAAAATGATTTCAAATGATTTTAAACATATCTGGGATAAAGTAGAAGGAAAGAGAAGAACATGACCAACATCAAGGTGGCTGGACTCAATTAGTGTCAAAGTGTGTATCACTGGAATGGGTGAATTTAATTCAGATGACCATCAGGTATACTACTGCGGGCAAGAATCCCTCAGAAGAAATGGAGTAGCCTTCATAGTCAATAAAAGAGTAGGAAAAGCAATACTGGGATACAATCCTCAAAATGACAGAATGATCTCAGTTCGAATCCAAGGCAAACCATTCAATATTAAGGTTGTCCAAGTCTATGCCCCAACCACCAGTGCTGAAGAGGATGAAATTGACCAGTTCTATGAAGCCCTACAGCACCTTATAGAACTAACACCAAAAAATGATGTCCTTATCATCATGGGGGATTGGAATGCTAAAGTAGGAAGCCAAAAGATAAGCGGAATAACAGGAAAGTTTGGCCTTGGAGTGCAAAATGAAGCAGGGCACAGGTTGATAGAATTTTGTCAAGAGAATACGATGGTCATAGCAAACACTCTTTTCCAACAACCCAAGAGACGGCTCTACACATGGACATCACCAGACGGTCAACACAGAAATCAGATTGACTATGTGCTCTGCAGCCAAAGATGGAGAAGCTCTATACAGTCAGTAAAAACAAGACCAGGAGCTGACTGTGGCTCAGACCATGAGCTTCTCATTGCAAAGTTTAGGCTTAAACTGAAGAAAGTAGGGAAAAGCACTAGGCCACTCAGGTATGAATTAAATCATATCCCTGTTGAATATACAATAGAGGTGACAAATAGATTTAAGGAATTAGATTTGATAGACAGAGTGCCTGAAGAACTATGGACAGAGGTTCGCAACATTGTACAACAGGTAGCATCCAAAACCATCCCAAAGAAAAAGAAATGCAAGAAAGCAAAATGGCTGTCTGAGGAAGCTTTGCAAATAGCTGAGGAAAGGAGGAAAGCGAAAGGCAAGGGAGAAAAAGAAAGATATGCCCAATTGAATGCAGAATTCCAGAGAATAGCTAGAAGAGATAAGAATGCCTTCTTAAATGAACAGTGCAAAGAAATAGAAGAAAACAATAGAATAGGGAGGACCAGAGATCTTTTCAAGAAAATTGGAGAGATGAAGGGAACGTTTCATGCAAAAATGGGCATGATAAAGGACCAAAACGGCAGGGACCTAACAGAGGCAGAAGAGATTAAGAAGAGGTGGCAAAATTACACAGAAGAACTATACAAGAATGAGCTTAACATCCCTGATAATCACAATGAGGTGGTCACTGACCTCGAGCCAGACATCCTAGAATGTGAAGTGAAGTGGGCCTTAGAAAAACTGAGCAACAACAAAGCTAGTGGAGGTGACAGTATTCCAGCTGAGCTATTCAAAATCTTAAAAGATGATGCAGTAAAAGTGCTACACTCAATTTGCCAGCAAATTTGGAAAACTCAACAGTGGCCACAGGATTGGAAAAGATCAGTTTACATTCCAATTCCAAAGAAAGGCAGTGCCAAAGAATGTTCAAACTATCGCACCATTGCACTCATTTCTCATGCTAGTAAAGTTATGCTTAAAATCCTACAAGCTAGACTCCAGCAGTATGTGGATCGAGAACTACCAGAAGTACAGGCAGGATTTCGAAGAGGCAGAGGAACCAGAGATCAAATTGCCAACATACGCTGGATCATGGAGAAAGCTAGAGAGTTCCAGAAAAACATCTACTTCTGCTTCATTGATTATGCTAAAGCCTTTGATTGTGTGGATCATAACAAACTGTGGCAAGTCCTTAAAGAGATGGGCGTACCAGACCATCTTATTTGTCTCTTGAGAAACCTATATGCAGGCCAAGAAGCAACAGTGAGAACTGGACACGGAACCACTGATTGGTTCAAAATTGGGAAAGGAGTCCGGCAAGGCTGTATACTGTCGCCCTGCCTATTTAACTTATATGCAGAGCACATCATGAGAAAGGCAGGGCTAGATGAATCAAAAATTGGAATTAAGATTGCTGGAAGAAATATCAACAACCTAAGATATGCAGATGATACCACTCTAATGGCAGAAAGTGAAGAAGAACTAAAGAGCCTCTTGTTGCGGGTGAAGAAGGAGAGTGCAAAAGTTGGGTTGAAACTAAACATTAAAAAAACCAAGATCATGGCATCCGGCCCTCTCAATTCCTGGCAAATAGATGGGGAAGAAATGGAGGTAGTGACAGATTTTATTTTCCTGGGCTCCAAGATCACTGCAGATGGAGACTGTAGCCAAGAAATTAAAAGACGCTTGCTCCTCGGGAGGAAAGCCATGACAAATCTAGACAGCACACTAAAAAGCAGAGACATCACCCTGTCAGCAAAAGTGCGTATAGTCAAGGCTATGGTCTTCCCAGTTGCAATGTATGGCAGTGAAAGTTGGACCATAAGAAAGGCCGAGCGCCAAAGAATTGAGGCCTTTGAGCTATGGTGCTGGAGAAGACTCCTGCGAGTCCCTTGGACTGCAAGGCGATCAAACCGGTCAGTCCTAGAGGAGATCAACCCTGACTGCTCTTTAGAAGGCCAGATCCTGAAGCTAAAACTCAAATATTTTGGCCACCTAATGAGAAGGAAGGACTCACTGGAGAAGAGCCTAATGCTGGGAAAGATTGAGGGCAAGAGAAGAAGGGGACGACAGAGAATGAGGTGGCTGGATGGAGTCACTGAAGCAGTAGGCATGAGCTTAAATGGACTCCAGAAGATTGTAGAAGACAGGAAGGCCTGGAGGAACATTGTCCATAGGGTCGCGATGGGTCGGACACGACTTCGCAGCTAACAACAACGTGTATCACTGAGATACATGAAGGTCCAAGTTATGGACAGATCATCCTGAAGATGGTCCAGCTATGATGTCAGTAGATGTTGATGCCCACATGACAGTTGATAATCAATCCATATGCACTTATTCTCTATATAGGCCAACATAGGGTTTGGTGAAATTCACATTTTGACAATTTGACATAAAGTTTGGCATTCAATAGTTTCTTTAACACTTCTCTCACCAGTCTTACGTGATGAGATATTCGTACTGTATATCAGAATGTCATCAAGATACACTAGAATGCCTTTGTATAAATGTTCATGTAGGACCTCATTAATGAACTGCATAAATACGGCTGGGCCCCCCTGCAGTCCAAATGGCATGACTTTGAATTGGTAGCTTCCCAAGGGGCAGTTGAAGGCCATTTTCCACTCATCCCCCTCCTTTATTCTTACCCAGTAATATGCTTCTCTCAGGTCTAACTTGGTGAAGACGCTCCCCTTCACCAGGTGGGTTAGTAAGTCTTTCAGGAGGGGAAGAGGGTATTTATTTTCCACACTCAACACATTCAGGCCTTTATAATCAATGCAGAGATGACAAGAGCCATCTTTTTTTCTCTTTGAACAACACAGGGGCTCCCACAGTAGACTTGGCCCGTACGATGAATCCCCTCATTAGGTTTGTATCCACATACCACTGCATCTCCTCCATTTCAAGGGGGGACATAGCATACATTCTTCATCGGGGGAGTTTGGCCCCTGGTAACAGTTCGATGGAACAATCATTGGGACGGTGAGGAGACAAGGTATCGCATTCTTTTTCACTAAACACCTCCGCTAGATCCTGGTACTCACTGGGGATGAACGGCTTGCCAGGTGACTGTAAGGCAGCCATGTGCGCTTGCTCATTGGGTGTGCTAAAATCTCCTGTAACATCTGTTGAATCAATGGGGGGATCGGGCCCTATGGGTAATTTCACAGATCTCATTCCTTTTCCCCACCAGATAAGCAGCTTCCATTTGTCTAGCCAGGCTAGTCCTAGGATCACAGTCTCAGACATATTTGGAGCTACCAGGAAGCGAATAAACTCCCAGTGCTCGCCTGCGTAAGGGCTCCGTTAATTGCGAGACTAGAGTCCCTCGCATTAGGGAGTCACTGGCTTGCTCAAACCTCACAGCTTTGGAGAATGGCTTAGTCCATATGCCCAGTCTTAAGGGACATGACAGGCTAATGATGCATCGGGAGCAGCCAGTATCGACTAGCACTTTCAGGTCTACTTGTTTCCCTGACTTAGGAATAATAATAATAATAATAATAATAATAATAATAATAATAATAATAATAATAATAATAATAATAATAATAATAATAATAATAATAATAATAATAATAATAATAATAATTTTATTTATATACCGCCCTTCTCCCGAAGGACTCAGGGCGGTGAACAGGGCAAATATATAAAAAATACAAAAATACAGAAGTTAAAAGAAAATTAAACATATGCCCGACTAAAAACAGTAAATACAAATATTAAAAATGACCATGAAACCCAACCCATCCCCCATCAGGCCAGGCCGGCTTGTTCAAATAAGAGTGTCTTCAGATCGCGACGGAAGGAGCGAAGGTCGGGCGCCATCCGGAGCTCAACCGGCAGCCGATTCCATAGCCCCAGGGCGCCCACAGAGAAGGACCTCCCCCTGGGGGCCACCAATCAACATTCTCTGATCGGTGGCACCCTGAGGAGGCCCTCTCTGTGGGAGCGCACAGGGCGGAGGGAAGTTGATGCCATGTAGGGCCTTGAACACCATTACCAGTACCCTGAATCTCACCCGGAAGACAACTGGTAACCAATGCAGCTCAAGGAGCAGAGGTGTAACATGGGAGTATCGGGAGACTCCCAACACAACTCTCGCGGCTGCATTCTGTACCAGTTGGAGCCTCCGAGTGGTCCTCAAGGGCAGCCCCATGTAGAGAGTGTTGCAGTAGTCCAGACGAGAGGTCACGAGCGCGTGAGTGACCGTACATAAAGCATCCCGGTCTAGATAGGGCTGCAACTGGCGCACCAGGCGAACCTGGGCGAAGGCCCCCCTAGTCACAGCTACTATATGGTCTTCCAAAGTGAGCCGTGAATCTAGAAGGACTCCCAAGTTGCGAGCCCTATCTACGGGGGGTAATAGTTCACCCCCCATGGAAAGAGATGGGATGTTCTGAATATCCCGGGATGCCGGTATGCACAGCCACTCAGTCTTGTCGGGGTTGAGTTGAAGTCTGTTCCTCCCCATCTAGACCCAAACCATATGAGTTTAGCAGGCAATAAAAAGGGTAGGATGCGTTGACTCACCATCGGGTCATTCTCCCCTTCGTTGTCACTGTCAAAAGAGGGTAGAACTGGGGTGGACCCAGTCTGAGTTCCGGCATCCCCCCATGTGGGGGATGTCACCTGGACAACAGGTTCCCGTGTCATCTGCTTGGATTTCTCTCCCTTTAGCCGCTGTGCAGGTCTCTTCCTCACTGCTGGTCCTCGTCTGTTCTGCTGTTGGGGGAAGGGGACCAGGTATTTTGCTGCTCAATGTCCCTGCTGTCCGCATTGGAAAAACTTAATTGCCGACTTTACAGGTGGCTTAGGTCTTTCAGCCATCACCGTAGTTGGAGATCTTGGTGAGGGTGATTGCCATTCAGGTTGTTCTGACCTTGGCTCAGGTTCGGATAGGAGAGGCTTCTTATAGCGGGTGAGATGAACATTTAATTTCACCGCTGCCTGGTACCATTCATGTAGTTGGTCAGGTACAGCTCGGTAGATACATGCCAGAGAAAGGTAGTCACCTAACCCTTCTCTAAAAAGATGAATTATGGATTGCTCAGGCCATCTCTCTATCCAACCGGCCAGCTTTTGAAACTCCTGCATGTACTCCAGGGCAGGCTGGCCAGCTTGCTTTATCTTATGGATTTGCTCTTCCACTCTGAGGGTGACGGATGGGTCCTCAAATCTTTCCCTTAGCCCCATGAGGAAAAGGTGGGAGTCCTCCAATTCAGGGGCCTGCTCATTATATAAATTGTTCAACCATTCGGAAGCTTCCCCCTCTAGGCTGGACGCAATCATGTTGATCATAGCATCTGGTTCCGATTAGAGATGGGCCCAGCTATTCAAATGAGAGCGTACATGATTGAGGAAGAAAATCAGTTTCTCTGGGTCTCCATCAAATGTTGCTCTGAAAGGTGGGTTTATCATTGGTTTCTGGGGTCTCCATTGCTGCTGGCCCCACCCTGGTTGTTGGTTAAATGGTTGCTGGGGCCCCCACTGCTGTTGTTGGGGTCTCCAGTTGCTGCTGGCCCCACTCTGGTTGCTGTATGTTCAGGGGTTGAATGTTTAGATCCTGCTGCTGCCACCCTTGCTGTTGTCCTCCCACCAGCTCCTGATCTCCAGGCTTCTGCACCACCCCCAGCTGTTGTAATGCTTCTATTAGCTGGGGCAAGCTCAGAGGTTGTTGGCCTTTCACTTGTGGGGGCTTCCCAACCTCCCATTTTGCAGAGGCCCCAGGATGGGGTCCTCTGTCTCTATGTGTCTGGAGGGCTGGGCAGGGGACTCCTGGGTCTGGCAGGCAGTGATTTTCCACTCACCCAGATTTTCAGTGGTTGACAATATGACATCTCCTCCCCATTCTGCTTCTGAGGCCTCTTACCGCACAGTCTGGCCTCCATTTTCTCTACTAGAGTGGTTCCAGCTTGACGACAAGATAAGCTCAATTATCTGCTGATGTTTGGAGATCGGCCCATATTCATCTTCCCACAGAAATCTATTTATTATTTCCTCTTGAGAAGTTTTGCCAGTAATCGGGCCTTCCTTTTCCATCTTGAGGATGCTTCCCTGAATCTTTGCCAGCTTATCTCTCTTACTGGAGACAGTGGCGGGGGTTTAGGACATGGCATGATGTCAAGGTTCCGATGAATGAGACAAATCAAACAAATTGCTGGCATAATTATTTATTTAAAAAGTCTTAGTAATGAAACGAAACATTGGCACTCATGGAGGGATGCCAGAATCTGAAATCTCCTCCCCCCAAACCCATCATAACACACACACAATCCCTGCCCTTATCTACATGTCATAAATCACATTATTCAATTAGTTTCACATATGAAGTCTCTCCTCCCATTCTGTACACGGGCTTATCTTCTCAAAATAGCTGTTAGAAAATTCCCTCCCTACAAGATTCAAAGTGAAGCAGTTTAAATGAAAGGCTGTCTCTTACATTGTAAGTGCAAAAACACGTCAATTTCCTCTGACAGTCTTGACCGACCCAAGGACTGGTGCTTATCTTTGATTCACAAATGAAAATCAGGCTTTGTCTGAAGATGCTTTAATGGTCATGTGGCCGGCATGATTATACACCAAAGGTGCACAAGCCCTTGTTACTTTCCCACTGAAGAGGTACCTATTTATTTACTTGCATTTACATGCTTTCAAATTGCTAGGATAGCAGCACCACACACACACACACACACACACAAACACAATATGTGAAATATATGAAAATGGATATGGATATGGACATGGATAAAAAACAGGAATCCGTTTTAATACTTCTCATAAGCACACCTTCATTGTCACATCCGGTGTCTACATGACTTTTTTTTTCAAATCATTCAGAATTGTATATATTTTTCTTTTGATTGAAGACAGTCTAAAATAATAATTTGTCTCATTATTCAAAAGTATGGAGAAAAAATAAAAATTGCCCCAGTGTTCATGTTGATATTTTATCTATTCTTCATATATAGAATGTTATCTGTCTCTGTTTCTTTCTCTCTCTCTCTCTCTCTCTCTCTCTCTCTCTCTCTCTCTCTCTCTCTCTATCTATCATCTGTGTATTATCTTACATTATCCAGCCAGAAGAGATCAATCAAATATATATTTGAAATTAAGTATTTTTAAAGTCAGAATATCATCTCAGAAAATAAAATATAACACCAGCCTATATAGAAACAAAAACACACATCATCATTAGCCATAGTCTTTAATGTAATCTAAACCTATGTCAGAACATCTCTGGTAACATCTCTGGCCCAGTTTCAGAAATTTTATTAATGTCATTAATGATGTTTATGATTTAACATGAATTCAAATTGTGGCAATTGAAAGATGTGATTATTTCAAATGATTTCAGTTGTTTTAGCAACTTTACTACTCAATTATTATAATACAAAATTCACAAAGAATGAAGAAAGATAAGCTATAACACATAAAACATGACTTCAAAGTATGTGATTTTATACTGAATGTAAAGTGTAGAAAAATAAAGACCAACATCAGGAGACCTAATGATTTTTTATCATCAGATTTTCTTTGGTGTTCATGGCAGGTCTCAGGATAATAATGTAGCATTTGGGGATAAAGATGCAGACCAGTAAACCCAGGCTGGAGGCCAGGATGGAGAAGATCTGCACGGCTACCATGTATTTCCCTTTGGAGCTCAAGTAGGTGGGTACAAAGGAGATCCATACACTACAAAAAACCAACATGCTGAAGGTGATCAGTTTGGCTTCATTGAAGCTCCCTGGCAGCTTTCGAGCCAGAAATGCCACCAAGAAGCAAATGGCAGCCAGAAAACCCATGTAGCCAAGGGCAGTGTAGAACATGGCAACTGAGCCTTCATTGCACTGCAACAAGATGTGTCCTGGTTGGGAATGAAAGTCAGAATCTGGGAATGGGGGGGAAATTGCCAGCCATATGATACAGATGCCTACTTGAATACCAGAGCAGGATAAGACAATAGAGTTGGCCAGACTCTTCCCCAGCCACTTCCTCATGCTGCTGCCTGGCTTTGTGGCCAGGAAGGCCACCACCACCATTACAGTCTTGGCCAGCACAGAAGATACAGCAACTGAGAAAACAACACTGAAAATGGTTTGTCGAAGAAAACAAGTCATTTTTGTGGGGCGACCAATGAATAGAAGAGAGGTCAAGAAAGAAATCAGGAGTGAAACCAGGAGGATGTAGGTGAGTTCACAGTTGTTGGCTTTGACTATGGGAGTTTCTCGGTATTTAATGAAGGTTCCCAGAATAAAGGCAGTGGTCAGGGACAAAGCAATGGCAAAGAAAGCCAGGATGAATCCCAACAATTCTTCATAGGATAAGAAGCTTATACTTTTGGGGACACACTGATCTCGCTTCTTATTGGAATGATGGTCATCTGGACACTTGTCACAGTGGGATGCATCTGAAAAAAAATTCTTAGCATGAATATGTTTGTGCAGCTGTAGGAGCATGAAAACTACAACAAAAATCAATTACATCATTTTCAAGCAATAATATAATATTTCTGCCCAAAGATATCCATATGACACAACATTTTTAGAAATAGTGAACATTCTTTTTTTAAAGGCTGAAAATAAATGTGATTATCAGCTCTTAAAGACTTGTCCCCTTGCATGAAACCAAATAAGAAAATTACAACTCAAGAGAAATCAACAACCTTTCATTATTTATTTTAATGTTCACATCATGATACAAAATTTGGTGATAGTGCCCAATCTTTGAACAGTTTGTGGATGCCTTCAAGAAATTTAATGTTTTTCTGGCTTCTTTATCAAATACCCCCCCAAAACCAAGAGAGAATATTGATTGTATCCTTCTTTCTTTCTTTCTTTCTTTCTTTCTTTCTTTCTTTCTTTCTTTCTTTCTTTCTTTCTTTCTTTCTTTCTTTCTTTCTTTCTTTCTTTCTTTCTTTCTTTCTTTCTTTTTGGAGCCACCTACTGTACCTTCTTGCACAGAGAATGTTCCTTTCATACACAGAGAACAGTCGTAGCAGCAAACTGGTGCTTCCTGTCTCACAAGCTTGGCATAACCTGGAGAGCAACTTTCTGTACATCTTGAATAAGGCACCGTCTAAACATAAACAGAAAGATTAGTCAGGGCAATTATATGAATTAGAAGGGTTTACTGAAATCAACTGGTTTCCAGAATCTCAGAACCACACTGAGGAAAATCAGTTAAGGACTGGTGGCATGGGCTTTAATTAATCTGCTTGCAAGTGGCAAATGAAAGATGATTCTCTTTCTCTATCAATCTCTATTGTGGATCACAAAACAGACTCATTGCCTTATTCTTCTTTCCAAAAAAAAGTAGTTGCATTGCAAAAGGTTTTTCTCCTTAGGGCATTGATGAGAATGTTATAATTTATTTTTTTCCATCTTTGCTTTCTCAGGAAACCTCCAAAATTGAGCTTTCTGTTCAGTCATTATTTTTCTCTCTTACAATTGACCATTGTATACTTTTATGTAAATGACTTTTTTAGCTGCCTTCATTTCCCACATTACATTCTTAATGACATCTTTCTCTTATGCAATTCAGTGGGCTAAGTTCTCCATATTCTGGATTTTCTCCCAAAGGTGCTTTTTCAAAAGGCAACTGGTCTTTGTTTTCCCTTGAAGACATTTTGCTTTTCATCTCAGAAGCTTCTTCAGCTTTGACTGAATGGTGGAGGATGAAAGGATTTATATTCCTTGCAGTCATCTGGTCATTACCAGTGTTTCTGAGAGTTGTTAAGGCTACTAGGAGGGTCACCTGAATAGTGCAATTGGTTGTGGAACCATGGAACTGCTGAATCTATATCCTGTTTAAAACATAGTCCTTCAGCAGTTCCAAATCCTTCGATTCTCCATCATTCAGTCAGAACTGAAGAGGGTTCTTGTATGAGAAGTGAAATGTCTTCAAGGAAAAACAAAATCCAGGTACCATTTGAAAAAGCATCTTTGGCACAGCAATGACCTGGATGACCGAAAATCTCCATAGACATTTTGGATTTTCTCTTACTGAAAATAAGATGATTTGATATACGCTAAATACGGAATACAGTAACAGAGGGATAGAATCAAGATCACGTGAAATACTAATACGACTTTACAATGCTTTGGTGAGGCCACACCTGGAATACTGCATCCAGTTTTGGTCACCACGATGTAAAAAAGATGTTAAGACTCTAGAAAGAGTACAGAGAAGAGCAACAAAGATGTTCGGGAGACTGGAGGCTAAAACATATAGGGAACGGTTGCTAGAATTGGGTATGTGTAGTTTAATGAAGAGAAGGGTGTGGGGTGACATGATAGCAGTGTTCCAATATCTCAGGGGCTGCCACAAAGAAGAGGGAGCCAAGCTATTCTCCAAAGCACCTGAAAGCAGGACAAGAAGCAATGGATGAAAACTAGTCAAGGAGAGAAGCCACCTAGAACTAAGGAGAAACTTCCTGAAAGTTAGAACAACTAACCAGTGGAACAACCTGCCTCCAGAGGTGGTGAATGCTCCAACACTGGAAGTTTTTAAGAAGAGACTGGACAGCCATTTGTCTGAAATGGTATAGGGTTTCCTGCCTTGGCAGGGGATTGGACTAGATGATCTCCAAGGTCCCTTCCAACTTATTATTATTATTATTATTATTATTATTATTATTATTAATAATAATAATAATAATAATAATAATAATAATAATAATAATAATAATAATAATAATAATAATAATAATAATAATAATAATAATAATAATAATAATGGCTTCATATTCCAGTTTAATAATGTAGATTGCAAATCCCATAATATAATTGATGGTATAGTAGTTTCCAATGTGTGATAGATTACTGAAAAATCTCTAAAATAAAATCACATCTTATAAATTAATGAGGCTTATTTGGAAGTAATCACAATTTACTTCAATAAGTATTATTTCTGAGCAGAAAGTTTTGCACATATGGAGGTAAATAGAAGAGCAAAAACCAGGCAGCATCAGCTACTTTGTTAAATAATGTTGGCCATTGAATGGCACTCTGATTGATGGAAATCTTGACTTCCGAGGAGGCTTCTCTTTCTACACTCCCAATTTTCACCCCTGCATCACACTTTTCCAAAAATGATGTCCAGTGCATGATATCAAAGTCACCAAGAGGAACTCCATTTTCATCAAAATAAATCCCATCTCTGGAAATATTGTGATGTTGGAAGTTTCTCAGGAACCTATGAAGCTGCAGAAAGAGAGAAAAAACATTACAATTTGAGCCTTTATTCAATGTTTTTCTTGCTATTATTCTGGATTGGAAGTACTCTGAATAATTCAACCTTGTCAGATCACCACTACAGTCTGAAAGAGATTGATTCAGCATTTCATGGGAAGCTTCTCTCATCATTCTCCAGGGCTTCACAGCTCTTTTTTGATATTTATCTCACATTCTTGAAAATCAGGGATAGACAATACCACCAACAGACGGTTTGTAACTGGCTGACAAATCGTACTCAATGTGTAGTCCTCTAGGGAACTGCATCTATATGGAGGGAATAAGCTGTGGGGTACCCAAAGTTCCATTTTAGGCCCAGCACTCTTCAATATCTTCATAAAGGATCTAGATGAGGGAACTGAAAGTGAATTCATCAGATTTGCAGATGATACTAAACTGGCAGGAATAACCAGTTGCCGGTTGAGCTCCGGATGGTGCCGACCTTCGCTCCTTCCGACGCGATCTGAAGATGCATTTATTTGAACAAGCCGGCTTGGCCTGATGGGGGACGGGTTTGGGTTTTTATTGTTATTTTAATATATGTATTTAATGTTTTTAGCTTGGGCATAGGTTTAATTCTTTTTTAACTTTTATATTTTTGTATTTTTACATGTTTGCCCTGTTCACCGCCCTGAGTCCTTCGGGAAAGGGCGGTATACAAATAAAATTTTAAAAAAAAAACCATCTCCCCAGAAGGTTTTGCACTTAAGGAAGAAAAACTAACTGTATAGATATAGACTAGGTGAAACGTGGCTTAATGTCAGTAACTGTGAGAGTGATCTTGGATTCCTAGTGGATAATCACTCAAATATTAGGCAACAGTGTGTGGTAGTAGCCAAAAAGGCAATGCAATTCTAAGCTGCATAATGGAGGGATAGAATCAAGATCATGTGAAGTGCTCGTATTGCTTTACAAAGCATCAGAAAGAACACACTTTGAATACTGCATCCAGTTTTGGAAATCATAATTTTAAAAAGATGTTGAAACTCTGGAAAGAGTGCAGAAAAGAGCAGCAAAAATGATTAGGGGGCTGGAGGCTAAAACATAAAAAGAACAGTTGCAGGAATTTGGTATGTCTAGTCCACAGGTTGGCAACCCGTGGGTCTGAAGCCGCATATGGCTCTTTCAGTCTTCTCCTGCAGCTCCCAGTCATTCTATACCATTTGCAGAGAGAGTGACAGAGACACTTATGCTTTCCCCCTCCCTCCCTCTCTCTCTCTCCCTCCCTCTCTCTCTCTCTCTCTCTCTCTCTCTGTGTGTAAAAAAACGAGAGTGGCCTCACGATGTTCTCCGACAACCTGACAAAATAATTGGGTGGGGCTCCTCCTTTTGCTGCATCTCCGCAGGAAGCAGGAAGCAGCAGAAAGCAGCATCTCTCTCTCTCTCTCTCTCTCTCTCTCTCTCTCTCTCTCTCTCTCTCTCTCTCTCTCTCTCTCTCTCTCTCTCTCTCTCTCTCTCTCTCTCTCTCACACACACACACACACACACACACACACACAGAGAGATACATATATACAGAGAGAGAGAGGGGGGGGGGGAAGAGGACTGGCAGACCAAGGGCAGGAGAAAGCCAGCCCAATAAGAATGTGTGTCAGCTTATCGGAGAACAGTGTGAAGCCAGCTTGCCAGAAGATTGGAGAGAGCAGAAGATTAGAGAGAGGGAGAGAGAGGGAGGGGAGAGAGAGAGAGAGGGAGAAAGAGAGGGAGAGGGAGGAAGAGAGAGAGAACTCATGCACAGCAGCCTATATTTTTAATTAAATTCAATCAAGTGTTTTCTTTTCTCTGCAAAACGGGTCCAGTGGCTCTTTGAGTTTTTAAGGTTGCCGACCCCTGGTCTAGTCTAAGGGAAATAAGGACTAGGGGAAACATGATAGCACTATTCCAATATTTGAGGGGCTCCTACAAAGATGAGGGGGTCAAACTATTTTCCAAAGCACCAATATGCAAGACAAGAAACAATGGTGGAAATTTACCAAGGACAGATACAACCTAGAACTAGGGAGAAATTTCCTAATGGTGAGAGCAATCAACCAATGGAATAGCTTTCCTTCAGAAGTAGTGGGTGCTCTATCACTGGAGGCTTCAGAGACTGGACAACCATATTTCTGAAATGGTATACGGTCTTCTGCTTGAGTAGGGGGTTGGACTATAAAACCTCTGAGATCCCTTCTAACTCTATTATTCTATGTTTTATTTTCTCTGTTTTTTTGTTTCACCATCACTGCCCCACCTGAGGTAACACCATTTAGAGATATGGGAAAACTTGTAATGGGAGAAGATGGAGAATATAATTTTACCATCAGTCCTGATCAAGATGAAGTTAGCAGAGCTTAACTTTTGGCTAGGAATGCAATAAAAATTGCATACTGATGTTATCTCTTTCAAAGACTAGCTATGGAAGCATATGCATTAGTCCAGGAGATGTGTGGATGAACTTTTTGTGGCCCTCAGAAGATGCTTTGAAAAGACATTGATTTATATCTTTGTAGCTACTTTAGAAATGTTTACCCAGCAAAGTCCAATTACAATCCAGAATGAACAATCAAGCCTAATTCCTAAGCTTGGAAACTAGATCACTTTGTGATCACAAGAAAGGGTTGAGGATTGCTGGAATATTCTGATATTTATTTAATTTAGAAAATCACATTGTCACCATAGAGCTATTTCTGTCACAATGACATCCCAAACTGTTTAACTTTGGAAGATTTTTCTCCATCATCTCCTTCTCAAACTCACTCTCAAATACTACAAACTGGGCAATTGTTCTTTGGAATATTCCATCCCTCTCTACATCTAATTTAATACTGAGGAATTGGAAGGGGGAAATCAGTAGAACCTCAAAGAAGACTTACCTGCCATGGCTGCACAATCTGGGATGATTCATGGTATCCAACTTGCATTCTCCTCTTACTCAGTTGGGAGGAAGAGGCAGCACTGAGGATCCATGCCACAGTTTGAATTACTTTGGAAATACTGGAGGAATCCTGAGAGAGGATTCTTGCAATCACATCATGGGGTGGGAATTCCCAATTCTCTTTTTCTTTGCATTTTTTCCAAACTTTCTTAGAAAACAAAGGACTTGAATTGGAACATTGGAATGCCTCCTTTCCATATACTGTGACCATAGAGGCATAAGATTTAAAGTCATAATACTGAGTCCTTCCCTTTGTCTGGATGAGGAAGGAAAATAAAGCATGTTTATTTTGGAGATCAACCCAGAGGTCAAAAATACCTACACTTAAAGCTGTCAAAGTTGTTGCAATCCACACTCTTCCCACAGTGAATTTCTTACTCTTGTCCAGCAATTGTATTACTGATGCTAGTATCCCTGAGGCCTTAGAATCCAGTTGGCATACTATAATTTTTATTTCACTCTTCATAAGAGAAAGGAAAATTTCCCGTTTTTCTTGCATGAGGGTATCTTTAGCACTTGACTTCATATTTGCTTCTGGGATGGTTCCTGAGAGGACAATGCAAATCCCATTCTTTAGAGCAAGAGCTTCCAAGCTTCTTTTGAATTTTTCTCCTCTATCATTGTCCAGAGAAAGGAGACCGATCCACGTCCATTGGAAATGCAGGAGCAGCTTGACAATTGCAGAGTAGGGAGGTTTTTGGTCTGGGGTCATCCGATATGAAAAAGGAAAATGTTGATTTTGCTCAGGAATCTGGTTGATGACACTATAGTTGATCTAAGATGAAACAGAAGGTATTGATAATTTGTGTCAGTTTTAATAGGTCACATGGTAAATCTAAGGGCCTTTCCCTACTGCTGAGAGAAGCTTCAAACAATAACTGCATGAATTTTACTGGCTCCCTTGATGTTCTGTCCTGTTGTCTTTCATGCTCGCTTTAAAACTAAGGAGCTCTAAATTATCTGTGGGTGGTCCTGATGGAGCACACACCTCTGGTCAACCCTTTTCCATGCAGTTTTGCCTGGGTGATGGAGTGGATTCAGTGGGACACTTTTACTGTCAACAACTTAGGCTCACATGAGCCCTACATACTCTGTTTTTATCCACATTCTAACTCTGTGGGTCACCCACCCAGTCATGGAATATCTTTTTCAACTGACAAGCATGTTAAATTCTTGTAGATTATTGCTGCTTATTTAATTGCTTCATATGTTGGACTTGAAATATTGTTTGTTATCTTCCCCCCTAGCAATTGTTTAATATTGGTATATTATTTCATTGTCTTCATTCATACAATTGTTTTCAAATATTTCTGTATGAACTCTTTAATTGGTTGAATTTATTTCAGACATTTGGAATGTAGAAGTCTGTTTAATAACCTCACTTAAAAAAAACACACCCAAGACAAGTGGCATTGTGCCACTTGTGCCAAGCTCCAGTTAAATATAGGAAAGAATATGATGATATACTTTCTTTTGTCTTGTACACTGCAGAAAGTATGTAAAAGCTGCTTTCTGGAGGTGCCTACAAGCTGTCTTGATCAATTCGTTTTTCTTTCATATCTTTCTTTCCCAATTTTTATTTCAGTCTCAAGATTAGAAAAATGAGGAATTCCTCACTGAAGAGTTGGAAGAAGAACAGAATGAATGGAAGATAAACTTATTAGGACAACTGTGGGAAACTGGAATAATAGGGAGGCGATCAAAGAAATATAATGGGGCTAGTTCTTCCAAAAAATTGTGATTAAATGGTGTTTGATGAGTTAAAAGTATCGTTAGATGGCAAAGGAAAAAAGCCACAGTAAGGCTGAAAGAAACTAGGATTTTGATTTATTGGGGAGAATTTTATGCCATTGATTAAATGGTTGAAGATGGTTGAATACAGTTGTTTTTTTTTAGAACATAAAGTCATATTATAACTGAATAGGTAAGATGTGTAATAAGATTAATAGATTTTTTGTTTAATATGTTGAATTTTTTTTAAAAAATAGAATAAGATTATATGCAAATAGATAAGATGTATATTTAGAATATTAGATTTTGTTATAAAAAGGGGAAAATGTAGAAGGTGAGATAAGAGAAACTCTAGTTATGTAAAGCTTAGAAACTATAACATATCAAATGTTAAGTTGAATATTGAGGGGAAATTAAAGCCTGGGCAAAAAGCTACAACAGGACATTGTTGTATGTAAAATTGAATGTAAACACTATTAAGATATGTATAACTTCAAAATTATTGATAAATGTAATAAAGATGGTTTTACTTAGCTGAGAACAAGAAGAATTATATTAATTCAATATGAGACAGTCCATATTAAGGGATAAAGAGAGGAAATATCTGATGTTGTAAATTGAGATTTGTGCTAAAGATTCATGTATGTTATCATTGATTACCCAGTCATCGCGTTGCTTTTTAAATGTTTAATTGTAAAATTAAAAAAATCAATAAAATATTATATATGAAAAAAGAGTTGGAACACCCTGTGTCCTGGAGCTCCATTGCTGGATATTTTTGAGGAAATATTGGACAGAAATTTATCTGTAGCAGTCTGAGCATTCTTGTCCTGTGTTGGGAATTGGACTTTTTTATTCTATGATTCTGTGTACAAAACCAGCTCTTTTAGATTGGTCACTCTTCAGCTCTTCTAATATTTATTCTCCGACGCTCAATTTATTTGGAAAAATATATACAAGTGTTGCCTTCTAGGCAAGCACTTGTATATATTTGTATATCTGAAGAATTTACAACATGGAATTAATTTCATTTGGCTTTATACCTGTGGGATTTTGTAGATGCTCAAGACATTAGAAATATGATCAAAGAGTTCAGAATCTTCAAGGACTGCCAGCAGGTTCTTTTGTCTTCCACATCTGTAGTTTGGGATGTTCTCCTGGCCTGGGGACAGCACGTCCATCATGGCCTCATATGTCAGTCTTGCACTGAAAAAGTTCTGATAGATGTTGTAGCCCAGGGTGATGTTGGGTAAGAGCCTTGAATTCTGGTTGATTTCATGAATGGCCAACAAGAAGGGCAGAAGGTAGTAGAAATTGTTCTCACTGCAACATAAGAAATTTCCAATGTTCATCTTCCATTTGGATTTTCATAAAAGCATGTGCTATTTACTGTAGCTTTATAGCTATATAGTGCAATGCCAAAAGGATAATCAGACACTCATCATTTATTTAAATTATTCAATTTATTTGGGCTTTGCAGGTGATAGATATCTTGAAATTACTATTAGAAGAACAATCCCATTGACACCACTAGGAACTTCTTGCCAAAGGAAGTATCAGGGAGATATAGTAAGGTTCTTATATATCAGTTAACAACAATCCATAAAATGTAATTAAAATCATGCCCTTATCCCCAGGTACCAGACTAGGTATGATTACAGCTCACAACCGCCATCCTAGTAGAATGCTTAGGGGGAAGATCTGTATCTTCCCAGTCCTCCAGAATGCTAATAAGGGATGCTACCAAGTAGACATCTATATGTTAGGATCATATTATAGGATTTATTCCTATTATACCTCCCTGGAAATGACTAACAGCTGGATTCAAGTGCTAGATTAGCAAGTGGTAATACCTATCTGAAGATGGATATCTCTCCATAAGCCTTCTTTAGATCTAGAGATTTGCTGAAGAATACTCATGACTTTAGAATTGTTTCCCTATATTCTACAGTTAACTACAATTAATGTGATCCTCTGTGACAAAACATTAACTTATAAAATCTCTCCCCTCCTTGAATTTGCTTTTTAAAAGGTATGCCTTTTATTTAAACCAAACGGACAATGGTAAACACAAAAGTAGCAAAAGTGTTAAAGGGTGGAAAGAAAGAGTGGAGAGTGAGGTAGGAATTATAGAGTAAACGTAATGAAAGGAAAGAAATGGTAGGGAGAAAGTATAAGCGATCTCCCTCTGCTCTAAGGTATTCAGTAACTTTATTGGGAGATACTGCTTAATAATTGTTAATAAATAAATCAAATAAATATGAATAAATTGGTGACTCTCCACAGTACCAAGGTAATCATTTGAAAGCAGGCAGTGTTGGCAATGCCTAGTTTTGTCCGGTGTTGAGGTTGACACTAGTGGAAGAACTTAAAAGGAACTTTGCAAACTCAGGTTTTACAAATTCATCATTTTTCCTAGGAGCCTTTCCTCTAAAGCAAATTGGGAGAAGTAATAATGATTTGCCTTTCTCAAGGTGAGGAATAGGGGAAAGGAAATCATTGCTAGAAAAGACATTGGAGCAGGTAAAATCAATCACCAGAATCCTGGACATGATGGCAGTTACCTTTTCAGTTGGTGGGTTGGAGGCTTGGAGAATGAAAATTGGTACAGTCGAGATCCGATTCCAGACATTATTCCAGTAATTAAGTAGTCTCCTGGCTTGTAGTAATGGAACCATTCCTTTTCTTCTATTATCACCTTAAGTGGACATTTCATCAGCATACAGGCACAGGGAATTTGAGACAGAAGATGAAGCAGAAAGAGCTGTTTATGCAGCAACAGCAACATTTGACACATACTGCAGAAGATCCTTCCTATAGTTCTTTATTCAGCACAGAGTTAAAACTCAGAGTTCACAAAAGAACATAAATACAATGAAGAAGTTCCAGTTTGGCCCCATATCTGCATTTTTAGACTGTTATACTATTTGGTCAATTTTACTACAACCTCTGCTCTCATCATAGAAGGAGGCTGTTACAAATCAGATTTTCAGATGGTGTATATCCCATTTGTTGTCACATTGATTGGTAACTAATTGGGGTGGTGGAAATCCCATAAATCTTGTTCAAAGGAGAATAAATAATCATGAGTTTAATAATTAGAAGGGGAATTAGGAATGAGCATTGCCACAATAGTGTGCAGTTGGAGAAAATAATTTTGTTTGGCTCAGGAGAATAATCCTAATCTGAGAGTCAAGAAAGCAACAATTCAGGGATGTTTGATTGTTTTTAGTGTATAAACTTATTCTTGGGATTCTAAAGATTAAAATGTGGGGAAAAAGTTAAATGCTCTTGAACTAGTCAGCAGGCCATTATAATTCCTTCTTATTCTGTCTGGTGAGTGTGAAATCATCTTCCTCAATGAAAGTCAGATACTCCAGAATGGTTAAGCCCATGTCAGGATGTATAGAACAACCTATTGGAGGCCCCTGTTAAATGTCTTGTATCTTTCAAAATGTGGAAGACTATAAGTCTTCATGATGACAGATAAGATCTAGTCAACATTCCCTGGTGCATTAATCTGAAAAATGGCCTATTACTGACTTGTTCATAATTCAATGATATTTGAAGTCATACGTTATCTAGTAGGGGATGAAGAGATGGTTCTGTAGGAGTGCAATACTAACAAAGGCTGAAGTTGAAGGGGTAAACAAAATCTGAGAAGCTGAAACCATGGTCAATGCTATACGGTGGGCAGATTTGAGTCCTCCTGCTAAATATGTACTCTGAGACCTTTATCCATTGCATCCTCCAAAACCCATTTGATGGAGTATAAGTAAATGAATTACATATATTTCATGGACAATCAGTTGCTTCAAGGATGAATGTTAATCTGAAGCCAGAATGGGAGAACTCACCATAGCCAACTGATTGTGGCAAACTGGCTATGGCCAACTCAACATGGGACAATTTAACATTTTAATATAATTATTTAAAATAAATAAAAAATATTTTATTTGTTGTCATTCCTGTTTCATTCTATCCCTCCTTTTTATCATTTTTTAATGATTCTATTCCATCATTTCTTTGATATTGGTGTAATCCTTGTCCTGCAGCCAGTTGGCCATGGTGAGTTGTTCTGCAGCGAATTGTCACAGATCCATCTGAAGCTCTAATTCCAAATGTGTAGATTCCAAAGTATGGACTTTTCTATACTGGCACTCCAAACCTCTTACCTGATTTCCTTCCAAATTCATGGGAGGAGAAATATGTCATTTTTCACACACCTTGACTTTACCCTTGAAGCATATGGGAGGAACACGCAATCCATCTTTTCATCTAGGTGTCTGTCACTTCTGATTGGAGAAGATATAATATCATGGGATCTCAACAGAAACCAATTTGCTGGGTTTGATATAGTTTTTTATTAATTGGAAGTGGGGAAAGATCCACTTCAAGTAATATTTTCCCCATTGTTCCCGTTACATTTTTTTGGAGGTCTCCTTAGAAGGTGGGTGGATTGGGATAAATAATATTTCTGTCACCCCCTCATTTCTGTGGGAAATCAGGTGATTTGTGGGACTTGAAGACAGAAAGTAGTAGTAGTAGAGAATTGCCAAAGGAGACCTATCTTTTATTCAGAGCCTGGGTTACAATATTTCACCTCTGGCTTACTTTAAATACAAGGACAACTAAAACACTGTACATAGAATAATAATATCATAAAGGCAGAATGGCGCAGCACTGAATTCTCCACATCAGATCAATAACACATTTATATACCTGATGGCATTTAAATATGAAACATGTTTTCCCTAGAAATATTTTCCCTTAGTCCAGACATGTCAAGCTCGCAATGTCATATGACATTGCATGACATATCAGACCTTTTTCTCCATTGCCGGCAATGGGGTGGGTGCGATTTCCTGGTGACGCATCCAGTCTGTGGGCCAGCAGTTTGATACCCCTGCCTTAGTCTGTCAAACAAACTTCAGGGAATCTAATTAAAGTAGATTAACTATCTACTGACTAGCAAACAGAGAGAAAATGTTAGTGTAGTGAAAGAACATATTAATTCAGTGATGTGATTTGTGCCCAAATCCAAATGACTTCCAACAGTTCTCCCACATTCTGAAACAAGGATCACAGTATTACTTATCTTTCTATTTCAAATGTAATTGACCCCCTCCCCCAGTGGTGGCATTCAAATATGTGAACAACCAGTTCTCTGTGTGGATGCCGCTTCTAGAAGTCTATTCTGCACCTGGGCAACAAAAAATTAGCTACCAGTTCTGCTGAAATGGTGTGAACTGGCTGAATCCCACCTCTGCCTTCTCCCCCAAAAACTCCAGAGTCCCTGAACCTTTGAAATTTTGATGTCTGTGGACAATTCTTGGAGTTTGAACACTCATGGAATTGGCTGGGGCCAAACCCATTCTGACTAAATATTTGAGCTGGATGGGATGAAATTGGGTTGAGAAAGTGTTCATATAATATTCTACTATCAAGCCATGTATGATTTTAAAGAGGGACGCGGTGGCTCAGTGGGTTAGGACGCTGAGCTTGTCGATCAGGTCAGCAGCTTGGCGGGTCGAATCCCCAGTGCCGCATAGCAGGGTGAGTGCCTGTTACTTGTCCCAGCTTCTGCCAACCTAGCAGTTTGAAAGCACGTAAAAATGCAAGTAGAAAAATAGGGACCACTACGGTGGGAAGGTAACAGCTTTCCGTGCGCCTTTGGCATCTAGTCATGCCGGCCACATGACCACAGAGACGTCCTTGGAGAAGCGCTGGCTCTTCGGCTTTGAAATGGAGATGTGCACCGGCCCCTAAATTTGGAAACGACTAGCACACATGTGCGGGAGAACCTTTACCTTTTTATGATTTTAAAGGTCAAAACTTTGAACTTCATTTAGAAGCTAGTAAGGACCAAAGTTAATAGGAAATCAGTGCAGAATCCCTTTGACACACCAACAGCTGAGTAACTGCATTCTAGTCCAATTGAAACTATTGAACGGTCTTTGAAGAAACATCCATGTACAACACATTGAAGTATTCCAGGCAAGGGTGAAAAGGGCTTGGGTTACTCTGGCAAGTTCCTCTTATGCCAGATAGAGTTGTAAAAGATGTACCGTACTAGACAGATCTGGGAAAGAGTAGAAGGAAAGAGAAAAACATGACCAGCATCAAGGTGGCTTGTCTCAATTAGTGTCAAAGTGTGTGTCACTGGGATACATGAAGGTCCACGTTATGGACAGATCATCCTGAAGATGGTCCAGCTATGATGTCAGTAGATGTTGATGCCCACATGACAGTTGATAATCAATCCATATGCACTTATTTTCTATATAGCCCAAAAGAGTGCAGTATTCAAGAAAAAAATCATTCAAAACAATATTGATGTTAGGATATATCATTACCTAGAGATAACAATTCTGGAATATCTGAACTTCATTGAAGAAGTTCACACAAGACACAATAAGAAGAAATTAAAATTTCTCCACTGGCTAGGGAAAAAGTATTTAATTGTTTTACCACATGACAATCTTATAGAATACATTTTTAGGGTAAAAAGCAGTCAAAATTCCCTGAATTATTCCCTTCTTGATTCTTAAACTTGGACTATGCCAATGAGTCATAGAAAATTATTTTCTTCAACTGCAGTGTTCTGATGTAACATTCCCAATTCCCCTTCTAATTATTAAAACCATGATCATTTATTCTATTTTGAAACAAGTTTATGGAATTTTCACCACCACCTTTAGTTTTAAACAATGTGATTAAAAATGGGATGTAAACAACTGAAAAATCTGATCTGTAACTATCTCCAGCAGTGCTGAGAGAAGAAGCAGACTTAGGCAAAGACTGAAATTGCTAGTCTGAAATTGCAGGTTTCTCTTCCATAACTGGGGCAAACTGGAAAGTCTTCACTGAAAAGGAGCTATTTTGAGATCACTGAACTTCAACTTTGTGCCAGAGAAAGAACTTTAGGAAACATCTCCATCAATATCTGTCAAATGCTATTGCTGAAAAGACATTTTTTTCTGTTTCTGTTTCTGTCCCAATTTCCCTGTGTCACAATGCAGATGAAATGCCCATTGAAGGTGACAATAGAAGAATTTAAGAAGTTTAATTACTACAAGCCAGGAGATTACCTGATTACTGCAGTAACATCTAAAATATTTTCTCGACGTTACCCATATATTTTCTCTAAGCCTCCAACCCACAGATTGAGAAGGTAATTATGGGCAGGTATAGGATTCTGATGATTTAATTTACCATCTCCAATGATTTCCATTTTCCCAATTCCTCACCATGAGAAAGGCAGGTCATTATTGCTTCTCCCAATTTGCTTAAGGAAGAAAAGAATCCTTAAGTACATGCTCATTTTTGAAAAGCTGAGCATGCAAAGTTCCTATTAAGCAAAGGTCAGTCTCAACACTGGGCAGTTTTGGCAGCACTCTTCTAAGATAATTCTTGCCTGATGGGGTTCTGCCTGTTCTTAAATGATTACTTTGGTACTGTAGAGGGTCAGCAGACATTTGTTTTTATTTATTCTTAGTAAGTCATAGTTATATAGCTGCCTACTGTCTCTTAATGAAGTAACTCAAAACCTTTCAGCAGAAGGAATCCTCTTGAGCTTGCTCCCCACAATCTCCTCTCCTTCCCTGCATTGCACTCTATCCTTCCTTCCACACTTTCCAACATTACTTTCCAACCAATGCCTTTGACCTATTTTGGAAGGTTTTGTGACTTCTATTTTATTTTTGCTTTTAAAAATAAGGAATACCTTTCAAAAACCTCTATCCAAGAAAGATAAAGACCTCTCATGATAAGCTAATATTTTAGCTATAGAGAATTGCATTAAAGATTTTTGAATAGAGTGCATAAACTCTAAAGCCATCAATATTCTGAAGCAAAACAATCTCTAACAAAGGCCTTTTGAGATGAGGACTATCTCCAGATAGGTGATATCATTTTTCTCAAGAGTGAATCCAGCACTTGAATCCAGCTATTAATCACCTCCTCACTATAAGAAGTAATATAATATTATGACAACATGTATATACATTTGGTTTTAGCATTCTTTTTTAACATTTTGAAGGGCTGTGAAAACCTGGCTTTTCCTCCCAAACATTGGGTTAGAAAGGGGAGGGGGGTTTGTGATGTGGGAATGCCTGGTCTGGATTCTGTGGTGAAAAATATGTTTTGAACAATGTTTTTTGGATGGTTGTGTGCAACCTACAGTCGTTGTATAGATAGCCAATTATTTTGCAGTAAGTCGACAATGTTCTGCCATACTCTGCTCTTCCTCTTGGCTGTCCGTGAGATCAACCAGAGCCCAAGCATGTTACCCAACATCACTCTGGGGCACAACATCTATGATAACTTCTTCAATGCAAGAATAACATATGAGGCCATGATGGACTTGCTGTCTACAGGGCAGGAGAATGTCCCAAACTATATATGTGGAAGACAAAAGAATCTGCTGGCGGTTCTTGAAGAGATGGATTCTGAACTCTTTGATCATATTTCTACATTTTGTGGCTTAAAAACAATACCTTCGGTTTATGCCTTCTCTATTTCCACCACTGAAAAGCTTTCTTCAAAGAAACAAAACAACGTATAAATGAACCTGGCTCCAATGGTAGAATATTTATTAAAGTTGGGTAAAGATGGAGAAACATTAAGATACACAAATGCTTGGAGAAACTGAATAGTAGAATGTCTTGTTGCAGCAATGAGTGCTTGTTGATAAACATGCAATTGCTGTATATAACAGTGTGTTTCTGCCCACTTTGAGAAATGAAAGCATACAAATATGTCACATAATATTAAAATGAGTTGGAGGTAGTAGCCACTAAGTATTTTGAAAATATGTATGACAAATTAAGAAGAATGAAAGCCAAGAAGGTATGAGGGGAGAAGTTTACACTAGTTAATGACCAGCACTAAAGAGGTTCAGTTCATGCAAAAATGGGCATGATAAAGGACCAAAATGGCAGGGACCTAACAGAGGCAGAAGAGATTAAGAACAGGTGGCAAAATTACACAGAAGAACTATACAAGAATGAGCTTAACGTCCCTGATAATCACAATGAGTTGGTCACTGACCTCGAGCAAGACATCCTAGAATGTGAAGTGAAGTGGGCCTTAGAAAAGCTGAGCAACAAAAAAGCTAGTGGAGATGACAGTATTCCAGCTGAGCTATTCAAAATCTTAAAAGACGATGCAGTAAAAGTGCTACACTCAATTTGCCAGCAAATTTGGAAAACTCAACAGTGGCCACAGGATTGGAAAAGATCAGTTTACATTGCAATTCCAAAGAAAGGCAGTGCCAAAGAATGTTCAAACTATTGCACCATTGCACTCATTTCACATGCTAGTAAAGTTATGCTTAAAATTCTACAAGCTAGACTCCAGCAGTATGTGGATCGAGAACTACCAGAAGTACAGGCAGGATTTCGAAGAGGCAGAGGAACTAGAGATAAAATTGCTAACATACGCTGGATCATGGAGAAAGCTAGAGAGTTCCAGAAAAACATCTACTTCTGCTTCATTGACTATGCTAAAGCCTTTGATTGTGTGGATCATAACAAACTCTGGCAAGTCCTTAAAGAGATGGGCGTACCAGACCATCTTATTTGTCTCTTGAGAAATCTATATGCGGACCAAGAAGCAACAGTGAGAACTGGACACGGAACCACTGATTGGTTCAAAATTGGGAAAGGAGTCCGGCAAGGCTGTATACTGTCACCTTGCCTATTTAACTTATATGCAGAGCACGTCATGAGAAAGGC